>NC_046333.1:87257501-87955161 GCF_000738735.6 Corvus cornix cornix
TCCATGCTGGATAGAATTTATAGTCACAGAACTGAAAACAAAAAACTCTTGTTTCTGGTGTTACGAGTGTGTTGTGTTCTGCTTTTCAGCGGCTTATTCTGTGCACACACAGCACAACACTGCTTCCTCAACAAGGAGGAACACACACCTGCAGCCTTGACAGTGTAACCATGTCTGAACCAGCTACACCAGTCTGACATACAGTTTCTGTCCCTTGCACACATTCAGAGCAGCCAGGGTGTACTACCTTTCCTCTGTCTCCTTAGACTCACTGGAGCCACAAAACTGCTCTGGGTCCTTCCCCTCCCTGCTCAGCAACAAATGCAAGCAGTGAGCTCCCATCTGTTGAACTTCAGGCCACAAATCACATTCTGAAGCAAAATACATGAAAGAAAGCACAAAAAAAAAAAATAGTTTCTGCTTTTTAATTAGCTACTTCCCTGAACAAACAAGGCACAGAGGCTCCAAAGCAGAAAGGAATGTGCAAACTGGGGAAATACAAACTTATAAAGAGAGGAGTTCACACTAAGGGGAGAACCAGACACAGGCAAGGGGACTGCTGGTTCAGCTCAGTGACTAATATTCATAAACTGTAATGATGCAGGTGAGCCAAAGTACATGACTCCTCCCCTTGTCCTGTATAGGATAAAGAAGCCACAGGCAGACAGAATTAGTCACTGTGAGAGCATGGAGAGTACAGGTTGATGGTGCTGGTCATGAATTTTAAGAGCCAGACTGTGGACAGGCATCTCAGCAGAACAGCAGAGGACAACCTATTAAGAAGAAATATGACATCTTCAGGTGATAGGTCACCACAGAATTTTTATTTTGGGCCCCATAGTCGGCTGTGTGATAGATCATGATTACCACCTGACTTGTAACAGCATCTTGTGTGAGGGAATGTGGTTTGGCTAAACCCAGGAAAGGGACATTGTGATATGCAGTGCTGAACAGAGGTCTGAATCAGGTCTATGCTTTGTCAAGGGGCTACAGACATAAAACAAGTCTATCTGTTATGATTTGGGTTGGGTATATTTTTTCCCAGGAACAGAGCCATTTGATATACTTTTTCAGCAGTCATAAGTCAGAAGAACTCCATCAGAATTTTTGTGGTGAAACCTTACTAAAAACGTGCCAAAAAACCTCACAAAAACCCCTAACTGAAGACAGACAGCATTCTCAGACCTTTTTAAAAAACAAAACAACAAAAAAATTCTCTCTCAACATTTGCTTTGGCATTCTTACAGTGTAGCATGCCAGACCTGTACCTCCTAGTAATCTGTTAAAACATTTATGTGATTGCAATATTTTAAGTACATTGGTATTCTGGAAGTTTTGGTAAGGCTGGAAAGACCAAGAGGAATAAAGGAACCGATGGGGAATTTTAAGAGAGAATTGGGTTGTGGGCTGTAAAACCTGCCTGCAGAGGCACATGGCAGCACATAGGAGCACATGGCGGCACACAGAAACTTGGCTCCACTGGATCCTGGGGGAAGGAGGTGTCATGTGGCAGATCCCCAAAGAGAGGAACCTGCCGGGAGCTGAGGGATGGGCGAACAGCGAGTGACCACCCCATAAAAGGACATTGAGAAAGTGTGTTGCTGATGTGGCAACACGGGATAGGTCACGTCATATAAGGAAATACCATGCATTGGAAAAGTGTATAAAACCAGCTCATTCCTTTGAATAAAGGATTCAGATTCCCTGCCGGTCTGGGTCCAAGATTCAATTGCCAACAGGAACCCATGTTTCAACACCAGCCTGAAGCATGATGATGTGACGAGGAGCTCTGGGCTAGCAGCAGACGTTATGGGCTGCCAGAATCCATGCATCAGAACAGCTAGACTTGTTCAGGCTACTTTGATTGAGACAAATGGGAACTGTGTGTCCTGGAAGTCAGCACTGAGGTGTTGTCTCCACTGTTGCTGTGGGTTCCACTTCGGTTTTACATCCCACACCCTACTGGAATTTTTGATCCTTCCCCAAAAGCACCAAAACTCAAACAATAAATCACCATTTTACAACCAGCAGTAACTCAGTCTGGGCAGAGCCACCAGAAGCAGCAGTTTCCCCAAGCAAAATTGTTTTGCTGTCCTCATTATGAACTGAAAAGAAACTTTTCTCATCCTCTGTGCCAGGGCAACACAGTCTTGCCAGAATAGTAGAGACTGACTTCACACCCAAGGAGCTCTCCTTCAAAGACTGATGCTGAAATCCTAGGAAGATGTGCCAATGTCTGTTTTCTAGCTCTCCTATGAAGGGATTGGGGGTCCCTGGCTGGCTGACGGTTGAAAAGATCCTGATGCCTGCTTTCCAGCCAGATGACAGATGTATAAGAAAGGCTGTCAACTCATTTCTCATAGAGCAATTTTAAAAAGTCTGGCATCTTTCATCTCACACTGAGTATGAACAACACACTGAACCCTCAAATCCTTTTAAAAAGACTATATGGTGATTTCACGAGTATGAGCCTGCCAGGTCTAGACTAAATGTAGACTACCCAGCTATTCTATGTGAGGTCAAATGTATGAACTGTTCTATTTAGTGAAATATCCCACCACAATATTTCACTGCATCAGTCCATTAAATTTTATGCCTCTGCATTTAGGAATGATAGCTACCTATGGAAAGTAACTACCACTGTACCTTAACCCCATTAAATGCTGCACAGAGCTGAGAACATTTCACTTGATAAAAAACAAACAGAAACAAGCAAAGAAACAAAAAAGAGTTTAAAATTGTCCTACAAGGGAAAATAAAACATTTGTACTCCCCTTGGTCAAAGCATAAGCTCACCATTTGATAGAAACTTGTTTGATAGCAATCTGTTAATACTTGTATAAGGGTCCTTGAGGAATCAGAGGAAAAACAGAATAGAGAAAAGAGCAACATAAAGCAAACTTCAAGACATCTGATGAATACCCAAGCAGTGGAAGAAGTGAAAATGATTAATGGTATAGTATCAGCACACAGCAGCACAGTGGAAGTAAGATAGCTGGGGCTTAGCAAGCAGGGCCATTAACACACAAGGTGAAATGACCATGCAAACACTGGTGGCTGAAGGACAAGGTGGCAGGAGACAAAACAAAGTTACTGTTGCCTGTAATACCAGGTAGTAAAAAGCCAGGGCAGCAGGCCAACGTACTGATGAGAAAGAGCAAAGCACAGTAATTATTCCTCCTCTCTCATGAAAAAGCAGCAGGGTTAATTTTATCCTGGAACAAAAACCATATGCCATTGAAGGAGCATTACAGGATCAGCTCAATATCCCAAACTAGCTGTCTAATAGGAACTTTTTTTTTTTTTCCCTAAGAAGTTGGCAGTGGAAAAAAACATCACATGGCACCTTGCAAATTATTGCTTTCTCAAAAGGACATTAAAAAAGGAAAAAGGTTTCAAAATAAGACCCTACTGAAAAAAAAAAAGGCTTGTTCCTTTTAAAAATTCTAGAATCTATATTAATTGCCACAAACCCAGGGAAATTCTGAACCTGGGCTCATATTCTGAGCAAAATTCAGATGACCAATATGAAATGCGAGTCCTGCCTCTGTTGTGTCATTTCAAAGGCACACCTTCTGAGTTTTCAATGAAGTTCAAACAGCTGCTCTTCTTTTGCATAGCTAGACAAAAAAATCGAATACAGTTAAAATTATACAGCATCCTTTTACCTCTCATTTAGAAGAAAACCTTCTAGATGTAAAACAAATGGAAGGGATGTAGCTACATGTTGCTATGCTGGAAGTCAGACCCAATATGATTCACAATGGACTTCAACCTCTTTTAGGTACTGGAGACAGCTAATTGAGATTCAGAGAAGCATAAGGGAAATGGCACTTCTTATCAGTGCAGAGTAGAGAAACTGCCCTTTTACACATTAGTTTTATCTCTTTTCCAGTACAATCCTCCGTTTAATGTTTTATCTGATGATGCCATACATTTTCCAGACTGCTGCTGAGCTCCTGTGGGATATTACAGATATTATGGTCACTGCACTCAAGGGAAGCTTCCTACAGAATATGCAGGACTTTCACAGAGGTGACATCAAACCAAGCTAAACTATCTCCTCTGACACTATTTAAATCATACTTTTCTTGTTACAGGTATACATATAGCTATCTGCCATAAGGTCCATTTTCAACAAGCAGTTCTGTCTCTCACTATTTTCTGTGTTGCCTTAAAAAAAAAAGGTATTACAGATTCTTTAAAAATGCAGATTATTGACCATCAACAGCATCCAAACATTTCTGGAACTGTCATAGTGCTTTGATATATGAAAAGGTTTTTAATTACTGTTGTGATAGAGGCATTATAGAATGAGTTGCTTTCGAAGTGGAACCCAGTAGTTTATCTTTTCCTTTCACATTATTCTGTTTGGCCAGAAGACTCAGCAGGCCTCTCTGCCATTGCAGCCAGTGCAGTGCACAGCAGCATTCCTGCTCAGTGTCTGGAACAGCCAGTGGCTGATTACATTGTCTGTTCTTATGCTGTCCTACTGCCTTGTTAGACCCCTTAATGGTGAAGGACTTGGCCTTCCTTATGACCTCTTCCTCCCTGACCTTCATTCAGCCATTGCCAACTGAGACCACGAGATCCACCATTAAAGGAAAGAATCTTTAAAGTTTTTGCTGAGACCTACACTGAAGTTATTCCCTGTTTAGACATCTGTCCCAAACTATTCAAAATATTTTTCCCTCTATTGCATGTTCATTTCACATGAATTCATGGAACAAAGTAAGGTTGCAATTGTATGTCCCTCATTTTTGCACTAGATCTATTGTAATACCAATAAAGTATGCAAAAAAAAAAAATTGAAGCCTTTAAACCATATGTTAATTAGCCTCAGACACTCTTGCCTTAAAAACATGAATTAAAGAGCTCTTCATAAAAATAATCTTCTTTTTTGCAGCTCCTCATGATTCAGATCCTGAGATCTCAGCCTTTTAAATAGAATATAAAAGAGAGGGAAGTTGAAAGGCAAGGTCCAGAGCAGTTAGTTTGGTAAGCATCTCACTTTACTTTGCCTCCTACTCCATGTAGTCCAAATGCTAAGGTGATAGTCACTGCTATTTCTAAAAGGCAATTTTTAGCCTTGGCTAGGGATCCTAACACACCACTTTTCCAGAGAAGAGCGTGATCTGTATCTGAGCAGGTAAGAACTCCTGGGGATCATGAGGCAGTGGAGAGATCAAGCACGTTGTGGGTGAGATCTGGCCGGCAGAAGCCTCCAGCAGGATGCCCACGGACAGGCACCCTGCATTTTGGCAACCTGCCCTCAGGCAGCACCCTGGGGCCTGCTGCAGAGGAAAGGTGCTAAAATACCCCTCTATACTCATGTTTTCTGGCAACAGTCTTGTTGATCCAGTGATATCACTTACCATTAACAGACTGAGTCTCTCACATACAGAGTGCCTACACTAATTTTGTTCTGTTTATATAACCACTTGATCAGAAAAATTCTTTCCTGTTTATATTTTATATATTTTAATAATAAACTGATGTTTCTTCAATACTGGAAGTTTCTTGCAGTCAGAGACTGTTCAGAGGTTACAGATTACTGTGACTGCTCCTTGTCAAGGGGGATGATTTTCACTTGGGCCTAATTTAACCATAATCCTACCTAAACCTCATGTTGCTTCATAATTTTTATAGCTGTAACTTATCTAGATTAGATATTTTGAATCACAAAGTTGTGATTATAGTGAAGTTAACTGCATTTATGTTGATGACAGAAATTATATATAATCTCCTTTTTTGTTTATCTTCTTAAACACTGAGATTTGAAGGAGAATTTTTCAAAGGCACAAAACCAAGAGAATTCTCTCCTGCATAAGGAGTTATTTGAAATATGGCACTGCACTTTAAATTTGGCCTGTACCCTAGCTCTGCCAGCCTTTGAATGGTCTTGGGCTTCTGATCAATGGTTTTGCTTTTAAACACCTGTTCATTACCATTTTAGGAAGTTACTTGCCTGAGAGCTAAGGAGAATAGTTCAATGCTTAGTGTTTGCTTGTCATTTCAACGAGTGGGAGTCAGCACCTGCCTCCTCCTCCCTATCATCAGCCTATAGCTTGGGCCCTTCCTGTGAGGGTGACATTTTTGAAACAGTGCTGCTAGGGGTGTGAGTTGCCAGGGAGGCTTCCCAGTTACCTCGATGAACATGCAAACATGGATACAGTTCTATTAGAGCTTATGGTTGTGTACAGCTTATATCTCCTCCTGAATTAAGGTTGACCTTAAGTCTGCTGACACTAAATTGTGTTAAAGCAGTTGTATTCACCAAGAAAAAACCTGGTATAGAGGAATCCTTAGCCCCACTTTATTTCAGTTGCCACCTGCAAAATAATGCTTCCTTTGCTATAACAAGAGTTGCAATATTCCATTACAAATTTTCTCATAACAATCCTGACTCAAGGTATTATCAGAATCCCTCCCCCAATCTACCCCTTGCTGCTCACTCCCACGGCTAAGATAGCTGTGTTTGGATAACATTTGTGTGTAGCTCTGTTGTGAGCTGATCTGGCTTTAAAACACCTCTGTACTCTTGACACATTACCTTTTAGAGTGGCCAGTTTCCAGAGCAGGCTCACAACACAGCCATACTCTAAACTTCAAGGATTTAAGACAGAAAGGTAAGATTATTTGCCCTGAGGGAAGGCAACATTCATGCCAGTCTGCCATCCTAAACGACATATTGTGGAGGTTCAATCCCAAGTGCTCCAGAAATGAGGGCTATACCAAGTAATCTGTTGAGATACACCATATTGAGAAGACTGAACTGCTGTAACACTATACCTTTATTCCAATTGCAATGTAAGGCATGCTGTTAGCTTTTAAAATGAGATACTTGGGAGAGAATATCCCAGATTTCCCCTCCCATCCTGTTTTTCTGCCCGGTGTTACCCATGACACCATTTCAAAGTCACCTCTTGGCAGGTGTTGCTGACAGTCTGCAAGTGCCCCATCCTCCTGTGCAAAACTACCCTTCAGTTAAAAGCCTTCCTCCCGTCTCCCTTGCCTCATGGAGGTCACCCACTGTCCTGCAACAGTCCTTTGCTCCATGGGCACATCACACCAGCAGTAACACACACTCAGCTCTGGAACTTCCTAAAATGGCCACATTCTGTAGTTTTGGTTTAAACCACCCCTTCTCAAGCAAACTCTGTTCTGGTTACCCCCTAAATACTAGATTCTCAAAAGAGATGTGGACAGGCTGGAGAGAGTCCCGAGAAAGGCCACAGAGCTGATCAGAGGGGTGGGAAGCCTGTCATATGAGGAAAGTCTGAGAGAATTGGGCTTGTTCAGCCTTGAGAAAAGAAGTTTTACGGGACACCTCTTTATCATGTTCCAGTGCTTAAAGAGTGGCAGCAAAGAAGATGGAGGCTCCTTTTTTACAAGGCATTATATGGGAAAAATGAGGGGTAATGGATACAAGTTATTTGTGAGATTCCGATTGGATGCAAAAGCAAAATTTTTCATAACAAGAACAATTAGCCATTGGAATAATCTCCCCAGGGAAGTGGTGAATTTCCCAGCATTAGACACTTTTAAGATTCAGAGGGACATGGTGAAGGGACACCTTTTCTAGACCATGCTTTTGCCAAGAAAGTTTGGATCAAATGCTGCTTGAGTTCCCTACCAGCACGGTATGCTACAATCCTATGATTATGATGATTATTTTTTAATGAAACTAAGCATCATGTTCAGATAAGTATTTAATGTGTATCTTTGGTAGTTCCCAACATGCATTCCAGAATAACAGCTGAATGCCAAAAACCAGACCTGTTACTCAGATGTTAGGAGCCCTTAGAGTTAAAACCAGGTCAGTCTTTACATACTCATCATGAAGTGACGAACACTTAGGCTCTTCATTGTTCACAGTATGTGCACGTTTTCCATTTGTATGAAAATCCTCCATGCAGGAAAGCGTTTTGTTGCTTCCCTTTTAATCATTGCACTCTCTTGTCACCAAGATAATCTGAGGTTTAGACAGGTATCAAGGCAGAGTCTGTCTCTTCTCCATGAACCCATTTACCCACATACAGACTTTTTCTTTTTTTTTTTAATGGACAAAGACAGCTCTGCAGGAGGGAAGGAAATGCTTGCTATGAATAAAAGAACATAAAATCGTCATTCTCCACTTTGCACCCTATAAGAGAATTATATAAAGAGAATCTGATCTGGCACCTATTCCAGCTGTGCTCTTTCTGCAGTCTAGGGAAAAATCCCTACATTGTGGTAACCTCTGTCTCTGCCTCACTTACTCTTACAGAAAGTTAAAAACCACACACATTTTTCATTTCACAAGCCTGTCATGATGAAAAGATACTTTGCAACTTTTCTCAGAGACAATGTTATTTGCTGAATAGAAACACAGCTTTTAGAGGTAAAGTTCCTACTTAAAAATACAGTTTGCCAAATAGAATAATTAAACTAAAATTTTAGATGTGAAACAATTAGAAGGCAAGATAACCGTGCCAAAAACAATGTCAAACAAGGAAAATCAAAATATATCGATTCCCCTAGTGCTTTCACAGCTGCCCTCTAGATTGGTCAGACAACACTGGTCTTCATTAAAAGCATCAAATCACTGCAAAATCAACTAAGGATGAAAACAGTGAATTCACTACTGTGAATATCTCACATGAGATAGCAAGCTGAAACTGCAACACAAAGCCCTGCAGAAGCATCCTTTCCAAGAACCACTGGATGTCAGAATGAAAGAAAAAAAATTAGAAGTCACCACTTCAGACAATCATCAGATCACCTTAACCCTAAGGAACTATTTGTATGTTTCAACAGGTCAGAGCATTGCTGTTTACGCTCTACTTAAATCCCTTCACAAATAGGGACATTATCCTTCCGTTTTTAATACCTCAGGGAATAGTCATCTTTTATACAAAGTTTGAGTTGTCCTATCAACAGTCTAATGCTGTATCTGTGAAAAAACATTCCCCAATTCCTCCTACATTATTCTCTTATAGCTGTCTTTGCACTGACTCACCTTTGTTAGCAGAGATTCCAAAAGACTTCTTACCTCAAAAAAAACCCCTCCCTTCTTTTAGTCTTGCTAGCTGTCATCCTTGCCTCTTGTGCAAAATTTTCCTAAAAACAACTGCTCCAATCCTTTGCCTTCTTGTTTTGATGCTTACCTGCTGTACTCATTTTTGCCTCATCAAAGGAGAGTTTCAAGTCCACTCTCTGGTAGTTAAGA
Source organism: Corvus cornix cornix (assembly GCF_000738735.6). Lineage (NCBI taxonomy): Eukaryota > Metazoa > Chordata > Aves > Passeriformes > Corvidae > Corvus > Corvus cornix. The sequence goes on from NC_046333.1 coordinate 87,266,713, forward strand.
CTCTATGCTGAATAGGAGTCAAAGATATAGAGATTAGAAATAAAAATCTTATCCCAGCTTTCCTTGAAAGTTCGGTTTCAAATAACTTGCAAGTGTCCCAGGTTTTTGTACTGGTCATTTTAAACCCAGTCATATTTTCAAAACTATTTATAAAAATAATATTCCTGAGCAGATTCTCCCTATGATAGATGACAGTGACTCTGCTTGCTTTGCAAGAGATGTCTGATGAGTGAAGGCCTGTCTTTGAAAAAAAACATTATGATGATCCATAGATACAAGAAGTACATGCCCAGAAAATCTGATTTCCACTGCCAGCAATGCTAGGCTGCCTCAGAAACTGACCTCCACATCACTGTGTCTGGGAACATGTACCACCTTGGATGTCGGAAAGATGAACTAGTCCTGCAGAAAGCAGGTCTGCATAAGCAACCCATAAAACACCTCAGGAAGGGCTTTACTATCCTGCAAAATCTGGAAGATGCTGCTTCTCACAGCTTCCAACATTAAGTCACTGCAATTTCACTGCAGTTAAGAGATCTCCTTTCCATGTCCTGGTGCCAGGAAGCACAAGCTAAACCTGTGCCTGACCTAGGCTCACTATTGCAAGGGATAAATGTCTACTGCACTGCCTAAACAAGAAGAGACTGTAGTAGGACTTGTCCCTTTTCTGTCGGATAAGAAAATAACTCCAGTGCTTTCTAACCACTGTGCAGGCACTGACAAGAGGGAAAACACAGCTGTACTAAATGAACCCATTTTTAGAAATACAGAACTAAATAAAAAAATAATAATCCAAAATCCATATACCAATAAACCTCACTCAAAAAACCTCAGTTTCTAAACAAGAGCACAATCTGATTTGCCTTGCAATAGGAGACAGAAGAGAGACACATTTCCCTCAACTAAAAAGCACCTCACAAAAGAAAAAACACACCCACAAAACCTCAGATCAAATAAACGATGGCTCACCAAACAACTATATTGAAATTCATAGCCTTGAGACTGGTAATGCTATATACCTAGCAAAAAAGAATCTGGAGCAATTTAGGCATAGCTCTTTGTAACTGGTGAAAGTCTTCTAAACAGTCCAGAAAATTTTTTTGGTAAAGAGTAGTAGAGAAAGGAAAAAACCAGTACCAGTATATGCACATCCCAAACACTGTTACGTAATATGGCATTGCTAATTAGGCATACAGTCTGTGATTCTGTGATATGGAAACACACACATTCAGACCCAAGAGGAATAGTAATAGGAGCTTACCAAGAGAATCTTGTTATTAACTCAAATCTTTTACACGATTTCTAATGTACATTAATTCAAGAGGCTCACTTGAATTTGATTGTATTTACCAATGTTTTCTCAGGAGTGCACACAATTCCCCAGGCCCAAGACACACAGAAGGACTTAGGTAAAGGTTCCTTCCAGTCAAAGTCTCCTCTAGAGTTCCTAAAATTCTCCAGGCTTCTTTGCGCTAACAGTGTGCTACAGTGGTTTTGTTGAATCTTTGTTCTTCCTTCCTCCCATAAAAACAATTTTTATGCTAGTGATACATAATCCACCATTACCTGTTATTTCACAGGAACAGTCAGACTCCCTGGCATTAAAAAACTACTGAAGGTATCCCACTAAGAACTTTTTCTTTCTGGCAACCTCACTACTTCATGTACATACACAGACATTGTTTAATGAGTACATTTTTAGTGTAATGTCTCATTATTTCTGCTCAAAAACTGGATGAACTATAGTCATATTTAAAATTTAACCTTTTCTATAACTGCATATCTCTGTTCATCGATTTATTTTTATTAATTATAATATTCTGATGCCATTGGTACTGTATCTGCTGCAACACAGACGACTGTCAATATATATGGCCCAAAAATTTGCCCTTCACTTTCTCAGCTTGTCCTCTAGGCCCACATTCCTGTACACATGGTTTCAAGTCATGTTAGTGAAATATTTATTTGCATATTTCATTGATTTTTCATACCTGAGGAAAATGTGCCATGGTCACACATTGATTTTCCCTTTGGTTACAGTTATGAGAAAACCGATCTTATTATCATCTCTGAATACCTAGACAACTTCAATGATCCAGCAAAAATGTGTCCATACTCATCTATCTCCTGACTAAAATGGAGCCAGTAAGCAACAGTTACAGTGAAACCAGACATCAGGAAAAACAACTTTTTAACTACTATTTTAAAAGAAGGTCAAATAAATAGACTACTCAAAAGGAAAACTGATGTTATAGAAAGCCTTTACAAATACACAAATTCTGGAAAATACAGAAATGCTCTTATAGGATTCTGCACAGCTTCTTATTTTTACCATTTACCTTCGGTCATCTTCCAGCAAAGACTGCAAAGAAACATGATCAGTAAATGATATACATTTTCATGACAAAAATGCATTTTCTAGATATTTCAACTGACAAGCTCTGTCTCAAGCTTCTTCTGGTCTAGAAAACTGGCAACCTAGACATGCAGACAGGGTAGGACTTATTAGCAATATTTATTTACTTACAGGTAGAGAATCCAACAGATGAATGTAAACAAAGCAGAACTTCAATGGGAAGCTTGTAAGGGAGAAGACAACAGAAAATGGGACAACATTAACCAATATTTCAACTGCAGCAGGCAAGCCAGCATCTCTAAGTTCTTTGTCCACAGCCACAAATTCAGTACGTTTCTCAGAGCTGTAGAGGCAAACAGCAAGTACCCCCTGTGCTTCAGATCAATATTGCTCAGACTAGGGAAAGACCAATGTTTTAGAAAGGTCTGTGCTCTTGCTACTGAGGAATACACCATTTCTGGGAAAACTGTAGTCTTCTGGGGACATTGCCTCACCTCTGAGGCTAGATGGAGACATTCTCTACCTGCAACCCCTGGTTCTTCCTGAGAAGTAAAATTTGAAGTTTCAAGAGCCCCTTGTATGTTACCTTGGCTGCACTTATCACTCGGATGCCGCCCAGCCTTCTCGCAGCCTCTCAAGTATTGCAGCTCCCCGTAACAGTCAGTGGCACAAAGGACTTTACTGGAACCTCCTACAAAGTGCAGGAACCTCTCCTAATTGCTTTCCTTCTGCCCAGGCCAGATCTCCTTAACCCAGTCAGAGTAAGTTCTACTCCAGAGATAAACTGGGCACTTTTCTCTTCACTCCTCATTGGCAAATAGGAATTGAACTGTGGTTATTGTCCGGGAAAGTTCAAGGAATGAGATCACACATGACAGCAAAGAGAGTAAAGAGAAACACTTCTATTAGAATTTAATGGGTAAATGAGGATGACAGGGAGGAAAAACACACTAGAAAATTCACTAGCCATTGCTAGCTTTATGACCATAACAACTGTTTATTGCTTATGATGAACCCTTGTGACTGAAGCTTCTGCCTGAAGCACTTTAGGATTCCAACATCTACTCAGCCAAAGATACAATTAAACCCAGCTATCAGAGAATAACCACAAAACTTCAAATATTCAGGTCTTTTGGTATTGACAAGCTTTTTATCTGAAAGATACAACAGCTTCTCATATTTGCCACAGACCTACTACTATTTTTGCACATTTTAATAAGACCAAATAATCAAAAAGACATATGATATCATGTGACTCTGTTCACTCCCTCTTTCTACGTTCACTAAGATTTGTGACATTGGAACTCTAACCACAATGTGGGCATTTTTATGGTCAACATCATATCTTTCACACTGCCATTTGTTTCACAAAATTACTTCCATTGTCATGGAGTTGAGATTTACAGCTGAAGCTGGTAGAACCATTTCTGAGCACAATATATCAAGGGGAGAAAAAGGAAAAATAGTTCATAAAGAAAAGCTGACTACTACCTTAATTATTGAGAGACCGCTACATCACAAAAGCAGTGAGGAGATTTCAGAAATTGACAAAGTCACAAAACTCATAATTTCAGAAGCACCATCCATTTTAAAACTCACCAAAAGTTGCTTTTGACAGTGGGAATTGGAGGTCTTTACATGCACTGACATTTTTACTCTGCATTTCTCAGTCAGGCCAATCATTCCATCATTTTCCTTTGTTGCTCACCTCCAGCTGATGTGAGGCCATCAGCCAGATGTCTTCATTTCTTTAGCTTTTGACACTCAGGATGTCATTGTTTATGCTTCACCTGCCTTTTCCTGTGGATGAAGAAGGAAATATTTGTGAGTTTTTTATTTTGCTGCATTACCTATTTCATTATCCAATCAGGTTACAAATCAAAATACACTTCAAAATCACGACTAAACAATCCACATACCCTATACTACTGCCATCAGGCGTGAATTTCACATACTTATCACTTAATTTATTCATTGATGACAACAGCCTGTGCTATCGGTCAACCTGGTTATATGGTGAGAATAACATTCAAAGATTTTTATTTTCCATGTCACTTGAGGGATTGACATAACCCCATGTGTATCACGTACCCAGCTAAACAAAGGTTTGAAAGCACACACACAAACACATGCTTATTTATATGCTCAATATAAAAATGGTTTCTGTATCTCACTGGTATCACAAAATATTTCTCTAAATAGCTTCAATGTTATTTCATGGGAGGGCTCATTATTGCAATAAATTACAAAGTATAGAATTTAAAAGAAGAAAAAAATAAATCAAACTTCGTGTGTGAATGTGTTGTTGCAAACCAGCCACAGCACAGCAATATGCTCAGTGCTGCACACGCACAGACAGAAACAAGTCTGAATTTGTAATTACTGAGCCTCAGCATCAACAAACCTGCCATCATTCTGCCATGATTCTGCTATGCAAAGTGGGGATGAACAGATTTGCAAGCACTGTAAATATTCTTGCTAGGGTTGTGCTTAGCTCTACAGGAGCATGTGGTGTGGTGTGGTGTTAAGCAGGACAAATGAAGCCAGATGAATATGAAAGGCAGCACCTAAGTAATTACAGTTCTCCTTTTCACCACAGGGCACATGAGAAGGACTCAACCTGAGTGGTGGGGTTTGCTTTCTAGGCTGGTCACCTGTCACAGGGCAGGTGACAATAATCCTCCATTCATACAGCCATTTCAGTACCTTTGGTGAGAAGCTGGCAAGCACAGGGTAAGCTCTAGTTCTGCATGGAAAGCTCTGTACTATCACTTGTGAAATCAGACATCTGCACAGAGCCAGCCATATGCACACATTTTGCAGGTGGTCTTTATCTGCTGTCTTTGTAAAGAGCAGCATCTACATTGTGCCTCTGCTATTAAATAGAGCAAGTATTGCAAGAGTGATATTTTTTATATAACCAAATTCTTTGCAAAGTTAAAAGTATTATTAGATGGAGCAAATATACTTCTGTTAGCCACAGAGCAGTTCTCCTTTGAATGCTATGTTGTATTATACGATAGAATATATTCCCTCCCCCTCACCCATTTGCTTAAGTTTCAAAATGAAGAACACTTTTATAACAGGTGAATGCAAATAGATGGAGAAAATATTGTTCCAGGAAATTCACCTTTGCATGAGTTCATCCACCTGTAACATGTGAAAGTTTCCCAATAAAATACAATCAAGCCTCATCTTGCTTTTTGAAATAATGTTGAAGTCAGGTGCAGCAAAATAAAAATACATAAAGGTTTACTTATGTCTTGAGTAGAACTAGAAGCTAGTTAGAAGTTAACAAATTATTACAAAATAGTAATTTATAATGATAAAAAGAAATAACATGGACTCTTAAGAAAAAACCAAATAATTTCAGGGACTGCACTATTCCAAAGGGGCCTGTATTTTTGCAATAAATTGACAAAACCGGAAGATGCAGTATGATTATTTGAATACTGACATTTAAGTTCAGCCACTAAGAAGGACTTTTCCTGCTCTGGTGGTGAGTGCTGTAAAGGCAGACTCCACTTCAGAAAGGCAAGAAAATTAACAAGGAGATCAAGAGAACTAATTGGAGCTATGCCAAGGATCCTTATGGAGAGTTCGAAAGGACAGATAGATCCCTGGGAGAAACAAACCCAAAAAACCTAACACAGGTTTTTCATCTTCTGGCAAGTACCACAATCGTTAGTCAGTTAGCATGCCCTTGCTGCCTCTTTCGAATATTTATTATTGTCAACACAAACTTCCTTAGATTAATCAAGGTCAATGAAGGATGTAAAGGGAATTCACCATAATTAGAGCCTCTTAAAACGTTTAGACACACAGGATGCACTCTGTGGAAGTTTAGCATACACAGAGTGGTGTACAGCCCTTACTTACCCTCAGTGCTGGTTGCTACACATAGACAAACGATTTGTTTTCTGCACACCAAGCAGTGTGCTGCTGCAGTTCCTCTGCCAGCAGCATCAGTAAGAGCCACTTCAAAGCCAGCCTTCTGTTTTGCTGGGCATGAAGCAGTTTTGAAAATACCACTGCTTGCTAAATACCAAGGGAAAGGGCAGGACCCTCCTTGGTGGCACTTGGGATTCTCAGTATCTCTCAGGAAGTTTGAGGGATCTTTGACCTTCCAATAAAAGGTTGTCTGCTTAATTTATAAACTTCACAGCCTTGCTACATGTTCCTTTCATAAACATAAAATCATCAACTCTTGCTGTTATAACCTTTTGTTGTTTGTTCACAGGACATGAGTACTGATACTTTGTAATTCTCATGGTAGTGTCTGCTTTGTTGCTGGACAAAGCTTTCTGTTCTAAGGCAGAACAGAGCTAAGTCCAGATATGTCTAGCACAGGAAAAAAAAAAAGGTTGGTAGGAATTTTAAGGGTTTGCATCATCTTACCAGAAAAAGAAGACAGACAAAACTCTTTGTGTGCCAGTATTCCCTACACTGATCTATGGGCAATTTGGAGCCTTGAGTTCTAAAGCAACCACTATTTTAAACAGTTACTATGCATCTACTGTAAATAAAGCTGACTTAAAACTTTGGGAAAACCAGCATTCTGCCAGCTGCCTACCAAGCTGGAAACCAGGTTCCTGCAGGGCCCATAACCTTGAGCACCCTGATGGCCTAGGAAGCCAGCTGCCTAGGGAATGGCATTAAACAAAAGAATCTTTCTTTCTTTCTTCCTTCCAGTTGACTAGTTCACTGGGTTTCTCCTCACAAATATTTAAACTACAGTAAAAATACTCTTTTTTAAAGCATTTGATCTGATTTGGTACCAAAATAATTTCTTGTTCCAACCTTTCCCACCCCACAAGCTAGAAAGAATATTTTCCTCCCTATGAAAATTGCATAGGAGAGAAATTCCTTTTTGTAGCCAGCACCATCTGGATGTAAAGCTTAAAATGTCAAGAGGGCATGAAGGGAACTGCAGCAGGCCAGCTTCCTACACAGGGAAGGCTAATGTTAATTTACATACTCATTAAAATTCAGCATGCTTCAAAAAGATAGAAGAAAATTGAAGGAGATAATATACAAATGCAGTAAAAAGTAACAAAAAGCAGAGATAACCTAAAAGCAGGAAAGAGAGAAAAAAAATACTGCAGACGTTGATTAATTTGAGAAAAGAGACTGTTGAAAAGTCAGAACTTGATACAAAACTTAAGAGAAAAAAATCACTTTATAGGCAAAACTAGTAAATATATCTATACCAGCAGATCTCAAGCTTGTTGTAACTGGGGTTTCATCTAACAGCAGGAGCTATTTCCAGAGGCCAACCCCACTTCAATTACACAGAAGAAGAAAGATGCTGAATGTGCAAGGCTCTTGGTGGACCATCACTGCTCCCAGTGCTCTGGAAGATCTTTCCCACTTTGACTTTATATATTGAGACAACAAAGCATGGTAAGTGCAGAAGAGGCATTTTTAGAGGAAAGGTGCCCTGAAGCTACTATAACTGGTCCAAGCAGGATTTCCTCAGTTCAGAGGACAGCATGCAGCAGTCACATCCATTTTCATTATTACCACAGAGAGCTAAATGGCCCAGGGTGTCCTCCCCCTCACACAAACATACAGACAGCCTTACAACATGACAGTCCCAGGTTCACAAAGGCAATTTATATAGGTTTCTCAGCATCTTTCAGTGGTGTTTACACCAACCTCCTTCACGGGACTCCAGAAACATGGGAAATATTTTTGTGGTTGTTCTCCATACCACTGCATTGCTCTGTGCTCTAGAAGGAAAGAGATCTCTGTGACATGCATCATGGGATGTCAGAACCATAACAAAGCCTCTGGAGCTCATTAGCATCAATTTTATCCTTCTTACTCTCCTCATTGGAATCAGTCCAGAACACAAAATTTACATTGTACAAAAGTTGTACAATATCCAACAAGAAAAGGTGAATCTCGAAAGTTTTGTGTAAACTTTGCACATGTAGCTAAATGATCACCAGAACTTTGAAAAAGAATATATAGACTAGTTGGAAGGAGTCTAATTATATATGCATTCCACCATCAGTGTCCAAAAGCCAAGCATATGTAAGTATAAAAGCCATCTTTTACAGACGTAGAAATCCTAATTGCAGAGGGACAAAGCAAAAAAGTCCAGCAGAGTGTGCTAATATCAATGTTTCACGCACTGAAGCATAGGAAGCAGCAATATTCCACCTGCTCTTCTCACCATTATCAACAACACATTCACTCTAAATCAGAAAAGGTTGTGCTGCATCTTGAAGGTATTAAGATGCAGGATAGTGTAATTGAGAGTGGTTTACCAGCTTCACTATAGGTAGCTTGTGCAGTGCTACCTTGCAACCCAAGGTAATTGTATTGGATACCTATTGTAAATTCAGTAATTTTTTCTACTGTGAAAGTATCATACACAGCAAACCCTCCAGAAACACATTTTGATGCCAAAGCAAAGTTAAAAGAAACTGTGGAACATGTGGCAGGAATATCCTCAGGTAGACATATAGGAAAAGCAGCTGGCACAAGAATAAGGTTGACTGGATCTTTAGCAATCATTTGTTAATCAAGATACACACCATCAGCATCTCCACCATGAACTGTGGCCTTATGACATTCCCAAATGCAGCCAGAATGATGCAGCTGCTCTCATGTTTCCCTTCAGGAAAGGATCATGTTCTACAACTAACCTGAGTATGAAAACATGAGTATGAAGAAATGTGGGATTATGTCTGGGAACAGTTGAAGCTTCAGCACTTCCCAGACCTTCCCTTTGCCATTTTCTTTCTCAAATCTTCCTTCTTGTTTACCCCGTTGCCCTTCTTAGCTTACCTTCCTTCTCTTTGTTAGATGCAAAGTTAACATTTCACAGTTCTGTTATTAGCTTTAAATTAATATTTTATTCTTATAGTCAATATTAATGCTACCCAGCATAAGAAAATTACCATTGATCTGTGTACCACACAGCTTGTGAAAATAGCAAGTTCAGAATCACTGAGGTTTTGTTCTGTGCTGTGACCTTTGCTATGAAAATGAAAAAAAAAAATAAACCCCTTCCATGAAATTGCTTCTCCTGGCAAAGATTTGCCACACAGTGGTCTTCATTTACTGCTCTGACCCAGCACCTTGCAAAATCATGGGATCGATGGGCCCCAAGCAGATAGAAAAGCACGTATACCTGGTCACTGACAATACAGGACTGGATCAGCCCAAGGAGGTGCCTGCATTTCACAGCAAGGTGCCCAGTGCCAGCTGGGAACACCAGGCCAGCAAAAGTGAAAATTGCTGCAGAGATTACAGATGTCACCACTTTTCATCTCTACGCATTAGAGAATTTTCAAGGTAAAATAAATTCCAAATTCAACCCTCAGGTCAGCAAAAAAAATCCTTTAAAGCAAAGATTCTTCTTGAGGATCATCAAAGAAATTCAAGAATAGCAGATTCATTTGCTCATTGCAGCTTTCAGAGTAACTATTTTAATTTAAATTTAATTTAAAGTTAATTCATTAACTTTAATTTAAAGTTAATACCATCTTTATTTAACAAAGAGCTTAAGCACAAAGGGCTGAAACTTAAAGCACCAGCATTTAAGGATGAAGCCACAGTGAAAACTTAAAACATGTCAGCTCTCAACTCTGTATCTAGATACCAAATCAACAAGATTCAGATCAAGTCTTTACAAGCTACTTCTTAATTTGGCACCTTGTATGACTTCAGTCTCATATTCCTAAGAAAGTAATATCCTCATGTCCTCATTCTGTCACTCTAGATTTCAATGGTACGCAGAGTTTTGTCAGCTGGATTCCTGACACACACTCAAAACAAGCAAATGGTTTAAAAAAGACAAAAAATATACATCTGTCTCTTCTGCTCCCCCCTCTGTTATTAAACAAGAGCCCAACAAGTCAACTCCTAGGGGTTTTATTTTTTCATCTCACTAGAAATCATGATCTCTCCAGAATCAATTACAACATCAGAAAGAAGATGCTTTGTTTCACAGAAACATGTACTTAAATAGACTGTGAAGCTGCATTGATTCAATGACTATCTGGGAAGACGTTCATGCAATTAAGATCAGCAATGCAAACAACTCTCAGAGTCCTTGGCTCCCAAACACTACAGTCAGTGGTTTGACTGTGTTGGGTGACCTGTGATCCAGCAGATATATGACAAACTCCGAAGTGTCTTAGTGGAAGACACAGCACTGCACTCTCAGCACCCTAAGCCAGATGCAGAACTGACTCATTGAACTTCCAGAACATAATTCAGTAGTCTCAACAGCATGTAGCAAATTATAAAAACAGCCAGCCAGCCAGCCAAGCTTACAGCACTTTCTGTATATACAAACCGAACCTGGTGCTGTTCAAAAAAAATTGAAAGCAGTTTCCATTTATTTTTCTATGTCAATAGAAAGATTTTAGCCAACCAGTGTATTATTATAACCTAAAGTTCTTTCACAAAGAACACTTATAAAACAACAGTCAATAATTTTTCAAAAGTGTGTTTTAAAGGGTTTAATTAAGGAAAGCAAGTGAATTTCAGGATATTCAACACTAGAGCTACAAAACAAATTGGCTTATTTTTTTCAGTAGTTGAAATCCAAGAGTGTTGTGCATGGAAATCAGTTTCAGGATTACCCAAATGAAATATTTTTCACTTTCAACTGACATAAAAAATTGAAAATATTTTGGTTTGGTCGAAATATGACATTTTATTTCCTTCAGGAATGTTTTTCCTGTTCTTTAAATTATGTTTACTAGAGCTTCCTGTAAAAAAATATCACTTAGAAAAATCACAGATTCACAGAATGGTTTGTTTTGAATGGGCAGAGTTCAAGAAGTGTTTGGACAACACTCTCAGGCACATGGTGTAACTCCTGGGGATAGTCCTGTGCAGGGCCAGGAGCTGGGCTCAGTGGCCATTGTGAATCCCTTCCAACTCAGCATATTCTGTGATTCTTTGGTTCTGTGAACCCCTAGAGATCATCTTGGCCAACTCCCCCTTGAATATCTCTCGAGATGGAGATTTCACAACCTCATTTCCTCACTGTTCTTGTCATTTTTACTGAAGATGAGACTGTTTCCAAGTTTCACCAAAATCTGTAGGTGGTTTTGCTGACTTGCAGATGCATCTTTTGGCAACAAAGCTCCATACTAATTTTTTTGTTTGACTTTGCTGGTCAGCTTGTGCTACCAAGTCATAAATGTCCAGTGACAACCTGCCAACCAAACTGAGTGCAAACAATATACACACAGGTAACATCAGCAGCGGGCTAATTTATATCAGCTATGGACTGAATCTGATGAGGTATAAACCAGTACAAGGAAGGCAGCAGGATTTTTTTTTCTCTCCCTCAGACTGAATTAAAATTTCTTAGTGCAACAAGGAGGAAAGGGGAAAGTAGGAAGGGGAGATCCCCAATATTATTTTAGCCAGAGATGTTGTAAATCTGAATTCAATGCTGTATTCTGGCAGGGAGATAAGGATGAGAAAGAGAATGCGTATGGTACATAGTCCCAAGACTGTGCAGTTCAGAAATAGCTAGAGCATGTTATTCATTGCCTTCCACTTCCTCTGAAAAGACTTCTTTCCACTTCTCATTAAACATATAGTAAATAAAAAGAAATACAAACCCTAACAATCTTCTGCCCCTAGCAGAAAACAAATAATGTCAGGACTAAGTTTTCATACTACAGAGAGCAAGCTTGCTTTCTTTTTCTTGTCATGGTTTTGTAGTCCAGGTGGGAATGGTTAGATAAGTAACTTAAAGGGGGTGAGAAGCCCTGACACACAAAGGAAATCAAAAAAATATCTGGATTAGGACAGATGCTGGTAATTTACCTGTAGTGTAAAAATACTGGTGAGACAAGTAAGTAACTGTGAGAAGCAGCAGGAGGTAGAAAATAGACAACAGAGGAACTCTGCAAGGAAGAGAAAGAATGCAAAGAAATAAATTGAAAAGAAGGAGCAACTGCATGGGTAAAGATCCTGAGTGCTAGAAGACCCTGCTGAACATAAGATAATTCAGTGGGGCAAGATTGCACTGTAGTGTGAGAACCTCTCGATCTAAGATCACAGCCAGTGCCCTTTGGGACAGAAAAGCAACTGGGTCACTAACAAGAGAAACATCCTTTCAAAATGCTGCACAGTGCCTTCTGAATTTCTGCCAAATATCACAAGCTAGGGAGGGTCTGTTGTGTCTTCTATGAGTCACTAGCAAACTTCCTTCAGGTACTGGATGCTGAGGGAGTTGTCTTTCACAATGGAGTACAAATGATATTTGGTTTACCTGAGCTTGAAAAGTCCATGTGTTTTACAGGACCTTTAATATTGTTTCCTTGGTGAATTTTCGCTTTTGATCAAGTTCTCATTGATTTTTCAACCACTTGCTCTTGAATCCTTTGTACCAGTTGATACAAATATAACTGGTGACAGATTTTCCATGATTTCTTCTAGAATTCACTGTGGCTCACAGCCCTTTCTCCATCCTCAAAGAAAGTTAATTCTATACAATTAAGATGGTGTGTGTGGATAAAGATGACATCTGTTTGTCACATCTCTTTCTCTGGAATATTCATTGCTCCCAGGAGTTAACCCATACACCCCATTTACAAGATGAAACACCTTCTCTCATTTTTTTCAATAAATATCATGAAAATATATTAGATTGCTGGGATTTATACAGAGATGTTTGGCAGGATTTTCAGGTCTATCAAGGATAAATTGAATATGTGGTTCTTCTACACAGAAGGAATTATCTGAATAAATAATGTATTAGGAGAATTTCACTTCTTATCTATGTCTGATTCATTCCCAGATAAGCATATATACATTTGCACTGGTGTCAATCACGTTGCAGAACACATGAACAGAAGCAAATGTGTTCTTAGTCAGTATCTTTAATATTCAGGGTAGAAAACTGACCAGTAACACTGATATAGTAAAACAAACAAAAAATATCCAGCTCTTCAGGTACAGGAAAGGGAGTAATTTATTTTCTTTGTTTCAGCTTTTCATTATGTTTGGTTTTACTTTTAGCTTGTAAAGTTTTAACACAGGAAACACATAAAACCAGCTATAAAGCCTTTATCAATTGCTTCTCACACAGCACTGCAAAGCACTTTCCAATAGCTCTTAATTACAGAAAGCCAGCACTGGAAGCACCAGGTTCAGAAGAGCTATTGGCTTACTACTGGTTTTGGACATAGATCTGTCCACCAGGCCACTTGCCTGCACACATGGACACTGTTGCAGCACTCACAAACCTGATGGGTGCATAGAATCAGGCTTGACATACACTTATCTCCATAAGACAAAACAACAGAGGTGATTATCTGTATAACTCTGAAGAAGAACTTCATGATACTCTACAAATTTTCTCACTTGCTGGCACAGGGAAATACAACCTTTTGTTACTGGTATCGCAGTAAAGTGTTCAGTCTCACGAGGAAGACATACTGTCCCTCACACTGGATCTACTGTGAAGTCAATGACAGCTGACTGATCATAGTTTGAGAGGAAAAAAAAAAAAAGTTGTAGTTGAGAGGACTGTTCCTGTTCCAAAAGAAAAGGGAGAAAAAGCACCTTAATTCAAGCACAGATGAAAATGGCAGGAGATGTTTTGCTTCTCCAAAAAACATCTCAAACCTTTGAAAAGTATGCACAGTCGCCCATATACATGAAGTGATATAAGCATGCAACTTTGAACTAGTACTGAATTCTTCTCTGCTTCATCTAAAAGATATTTCATGCAATTACTATAGTAACTCACACATTTTTCAGTGAAAGACATCTCTCTTCAGCCTTTCTTTTAATATTTGAATTGAAAGAGACATGAGATTTTTATGCCTTAGATCTATAAGAAAGACAAATGTGGAAGTGATGTTGGTTTTAAAGACAATCACTACTAGGGAGCAAAAGGCAATTTTTTTTTGCTGGATAACACAGTAATACTTTTTATGTTCAGCGGTTGCTTCAAAGAGCAAGGGAATCCTCTGTTCCCCATATCCACTTGGTTATATCCATGGCATGAATGATCGGATTAAATTGCAAATTCAGATTTGATACAAAGTTTTGAATGAATAAAGATAGCAAAGCACTAGACAGATCATCTGTCTTTAGACTGTGAGACTATCTTCATATTTCCTGATCAGAAATACATGTTTTCACAGAATGTGCTGAGTTGGAAGGGACCCACAAAGATTGTTGAGTCCAATTCCTGATGCTTCAAGGGACTGATCCCAAGAATCACACCATGTGCGTGAGTGCATTATCCAAACACTTCTTGAGCTCTGTCAGGCTGGTGCTGGGACCACTTCTCTGGGGAGCCTGTTCCAGTGCCCAACCACCCTCTGGGTAATGAACCTTTCCCTGATATCCAAACTAAACCTCTCCTGACACAACTGCAGGCCATTCCCTTAGGTCCTGTCACTGGTACCACAGAGAATACAGTAAAAGAGAGTAGGCAACAACAACAGCATTCAAGCATGCAGGTGCTCTGGCCAGGCTTCATCTGCGTCAGTGAAATATCTACGGTCCACAACACCTGAGCAAAATGTGTTGGCAGAAAAATTGAGAGGTAGCTGGAAAAACTTGGACACAGACTATCCCAAATCTCCATGTTTCAGAAGCCAAGAGAGCTTTGAGCAAGTAACTCACCAGCCAAGACTCATCTGTCTTGTCCTTATAGTCCACTGAGAAGACTAAGGCAAACAGAGCTGAACAGAAAATGAGATCTCCAACTCTAGATCTGCTCATCCAGCATTAAGACAAAGCCCAAACATCTGCCTGCATCTTCCATACAACAATCATGAATGCTTATAACCGCAAAAAAAGTCAAAAGCTAGAGCTCCAAAATTTATTTGAATTTCAATTGCACACAAAACTTATCCAGGTATTCACTCATTGACTTTCTATTCCTTTTGCAATTGGAAAGATGAAGTGTATTCCATCTGCCTGCTGCAGCACTGTCTGACAAAAACAGTGGCAGTCAAGTACAGGCCACTACAGGTGGCAGAACCCTAGAGGGAATAACCTTCAGTCCTTACTGCACATGCCAGACATACAACAGATTTGTTACAGGTACCTTATATTGAGCATGCAACAGCAGATAAATCATGCAGATGTCAAATGGCTGTTTTTCTCATATTCTGTAATTTCCTGTATTCTTAAAACTTTCATTATATCTCAAAAGAGTAGGACTGTCCTGGATTAAAGCAGCAGAGATAAACAGCAGCATCTTGCACAGGCTGTTTGCCAAGAAGTGGCCTGAATACACCCCAGAAAATGAAAACAAACAAACAAAACTAGAAATAAACAACACAACAACCCCCCCCACCCACTCCAAAATACCCAACTAAAGTCCCACCTGTGAGACTGAGAAAATCTTTGATGTTCAGCTTTTTCTTCTCACATCTGTGAAATAACAATTATATGACTGTATCAAAGGAATGACCATGAGATTTAGCCATAGATGGAAAAACACACTAAATCTGCTGTAGATCACATTCAGAAAACTAGAATTATTAAACTGATAAAACAACAAAGCATTTAGCATCACAATAATTTGGCTTCAGATTAAAAAACTAATAAAAAAATGACACTACTGAATATTCTCTTTCAAAACAATTCCCATCACAAGTTCACTTGAAAATTTCAAACAAGGCCTCAACATTTCCTACATTCAATATAGATTTAGAAAAAGCCATACAGAAGAAAAAGATTCAGTATTTCCTTTTCTCCTGTGGGAGGATTTTAAAAACAGCTGGAGGAGCCACTAGGTGATTTCTGGTGCAAGTTTCCCAGAATAGTACTTGAAACGAGACCTTGGGCAATACACCTCTTCTTTCAAGGCAAACAATAGTCAGATGCCTACACATGTGCTCCACCACTTTAAGGAAAACTGTACTTTTGTTCAGAAATATCTTTTAGTTTTTATACTTGGAAAAAAAATAACAGTACCAACGGGAGAATACAAGAAAGTGCTGCCATCTTCAGCAAAATTTCCCTGAAGCAGCCAGGGCATACCTGCTTTGGGCACAGAAGTTTTGAAACTCAGCCAGCACAATAAGGTGGACTTGTAATCTGAGAAACCCATCCACCTCACCTACCCACTTTTAGCCATCACTAACCTCCAGCTAAATAGCTGCCAGCATGAGAGTGGACCAGATAGGGCTTTTGAGCCAGGAAGTCACATGATGTGGTGGTTTGCCAATGAGAAAACCTGGAGAAGTCCCATATTCTGCCATTACTCCTGCATTGCTATCAGAAGAGGGAGAACAATATCATTATAATAAAGGAATGACCAATAGCAACCTGGGGATAAATTTTGATGGGCCAGCACTGATTGGGATTGTTCCCTCACATACAATTATAAGATTTTAGTATAAGCTACCATGAGAAAATTATGAGAACTTGCAGGTTTGTTAAGACATTTCAGTCTTGCTTAGAGCATTGTTTTGTCCATACAGAGCAATCATCATTATCTCTATTTACTGACCATGAGGAAATATGGTGCCTGAAGAGCAGCTGTCTCTCAGTTTTCAGTTTTTATGCTCTTTCTGTGAAGGATGCTATTGATCAAACACATTTACATTTGAAAACACATAACATATGGTAAGAATGACATCTAACAGAACTCTTGGTTTCCTTGTGACCACTCAAGCCAGGCTGGCTGTCATCTTTCCTGCACTACCAACCTGCCTTCAGCCCAATGAACCATGAAATCACAGGCCAGTTTTGAGCCAACATGAAAGGAAATTGAACCTGTGGCATCGAGGAGAGAACAGACCTAGGGCAGTGAGGCTATAAGCCTGTACCCTTGCTGACAGAGCTAGAATCTTTCCAAGTGGCAGAGTGTGAGCAACAGAGATGGAAACAGCAAATGGCTGGGTGCCACAGGAACCTGAGTTGGGACTGGGTATTAAATGCCTGATCCCAGAAGGGAGGCAACCTGCAGTCACTACAGGAGAGACTCAAAAGAGATCTTCAGGAACACCTAAGAAGCATCAGGTGAGACCCCCAACACAGTCAGGGCTGTGAACCTTGTACCTGGACCTACTATGCTGACATGCTGGAGTCATTTCCAGGACTGATTCTCTCTCCCACAAGACACAGAAGTCATGCTTATCATTCCTCTCACTAACAACAGTTACAGAATAACTGGTTCCAAGAAAATGGAATGAGCCTGCCTGTGATGTAAATGACACTCCCACTACAGCTGAATCTGTCAACAGGTCTTAGCTCTCTAGACTGATCGAGACTGAATAGCTTTTTCAAACTCTGAACAGCTATCTAAACTGAATTTCCATGTTGCTTTTTTTCTTCCAAGATAAAACAGGAAAATATGATTCTTGCAAAGTAAATTAGACCAGCCACTGGGGAAGCAAAACTTGTACACTGAGTGATTGCTTTGGCTCCAAGCAAATTTAATCTTTTCCCGTCTATTCCTTTTCTCTTTGTTTTCCGGCATTAGGCAAAAACTTCATATCTGACCATGTTTTTTCAATAGGCTTTGATCTAAGTTATGTTTTGACAATACAGGATTAAAATACCTGTTATGTAAAAGAGCATGGTCCACACATATTCATGCCTGCAAACTATCTAGGGAATTCATTCAATTAAATACCCATCAGTTTTGACATAGGAAAGAGTACTACCATTAAATCTCTATCAAGAAAGGATAAATCAATAAAAAACTTTGTAAGAGAATCTAAGTAGCTAAGATTTACTCTCTTTCAGTAATTTAATGCTTTGCTTTCCCTCCTCAAATGACAGATGTCAGATAATTCAGGTTTTTCTTTGAGACTAAGAACCTTAATTTAATTTTATGTTTAAATGGTCATTAATTCCAGATTTTTCCATTCACATGAGAGAAGTTATCACAGTAAAAGGGACCCTGACAAAACTGAGACAGAAAACATAGGTGTACAGACACATTTTTAAAGATGACTAGTGCTGTTTTTTTTCTTGCTGATTATTTCCAAAGGTCTTTCCTTGCTCTGTTTGCCTTCCCACACAAGTCATTGATTTTTATCTGGTTTTACATTACCACATCCTAAAATATGCTGTGAAATCTCTGAATGCCTGTTTCCTCCTAAAGCCATTCAGATTCTCAAGGAACACGGAGAGGATACTCAAAGAAGGCTATATTACCAGCAAAACTGTTGGCAACTTGGTGATATCTTACTATCGCTTAACAGGAAAAGTGACAAGACATACATTAAACCTTCATGCTTGTTGTTTTTTAAGTATTCACCCATGTGCTTCTACTCCACTGCAGCTAGTACATCCTGCAACTCCTAAATAAAAACATCATGAACTTCCATCTCCTTCTGGAAACATACTCTCCAGAGCTTACTGCTTCTCCTGCTGTGAGAATGGTAAACTGTTCCAAGGATCAGTATCCAAGGTTTCCAGTTTGGCAGATCACATTGCTCTGTTCCCATCACAAAACCCACAATGTACGTGCTATTAGTCTATACCGCTGCAGTAGGTCAGACTTTTTCCTGAAGTGCCGTTTATGAACTGCAAATAATACCTTTGGTAAAATAGTACCTTTGAAGACACTGTGTCTCAGTTTGAGAGAAATTGGAAGGAAATATCTGAAATGAATGTAACCTCTAATAGAAGGCAGGTTTCAGCAGCCCCTCCCCCACAGGTTCAGAAAGAAATTTCTTGGAGGAAAGTGAAAAAAACCCCCAAACTGTTTATTTAACAAGCAGGGTGCACACAGGCAAGAGAATGAATAATGTTAAATAATAAAACCTCTTGCTGTGGAGAAGACCTAGTAGATTCAGAGTCCTTTCTGTAGGTATGGCTCTGCTCTCTCCAGAGATGGGGTGCGGTGTGGGCACCTCTCGGCTGTGCTGTGGGGCCTCCCGGTGATGGTGTTCCAGACTGGAGCAAGGCTGAACAGTTCCAGGGAAAAAAAGAAGCCACAGTCCCAGGAAAACTCCTGCCTCAGCTAATGAACAAGAAGCTAGTTAAAAAGCAAGAGAATGCAACCCTCTTCCCTGCGGCAGAGCCAAGTGCTGAGGAGTGAGTGAGAAAGTTACCTGTGTTTTCGAACACAGCCGCTGAAGGAATTCCAGCAGCTTCCCCTCCCTCTCCTGGACCTAGCTTTAAAGGCACAGAACTCACATCTGGCATAGGGCAGACAATAGGGGATACAGCATCAGAAAGTCACCCCAAGACACACTGGTAGCCAGGAATAAACCATGAGGATAGTTCTGACAGAGGATGAATAGCCCAAGAAGAATAGGCTGACCCTAACTATTGCAAGGCCATTCTTTGGCAAGTGACACCCATGTTATTTTGCAGGTGTGTAACTATTGGCTAGTGCTTTCTTCTTGCACTTCGCTACCATTATTTTTATTATTTTAAAATACGGCTGCTTCTGTATTTTTAAGACTGAGGAAGCTAGCAGTGCTAAGAGACTTGGGCATGACTCTGACTCTTTACTGCTTGGAAGGAAAATGCTATGTACCTCAGAGGCAGAAAGACAATCTGATAGCTGTCCATCATTAAGCTTTTCTAACCCTGAGTTGTCACAGGTAACAGATACACATACAATACCTATGATCAGCCCATTTCCTTTAGAAATTTACTTTCACCAAATGCAAGAAACCTGACTGCAGGATTTGCAGTAATGATGTCTGTATTTGTCCCTGGTGGAGAAAGGGGGCAAGGTGTGGGAAAAATAACACCCATTTTTCAGACCTCCTTCTAGGGGTTTTCAACCCCAATACACCATTCAACAAGTACAAGAGTCTTCTGTTCATTCCAGGAAGTGCAGATAGGGGAATCTTGGGGGATTACTACAGATAGGGGAATCTGTCAGGCAAAAAGCAAGTACTAAAAAATCGTGTTTGAGTAACAAATATAGAAGAAGTTTCTGAGGTATTTTATTATGTCGTGAAAAAAAAAATCAAGGTTAAATTTTCATTCCATACATTCCCCACCTGTTGTAAATACAGGATAACTAATGGGATTTGGGAGGCAATTCTGTTTTATTGTTTCAGAATAAGAAGTTTTAAGCCCAGTACCCACTCCTTTATCTACTCCAATGCACATCCCACAATCTATCTGTGCTCTTTCAATTGAATCATAAGTAGTATTTCCACATCCTTCGCAATGTTTTGTTTCTAAAACAGACAGTTCCAAACATTTGATAAAAAAAGAAATCAAACCCTTGCTACTTTTTCATTCACACAGAGCAATGTCTATAAAATGAATTCTGGAAACTACCACACCGACATCCAGACTATCCTGCGTCCTTGAGTCATGGACTCTGTTGCTGGAGTGCAGACAGCCACCCTCACATCTGCATGCAGGGCAAACAAGCACACTGTAATTGGACATGCCCAGGTGAAAGGTCTGCCCCCTCCCCTCTAACCACCCCTCACACCATCTATGCAGGGTGATGAAGCAGGGGATTTACAGGAAACGACTCCTTTTGAGGGGCGACATATTTGCAGTGAAGGGTTCCACTTTTCTGCGAAGCAGCTTTGTCACTGTTTCCAAGTTCTTCAGAAACAACCAGGAGCTATGCAATGCTTGACAGTTATGTATCAACAGCCCTGAGGATTTTTCCCATCCACTATTTTGGGAGAAACATGACTTCCTCATGCTGTAAGGAACAAACATAAGGATCTAAAATGCCACGTACTAAACAGACATACCACCTTACTGCAGGGCACACACAATTCAAACGAGCAAAGAGAGTTGCAAGCATTGGCTTACCATAATGTTTCCTTCATTTGGCTAGAATACAGTCATTCTGTTAATTGATACTCTTACCACAGTGTCAAACAAACAAATTGGATAAAACACAGTTTGTCAGTACTTTGTCACATTCTGGGTTTTCTGGCAGTATGTCCTGGGGCACCAGCAGATGTAAGGTCTGATAAAAGCTGCTTCCCCAATTTCATGTCCAAGAAAAATTCAGGCTTTATTCTGTAATGTGTGCACACATGGCAGATTAAAAAAAGACCACAATTAACCCTCTGCCCCCTGGCCCACACTGGATTTCAAATTCTGAACAGGTTTTTAAGATTTTCCAGCCCACTCCCTGTCTCTCACAGGCTACATGATCCTAGAAGAGGGGCTGAAAGTGTCATTTTTTTTTCTGGAAAAGATGCCAGAAGAATCCATCCATTCATTAGCTCCTCAAGAAAATAACATGGAAAGAATTTTAGCTGAGGTGGACTCAGATGGCTGGTGCTTAATCAATCAGTACTCAAAGCTGCTGTCATTGAGCACTACTCCAAAATAAGCCACACTTGGCATACACAGACACTTCAGACACTGAAGAGTATCTGAATGGGCTACAACAAACAGGACCTGACCAGGTTTCTTTAAAAACTGTTCATTGAAACTGAGGAGGTTTACAAAATCCCACCAAATAGCAACAGCGGCCAACAAAACTTGGACTTGCTAGTCACCACACAAAGTCAGAACCAGACCCAAACTACTCTTTAGTTTGATACTTGATTTCCTCAAGAACACCTGGAGATGGTATGCATTCATGATAAGAATCCAACAGTGTTTACTTCTCCTAACAAGGTTAGGTCCTGATATATCTTGTGAAGGAAGGAGTCAGTCTACTCACACCAGCTGCATTACTTTCTCCAGACAGACTGATCTATTCTGCCTCTGAAGCCAATGTGTGTTTTTTACTCTCAACATTTCTGTTTAAAATAGTGTTCTCTTCTGTGTATGCACTAAGTGGTAGACATGTCAGTTTTTAAGTAACACAGCAGAGAAAAAAACTCAGTTGGAAAGTAAAACAACTGAAGGCTAACTTGATGCCTCCATTTGGTCAACAGCTATTCTGCTTAAAAAACAGCTTTGATTCTGTCACAGCTCTCTTCTCACACAGATCCTGATCCAAGTCATTTAAATTTCTTTTTACCACAGAATATCAGGGGTTTCAACTTTGCTTCATATGTTCTCAGTTGTGACACTGGGGAAGTCAGGGTTCATCACTGCAGATAAAATCTAGAAGGCTCCATCAAAAAGTCAGGATTTGGACACTTAAGGATTCTTCATATATTCTGACCCTAAGTTTTATTACAGAGCCATCACTGTTGACCTGTTGAAGCACAAAAGACTCCAGTTTTACCAGGTGGTGTTTTGAAACTAAAGAGAATGAAAGACAGGTTTGATGTGTCAACTTGATGTCCAAGACTTACACAAAATTAATCTGAAATACTTTTCAATCCTCTGTTCTCAGATTTTCTCTGCTTCCCAGCTCCCAGGGATTCATCTCTCATTGTATGCTGTGAACATAACTGCAGTGAGCCATTTTGTTATAACAAGCTCATTTTGCAACTCACCACAACAGTAACAGCTGTTCATTCCAGAGCCAGCACAGACATGCTGCACGCAAATGGCACACTGAGCACTGGCACTTTAGCTACCCAAATCAAAGGCAACAATAACAAAAGTATGTGTTGGGCAGATGCCAAAAAGGGTCTCGCTTGGTTCTGAGCAGTCCAGAATTGCAACAAACCTTATTGTCCATGACTCTGACGATAAACAAGAGATTTTTGTAGGGCATAATTTCAAATTAAGGTACAATGTAAAAAAATACAAAGTCTGTCCAAACTAGAAGAACAGAAGAGTCCATGAAATACCATAGAAAGCAGAGGAACGGAAAAAGAATTTAAGGAGTGCCTTCCATTTAGTCAATACTAGCCACTAAAACATATCCTAGCTACCCTGGAAGGCCAGCAAGGCAGCTGGAAGGACTTCTTGATGACTGTGTTACAAAACAGGCACTCAGGAATGATAAGGCCAAGAAGCTCAATGCATTCTTGGTCAGTTGCTACTACAGAAGGTATTGGAGAGATCCCACACCTTATGCATTCATCGCAGCAGAGAGCTCGGAGAAGCTGTAACATTTTAAAGCAAGGAGTATTAGACTAAATAACATAGGCAGTATTAGACCAAACAGACAATTTGGAGGTTATTGCATCACCAGGAGTGGATGGCATTCACCTGAGAGCTCTGGGGAAACTCGAGTGTGGAACTGTGGAACTTCTGGCTAAGGTTTGTAGATAATAAACACAAAAAGCTGCTTTGCTACCAGACTGTAAAAAGAGTCCAAAAAGGGCTCTAAAGAGACATGGGGACAACTGAAGAGTGATTTCCAGAAAGAGTATGACTGGATAATATAGGGTCTTTCTTAAATGATTCTGTAAGCCTTCAAGCCTAGCAACCACTTCTCAGGATGAAAAAGAGTAAGCAGTGGGGTCTTTGGGGAATCAGAGTTGAGACATTTTCTACTCCATATCTTCACCAGTGACCTGGAGAGGGGAAAGAGAGGCTAAGTGACCTGGAGAGGCTAAGCATCAGTTTGTGAATGCTACTAAACACTTGCAAGCAGTTGAATGCTATGCTCATGGTAAGGAACTTCAAAGGGAGTTCAGAGAACCAACTGAGCAGACAGAAATCCTGGCAGGAGAGAAAACTGCAGTGAAAAGAAGGCATAAGAGATTATTCTTCCACTGTGTAACATCCCTGTATGCTCACTTCTCTTGTACTGCATGCAGTTCTCATCTCAAGGATGCAGTTGAGTCGGAAACAGAATCACAGAGGGAACATCGGAAGGAACCTCAGGGTCATCGAGTACAACTTCGCTGCTCAAGCAGGTTCAGCTAGAGAAGATTGTCCAGGAACAAGTCTGGCTGGGTTTTAAATGTCTCCACAAATGGAGACACCACAAATTCTCTGGGCAACCTGTTCCAATTTTCACCACCCTCACAGCAAAAAATTATTTTCTTGCATCAGATGGAATCTCATCTGTATTAATTTATGCCCATTGCCTACCAGCAATTAAACGATCGATGAGGGTATCCAGAGGATAAGTGCTTTACACGGAGTCACTACAGGCTGAGAGAGTAGAAGGCGAATGGGAGTAGTTTCCCTGACGTTTACTGTCATGAACATGATGAACGACCTTAATGGAAAACTGCTGTTATCATCTCTGGCTAGCCAAAAGCCCACACTGCCATCTAAGGATATGCTTCCATAGCTCTAATGTCAATTCACATGTTACCTATGAACCATGGAACAATGATGACACAAGGTGACAGCAAATTTTGTTGTTTCCCACTTGTCAAAGACAACATATTGCTCCAACTACCTGCTCTCTCCACTGGTTCCATACCAAATAAATAAGTAAAATATTTTGTGTCTTTGACAGTAACCCACTGGAGTAACTTCTGGGATGCCGGGGCAAATTTTCAGATGATTGACACTACACCCTGTCCGATCCACACACAAAAAGTTTCTCCCACAGAAGGAGGGACAGGCTACCTAAACTGATTTCTGTCTCTTCAAAAGACAATAAAGAGCTTAGTTAACAGAAACTCATTTAAAATAAAAATTAGGAAACCAAGTCAGGGGAAAATAAAAATCATATCTAGATTATAGAGCAATGAATTTTATTTAAAGAAAACCTTAGAGTTCTTGGTAGCACTAGTATTGTGAATCTTGTAAATTTTCCACTTCTTCATTTTCAGTGCTGAAGAAAGATACTGAATTATGTTTGTTTAATTCTCTGGATTAACATTTACTTTTCTACTTACTTCATCAGTTGCATTAGCAAAGGTGTAAGTACCTCTGGAACTGGGACACTCCAGTAATTCCTATAAATATTACTACTACTTATTTAGGCCAGCCTGATATTGATATTGATAGCACTTCAGTATTAAAGCTATACAAGTCTACAAAGTAATACACCCCAGCTGGGTCACTTTCAATGTCAGTGCTACCAGCCTTTGCATGCTGTAACAAAATTCTGGATGTACTGCCTCCTTACATTCAGCCACACCAGTATTGGATCATTTTGGCACCGATGGGCTAATAGATGGTAATTCAGCAAAGCTTTTCCATGGAGGTCATTAACACCATTAATAACACCATTTGATACTTCAGTCACATCTATCCCTTCGGAAGGGCTGCAGCAATCTATTCTTTTCCCACATGCAAGAAAGATTGAGGGACTACAAGCCAGTTCTGTGCTCTTCTAACCCTTGGTTCTTTTGAAACTGAGAAGCTTCCTGATAAGTGAATTCTTGGACTTGCCTCCACATATTATCACTTAATAAAAGACCCCAAGAACTGTCATTAGAGCAAGAACAAAATGGCAGAATATTTAGGCTGGAGCCATATAGTCTTTCTAATTGCACAATCTTTTCTAGTAAAACGTAACACTGTTAGAGATTAAAATGAAACATATTAGAACTTCTACAATACAAATTTTGTAGAAGTTTGTACTTAGTCACCAACTTCAGCCTCTCTTTTCTGCTCCTGCAATTCCTCACAAATTGCTAATTCTAGCCACAAGTCAGCGCTTGCTCTCATTTCATATCAGGAAAACAAGAAGAGAATTAGGCCTATATATCTCCTTTAAGTGTTAATGAACTTGTCTCCTAACTACTTCACTTATGACACCCAGGGTCAATCACCCAGTTTTAAAGCACTGAATAGCACAGGTCTGTTGCTCTTAAACAGCTAACCAAAAGTAAAACTGCTCAGATTTTATGGATAGTTCTGAACAAGAATGAACTTGTGATCTGTCCAAGACCACATAGAAAGTCAGTTGCAGAATTGGAAATACAACCCATCTTTCAGATTCCTGTTCCAATATTATAACCAGAAGATTTTTTCTTTCTGAAAAACCTTTCCCCTTTCACAGAACTTTTTTTTATTTTTGACATTTCACTTAGTAATGAAGGAACTTTCCTGACAAAGCTCCTTCTCAAAGATCTCTTAATTGCTGAGAGTAAGCTTAAATGAACTTGCATTTCCCAAACCAATCTGCTTCCAGCATAAAACAGCTCCACTGTCAAATATGCTCTGCTGCTAGTTTATCAAATTACCATTTATCTGAAAAAATTCAAAGAGCTTCAGCCCAGTCAAAGAGACATCTTGAACACAGAAAATGCAGAATTTACTTGGCTGAGCTTGAAATCATACAGTTGGCTTGGAGAACTTGTATTTTACTCCATTTTGACAAGCACATAGTATTTCATGAAGGATTTAAAAAATATTATTTTAATAAACTTTTAACTGTTTTGTACTCAGAGTTGATTTTTTGGTTTTTTTCCCCTAAACAACAAAAGCTGAGACATTTTGATTGACCCTAGCCAGTCATGCAGCATGAGTCAGACTGCAACATTTGGACCCCTTTAGCTACTCCATGTCTTGGCAGACTGTGGCACTTGTCTTCTTTATATTGGGGGGGCAGAAAGTGAAGCCAAACAGCCTTGACCCTGCAAGACAAGTGCTGCCTCTCCAATCTAGCTGTTGTTATACTTTATTATCTAGGTATGCTCCACAGCAATTAAAGCCTAGAATTATGTCCTAAGTATTTACTCAAGCTGACTCTACTCATTAGTTCCATAACTAAGACTACTTTTTAGTTAACATGAGAAATACAGGTCAAGAAGAAAGAAAATACACTCCTTGTGTATTCTCTTCTCTCATTTTTTGGGTCACTTGAACTAAATTTGATCTTGTGTCAATTCCCTTTTGATGGTAGCCCAGGATTCTGTGACAAGATTACAGTCTCCTGAAGGCTTCCCACCTCATTCATGTACAGACCCACGAGGTCAGAGGGTAAAGTGAAGCAGCCATGCTGCTTTGTCAATTTGCTTGTCTCTTCCTGTTGGCCTGCCCCAGACTTTCCAGGCAAGGTCAACCTTTTTATTCTCTCTCAGTTATTTTTTGTACTCTTATCACCTCTATTCTTTTGTTCTCCTTGAAAAATATGCATTTCCCCCTACATTCCTCTCACTGAAAATAGAGGGCAAAACAGAATTGCCCCAGTTCTATTCGCCATTTTTTTTCTCAAAGATAATTGCAAAAGTTCAGTGCTCCCCGTTGTCTCTGGTTTGGTGCCTGTGTGTTAATGAACTCATCAGCCACGCAGCATAAGAGAAATATTTCAGATTAACAGATTCACATATATCCACCCCATTTTAAGTTGTGCGCACCCAGAGTCGCCAGGGTGTCACAATATTTTCTGACAACATTCCTTGGCTTTCACTCCCATTCATGCATAACCCTGACTTCGCACAAGAGCTCAGTCAAGCAGTGCCTTGGAGAACCAACATCCAGTAACAGGTGACAGTACCAAACTACTCTGCTCTTTCATCTTGATCAAAAAACATCTACATGATTACAATCTCCATACTTAGTTCTCAAATATTTCAGCACCCTCATTTCACAGCATGAGGTTAGCTCCATTAAAACCCAATCATGGGCTCAAAATTCAGGATGAGCAGTAACAACAGCCTAGGGCCCTCACTGGCTACTACGTAAATGTCTGTGTCCAACATAGTTCTCTCATACAATGTCACTTGCCTTTAAGCCAGTCTAGCAGAGATATTATATTAACTGCCTTCAAGATCGGTGTTATTGCAGCAAGTAAGTAACACTTACTTTCATTTGGTTCTCTGTTCACAGAGACCAAGAACTGAATATGAAGAGAAAAAAAAGGGCAATTTTTCTTCTTTGAGAAGACCTTTGTAGACCAGGGCTGCACAGAAGTGCAGCAGTGAGGGTGAGAGGCAGATAAAGATCAATCACTCTATAACTACTTGAAGGTACTAAAAATACTATGATGAGAAGAATGAGGAGGGAGAAGATAAAAGACTTCCTATTCCCCTTAGTGCAGAGCAGCTAAGCAGCACCATGGGAAAGGTTAGCAGCCATTGTCTTCCCAGACAAGAGAACAAAATGTCCAAGCACTGCCAGTCCTGACAGCAAAAGTGTGTCACTACCCCATTCTCTTTGCAGGTTAAAAAAAATCAACAGCAGCTTACAAGATACCAAGGTCACAAAAGATCCTGAGACATAACTTTAGAGTGGCTGGGACATTCCATCAGAGCCAGAAACGGTGATTGTCACAGCTGCTTCCTGCAACACAGCACTTCCCCCTCCCCCCCGGTCAAACTGTTTTGGGTTTGGGTTTTTTTCTAGCCAATTCACCTGAAGGCCAAGAATGCACTGGCATGTTTGAGTGTAAGGCCTGCCTCTTCTGCCAGGTCTTTTCTGAGAGAGAGGAAACAAGGCAAAACAGATGAGTTTCAGCTTAGTCTCATCAACTGTTAATCAATGCTTACATAAATGTTAAGGCGAAAACATTTTATGAACTAATTTCTCAATGCACTTTCAAACATCTTCAAAAGATATTCCTCTTACTGGTAGCTACTAAAATAAGCATTTCATTTTATTCTCATTTAAGTAGATCTTAAGGGCATGAGTTCACCTAATTAAGCTTTCTGGTATTCATACAGTTTGCTTTGCCTACACAGAGGCAAGAATTATCTACAAAAATTCAAAATATTCTTTCTCCAGGCTGTCTCACACTGGGGGCTATGAGGTATTCCTCCATCCAATTGGGGACATCATGAGGACAGATAGAATACTTTGTACAGCTGCAAATGCCTGTAGCTCTCCCAACAGCAGCTATCAGGAAGCAGACTATCATTCCTGTTTGACTGCTGTAGAGAAGCAAGGAAAGCAGAATGCAGTTTACAACCTATTCAAATTGCATCCATTTATTTCAAAATGGAATTTAACCCCAGGGAACCAGAAGGGCCTCAGAAAGAAGGATAGCAGGTCAACCTATAAGACACAGTTTCACCTGTATGGGGTATGACTGATTTCCAAGCTGTCCTTTCTCAGAAATACAAGTGATCTAAAGAGAGCACAAAGAAGGGAATACTATCAAATACCTAAACATCTTTCCAAAATGTTAGAGCATTCCAGGTTTGGTTTGGTTTTTGGGGTTTTTTTAATGTTTTGTTAGGTTTTTGTTTGTTTTTTTGGTTATTGGTGAGTTTTTATTTTGTTGGGGTTTTACGGTCTTGTTTTGTTTTTTTTTTTTTTGTCAGATGCATCAAATCCCTTCAAAGAACTATTGGCTGAAAAGGTCATTTAATTCTAAATTCTACAGCCCTTCCAGGTTAGTCTCTTTCTTCCTTCCTTCTCAGCATATCAGAGAGACCACTCTAGTCATCATGACAGAGCTGCACATTGTTTAAACACATATTTATGGCAAGAAGCAGGTTCTCTCTTGGCGGGCACAGTGAACTATGAAACAATTACTGGGAAGTGATAAATTGTTATCAAAATAATAGTCTATTGGTGCTGCAGCTGTACTTGTTATTTCAGAGTATCTCAACAACCCCAGCAGGTTTCAAAGGACAGTAACAGAAGAGGCTTTGCAGTGGTGGATACAGGACAAAATGCACTCTACGTAGCTGTTCAATGAAAAAAGGTTTGGTAGCTGGAAAAGACAACCTGTACTTTTGGTTCTCCAGCATTTGCGTCAATTTTTGCTCCCAGCAAATGAAGGGACTCTTGTGACTTGTATCCCATAGTGCCTTATCAGATGTGGCCTGGGATGCAAGCACCAGGAATTGAGGCCACAATCTCAACTCCACTTTCTGGGGCTGCAAGCAACACAATCCAAAGGCCACCTCCTCAGTAACAGTACAGGACTCTCAGTGGCTGAAAAGTAAGGGCTTCTAAAACTGTGATGCTGCTCATAAACTGACCCCCAGTGTCCTCAGCTCAACAATCAAACATCCTTTATTACACTCCAAAATATATCCAGAGTCTGAAAACCTTACATGTTTTTGGGGCTGCCAATAATTTAAAAAAATTGCAGAGCTGGTCAAATATCCAGGCAGGAGTCAACATAATGTTTCGTTCTATCAGTGGTCTTGCAACTACAGAAATGCTCCTAAACAGCTGGCACAGCTGTGACCCAGGGCACAACATCAGAACAAGCCCTGGGAAAGGGCTTCATAGGCGGTGAAGGTGACTAATTACGTTTTCTGGCTTTAGGTTAGCTTTTCTATGCCAGGTTAGCAATACCTAGCAATATATCCATGTTAATCTATTTTAGATTAGCAATTACCAACCACAGAGGGAACATGAGGGATGCCTACAGAACTGGAATTACTTTTAGTCCTCTTTCCAAAAGCTGTTACAAATGATTTCTACGTTCTCTGAAAAACACACTTCTCACAGCAATAAGAAAACTATCACAAAACTATAGGATAAAATACCTCAGCCTTATGGACTGAATTACATTTTGAGCAGGTTGGGGTTTTGGTTCTTTTTTTAGAAAGAAACACAACACTGAGTCAAACCAAAGTTATACTGCAGGGTCTATAATGAGATTTTCTTTGCTATCAGAAGCAAAGGTCATCATGTTGATATTCCACGAAAGTCTGTAGCTTTCAAGGCATTTTGAATAATGTAAGAATATGGCTGCATTTGCAGAAGTCTCCTCAAAATACCTAATGACATTGCCAGCACGAGGAGGTTAGTCAACATTTCTAACATTTACGCAAAGGTCAAAGCAAATAAAATAACTTGGAGTGCTGAGCCCAAGGGCACTCTCTGAAATATGGTTTGAACACAATCCATCAATACGTACTTTTTCTTTTCTATTACCCACATAATCACCAGCCCTGTTTCACCATAAATCTGTTGTTCAGAAGTGTTCAAAAATGTCACAGTATTGGTCATCTGTGTCAATTGCCCAAGAATGATTTATTAAAATATTTGGCTAAACAGGTCTTCATCCCAATGGCACATAATAAATCGGGAAGTACTTAACAATATTACTGTTACAATAGGTGTGACTGACGGTGCTGCCAGCTATTAAAGTTGCCAGGCATTTCCATGAGAAAGCCCTGTTTTCAGTTACTTGCAGCTTTGACAAACTGTTCAAGCTGAAGTTTTCCATGCCAGAGTTCAGCATTTTTATTTTGTTTAATGGAAATTTTAGCCAAAACAGGTCATTTTTATGCAAGCAGGCCAGGGTACAGTATGTTTTATTTCAGTTAAGAAAAAACAAGAATGTAGTATGCTAGAAGATCCAGCACTCTGATGTTTCCAAGAAGCCATCTTGACATTCAACAAGGATGGTCAGCTTTTATGGCTGTGATCCCAGCTACTCAAAAATCACCCTAGATAAGGTCAAGCTGACAGGTGGAGAAAAAAATGTTTCCACTACAGTTTGTTAGGTGTTACAAGCACCATGATAGTACCATCTGCATCCCACATGTGCCTGCTGATCAAGCAGTTCTGTTGCCTTACAGGTGTAGTTCCCAGCTGCTTTGGGCCAGCCTGAGCCAAGGGACTGATTAAAGACCGAGCTTGGAAGGTGGAAGCTTCTTCTGTCAGATTTTAAAGAAACAGAGCTACTGAAAGAAAGAAAGCAAGAAGCAGGTCTGTAATGCTGCCAGCAGCAACACCCAATCAGAAGGATCTGTAGGCTAGAAAGGCACTGACCCAGGACTGTTGCAGGTGACCTTGCAAGGAGGCTCAGAAGCCATTGCAGACTTTAAGGAACAATTTTTTGCTGGCACTTCTGAAGTAAGCTCATCAGGATTGCAGATGCATGATTTAGAGATTACGTTTTTGTTATAAATTCAAACAGAAATTTGATTTGCTGGCCCCTCTGTACAGGGATCAACATAATCTACTCCCTGGATCTCACACTCAGAATGCCAAAGGATTCACAAGCAGCACCTTTATGGAATATGCAGTTACTGATTAAAATAAAATGATATGGAATCCTTCAGAAAGCTTGGGTATCAAATCAGAGACTGAGAATTAAAATGTCCACTTAATAATCAACAATTAAAACAAAAAGTGCATTTTGACTGACCATGTTAACAATCCTACACATATTAATCCCAAAGCACCTGGACAAACTAACAATCAGCTACAGTCCAAGAGCAATGTACTAATTCATTAGCGCAGCCATCAGAAAATGCCCTCTGAAAAATAAAGTCTGTCTGTCATGGGTTAGCAAGCATAGTCCCGGAAGGGATGTCCTTGCAAAGGGGTGCTTACAGCTTCCTCTGTGACCTAACAGAACCTATCAGCTGGCCAGTTTGAATATGGACAATTCTTTAAGCCACTTAAAGTTGTGACCACCTCTGTGATCCACACTTAAGAATAGACAAACCCCAAGCAGAGCTCTCTCTCATTTCCGGCGCTGGGACAGGTGGCTGCAGGCCCCATGCGGGGGCCAGCAGGCCCGGCCCAGGCCCTGCTTGGGCCAGGCTGGGCTGGGCCACAGCCATCCTGGAGCCAATGGGCCCTGTTCCACCTGTGGAACCCCACCACAGCCCTGCTGTGGGCAGACGGGCGGCTCCCCCTCTCCAGTGCAGCCAAGATTCAGCTAAAGCAGCACCGCTGTCCGACAGAGATCATGTGACCAACAGCGATAAGCAACATTCCAGCTGCAAAGCCTAGGTGAGATTAACCCTTTTAGTGCTGTGAAGAGCTGAAAACTTGAGGGAGAAGAAAGAGAAGATGCTTAGAGCTGAAATTCTGTTGTAAAGCTATGATGCATCAGAGTAC
Source organism: Corvus cornix cornix (assembly GCF_000738735.6). Taxonomy (NCBI): domain Eukaryota; kingdom Metazoa; phylum Chordata; class Aves; order Passeriformes; family Corvidae; genus Corvus; species Corvus cornix. The sequence continues at coordinate 87,299,441 of NC_046333.1, forward strand.
CTGTTGTAATTTCATGAAAGCATGGGGGATGGAGAGTTCAACTTGTACTTGTGAGCAAAAGCACCTGCGCTGAGATAGGCAGATGCTGACGCAGCTGTAATTTCATGAGAAGTTTGAACAGGGAGAGATGGAAGCAATGAGGACTTTTGCTCCAAATGGAAAAGGAGAAAACCTCAGTTCCTAGAGATGCTCCCAGAGATAGTCCTAGAGATGAAGATGAGGAGGACTCTTTGCTGCAAGGGAAGGAGAAGGGCCTCTGTTCTTAGAGATGAAATGCTCCCAGAGATGGGTGAAGAGAACTGTTTCTGAAGGGCTCAACCTTAAAATTACACCCCAGTAGCTCAAGATTGGACCCTTGAAAGCAGTCGTGGGAAGGGACTCACATGCGAGCAGAGAACCAACCCGGGCAGCTGGCTTGTTGTGATAATGTTTTCATAGCATGGGCAAGAGAGACTCCTCTTCCTAAATGGACTGAACAAGGTTATTATGGAAGTGGTAAACAGACTGAACATCTCAAGGGTTGTCTTTTTACATTGTCAGTGGGAGAAGGGAGAAAGGGGGGGGAGGAGAAGAGTTCTGAAGGTGTGGTATGATTTTTTTTTTCTCCTTTTAGGTCTGTTAATAAACTTCTTTATATTCTTTCAAGGTTGGTGCCTGCTTTGCGTTTCTCCTAATTCTTATCCCACAGAAGGTAAACAGTAATGAGTACTGTGGACCAAACCACTACACTAAATTGGTGTTTCCTCCCGGTTACACACCAAACCCACTACACTGTCCTCAACCAGATCTACTCCAGTAGAGGACATAGCATCTCCCAAAGCTTGGAAAGTTGTTCCTGAAGTGTCTCAGTCTCTGCTGGTGGAAGTAGTAAAAGCCCACTAGTGGCACTGCTCAAATACACATAGGCAGCTCCAAACTTCACTGACATGATGGCTGCCTTCCCACAACCAACCACCCAGCTATGAGGCGTGATGAAGCCCTCAGCCTTTGTTTAAAAATCCTAAGAGGAACCAACTGCATTCTCCAGAAAAAGCTATTGCTTACATGTTTAAAAATAGTAATTAGAACCCTCTTAATCCAAATGCTGAATAGCCTTGAATAACTTGCACATGAACTCCTCACGAGGATCCAGTGATCTATGGCAGATCTGAACTGATCCCTTGAAGTGGCTACCGAAAAACAGAGGCTAGACAAGAATAAGAGAATAAAAGCAGGTATTTATTTGAAGGGCCTTCAAAGGTACACCCCGGGCAGTCAAAAGGCTCCACACCCAAGATGGATGCTGGGTCACAGGTTCTTCACATTTATAAGTTTTGTCCACTTGCATATCAGAGTTAATTCTCCAATTATACCTTCAGTTAATGATGTAATTACCCCAGGTTTGCCCCTCCTCTTCAAAGGCTTCTATTAGTTTACACATTTTAGGGCCTGGGACAATCAAGATGTCCTTGAAGAGCAAACCTAGCGAGAGTCTGTTATATTTAACCAGCATGAGACAACAGAAGTTAACAGGCACACAAAACTTCAGAGTTACACACTAGGCAGTACAGGATTTGAAAAATATAAAAGTTAAAGCCTAAAGCATCAGAATGACTCATGCCTGAGGATAGACCTCTCCAATGCTACAGCGCAGCAACAGCACTGTGGTTCACTCATGCTTCTAGAGCTGGTTGCAAAAACCTTCATTGCTTGCAAGCAAAACATTTCACAACAGAGAAAACCCACACTCCAAATATATAGGAAGAAAATATTCTATTACACTTAAGGGACATACAGAATAAATTTGCAATGAAGCAGTTTAAACTTGTCAAATATTGAGAGGCTGAGGAGCTGCTAAAATTCAGAAAGTAATTATGAAAGTACATTCAACTTCAACAGAAATGCACAGATTCCAAAAATCAAAGTAAAGGAAAAAATCTTCAGAGTATCTCTGATGATACCAGCTCTCAAACTTGTCTTTAAATTAGGATTTTGAACAAAAGACTCCCTCTTCCCTTCCTGTTACAGAAAAGAGTGAACTCATGTTTTGTGCGTTCTAGGTACTGGTACGCAATTTCATGGAAGTTAGAATTTCATCTGCACTGAAAATGAAAAGACTGACTTGTCTTCTACTTGCAGTGATGTATTTCTAAGCATCAGATGACAAGCTATTGATAGTCAGGTATCAAATAAAGAGATGCACAATTAAGCAAACAAACATCTCAAGTACTTACTAAAAACCACTTTTCAACATCCCAAAAACCTGTGGACTTGCTTTCATTTTCCTCTCCCAAGGCTAACCAAATATAGTCTAGACTTTTCCCTTTAATCACCAAGTCAAGCCAAATCTTCAGCTGTGAGTTTTTGGCAATCAATCCAGTCCTGATATCATGCCCTTCTGTGGAATCCAGTCAGTCAATTTATTCAACAAAGAATACATTATCAGGCTTCTCTGGATTGAAATACTAAGGCACTTCAGTTCTCTAATTTGGTTAGGTTAAACTACAAACAATCAAAATTCATTTCATGCTACACTCTATTTGAAATAGCATCTCACTGCATATGTGTCCAGGAATCTGTCATTAAAACATCCTGGTTGTTAGGAGTCAGACACAACATGTTAATGAAAAACTGTGTGAAAAGATAACACTGTGAACAAGGCCCACTTCACACTACACTAGAAAGGGCAAATTAATCAAGTTCCAGATGGGATTTAAACCGAAAAAGTAATTGCAGGCACTTATCAGCATTGCTCACAACCTTCCTCCTTCTCCTCTTGTGTTAGATTAAAAGTTGCAGAGAACACATCATGGCAGAGCATAGAAAACAGGACAAGAACTTCAGCCTAATTGCAAGTTTTTGGTCACCACCACTGGCCCAAACAGAGCACACCCAGAGGTGGCCATTCATCTCTTGTTCACTGAAACAGGAAGATAATGAACTTCCATTCTCCGCTTTTTCTAACTTACCCTGGCCTTTAGAGGAACACTGCTACCTGCCAGAGCCTTCCTTTCTAGCATGGGTTGCCTGCACAACTGAAAAATTCACACGACTCAAAAGGGATCTGTTTAAGACAATAAAACCTCCCTTTTGGGAGCTTCTCTAACATCCTCAAGGGAATAACTCTGTTCTGAAAATAACTGATACACTAAAACAGACATTAAATTACATTACCTGATATCACACATTTACATGTATGAAGCACTAACAACATTAAAGGCAAGAGCATGAAACACTTTTAAAGTCTTTCATTTAAGCAAAGTGACCCTGCTGCAATGATGTATCCATGAAAACCAATGAGTTTTCCCTTTCTTTTCCTCAGGGTCTGAGGCTGGCATCTTGACAGGGTCCTATCAACATACAAGCACTGCTTCTGAAATGTTACACCTCCCTTTTCCATAGAGGATATACTGCCCTTTGCTCTTGTTCTTGGATAAATGTGGACTATTTCCCTCTCTGGAGGGCCCATTCTGCATCCTTTACACATGTTGCAAAGACATTCTTTCTTTGTTTCACACACACGTACCCATCACCCACCTTTCTGAAGGCATGAATGACCATGCACTGTACACAAGTTTTTCTCAGGTAGCCACAGAAATATACTGATTTCCTACTGAATGGCAAAAATAACTCAATTTCAGAAGAAAGGCTAGCTCTTTCTAAATATCCTGTTTGTATTTCCTTCCTTGTGTCTGTCAGAAGCTGACTACCCAGTATACTGTACAGACCTGCAATAACATTTTACTTTACTTTTCTTAAAATTCATGTCAAGTCATGCACAAGTATCTGAATGAAAAATACCCTCATTTGTGCTACTGATGCAAAGGATTTCTCAGGGATTTGAAGACAGGAAAACTGCATTGGTACCTAAAATGTTTTCTTTAGAGCCACATAAGTTTTATAATCATCATCAGTAAGTTAAAATAGTAATTAGAAATTATTAGTGCTTTTGTTTTCTTATGGACATTAAAACAGATGAGTTTGTTAAATGCTATTTAGCATTAATATTGCTATCAGGACTGCTTAATATTCAAGGAGATCCCACTTGATTTCAAACCTTGTTGATGTTCAAATAAGAAGCTATTTAGAAAATGATGCTTCAGTTACAATTAAAAAACCCCAAATCTGTCAAGGTTGCAGTTCATATTTGAATAGCTACCTGGAGGCATCAACCTATTTGCCAGTGGCTGTTGTGTTACTGACACACTACCCAGAAACTTAGTTAGTGTTCAGCAAATCACCCTTTACAATTTAATGTGCATATGAATAAAGCAATAATAAAGGATTATCTGGTTTTGCTTCTTTTTACTTTTGCCATCAAGCCTCCACCTTTATTTGAATTTCAGAGACTAAGAAAGAATCCACCACACTATACACTGCTATGCATTGTGTAGCTGCCCCATTTTCACACAGACACACAGAGAAAAGACCACCTTACAGCAGAGTCCAGAGCTCAGGTCAGTAAAATACTAGCATCATCTCAAGTATCACACAAGCATCAATAATAACATTTTTTCCAATGAATTACCCCTTATTACAGAATGTTTAGGAAAAGATGGCTGCACACTACCTTCGCTGTGCCAAACTGCCCATGAAATTTCTCTGCAGGACCCATTCTCTCTATATACAAGGCTTAGAAGGTGCACCTGGTTCTCATCACAAGCTGCCTTGACCAATCCAATACTAGTTCCTATTAGCTTTTATTCCAAGAGTACTTATTCTTAGATAGCATGGATTATCACGGGACAGACAACAACTTGTACTTGGTTTCTTTTCCCTCGTCCTTCCCATCCACCATTTCCACTGCCGTATTTCCATTTGTTTTGCTCAGGAATCCATGGGGAGTGATGATCCTTCTCCCCTAACGCATTTTCTGCGGCCTCCAAATAAACTGTACTTTTATTTGCACTTCTTCTGATTGCCAGAAGAATTACTCTTGTTCTTCCTTCTGTCACACACTCTGAGGAAGTTGTGACTGTACAAGATTGACACCATATAATTGCTCCAGTGATCTGCTGCTTTAGTGACTTGGATTCCATGACTTCCATTTTTACCCCTCAGTTTTAGGAAAGCAACAGAGAACAGCTATCTGACAAGGACCATCCCTGTTTCACAGTTTTTCAATTATTTAATGTCAGGCTCCCTCCCCATTCTGCCAGAAACATGCTGCTAGGTTAGCTACAGAATACACGTGAACTGTTTCCAACTGGAGAGATAAACAGGGAGTGATACTACTCAGTAGGACCTTTCTCCCCTGTGCAGTTACAGTGTTTGGAGACTATTCAAATGTCTGAGAGGATACTGGACTATCTCAGATAGTGATAGACAGACTTATCTATAGTTCCAGCCAAGCATTATTTGGGGAATTTTTTTAAAATTTGTTTTTAAGAACTGAAGACATGAATATTAATTAGCCCTAAGAAACCACCAGCCTCATATATCAGGGGAAAACAGCATAATATGGTTTTCTCAAGCATCTGGAGGGATCATATTCTTTTCTTTTACTGTGTTTCTTATGGCAAAGATTTTTGACCTTCTATGAAAGAGACAAACAGCTTTTACAGAATGCCCCATGCAACAGGGCAAACTCTTTTTGTATGTCTCTATCATGAAATAATAAAATATATGAGGCTTCTGAAAAAAAAAGTACAAGACAGCATCCCCCCTTAATTATCATCTCCTGCCCTAGGGTATCTTTCACCATAACTACTTTTTCCAAATTCATCCAGTAAAAGGAAAACTCTATCCTGCTAGGATGACAAAAGTCTCACAACAAAAGCATCTTTATTAAACTCCAGGGCAGAGGTAGAGCACCTCTCTGTAAAAATGAAATACTGATTAAGCAAAGTGTCAGCAACCTGATTACATAACAGAACAGATTACCCACACAAGAGCAGAAAATCTTGCATTCCTGTACTTTTGCTCAGGCTTTCCCACATAGCTGTCTGCACAAAACATTCATTACAAACCCACTGAAAAACAGCTAATCTGTATTAGCTGAACATGAAGCCAGCACTGCAAAACTCAAAAGGTGCAAAACCAAGGCTGAAAACTTAACCCTGCTTCTTTGGATGCACACTTTACAAGGCAGAATGACCATATGAAAGTGTGTTAAAATGCAGTCAGAGCAGTAGGCCTGTCACACATCTCCTTTCTTGGTTCTGTAGAATCATAGAACAGCTCCCACTCAGATCTATGATCCAATTCATCCTGTGTGCACTCAGCAGTAAGGAACCACAGATGCCCATCAACTCCCGTCACTCTGCCATGCCTCAGTTAACAATGGACAAAGGAATTCATCTCTTCTCCCTTTCTAGCTTCTCACACAGGTGTACAGAAAATGGCAGTCATTTTCTTTTAGATTCTAGTCTGACACACTCATTTTACCTTTGTGCTCTGACATTTTAACTCTGGGATTTCCATCTGTTCCTCTTCTTTGTTACTAGGCTAAAAAGCATCTGTGCTTTATTAATGTATGTGTCTGATCTAAATTCTCCCCAACACCTGTCTTCCTTTCTCAGCTCCAAATTTAAAGAACTCCCAATTACTAGTCTGTTTTCTCTGCCAAAAGTTGCACCCTGGCTAAATGAGAAGTCACCCAAATTTGACAGGCAACAGAGAGAAGCAAAATCTTACAGATCTGTCATTTAAAACAAATGCAATTCTACTTTTTCAAAATTAGAAGTGTGTTTGATGAATACATTTGTATGTCTTCCACTGTTCACCTCCTCAACCCCAAACAGCGTTTTAAAATATTTGCTCAAGAAAAAGCTGCAGAGGTCAGCAGAAAATAAGCAGGGTGACTTTACAGCTGAGTTCATAACATGAAGAATAATTGTCAATTAAAGCTAAATAGTTTAGCAAACCATCAGTCCAAAAGAAAATATTTTGACTTTACTAATTTAGGTAAAAGGTAATTTCTATGTTGGCATTAGGTCATCTCTTCCTTGATCAGCTTTTCACCCTTGGACAAGTCACGTGAGTGACCCTACCCCTTCAGTTCCCTTCATCTGCAGTTGCTGTACTCTTTTTCCTCCCTCCCTATCTGGTAGCAGTGCAGACTGGAACTTCAAGCTGTCAAAGGCTCTGCTTACAGACAGTTACCCTAAGTAACACAGCTGTGACTGGCTTGTTTCCTGAAACATAAAAAAAAAAGTAGTCTCAAGTTTTCTTTGATGGAGAATCAGCTAACACGAAGAATAAGAAAATTTCAAGCCAGAGATACTACATATAATAGCAGCACAAAGAGCCTGATTCTGTAAGCACAAAACACTTCCCAACACACTGCTAAATATAACATCAAAGCAATAAAAAATTGTGCTGAAGTGCTAAGCACTGAGGCAGCAAACACCTCCCTAGTGATCAGTACTCAAGCTCTGTATCATCATTTGACAAAGTCTCTAAACTCAGCACATGTTAATGGGTCATAAATACCCAGCTGCTCAGGGACGGCTACTTTGCCTTGTGTGCAAGCTGTTTCTACAAATGTCCACAAAATGTATGAAGGCCTACTAAAATTTCTGGGAAATAACAGTGCACAAAGATATTTGCCATCTACACAGAGGACAGAAGGAGGACAAATTTAAACCATCACAGGAGAGAAGCAGTAGAGAAGTGCCTGACAGTACATTGAGGGAGAAGGGAGAAGTTCAGCCTAGTCCTGCAAAGATGAACAAGCAGCAAGGAAAAATGCAGAGGGGAGGTTAAAGATCCTGCTGATCTGTTAAGTGACTAGCAGCAAGGCGGGGAGAAAAGAAAACAGAAAGTTATCTGGGTCTCTTCAGGTTCTCTCCAAGATTAGGATCACAGTTCTGCACACACAGCTTCAGAGGCTATTGGTTGCTCTCTCCTCACAATGCTCATTTCAGTCGTATTCTGGGGCCTTAAATGCTTTTCTTTGAAAGATATCACACAAAGATATACAAAGAAATGACAACTTTGATATTCTTAAAGCACTCAGAACACAGCAATATGACAGAACTGATATTGAAATCTAATGGGTACTTTTAAGCATACTATCTGTATGCAGTCCTCCACTTTGATTTAAGAATATTTGAAAGTCAGTGTGAGAGGTGCTGATTCACAGGTTTTTTTCATATAATTGATAGTGAATTGTTTTAAATAAATGTAATAATGAGCTTCAAAGTAGGACTTCCTACTCCCCTTGCTTTCATAAAACAATCTTTGTCAGTAGCAGAGGCTGCTACAAGTCATACCTTTAATAGGAAAGACATAAATACTAACACAGAAGGCTTTTTAAAAACCCGCTGTTTCCTCAAGTGTCACAGAGAAAAAAAAAAAAAACAATCCATGAAGATTCATGAACAATTGTTTCTTGTGAAACTACAAATGTCAGAGTAAGGAAATTAATTTTGCCTTACTATCTAAGTCAAAATTTGAATATCACAGCAAATAGTGGATATAACTCTTCCACTGTTAATATCTTTCTGGATCCCCTATAATGGATCATGAAGACATATCAGCTTTGAAAAAAATTCAAGAAACATATTCTTCTTTTTTCTCTATTAGACAAAACAAGCCTGCTTACTAAAACCTTATACTTTAACTCCACTCAGCAAGTAGCCAGAAGAGCAGAAACTGACTTAACATATGTCTTAAGTTTAGGAATTAAACACTTGTAATTAAAAGTAGAAAAGTAATTCACATAAATAATTCCTGAAAAATGGGCTTTTTTTTTTAAAAAAAACAACCTCTGAGTTTTTCTACTTAAGCATCTTCCTCTCACACTGACTTTCCTAGAAGATAAACACCTCACTCCAAAACATCAGGTTATGCCTCTCATACCAATACCTTCTGCAACATTAGCACTACCACACTTTAGATTACACTAAGATGGGACACAACCAAGACCAACCTCTAACAAGGACAATTCTGCTTGATCAGTCTAAAATAGCTGTATAAGTTCATCAATAAAATAGTGACTAGATGACATTTGGTGATGCAAGATGAATTGAATTTACCCCTGGCCATTGCAGCTGGCAAAATAAAATAAAATAAAAATACAAATAGTAGGCTATGTGGAGATGGGATAACATGAATATGGTTATCCCTATCACAGTTTGGTTGTTATGCCTGAGGTATGATAGTCAATTTAGATAGAAGAATGGCTTAAAATGCTGCCCATTGACAAAGATTGGGGCTTCACTGTTGGCTGAATCAAAGAATTGTGAAATTTACTTGCTAACACATTCAATGAATGATGAATGTGTTGGAAAAGGGGACTCATCCCATAGAAAACAAAGGGACCATTAAAATCAGAAGATTCCTCAGTCATTCTCAACATTATGAAGAAGCCATGGAAGTGATAAACACTGAAGGCAGCAAGTCAGATATTTCATACTGATGGTTACAATGACCAGAATCATAAGTCCTCAGAGATACAAGGTACAGAAGGAGCTGACAGTAGAGCACCCTACACAACCTGCAGGAGGTACAAGAGTCCTTTAAGCTCTCCTAAGTGTAACTACAAACTAGGTACCATTAAGACCTCTGAGTGTCAGAGAAGATAAGCCAGTGCAAGATGAGACAGCAACAAGTACTCTTAGTGCATCCATCTAAAAAGGCCTGGCAAAATAAAACATTGTCATTTTTCTGCATGACAACAGGAGGTAGTCCATGACTAAATATTTGCTTCTAAGTGTGCAATTAAATTAACCTTTTTTATGGCGAACTCTAGCAGTAAAGGTACATTACGTTCAGTTACTAACAAATCAGCGACTCTGGAATAATTTTTTCTCCAAAAGGCTCCTCCACATCTAAACAGATCTATAGATATAGATAAATATCTTAGTCTGTAAAGCACCTCTATATATTCAGTAGGTTCAGTCTGACATTTCTCACCTTGCATTTTGGAGCAAGAAAACAGGGCATATTCAAGATGCTGCTGGGAACGAAAAAAATACATCTCCTTGACATGAGAGCCAAAACTTTTCATTTCAGCACTCAAGTGAATTTATTCAGCTGAGAACTAGAGAATGCTAAACATTGTGCCCCTCATAGATGTTATTCCTGTATTAACTGTACTACACTAGAAGTACAGATACTTGCATTAACAGGGACTAGGCTTGCTCAGGCACCAGAGACCATGAAATCTTATCAGTTCGCTGCTTTATCTGAGGCAATTAGCTTTGTTGAGAGGCAAAGTTTATTAGCTCAGAGTAATGCTGTGCTTACAACACCAAATTGCTTCTAAGACTTCATGTGTTACATCTGCAGAGAACTGATGAGCTGCATGAATATAAATCTACTCAGGAAGCACAATGCTACAAGATTTAGACTGACCTCAGAGGATACTCACAATCATAACTATCTTCAAAGTAACCACACACAAAGAATGCAAAGAAGCTGACAGCAAGCCAAAAAAATTGAGTTGGCTTTAGACTAAAGAAATGGCAAGCAGCTACCCACAGACAGCCTCTACAGAAAAAAATCTCTTTTTTTTCAGTCTTATTTTTCTGGCAGCAAAGTCATTATATGCATATACACATGTACAACCCAATAGGCACAGATTAAGACAGCTAAATATTCAAACCTGATATATAGGTAATGTTTGCATGTTTTTAAAGAGTTTGCAGGTTTTTCTGTCCTCTGAAAGTTAAGAGAAATGCATGAATTTTTCCTCCTCTACTCCATGATTTCTACTAATCAGTGGCATTTTAAGGTGAGCTGAACAGACTTGATGTATTTCTTGTAAGTATAAATGCTAGACTGTATTAATGATGAGGCCTTTCATTGATTTACTGTAACTTACTAAATAACACAGAATGAATGTATTGCATATGAGGCTTTGCCCACAACAGCAGCAAACAGGATTCAAAATGTCTACAAGAGCAGTTTTTAAGGGAAAGAAAGAATGAAAAGGAGTCAAGAGTCCTCACTCCCTTGTCAGCTAGTTGCCAATTTTTACTTCACATAAATATATATTTTGCATACTTACAAAGGAATAACACATAACAGATTATCTCCTTTTAATTATATTTTTTTTTACTAAGTAAGAATTGTAACTAAAGAACTTTTTTTTTTATTTCTCATACTGCATTCTACAGACAGGAGTGTGAGCTGCGACTACCTATGAGGTCAGCAGAGGAGAGCTACAAGCATTTCTTCAGCTTTAGTAAGCCATACATGATTTAATGCCATATGTTGCTCACAAAACAGTTTTCAAATTACTGCAATGAGCACCTTTTTATAGCCCCAGATTTAGATGAGAAAAGTGTTGGGTGGCTCAGTGTTAAATAAATAAATAAATCTTTTTTACTGCTTCTGCACATATGTGACCATCTTGTCACACCACTCTTCTTGCTTCTTTTCCTTGACCTTCAGCTGCTCTGTGAGATTCTTCTGAGCTTCAGGCATCCTCCTGCTTCTGAAGGTGGAACAAGTAACCTTGGAAATAAAACCTAAGGTCAAAGGAGCCCTACATCTTAGTGTATTTCTGCAGTTTTCTTTAAAATATATGTAAATCAGGCAGGAAAACCAGCCACCTTTGTATTTTGAAAAGCATCGCACCTGACCCAAATCATCAAGTAGGAATCATTTTCCCTCTGATTAAAGTCAAGGATCTGAAAGTCAAGAAAATAAAAATGGAAAACTTCTTCCATGCAAGATCCCTGAAAGCATTTTTGCTACTATTCTGATTATTCTCTGATTTTAAAAAATGCTGCTATTGGCCACTCCATATTTAAATTTCAATTCATAGCCTCTTGTCTCCTAAAATTTTTGTTACACATCTGTACAAGTTCAAAAATATCAGATCTGGAAACAAGGCATGCAATATGTGATTTGTGCTACAGCAGACATAGGACAGCTGCCACAATTCCAGTCTGCTGTAGAGGGCTTTGCCTGCATTTATATTGCATTATTACCTTCTGTCGTGAGAATCTGGTTGAATATCTTATCCAGGCTCTAACACATCTTCAGTTGCTCCCCAAAGAACAGCCTTAACAACCCATTCCACAACATCTGTCAGCCTCATAGACTGGAACGACCATGTTTTCAACGCTCAGCCTTGCAATCACATCTGCTGGAAACAACTGTCTGAACTGAAAGCCATTGCTTGGTTTCTGAAGAGCACCTTAGGACTTTTCAAACCTACTCAAGAGAGCAGAGGACTACTGATGATGATGATGAACATCCATCCTCCTGCCCATTGCAAAGTTTTCCTCCCATAGCCATTATCCTAATGGACAAACTAGTGAAAGATTTTCTAAACAGCCTGCCAGCATAACCTCTGCAACTTAAACCTACACAGGCGCATGTAACAAGCAACAAGAGTTTACATACACAGAAATCTTGAATGCAAGATCACATTCCTGTAATACCAGACAAAAAACCTATCCATCTCCTACCCAAGGACCACCCATATAAGTACAGTAATTTCCTGTGCTAGGTTTTTTGCTGCTCTTTGAATGCAATTTGTATTACATAAAGACTTCAGGAATAGACAGAGTGGATGTTCCCACACCCACCCATGCCATGAGTTAAGCTAATAAGGAAAATGAAAAAGCAAGCTGCAGGACTGCAGTCCACCATGGGACACACAGCCCCACCAGGAAGCCCAGTCAATGGCTAATACCAGCATAAGCAAACCTGGCTGATAGGGCGGCATCATGATAGCAATTCCAGCAGAAAAAATCTTTTGGTCTAGCTACTTTCATTTTCACTTCGTTCTCTTCAAAATACAAGACTCTTTCTAGGTATTTTTCCTGATCAAAAATCAGTTCAAAGTTTAATGAAAAACTCCAGGAAAAATTCCAAGAGTGCTGCTATTTTTCACTGAGCCCCACTGTTAGCAGTGGATACATGAATTACCCATTTGCTGAACCTCACGTTCCTGCTAGGATGTTTCAAATTCCAAGGCATTAGCATAAAAGCAGATACTAATGTTACCTTGACAAATGATTCTGAAAAAACAATGTTGTACATGTGCTAATGGCTCATCTGTCAAAGGATAAGGTAGAAAGAAGTAAAACCTGCAATTCACTCTATAAAGCAAGCATTCTTAAATTTGGTAGAGTAGGAATAGGGGTTTTTTTGAACAGTCAGGAGAACTAAAATCTGGGTGAATTTTCCTGACAATATTCAGAGAACACCCAACTCCCAAAGTGAAGAACTTGGTTTTAGCAGGGAACTATAAATATATTCACAAAGGTTATCTCCTTTTGGTGGGGGGATGGGGAGGGAAGATGGGTGTGAAGGGGTAAATTTACTTATGATTTTTTTTTAGAACTGTTTGTTTTAATCCTTTTGAGAGATGATCACACAATAAAGGGCTCATATGCTCTGAGAGCTAAGCCAACACTTTGACTTCCAACAGGACATAAGATCTGTTAAGACTAATAGACAAAGTAAACCAGCCTTCTGATGCCAATAACAGAAGGCTTTAACACAAATCATTCCCTTGAAAAATCAATAAAGATACAAAATATAACAGCTATTCCAGGAAATGGCATGACAGCTATGGATGGTACACCTTCCTCCAGGCTTCGAGAAACATCCCACAGCCTGGGAAGGAGTCAAGGGTACAGCAAGACACTTGGCTATTAAAATGAGGTTATAGATAGTGAGCCAACCAGCATGATAAGGGTGTAACTCCTGAGTCCACTGGCATGAAGAACTCCAAATTCAGCCTCACCCACTGGACCTGCATTTCTGTTGCTATAGGATGAACTTCACAGTATGTCTGCTTCTGTTCAGCTCCAAGAACCAAAGGGTAAGGAAAATCCCTCATCTTCAGTTAAAATTCTATGGAGCTGGCGCTATCCACACTCCCAGGAGAGCAATTCTCGACTTTCTGAGCCTCACACTCACTCCACACAAGCTTAGGAAAGCTTGAAAGAAGCCATAATGCTGCCTTAGAGACTTGAGAGGGCAGACAGCTAAACGAGGAGGACAGAAACATGGATGCTCTCATCTACAAAAGCTTTAAGCCATTCTTTAATCAACAGACATGTAATAGCAGTCTTGCTCTTAAGTAGGTCTAACCATTAGGAATGAAAAAAGCCAGATGCATATTGCTCTTGGAAATTTGCAGGAACACTAAATTGGAAACATTACCTGCACATGCAACAGCACTCAGCTCCTCTCAAGCACCTTGCAATGCATGTGCATGACACCAACCAGCAACTTCTCATTGACTCTGGGTTTAATTTGCTCAAAATTACAAGCTCTAGATTCACACATTAACAAGAAGCTTTTATTTCCTTCTGTTTGAAATAATTATGTAAATATCACTGAACTTCATACTGATAAACGAATGTTCAAAGCCGTAACCGAGACACATTTCATGATTCAACAGAGAGAACAAAAAGGCAAATAAAAAGAACCTGATGCTATTAAAACCTTGTGATTTCATCCCAGTCCATTCAGCTCAATGTTTTCAAATACTTACAGTCACCAACACTATGTTGACAAAAGTTTCCAGTATAATTGCCATTAAGTTCTTACTGTTTCCAAAGACAAAACCTTACAACAAACTTTCAGTGTTCAAAGATCCCCAGAAATGGCTAAAACCCATCTTCCCACAGTAATCTCCAGAGTGCTAAAACCTATGTCGACCTCAAAAAAAGACAGCTTGCATCACAGATGCACTTGTTTTAAGATACACTGACAATCATATCATGCCGGCAATAATGCATGGCTTATCTGAGAAAGCTTGAGATGAGCCATTGGCCTAAAGCTCAAAACAATCCTCTAAGACAGTCTCAGAAGGTAGGGAGGGACTGGAGCAGCACACCTGTGCTGCAGCTCATGCACAACTGATTCAGCCATTAAAGTACTCAAGTTAGTCATGTCAGGGGCATCCATCTTGCACTTTTCCATCTTGCACAATTCCCCAGAATTAGCCTCATCCCAGGAAAGTCCAGAGCCTTAGTCACGTTAAGGCACCGAGGACAGTTTACATTAGGCAAAAAACCTGATGAATTATGTCTTCACACATCCATCTGTTTAGGGAACCACTACAATCCCATCTCTATTGTGTTACTCTGCTCTCATGTTCAGTCTCTTTGTATTAAAGCCTCACTTCACAGAATTAGGAGTATTTTCTCCCTTACCACAGACTTGCCAAAGATAGTTTGGGGGAGATCTCCTAGTGCATTCAGAGTTTCTTCAACACACCTTAATCCACCTTCACACAAGACACCTTCACCCATTAAACTTTGCCATGCATTTCTGCACGTGAACAAGCTTTAAATAAGCAGCTTCTCAGGTTTATCATTACCTTTCCTACCACTTCTCCTCTTCCCCATCAAGTAATAAGAAATTATCAGAGATTTTTTTTTCAGATGGGCTCAATATCAAGCAGAATAGAGCAGTGGAAAAAGCATTCATATTATGAAACTTTTCAAAGTCTGAAAAATTCCAGTTTATGGAGGAACTTAACAGAAGTTCATCTGAGTAATATAAATTAAGAGGCTTTCACTAGCAAAATCAGTGGAATTAGTGTGTTGTTTATTTGGTTGGGGATTTTTTAATCTTTCAATATATTCCTGAGAGGGAACCATACCAACTGGGGCATGAGGCACAGAGATGGTAAATATTGTAACAATTAGCTTTGCATTTATTTGATTACTTGTGGTGCCTTTTTTCCTGTGGGTACAGAGGAAACAGCAAAGGATAAAGGATAGCTCATTTGCTTCTTGTCATTGCCCTTCATATCCTCCTCTCTCTCTCTGCTAAAGGCTGCTGAGCTCCTGCCCCAGATGCAACAGCAGCATGGTTCAATAGATCGCATAAACAAAGGGTGTGCAGGCAGTGTTCTGCAGCAGCAGCATCAGAGTTCCCTGCTCCCATCTCTCCCACAGGCTAGGAATGCATCAGTCCTCTCACCTACTTTTACTGGTCTGGCAGCTTGTCTGCTGCCTTGCTCCCAGTAGACATTAGAACACAGGACCTCTTGAGTATTCAGAGAATCACAAAAAAGGGTTTGGGAGCTTACCCAAGACTAAGCCCCTCAGGGAAGACCACTAGACACAAACCATTCATGGCAGTTTTGTCTCACCTCTTCTTTTCAGCCTCCAATGATGCAGTCACACCTTTCCTAGGCAACCTAATCCATCACTAAGCTCACGTAGTGGTTACTTTTCTCACCTAAGCCTAAAGAAATCTCTTGTGCTACAATGTGGTGCCATTATTTCTTGCAGTGCCTAGCACAACCATAGAGAACAAATGTTTCCTGTTATTGTCATTTCGATATTCCAGTTTTCTCCTGATTAAGTTTCCTCTTGAGAGCAAAGTCTCTCAAGTGTCCCATGCTGATTATGCTCTGGATTCTCCACATTTTTCTTTGCCTCAAAGTCCCAAACAAGACACCACAATAAACAGAAGATGTAACAATGCTAACTGTTAGGGTTATTAATGCCTTACATGTATCCCTCCTATCTTTGGTTCTGCTCACCAGTGAGAACATCATGGTTTGGCAACAGTCAGGAAAATACACACTTTTTAAAAAAAGACTGTGCTTGCTCCATGGGAAATCTGAGGGAAGAAAAAGCTTGTTAGAACATAAGCTATGTGTTTCATCACCAAAGTTCAGAGATTGAAGAAGCAGAGCTTAAACTTACAGGGAGTTATTAACACTATCTTCTTCCTCAACAGCTGGAAACAGTCAGCAGACTGAGCATCTTAACCTGACATTCCAGCCTCCTCCCTCGCTATACCAACTGAGCACATTGCTTATGTTTCTCTTGCTACTTCTAGAAACAGACAAAGCAGCCTAGCTGTGTAAACCCAGTGCCAAGTCCCACAGCTCTTCTCAAGCATGGTCAAAATCAGTGAAGTGCCTTGATATGAACAGTTCCCAGTTTCTTCTCCCAGCTTGCTGACAACTGTTGGCAGCAGAGAAGTGGTAAGTGGAATAGGCACCTTAAGTCACAACAGAGAGAACAACAGCAGAGGGAGACCATTTATCACTTCTGGAACACAGATCATCAAGGTTATGTACTAGGGCAAACAAAGAGTCTATTGAATGTTTTGCCTGTTCTGTATCTGCTGATCCACAGCACTGCCTGGCAGTAGTGCCCAAAACCATGTCATCTAACACTAAGGTCTTACAGAAAATGAGAAAGAATATCATAAGGATAACAATGAAGAATAACTGAATGGCTTTACCAAACTGTAGCACCTCCACCAGCAGTGCCTTCCCTCAGCCAGACAGAAGGGCTTCCACCATGCCTCTTCACTCAATTATGCTTTCAGCCTTCATAAAGTAGAATCATAGAATATGCTGAGTCAGAAAGGATCCATCAAGATCATCAATCCAAATAAGATCCTGTTACCACCCCAGTAGGCTGGGATGCCAATCCCCTCTTATCTTTTTTCAGGCCTGCTGACAACAAGCACCTGCTTCCTCCAGCTGAGCTCTTGATGGCTCCAGAGACAAGTGATGAGCCTCAGGCAAGGATCTGGCCAGCCCTCTCAGCTACACTCTCAGGGCTAAGGTTCTCAGACACTGACTTATTGACGACTCTCCTCCAGGTTTCTGCAAATCCAGAAAGTTATTACAAGACCAAGTACATCTAGGGCTAGTTTGGGAATGTTTATCCGCACTCTAGAAGAGTTTGTACTGGGATTTAGATTAATTTGTATGCCATATATTGCACTCTAAAGCTCATGTTTATTCCCATATATGTGAGCCCCAAACCACCTTTCCTGTCCATCTCAAAGAATAGCAAAACAAATACTTCTGTTTAGAAACACTGCACTTCCAAAGATCCATTAAGCAAAACTGAAAGTACATGAATAATTTAATAAGGGACTCAAAGGAAAAAAATTACATTTGAAGTGCTTTTCTGTAACCTTAAATATTGCAGAAACAGAAGAGTTTGCTGCCATATCCCCAAATTTGGGAGTGCAACTAGCTGACCTGTCCAGATTCCAGCATAATCAGCAACTAGCAACCTCTTCACATATATCTTTACAATATTTTCAAGTACCTTTAGCCTTCTTTTCAATTTCCTGTCCTTAACAGCTGTTGTTCACTATTAAATAGTAGTTATGATTTACTCTCGAAGCAACTGAGTATCTGTACTATCAGTGGAGTACCTTTATATATTACATATTATTATGCATTACTATTTCCTCCAAAGGAGCATCTGTTAACCAAGACATGAAATCTTGTGAAGAAATGCTGCTGGATTTTGGGGTGCGTATGTGTGCCCTATAGAGAGACACATGCATGTTTGTGTGTGTGTTTCTACATAGGCAGATAAACATACACAATGTGTATGTCACAAAGATGCAAATGGGAATAAGCTAGAAAAAGTTACCAAGGAAAGAAGTATCAACTCTTTGAAACACAGAGCTGATACTGTTATAAACAGAATGAATATTGGGCCTTAACTATCACTGGTAACCAGGGATTTAAGAGTCTCTGTTAATAGGCCACTAAAATGTGTGT
This sequence comes from Corvus cornix cornix, assembly GCF_000738735.6. Classification (NCBI taxonomy): domain Eukaryota; kingdom Metazoa; phylum Chordata; class Aves; order Passeriformes; family Corvidae; genus Corvus; species Corvus cornix. The sequence goes on from NC_046333.1 coordinate 87,317,838, forward strand.
GAATTCTTGTCACACCAAATAGTCCATGACTCCTACACCATATCCCAAGCAAAGGTCACCACATCAGTTTTAACAAACCTTCCTGATTTCTGTGTGTTTTCAGTGAAATGACTGCAGAGAAAAATCCCTACAGGGTGGAGTTTGGGAGACTGGGCAGGAAGCCTGGCTTGCAGTCCATTTTTTCCTGCAGTCAACAAGCTTAAAGCACTTGCACAGAAGCAGGTCTTAGTTGTTTCAGCAGCTGCTGCTCCTTAAAATGTTATGACCTAGAATAAGGTATGGTTTAAAAATACTTTTCAGGGGGTGAAATTACGAAAAAGCCTTCTCAGACAATGAAAGAAACCCACTGTAGCGAGGAAAGCATTTTGTTCAACAAGAACAGGACATCACAAACCTTACTGGCTCTCCCAGTAAAGTTCTGATTTTTGGATATAAGGTTTGAAAATTTATCTTCTAGTTTTCAGCTGTTCTTAGTTCACTTGTATGGCAACAGCAGGCACTGGCCTTTATTTTGCCATGGGAGAAGACAAGTTGACATTGTTTAAAATAATGTTTACCTACACTGTAGGCACCTAAAAGCATCAAAATACACAGCCAGACTGAGCTTTAATGGAGCTAAAGTGGATATGGATTTAAATTTTAAACTATGTTTTAAGTTGAATCCTGTTCCATAAATTCCTCACTGCTGGGAAACTTTTTACATGAGAAACCTTTCAAGAGGTTTTCAGTACTAGTGCAAGAAAAAAAATGATACATAGAACACAGTTTAGTGGAGATCCAAACAATAAAAAAGATTACAAACATCAAGAGGAGATTATGCTTAATTTGAATTGATGTATGATGAATAAGCTTTCAAGATTTCGAACCACTCAAAGGCTAATTTGATGTCTTTTTGTCTGATAAAAAAAGAGAATATGTAGTAAAATGCTTAAAAATTCTAAACATCTAAACATGCATAAGCAGGGCTTCCTGCAGATTTGACATAACAGAAAAGAGGTTCATTATGTGTGTTTTGTACCTCTAAATCAACATGCCACTCTGAGTTTTTTAGACAAGTGAAATAAGGAAACAAAACATGGGAAAAAGAAATGGTAAATACTAACACTCACAAATTTTGCCTCTTGGTTTCACATCACTTCCATTACAGAAGTGATAGACATTGTTCTGGTTTTAACACATCTGTGTAAACAAAGAGAAATCATGAGCAAAACCAAATATCAATATTGTTATAACATGGGTCAGGTTTCAGTGATCTTTTCAATTAAGTTTTAGCAAATGTTTCTCAGTAACTGAAAGATTGTTGGCTCTAAGGTCAATTGTAATGGAGTTTTTAAGGTCAGTTCTCCTCCTTTAGAATTAATCCTAATTTTCACCCACTGAAAAATCATCAGGAAGAAAGCCATTTCCAAACACTTAAGTATATTTATTACTCTCATTTCCACCCTGATTATGCAGATAATTGACTAGAATGAACCAATTCACTGCATATTCTAACAAGGGTGCTGTTATTGGCAATCCACTTCAACAGAATGACCTACACTGGCAACCTGCCTGCAAACAGCAGTGAATTTCCATAAAAGCCAAAAGATTGCTGTGGCTACCTCTTTATCACAAGGACACAGCCTATGAAAGGTACCAGCCTCAGTGTGCACAGCCTAAGATCCAAATCTGTGTGCAGCCTTTGGTCCAGGCTTGGCTTGCCAAACACACATGTGTTCGTTCCTCTGATTAGTCAAACACAGTAAGTGCTAACAATGAACCACAGAATTATAGAATTGTTTAGGCTGGAAAAGATCTTTAGGACCATTGAGTCCAGTGGTTAACCCAGCACTGCCAAGTTCACCACTAAACCATGTCCCCAAGTGCCCCATCTACACATCTCTTAACTACTTGCAGGATGGTGATTCAACTGCTTCCCTGGGCAACATGTGCCAGTGTTCCACAACCCTTTCCATGAAGAAATTGTCCCTAGTATCTTAGCTAAACCTTCCTTGGCACCACTTGAGGCTATGTTCTCTTGTCCTATCACTTGTTGTTTTGGAGAAGAGTGCAACTGCCACCTGGCTACACACTCCTTTCAGGGAGTTGTCAACAGTGATAAGGTCCCCCCTGAGCCTCCTTTTCTCCGGGGTAAACAACCCCAGCTCCACCAGCCACTCCTCAGACCCTTCACCAGATCTGTTGCTCTTCACTGAAGCACCTCAACATCTTTCTTGTATTGAGAGACCCAAAACTGAACAAAGGATTCCAGGTGTAGCCTTATCACTGCTGAGTACAGGCCCGTGGTAAGTGCCCTTGTCCTGCTGGCCACACTATTTCTGATATAGGCCAGGATGCCATTGGCCTTTTTGGCCACGTGGGCACATGCTGGCATTTCCCTTTGGATTATTAGGGCTCCATTCTGCTCACTGGCTCTGTCTTCCACCTCAAGAGGGCTGGGTACCCAGAGAACAACTGGTCTTATTATTAAAGGCTAAGGCAAAGAAGGCATTAAGTTCATCAGCCTTTGTCCCTATGTTTCCCACCACGTCCACTAAAGGATGGAGATTCTCTTTAGACCTCTTTTTGCTGCTGATGTATTTACAGAAACATTTTTATTGTCTTTTTATTGTCAGATTCTTGTTCTAGTGGGGTTTTGGCCCTCCTAATTTTCTCCCTGCATTATCTCATGACATCCTTGTATTCTTCCTGAGCTGCCCTGCCCCTTTCTTTGGAGAATTATGAACTCTCCTTTTTTTCCTGAATTCCAGTCAGAAAGAGCGTCCAGTTCTTGTCTACTGCAAGAAGTAGGCCTTTCTGTCTGGTTGGTTGGCTTGATCTCAGAGCCTTCACTGTGTCACAAGCAGAGAGAAATTGGTTTGACTTGTAAGAAAAAAAGTAATTAGGCAGGTCAGTTCAGAGAAAAAAAAAATCAAATTCTATTTAGGTGGGATTTGTTGCTTGAGGCAATTATCCTTTCAAAAGCTGAGCTGGTGTGCATTAATGCATTCAAAGGAACCCACCTGAGAACTGAGAAAGAAAATTTCACATTTCTTTACTGGAATGATTCAAAAATACTTGAGGCCAGTAACACCTGAAAATGCAGGAAACAAAATTGCATACAGACCTTGTACCTCTAAACATCTCCTATCTTACAAGTTTTTGCTAATTATGCACTAAGCATAATACCTTTATAAGTCAGCAGGGTGAATAGCTAATTAAATTTCCCTTCCAGTCACTGGCAATGTTACACAACTAAAAGGAGGCAGGATGGACACTTCTTGAAAACACACTGTGATTCTGGAATTCATCCTCAAACAAAACAGGGAAATGAAAAGCCACTTCAAAATTAATCTCACAACAAGTGTTCCTGGCAAAAATTATTTCTACTGTACGTCATGGCAATACAGCCAGGGAAAAAGTAAATGAAAATGTACAAATTGTTTGTTCCTGTATGAGGTATGAGAGAATAAAATATTGCACATTTAATACACATTCTCTTTTGAGAATGATTGTTAGAGAAAGCATTAATCAGATCTCTTTCCAGTCACATCCAGGCTACGTAGTATTTTATGCACAATTATCACATATTTAAAAGCCAGGCACTTCAATAGGACTTGCAAAATTTTAAATTTGCAGTACTTCATGTTGCATTATTACCAACAAGTGTGTTAGAGTGCTGCAAGCAGAAATGTTGTATTCATGATCAGCAGCATCATAAGGTAACTGAAACACAAAAACCAGACAGATTCAGAGATTTTGAAGATGGAAAGTGACTGTAACAACATCTAGTCTTAGTTATGCACCATTACATGACAAAAATCAAGGTATTTTAGGGTATCAAACAACCCCAGTTTGGCAACATGATTGAAAGGCAATACACATTCCACTGTAAATAAAGCAGCAGATACTTGCAGAACTTACTAAATTATAAATAAAAGCTACAATAAACTGAAAGTAAAATAAGAGACGGTGTGTGAGTCATCAAGAAAGCCACCTCCTTAAACTAATGGATTTCACTAAAGGTCATCAAAATGAGTGAAGCAGAAAGCAAGGCAAAAGTTGATAAAAATAAAGAAGGAATCCAGAGTAAAGAGTGATAGTACTCAGCTTCAATACAATCATCATTGCTTTTGCGTGTGAAATAATTCACACACAAAAGGAAAAATGGGAAGAAAAAAATTTAAACTAATGGTAAACTCTTTTCTTAATCAGAATGGTGTTTTGGAGCAGAAAATGCAAAAGGATGGAAAAAAATTTTGGGAGTACAATTGCAGAAGCAAAATCTACATTGTCCCTCCTTTATTCACAAACAGTACATGCAGCCCATGTGACGTTCTGATGTTTTGCTGTCATCTAGAAACAGAGCTTCATCTATGCAATTGCTGCTTGGCTGGTCAAAGACTGCAATTTCCAAGCAAATCAATCCATCTCTATTTATTAGTTCTAATGTCTTTAGTCTATAAAGTTGAAATGTTCAACATCTTTTTAAAAACTTTCAGCGAAATAAATTCAGATAGAAGTTAAATTCATCTAGAATGCATATCAATAACAATCCCTAAGCTTTCCACATTGTTCATAACTGACTCTCTTGCTTAAGTGTGTCTTGCAACCACTATGATTTTGTTGCACCTCTGCATATTTCAGAGGACCTTGTGCACCCCTGCCTAGGCACACAGCTTGTTTGGGTGCTAACTGCTGAACCACTAACCAACTTACATGTGCAATTTCAAAGTGAAACAGAACTTATTTCTTAGGTAACCACCACACATAGGAAATGTATAGAGGAATGTCTGTATCAATGTAGAAAGTAGCCCCAAAGGCCCCCAAAGGCAAGTAAATAATCCAGTGGATTAGCACACTTACTTTTTTTCTTGAAGGAAAAACTCAGATTGTACATTAGCAGTGGGGTTTTCAGCACAACACAAAAACGGTAACATGGTACTTTGAGGACTGTGTTGTATTGACAAACCAAAGATAATTTTCTCCCTTTGCTGTAGAGTGCCCTCCCTTTTAACGCGGGTATTTTAAGGGAATGGATTCTATTTGTTCTCTGCTGCCAAAGCAGAGTAATTCCAGTGCAACTATTTCTCATTCATGGTGTTTTGTGGGGGTTAGAAACAGGCTTTTAATGTTTATTAAGCAGTGAAGAATGACATTACTTGGAGACAGCACTGTGACATAAATCAGCCCAATTTATTATCTATAAGCCAGGCTGTTCCAAACCAGAAATTATCTCTGTTCCTGGTCACAGCTGTGAGAGTCTTACAAGCACAGCACTTTGCTCTGTTAAGCCTTTTCTTTAACCCACCCTTACTGGAAGGAAATGGTAAATTCCTTCAGAAACAAGAAGTAACTGCATTCAGCTTCTTCTGAGGCAGAAAGAGGGATTCACTCCATTTAACACAGGCAGCTAAAAGACATGTAAGTGTGAGCTCTTTCCAAGCCACACCTTACAGTCAAAGAAGATAAAAAGGCATCTAAAGAAGGAAGGTAGTTTCATCCTGAAACTGCTTTCTAAAACAGGTTAGAGGAACACCTCTCTGGAGCTGCCAGTTTCTCTCCAACGACAGTAAATACAGGCTAGAGTAGCTAGTGGCTTAGTTGCCATGTAGTTTTCAGCTGTCTAAAGGCAGAAGTTATAAATACCACCATAAGTGTCTGAAAGAAAGCCATAAACTTCTGAGAACAACTACTGAACCACATTACTTTGAAAAGATCGGACAGCGATGGCACCACCCACAAACAAAGAGCCTGAACAGAAGGATTCTTCCTGCAAGTGCTACTACTTCACAGCATCTCAAAAGATTTCCATCAAAAGATTTCCATTTTCTTCCAAAAGATTTCCATCTTCCAACTATTTTTTCCAACTCTGCCTCAAGGTCTCCACTATGATGATAGCAGCCAGTTGCTCAAAGCAAATTACATTGATTTTATCATGATGAAAGCCAGTTTTTGTAAGGCTGTTTCTTTTAAAATGTTTTTACATAGAGTGCTTCAGAGTCCAGGTGAAGGAGTAAAAATAAGAATGCTCAGCTGAAAACATTCAAGCAATGTCTAGTGCTTTAAAATAGAAACTTCAACAGTTAGGAAGACTGCTCTTTAACCTTATCACTAGAATATTTTTTCTTACTCATTAGAGCACAAGTCCAAGTATGCTTTAGTCTCAAAGGGGAGACCTGTAAGAAAATAAAAGCTTGCACTTTGCTATAAAGATTATTTTTCTTTATTTATGATGTCCTCTAATGAGTTTCAAAATGCTTCAAAACCAGTAACAGACATAAGGAATGTGCTACATCAGTATTGTATATAATTCCTTTAAAATGTTTATTTTCCTGTTGGTCCTCCACAGCACATTCACGACTTACACAAGAACATATCACTTAATCTGCTTAAACTGTACACAGTCCTTCCTCTGCCAGCTCCAACCCAAATGAGACCAAAAACAGAGCCAAAACCAAACAAGTTCAATTTCAGAGAAACAATGCAGGGCATCAAATGCTAATAAGGAATCTTGAGATCAAACCATTTCTAATTTTACCACAGTGTTTAAATGGGATTAAGGAGGCCCCTGACAATGTCTACTGCATTTTCTCTACCTATAAAATTTTGTCTTCTATCTGTACCATTCCCATTCTTCAGTGAAACAAATGAAGTAACAAGTCTGATTAAATAGCATTTCCAGCTCTCCTGTTGGGTTTTGGGTATTTTTAAACCATCCTCCCTATTAGCTTCAGTACTGTGGCTGTTACCTGAAAATCACATTTCACTTCAGGGCTGCAGAGGCCTGGAAAATGTGGGTTTAAAGCTTGTACATGTGTGTGAATATAATTTGTTTTCATAATCCTTGAGAAACTAATTGGATATTTTGATAGTCTTGCAGCAAAACATAAAGTGAGTTATCTAAAATCACATCACAAATCTATGCAAAGTCACAAAGTCATCTTACCAGTGCTCTAAAAGGAAAACCGCTCCAAGATAGGGAACCCAATCCAAATAGTAGCATGAGGTTGAAATCCCAGTCAAAGGATCAACAGAAAGAGAAGACTCTACATTGGATATGTTTTAGGAAGAGCACCTTGAAAAAATGATGGTAGCCCTGGGTCTTTCCATCACAACATGCTCTGTTAAAAATTTGTGACACTGCCTTTTCCAGTGCCATACCACACAGTGAAGTAGTTTCACAACAAAACAAAGAGTACCAACAATAGCTCTCCTCAGAGGCACCTAGATCAATTTATAATTGCCACTTCAAAGAGCATACAGTAGGACACCATAATTATTATGGCTATATCCAGGCAAGACACAAAATAAAAATAAAAATAGAAAAAGCTAAAGCAAATTAGGCATAATGTTGCTAAGCTGTCCCACCAATAGCAAATGCTAGTGGGATCCATGAGAACTGACTGACTGTATTTCTTCAAAAGTTCTCTTCTCATCCTTGTCTCCTTTTCCACTGTCTGCAATAAGAACTTTTAAGAAACAACTTTAGAAAACACTAACCAATAGACAGAAGATATTCAACCACTTAATATCTACTATGCATTTCTACAGTGATGCAAAAGCAAAAGCTAAACACAGAAATGTGAAAACAGAGCTTCATAGCCCCAGATCTTCCTTTTACTTGCATTCCAACAGTGACCAGCAAGCGTTGCCTATTAAAAATCCCTCCAATGGCCACTATCTTTTGAGAGGCAGAATGAACACCCAGGAGAACTGGAAAGAGGCACCAAGATCTAAAGAGAAGACCATGTTTTGAGCATCAGTAAAACATGTCCTTCACAGCTGTAAGCAACCAGCTGGACTTGTATTTGCCACTGGTTACATGTGCCCTTAAGCAGAATTTTGCAGGTTTTGACCTCCTGATCAGGAAACAAAGAAAATTATCTTTAATTATATCTATTTGGTCTCAGAAATTGCATTTTTTTTAGTAAAGTGGAAGGACAGGCCACACAATACATCCATGAGAGATGGCAGCCTATGTGCTTATATGCAGGCGAGAAAGTTTAGCAACACCAACCATTCATGGCTCAATCTTACACAGACTGCATAAAAATCTCAAAGACCTTTCTGCCATAACAAAACAGCAGTTTATGTGAAAGAGAGCAGGAATCAACCCTTCCCTTCAAGCAGGGACTATTGCAGCTGGTTGATACAGAAGGCAGAAGAGAGCACTTCATTAGGTCCTGGCATTCCAGTGCAATTCTATAATAAAACGTTAAGGTAGACCATTTCGAATATTCGAGTCCCATAGATCACATTTAGAGATTTTTGGTTTTTTACAACTAACTTGGCAAGTTCTACAGATCTGTCTGTGATGCAGCAAACTTTCTGGAATACTTAACTGATCCAGAAGCCCCAGAACTTAAACCTGCTACATGCATGTTTCAAACTTTAAAATGGCTCTTTGTTGTAACAATTTTGACAATAATTGCACTGTCAAAACAGCTACTGAAACCAGCCAACATCAGTCCCCAGTACACATGATCCTTTCATTAACTGAAAAAAGCCGGGGGGTTAGGGACTAGGAAATGAAATCTGGTACCATCCCTTCATTAAATGGTTTCTGAAGTGATCAACTGAGTAAGGCAAATAAAACAACAACGAAACCTTTTCCAAAAAAGCAACTATGGAAATTGAGATAGTCCTCTCAGCACATAAAAATTCTTCCTCAATGCAATTACTGGTGTCAAACAAGGTTGCTGAGGGTACAGTCCCCTGATGCTACTGAACATAACAAGAATGGATTTCCAGAAATTTGGCAGCATATTTGACTGTAGATGTCTGAGGTATCAAGTTGATAAAAAAGTCACTCAGAATAGGAGTCCCCCTAAAACATCAGGAATATTTCGACTTTTAAATCAATCCACATTGAGGCAAGCCCCTTTAAATGCTGTGACTGAACACAGCTAAACTCTAAACAGCCAAACTGACCCAAGACCACAGCAGCCCCATAAGGAGCAGCCCCATAAGGAGCAGCCCTGTCCTACCCCAGACTGAGGCACACGCCCCCAACAGACTAATGCCAGGACTTCCGCTTTCAGGGTCTCTTGTCAGAAGCTAATCTGGCGGAAAATTAAAATTCTCATTTTTTGTTTGGTTTGGGGTTTTTTGGTAGGGTTAATTTTTCAACAACATCTACAAGAGAAACCACTCTCTGTCGTAGGCAGTATTACTGCCAGCTGAGTTTCACTGCCAGCCAGATGGGAAACTCCACTGGGTTCCAGAGGAACCACAGAAGTGGTTACCTATACCTGTTATAACTTCATGACTGCTAAGGAGGAGGATGGGAATAGACATTTACCTTTGGCTGAGATGAATTTTATTCTGGAAATAGCACTAGACATTGCTTGAATGTTTTCAGCTGAGCATTCTTATTTTTACTCCTTCGCCTTTTATTTCCATTTGCTCTAAAAAGATGAGAATGAGCATCTCAAAGGTACTTGTTTAACTTTGAAAACCTTCTTTCTCTAGTTTGGCAGATGAACAGACAGTGGGGTGGTATGTCTCTTTTCTCACAGCATTCTGCTTTGTTCTGCTTCCCAGTTACATTTCAAATACTTTCAGGTTGGATCTAGCTGTCCCTATCTTTTTAGGTGACCACACTGGGCAGAAGTTAAACATCTGAACAATTAAAATCAGATACGCAAGGTTAAGCTGTTCACCCTCCAACTCCTTTTGCAAAAAATTGAAAGCCTTTACTAAGAGGAAAAAAACTCAAAATGTATTCAAGCAACAACATGTTTCTTAAAACAAAGGTTGTCATAATGCAAAAAATACCCCAAAATAAAAGAAAGATCAAAGTTACTATTTGGTTCTGAGATATAGGAATCGAAAATGCTCTATATAGAGTCTGGGAAGGAAAGTCCACAAGTGCAAATTGTGTAGGCATTTGGTGGGACTTTTTCTAAGGGATGAATGCAAAAGATAAAATGTTTAACAGATTGAGGGACACATTAATGCTAAAATAGTAAATATTTGCAGCAGAAATACTCCCCCTAGCTATGGAAAGTAAAATAAAACTGAATTTGATTCAGTAGCCAGATTATGATTGAGCAAGGTCAGATTAAAAAAAAACTGTGTTGAATGGAATGGTGGATTTACACAGCTCAAATACAGGTAAGGCAGCTAAACAACTGGAAATTATCAGTGAAATTTTCAAGAGCACTTTTGAAGCTGACACAGGTTCTTCAGTCATTTTCATGGTCTTATGGCCTGAATATAATGCAGCAACTTGAGCTAGAGACAGGAGAAGCACAAGCCAAAGATTTTGCCACATTGGGTATTATAAAGACAATACACAAGTCAGCCTACTGTTTCTTTAGAGTAGGCAGGTTTTTGTGAGATGTGCTTGAGGAATTGCTGCAGGACCTGAATTAACCTAGTATCAGAGAGTTTTCAATCAATGTACCCTCTTTGAGTATTCCAAAGCAAACTGTAGGGACTTTTTTTGATGTGTTCCTCTGACATGTCAAAGGAAAGAAAAATCCCAGAGAACTGAAACTGAGTAAATGTGAGGCTACAGGAAACAGCAAAATAAATCACAGAATTTCCTCCTAAAACCTGGGAAATCCCTCCAAAACCAAACTGCTGAAGACAAAAATGAGACCAATATGGTTATTGTGAGTCTGTAATGCTGCATTGTTTAGCAAAGACACAGAACCACTGGAAGACAAAGCAAATCCTGAGGGCCAGATGAACACTGCATCACTGGTAGTGCTGGAGCAGCAAGGCATGCCTTTGGAGATCAGAGGCAGAGTAACATCTCTGATCAAATTTACCCTCGACTGGCCATAATTAGATTCCCAGTCAGATGGCTGCTGGAGGACAGAAGATGATGACAAGGAGAGAAACGTTTTGGAAACGTAGAGAGAAGAGCTATACACACCCATAATCTGAAGGCTGGATCTGGTAAAGGGTTTGGGTGTGCGTGGCCTAGAGGCTGCAATCTCCAACTTCTAGCTGGCTCCCAAAGGGAGAATGAGAGCAGGATGCAGCCTGACAATGGGACTTATAGCAATTTAAAATCACAATTGTACACATCATACCCAGTCTCACAAAAAAATTAGTCAACCTGTGACTGCAGCCAGAAAAAAATTCATTCCCACCACCATCTCATTTGATTTCCAAACAAAACAGGAAGGCAATGCTACTACCCACACATCATTATCACTAATTACACGGACAGAAAGGAGGAAGCAAAAACCTACCAGGGCAGAGAGTCAGGAAGCAGAAAACTTGACCACTCTCTAAGCCAAAGGCGACTCCAACACAGGAAGCATCATCACCAGCCAGGGCCACAGTCCCGGACAACCTGAGAGCAGCAGGCAGATCCAGGTGTTGAACAGGCTCCACTGGCAGCCCCAGATATCGTGAGGGAGCAAAGCAGGTGCAAGGTCTGTCCAGGGATACAGCCAAAGGCAAAAGATGAAGCAGAGACAGGTATCCCTCAAGGCAAGAGCAGAAGCCCCCAAGGCAGCTGCCTCCATCCAATGCCTCCTCCTCCTCCTCTTTTTTGTGCATGTGGGGCAAGGGCAGCAACGTGCAGCTCCACAGGACAGCCAGGAGCAGGCCTCAGTTCCCAATGGCACAGGCTGGCACACTCCCCTGCCCACAGGCCTCACAGGATGCCGGGAATCACCAAACCATCATGTCCAGCAAGACACAGGATCCTCTGGGGCTGGAGAAGAGTGGCCAGGCACACCCCAGGGGCAGGGCTCCACAAAGCAAAGCTACTCTGCCGCAGCAGCTGGACAGCCTGGAGGAAAAGGAGCTCCAGCAGCATGGGGCAGCAGAGCAGCTTGCCTCCCTGACGTGGTCTTGGTGGGTCTGTCACAGGCAGGTGAGCACCGGGGACAGGATGGGATGGCTTGGGAAGGGATGGGTTACACAGGAAAGCACCCAGGTGGGTTTGGAATGTCTGCAGAGAGGGAGACTCTTTGACCTGGGACAGTCTCTTCCAGAGCTCTGCCACCCTCAGTGTCAAGAAGCTCTTCCTCAAGACTTGAGGAAGAACTCTTAAAGAAATGGCCCTCTCTCTCATCTGCCAGGTGAACCCATTTCTCAACCTCGGGCAGCCAGAGCTGGCAGGCCTGGAGGGGCTGGAGGCCATCCTGAGCACGCAGAAGGCAGTGGAGTGGCTTGAAACCCATGTTCCCTGTGAGCCAGGGACCTTGGACAAGGAGGAGGACTGGAAACACAACACTGACAAAGACCTGTTCCAAAGAGCTGTCCCGAGGGATGTAGAAAGACAACCTAAAATCTCCAGTGCCCTTGGAAATGTGGGAAGAAAGGCTGGATTGGATGGAGCTCTGAGCAACCTGATCTAGTGAAGGTGTCCCTGACCATGTGAGTGGGCTCAGAACTGGATGATCTTTAAAGTCCTTTCCAGCCCAAACTGTTCTATGGTTCTACAATCTACAATAACATTTCCACTCCTCTAGTTTTATTTTCTATTTCAAGGAGATGTCCAGGTTTTATAAAATTACTTCTTTTACAGAAATAACTAAAGCTTGGCTTGCTTTTATAATATTTATAAATACTTATATTTATATTTTTCTATTTTTCTCCTTGTCTTTTTTCCTTTTGGATTTTGTTGTTGTTGTTTTCTTTTATAAAAAAATAATGTGTTTATTAAGGAATCTATTCTTGTTTTTATGTATATGATATATGCAACCAATTTTTGGAAAGAAAAGTAGCATTCCAAAAGAAAACTGGAGTCTGATGGCTGATCTGTATACACACACTCCCAAACAGAAGCACACTAATTGTGGTCAGTAAAACACTGTCTCTCAAAAACACATAATGTAACTCCTAAGAAAATTCTACTGAGAAAAAATGGAAAAAAAAAATTTCTTCATGGGTTTTAGTGAAAGGACATTAATTTAAAAATCACTTTCTGGTTTGTGGATTAAGATTCTAGCTGTCACATTCCAGAGAGGTTTTATATTTTATCTTTAAAATATTTCAGCAGTACAACATTTTATGTGAAGTTTCTCCAGGCCTCCTTCCCTCCTTTCCTTTAACGCATTTTAGTGCTTTTCTCTGTTGGTTCTGTTCTCATACTGTTTTTGTTCCCCAGACCTTTCGTGTACCAGCAGTGGTGAGGTTACTTGCTTCTGTTGCTAACTCGTATTCATGAAGAATATCCACAGAATCACCCTTTCTCTGAACCCCACAAGCAGACATTTTTTGCACAGATACAGTCAGAACTAGAGTTGGAGATTTCACAAATCAAGTTTAAATCCACTCACATAACTTCCAATATATTTATTCTTTCAGTGGGGTCAGAAACTCTAAAGAGGTCCCTCCAAGTATGTAATGCACGCGCATTCATATTTTTTCTCTGTTAAATGTTCAAAAACTTGCCTGGAGGATGGACTGCACAGGATTATTTACCTGATGTACTCCAATAAAATAAATTAATCAAGACTGGTTTTCAAGCAGACAGATGACATAAATAATGAACATGGGGGTTTAAAACTGGAGAGCAGCACCTAGGCATGGTTGGCAGCACCACACACATAAGCACTGGCCATTTTTCCTGAAGGATTGCAGCCCATGGAAAGGCCAGTGTTGGAGCCAGGGACCAGTATAAGGAGGGAGCATCAGACAAAGTGTTATGCATTGAATACAACCCATGATCTCTAATGCGTCTGCACTGCTCAGGGTGGAGGGGAGAGGAGTCAGAAATACAAGACTGAAGTTGAACCTGCGGAAGAAAAGGGAGAAGGTGTTGTTTTAACACTTTGTTTTTGTTTTTCACTACTCAAATCTGTTTTAATGGGAATTAATTAAAGGAGGTTTCTTCGAGTTGAGTCTGTTTTGCCTGTGACTGTAACTGGTAAGCAGTCTCCCTGTCTTTATCTTCACCCATTAACTTTCTCATCCTAATTTTTCCCCCCAACCTGCTGAGGATGGGGCAGGGAGAGAGCACATGGATGTGCATTTGGCTGCCAGCCAATGCTAGCTCACCATAACACCAAAAATCAACTGCCTCCTTATCTCCTAATGCTTTCTAAATTTACCAGACCTCTTCTCTAAATATTACAGTTTGTGCAAAGAAATAAGACGAGCTAGCTTACACAAAATGATGAGCAAAATGATGACTCCCTTGGGAAATGGAAAATTAGGTAAAATAAATCTCAATTAATTGAAATAATTACATAATAACATCTAAAGTATTAATTAGAATAAAATTAGGCAACAGGATTAAGAGTTGTGAGCAAGCATTCTCTCCTCAACCTAAAGTCCCAAATCCTCTCCTGCAAATGAGATGTAGCTACATGTTGAGAAAAAAAGAAAAGAACATTGAGCAAGGATCTTCTTTGGAGAAGTGAGAGAAAGGTGTCACAGTGGGCTACCTTTAATGATTTCCTTCTTAAAACAGTAAGCCAGCAAACAGGAGACCTGAGGTCAGTGCTTAACTGAGCCTGACAGGGTTCAAATTTACATTATCTGCCTCCTCAAGACCCACCTTACATGCTTGCTAAGTATGGGAACCTTTCTGGGCATGCTGGGCCAGAGTGAGGAGGAGAATGTGATAATCAGCCCGTTAAGTCTTGCTGGCGATCATGAGTTCTGCTTCCCCCTTCTGTAAAGTCACTGAAGCAAACAAAAGCATAATCCAAATCACAGAGAATACCCTTCCCTGTGCTCTCTCTCTTTTGATCAAAGAAATGTTCAATTTTTATGCTAGTCCTATTTACTGGAAGGCAGCCTGTTTCAGGCTAGGAAAACAGCTTCCACTCAGCACTTCCTCTACTCTTGTAGGTAAGTAACAAAAGGTAAAACTCCTTCAGGCTGAGAAAGGAATTTATCCTGGTCACACACTCTCTCAGTATGTGTTCTAGCCAATTAGGCTTGTAATATGAAAGATGTGTAGCTAGACCATCACACCACTTTTGCAGCTTTGGAAGGGATCTGTTTCTCATGAAAGATTCTCTGTTAGCAAGCATTAACTGAAATCTATTTGATCTGATTAAACTCCTGAAAGCTGAAAGAATGACTGCCTCCTTTCTCAACCTTTATCAGAGTCAGGGGACTTTGGTGCTAAGAGAACTAGCCTGGGGAGACCAAAGTTCAAAAACAACTCTAGGTCCCCAAAACTGCCACATTGATGGGGAGCTACCTGTAGGGAAATATGCTTAAACTCCTAGCTCTGGTGGGCTGTGTTTTTGAAAGGGATTTTTCCCTTATGATCTGTGCTTCTCTAGCACTGAACTGGATGATCCTACTCAGTTTTCAAGCTGAAAAAACCACAGCTTCACCTCCTTGCCACGTTTATCCACCAACACGCTTGCCATTTTATCCAAGCATAGTGATTGCTTATCAGTTTTCTTTCTGTCATGGACTAACCTTTCTGGCAGGCAGTTTGACTTCCAAAGTTCTTCAAAAAATGCAGAGTTTTCATTCTGAAATTAAACTACGCCACAGGAGCATTGATGATAAGCAGTATGCACACCTGCATGCAAAAAACCCCAGGATTAAATGAACAGCTCTTTTATGCAAAGGAAGAGGGAGCAACAGAAACTTGGAAGGTCCAAATAATGAATCAGATACTTCACTGGCAGGCCAGGCCCCAGCCTTCCCCCCAACATCAGCAAGTTGCTGCTAAAGCCAGAAGGTGCAGTTAATTAAAAGACTTCTCTCCTAATTCTATCCTATTGATCAGGCTTGAAAGAGTCAAATTGCAGGTGGGCCTGTCCCTTGACACTGAAAAAGCCCAAACTTTTTAAGTATTCTACTACCTATCTCAGAGAAGCAATCACAGCTCTGACTCTGACCAAGAAGACCCTTGTCTGCAGGATGTTCTTAATGATGCAGCAGGATCAAGGACTTCACAGTAACACCAGTTTCCTCATCTCACCCTCCACTTCAATTAAAACCCTCTCATTTCAGCTTATCAAACACAAAACCATCCTTTTTTTTTTGAGACCCAGACTTTTAGGCATGCAGAATTACTAGGGACTTTTAAATTATTGTCTCAAAATTGTAGAAGAGGAGCATTCCTTAGGTATTTCCAGCAGGTTTTGCCTTTCAAAGCTGCATTCTCTGCCCATATCCACATAGCACATCAGGATGAGACCAGGATGTGCATCCTCCCCGCCCATTCTCTGCTATCCCTTGACAGACCTCAATGGCATAAACAAAGAATGTGCCACATATACTCCAAGATCTCTCCCCTGATCCCACGAAGAATGTTCAGGGATCTGTGTTCGACCATACTCGTACAGTAGAAGACAGTCCAGGACAGTACATCTAACACGCCTACTGACTTTGAAAGCAACTTCTTCCCACCACTGCGGCCTGTGGAAGAACAGAGAGCTCTCTGCTTAGGTTAGTAAGCAAAACCCACACTTCTACAAACTTCACTGCCTAAATCAAATAAAGTTCTAACAAGAGTGCCCCAAATATTTAGATCTACCAGAATCACAAAGGGCACTTGGCCCACTCCCACCGCTCCACAAGCTGCTCCTTCACCTGTGTTCATCTGGAAATCCCATTTATTCTTGTCCATACTCACCATCAAATCTCAATGCTGAGTTCCCCATAATTTTTTCCACTTATATCTTGAAGAAACATCACAGCCAAGTCAACATGTTCTGAGGCTCTTGTTGTCTATGTATTTGTCATGATATCATTTGGAACTGCTGTTGTTCTCTGCATAAGAACTTAGTTTAAACTCCCCAGTAGGTTCACATGTGTCCATGGTCTAGCAAACTAAGGCAAACTTGCTTGTGAGCTAAACTGCTAATTAATGATCAGAGCTGGGGTGAATGATGGTGTTTCCAGTTTTGCCTCACTTCAAGACAGCAAAAATACCTGGACAGCCTGGGTACTGTGAAACACCAAGAAAAACATAGCACAAACAGTTACAGTGTCTGTACACAAAGCCAGCTTGTGTTCAAGCCAGTCTGAGCTGGGCATTGACCCTCTTAGACCTGAACTGTCTCCACAAGCCAGTGTTGTCTCTGCCCCGGGCTGCTCAGCTTCTCTACATTCTAGCAAGACCCATTAGCCTATGACTGGCAGTGGATGAGGCCCTTAGCTAACTGGGAAACAAGACAGCCCAGCCGGAAGAAAGATGAGCTCACTTTTATGCTACTAGGCACGTAATTGTGGTAAATAAACAGTTAAGCTGGACAGTAACTCACAAAAATTTTGGGTGGCTTCTGACAGCTGAAGAAATATATCTTGTCTTTTTGCTTTTATTTCCCTGGGCTTCCTCATTTTAATAATTAATTGCTTGGACAGTGTTCAGCAGAAATTAGTCTTTAATTAGAATTTAACAAAATACATTCCTTATGTTGGCTGGCTGGACTTCCCTCAACATTCTCATTATCCTTCCTTAATGGAGTAAACAGCACATCTACAATCTTCAGGAGCAATTTAATATTTTTGCTTTTACTACTACTAAAGCTGCCTTTATGTTCATTTCCTAGCATGGAATCGATGCCTGCACCATGAAGACAATGCAACTTTCCTGTAATAAGGCTAGTTGTGCCTGTGATGAATTACTTTTGGGTCTTAACGATTCTCAGCATGGGGTGTCTTTTCCTCCTGCTTCACTGCTTGAAACATTTGAGTTATTTTGTTCCCTTTCAACTGATGTCAAATATCACTGCTTTGGATCTTAATTAAAGCACTTAATGGTTGAGCTGATTTTGTTTCATGCTAAGGTGAGACAAGATACTGTTGGCCTCTATTATTTCTCTCTTTCTTTTTCTTTTTTTTCTATCTTACATCTTTTAAGAAATAACTTTCTCATTGCATTCATTTAACAAGGGTTTTTTCCTACGAGAGGTGGGTTTCTCTATCACAAGCATTTTTCAGTCATTCCAAATATAATGCCTCTAATCTACTATCTGGCACATCTCGATCCTCTGTTCAAATCACTTCAAAAAGGATTCCAAGCAGAATATTCAATTAGAAAGACATGACTGAAAAACAAAAATGAAAGTTTAATGATCTAGTTAAAGTCCATGGCAACCTCAGCTAGGCTATCTTCAGTTCTGCTTTCATGAGCCCAAAAGATATTCAGTTAAAGCTGTTCTGGCTGTCACCTATTCATTAGCAAACACCCCCACTTCCCCCAACCACCCCCCAAAAAAAATCCCACAAACAAAAATCCCCAACCAACCAACAACAAAAACAAAACAAAAAAACCCCCAGACACACAAAAAAGAAATCCACAAAAAAAGAAACAAAAATCAAGAGGATGGAAAATAAAAAGCAAGATGTCTGATCATTGGTCTAGAAGAACCTCTCCTGTAGAAGCAGCAGATCAAGACATAAGAAATGACAATGACAGGGTGAAGGGGACTTCACATTGATTAGTGTTTATGAGACAAACTAGAGTTAATTCCTCACTTTACACCATACTAGCTCTTCTAAATCAGCACAAATGAATTGCTCAATAGTCCCTGTCCCAGCACATGAGTCCCCGCATGGATTCTAGCTATGCTTAAGAATACAGGGGACTGAAACTGATCACCAAAATTAAAACAGATGGACCCCATCTCACAAGTTATTTCTGTTTTGTAACCAGCAGCCTCAGAAGACGTAGCACACAGACACCCTGACTAGCTTATCATACAGACAGTTGACTTTCATCTTGCAAGGTGGTTATGATTATCTACTAGATTATACTCTGGCAAGAAATTGGAATGCAGCGTTGTACACCTACAGGGCTTCTGGCAACAGTTTGCAATGGGATCATTAAGGAGGATAAAAGTACACAAAACTGGAAAAAGAGAACTTTCTCCCAGGACTAACTACATATTTTATAAATATCCAGCTATCATTAGTAGCTATAAATATTACTACTCAAAATGAAAAAGCAGAAAGGTTCAATACAAGTAAGAAAAAATCCATTCAATATGTTGGTAATTAGAGGACAGACCAAGTCACAAAAATTTAATATGGGGGTAAGGGAAAATTCATTAAATGCCTGAGACAGAAAAATCATCAAGTGTGTGCTATACTTCTGAGGTTTCATGAACGAGGTGGAAAAAATCTTAGCTAAAATAAAGTACCACCAGGGCCTCCCGCCAAATATAACAAACAGTGAAGGCAACAGTGGGAAAATCAGTCCTCAACAACAGGATACGTGCAAAATGTCCAGGGCATGATACCAAAAAGGCTGCATGTGATCAGGAAAACCACAGGAAGTAAGACAATCTACCTTGCTAGAAGATGTTAAAATATCAGCCTTGACAGAAGCTGAAAGAGAACAATTATCATTAAGGCCACAAGAACTTCCCTGATACCAGCTTTCCCACAGTACAAGGAAATTACCTAGCTTACCTTGCTTCTGCATTTTAATCACACTGGTTATTAAAATGTTATTTAGGGCATTGAAAGGATAAGGGTTAAAGGGTACAACATGGGTACCTACACCAAGTCCAAAAAATCCAGTGTGTTGCCAGATGGGCTGTGGGGCCACAGTGGGGAGAACTGAAGGTATAATATGTAGTAAGAAAGTACAAGTGTATGCCACAAGCATTACCAGTCCTCACTTACAGCTCTGTATTATGTAGGCTCACATGAACTCACAAAGAGTTTACAAGGAGGAGATGACATTCAGCACTGAAGGAGGAATTAGACAATTAGGTTACAGTAAGCAAGGACTTCCTGGAAATCTCTGATTGACACTGGCAGATCATATTATATGTGTTATGGCAGGAGCAGTTCATAAGCTTAGGCACTTAGGCATATGATGAAAGCAAGAAAAACTTGCAACAAAATAAACGCCAAACCTCTATTTTGCTGAGGTGATAATGGTATGATGGACTTAATTAAAAAGAAAAAATACAAAACAAAACAAAACCAATCCAAAACCACAAAAAAAAAACCCAAAAACCAAACAGACAACAACAAGACAAAACCCCCCAAAATTAACCAAACCATACCTATTTAAATGCTGTATGATTTTTCCAGGGGTTTGTGTACATGGATGTAAGACAGCTACATCACTAAATTGTAAGAGAGAAAATAAAAAATAATTTGAAGGCTCTAACACTCATGAAAGAAGTCATTTGGGATCATACATGTTTCTACCAGGATATTACCCATGTTGCAGACAGTATAGTAATTTCTACTTTAAAGTACAACAGCCAGTCACTGAGTAGGACTATTCACCAGCAGCTTCAGGCTACAGCATGCAACAGTGTTTAGTGTGCATTTGTAATCTTTTGCTATACAGATTTTGCCCATTTGGGCTTTTTAACTCAAAAAGTATTATTTAGAAGAGGAGAGCAAAATGGGTCTAAAGCACTTCTTCTGAATATGGGATATGGTTTTGGCTGGGAGAGGGGAAGAAGTACAGTCTGAGCTCAGTTTCCATAGTGACTTTAAGAAATCACAGCACAAACAAAAACTTCTTCAGAATGATTCTAGTTTTGCCTCCCAGAAAGGTTTTGTGATTTCCACGTTAGTGACACTCTGAAATCAGTCATGCCTGCAGAGATAAGCCTTTGTCCTGTTAAGATCTAGGGTACTTCTATTTCTATTAAAACACATAATATGAAATATTAATTTGGCTTTTCTGGGTGTAAATTCTGGTTTTGGCTTATTTTTCTGTTTTGCTGCAGACCAAGGAAAGAAAGGTCTCAGCCTGGGTGGCAAAATTACTCTGATTTCTCTAGTCCCCTCCTTGCATTCAGAGGGGAGAGGTCACACTGTAATGATAAAAATGTGCTGACACGCAGGAAGCCAGCTATGCTAGAATTAAATTAGAATTCATGCTCATCCTCTCTGGAACAACCTGACAGCTTCTCTTCTCCTTCATTAGCAGAAAGAGGCTGAGAGGGGAATGTAAGTATGCAATAGTATAATTTAAACAGCAAACCTGAAGAGGAGGGAATGCGATAACCACAAGTAATCATTACCAAAGGTGACTATATGGAAAATACCAGCATACGATCATTTTGCTTTCATACATTTCCCTTAAGGAAAACAATATAAAAATTAGATGGCCAAAGATTTTGCAGTCACAGAAAACAAAATGCCTTTTGGAGCAGTCACTTGGAACAAGTATCACATGACAGCAAATATATTCTGGCATTAGCTTTCAACTTTTACTCTGTCTGCACCTAAGGAAAACCTGGAAAAATAACAGCAGACTTCCTTCTGTCTAACTCACCTACTCGAGAAACCAAGACATACAGCAGCAGATATCTAAGGAAAAGAACCACACATCTATCTAATGAGAGCTTATCCATAAGGAAAAGGGCACAATTCTAGATTATATTTTAATGTGAATGTTGGGCACCTCTGATTCATTTCAGCGTACGACAAGTTCTTTGCTGGGAATACAGAAGGTTGCTTTCAAATGGAGAAAAATGAGTTTGCACATAGCTCTGAGCATAAAATGGTGAAGCCCAATGAAGAACATAACCTGAAGAAATTTTGGGAATCTATTAAGAAGGCAACCTACTCAGGCTCTTCATAACCTTCTCCTCATTCTCTGTAGGGAACTCAGATGACTGCTGGCAAATACCTCTGAAGGCCATACAGCCAAGTCTCACAGTTGGATGCTGTGGGCTTCTTACTGGGCCATTGGGATTTGACCGTAAACTTGCTAAATGCTGCACAAAAGGCCATCAGCTCTCTGCCAGCTTATGGGTCACAGGGGCTTCCCGTTCTGGAAAGAGAAGAATAGAATTAAATTTTAAAATGTGATCTGCCGCAAGGCTTTTGAGGAAACAGCTTATCTGATGTGAAAATCAGAACTAAAAGGACAGTCCTTGTATGTCCTCCTGTTGTATATGTTCACTGAGAGGGTAGATTGTGAAAGGAAGAGTTTTCTAAAGTATTATCAGTGTATTCCCATCCATCATTAGTTTTCAACACCAGCCATCTAAGGCTAACCAAAGGGATGAGCTGCTTCACCAGGGATATTTTCATACACTTTTCAGGTATGAGTATGAATCATTTCCCATCAGGAGGACAGCTACTTCTTTCAGAAATGTCATGGAGGAACTGAATTGAAACCTCTGCTGTAAAAGCTGAATAACTCTGTTGTGCTCTGTCTCCCTCTCCACACATACATATACATATGCTATGCATATTTATGCTACATATATTTTTATATCATATGTATATATGTTGCTTTGTTGTTGAATATGTGCAGTTGCTTTGGCCCCACAGTTCTTTTGGACAACTGACAGGATCATTCTCTCTATTTTACAGGCAAGCTAAGCATCTGTCCAGTCTTTGACAGGGCTGAGAACTGAACTCTGCACATAAAAATATCTTTCCTGTTGAGGAAAAACCCAGAACATTCATTTTTCTAACTCTTAGTGAAGAACACTAAGAGCATAGTGTTTCACTGATGTAATTTTGATAGATCAATCTGTGCCATGAATCACATTAAGATTCAGATCCAGGTCAGGACAAATCATGTCCTCTTTACAGTTGTCGGGGTGACAGCAGTCTTAGGCATTTTAGCAGCAGAGGACCTTTGGTAACTCCATACTCTTCCCTTCAGGAAGTACTTCTTGGCTGGCCTATGGTCACACTGTGATACACTCACTGATCCTGATCTGAACACACTAGGCATGTTCAAAAAATGGCAGCATTCTTGGAAAACAATTCACAGACCCAGCAGCATAGCTCAAATATCCTACAAACATCTTGGCTGAAGCTAAGAGTTACATGGATGCTTGGGCAGAAACATGTGGGAGTGCATTTCTTGGTAGGAAAGCCTCTAGTCGTCTCCTATGTGTGAAATGCCGAGGAAGAATAACAAAGCTGACAGAAGCTGACCCTCTGCAGTCAAAGAGAGACAGTTTTCTTTAGAGTATCATTTGGAGGTGAAGGCAGACATTGATGAAATGGAAAAATCTAAAAAAGGATAGCAGTGCCAGGATATCAAGAGTAGCCATCCCTCACAGTAACAATACAGATCTAGTACCATTACCAAATCTCTCAGCTCTTTGGATACAAAAACTACAGCCTTGATGTCTTTCAAAGCTTTATTCACCTAAAAGACATAGGACAATTTGCTAGGGAGACTCGCAAGACGATAGTAGGGAGACCTTACTAAGTGGTGACAAAAGGATGCACTGTATCTTCAAAGGATCTCCTTTACCTGGCATCTTGGAGTAGAGATACCTAGTCCAGGACCTGCCATGTGGTCCATTCCTCATCCCATGACCAGGCACAGCTGCTCAGCAGAACACAGATATAAGAGCAACTAGCACAGATCTGATCTACAGCACTGTTGTTGACCTTGTAGCAAGGATAAAACAAGACCAGGGCTGACTGTGGGATGCTGTTGCTTGTGCACAACACCTGGCTTATCCTAACCTCAGGGAATGGGAGAGGCCTACACCACTGATAGGACAGTTCAGGAAACAGATTTTTATTAATAACCTGCTGTATCTGACATTCTCTGACACCACACAGAGAGGTAGGACTGTGAAACTACTGCAGAGTAGCAGTGATGTTCAAGGACCGTTACTCACCAAAAGGAAGTATTTTCCTCTTTTTTTTTTTTCTTTTTAAACTAACTGCATTTCTTT
Source organism: Corvus cornix cornix (assembly GCF_000738735.6). Classification (NCBI taxonomy): domain Eukaryota; kingdom Metazoa; phylum Chordata; class Aves; order Passeriformes; family Corvidae; genus Corvus; species Corvus cornix. Next base: position 87,341,345 of record NC_046333.1, read on the forward strand.
CAGCACAGACATAAAATTCATTTCACTTCTGTTTGACACTTACTGTCAACATAGGGTCAGTCCTTTGTGCGTTGGGTTTTCACACAGTTCAGGGAAATGCCTGCATTTGTTTATTTTAAAAAGAGAAGATTTTTTCCCCCTATCAGGCATAGTATTTTTTACAGCTTATTTATACAAGATGTTAACGATGGGTGAGATTTAAGCTGACAATGTCTCCTTAAGTTAAGGCTAGTTAATTCTACAGTCTAATAAATTTCAACATTCCTATAAATATATTAACTTCTCCTTCACGCCAGGCCTAGCTTGACTTTGACAGTCTTTGAGAGAAGGTTATCATGTCCCTTTATAAAGCTGGTACAAGAATGGAGAGCCATCCAAAAGCTGGACCATACTTTGAAGGGTATCTCACTAATATGATGAAAAGGAGCTGCTCTCCAGCTAACATCGGTATGACTGTCTCCTTCTCTCTTGCCAATACATTGGAAGGAATACTAGTAAAATAGCATTCTTTAAATGGAGATAGTTGAGCCGGTACACATGAAAACTATGCTAAAAAAGTAAATGAAAAAGTGGTTCAAGAGCAAGTGAACATATGACAGATTAGACACACCAAATTACTGAGATAGAGCTACTGTTTAAAGATGCTCGAAGAAGAGGGAATACCTTTTTGTTGCTTTAATGGTAACAGACTCTTAGGTTTTCCCATCACTAGGAACTGTTGCATTTATCCTTCATCCATGAATCTCTCACAGAGGGAGAATCTTGGATGGACAGGTCACGCAACACCAGCATCAGCAACGCAAACAGCCCGAGTACCTTGTCTCCCCAGTCTGTTTTCTCCATCTGCCTGGTACACTTCATGCCTCAGGTAAGAGCAAAGAGGGGCCTAAATTGGTTACAGGGCAGACTGCCTTTCTTTGCATCCAGTCATGCACAGCAAAAAACTACTACTGCCTGTTACTTCTTGCCAGGTAGATATTGAGATGCCATGTTATTTGGGCATAAACTGTTCAGGTGACAGTGCCCTTTGGCTGAGTCCTAATGTTTTTGCATTCAAACCTGTCATTTCAGTCTAAATCTTACGTGCAACTGCCTCAATCATAATGAATGAATTATTTTAACTTTCTAAAAATAAGTATTCACATCCTTTAAAAACATCTAAGCTATTTGCACTGCCAAGGTCTTTCCTTGCCTCCTTGACATCTCTTCCTGCACTGGGATGTAAAATCAAATTCTCTGCTCCTTAGAAAAAACTGGAAAGAGCTAAAATGCAAGGAGAGGAAGGAGAGTTGCTTCTTACTGCTTTAAAGGAGTGTCCCACAAGTGTCTGTAATTTGTCCTCATGTCTGTCCTTGCTCTTTGCTTTCAGTCCCCTCTGGCTTTAGCCAAGTTGTGCTGGAGAGCTTCCAGTCATTTACAGGAATTAAAAGTTTAAAAATAAAAGAGGAGTTTTGATCAAGGAAGAAGTTCAGCTGGGAAGGAAAAAGGGAAACACAAGCACTGACAACTCAGGCGGAAAGCAAGGCGAAAGCAGGTTCATTATGAGCTGACAGACGTTTCTATGTCTGCTTGCAAAGCCAAAACCTTCCCTGCTGCTCTTTCTTCTTCAAAATGCTCTGCATGAACAATGAAAAATATGTTTTGTTTTCACCGCTGGCTTTCCCCCAGGTGCCAGCATTCTTTGCTTTTTCAATTGCAAAAAGTTATTTTGCAGAAGCCATCAACTGTTCTGACCTCTGTGCTTGTGCATGTGCACGTACATGTATCCACACACGGACCCACAATCATCAGTTCTTGGATTCCTCTTTATTCATAGCCAGGGCTCCCTCTCCCTCCTTCGTTTATGTCTTAACCTGAAATGTCCATGTCTGCTGCTGTTAATGGAGAGATATCTTCACTACTTTTCTGTTACAAAGAAAGCAATAAAGCTGACATGGAAAGTACCAAGCTCCTCCCAAATTTTTCACTGTAGACACAACCCAGCACATTTTGTACTATATCGCAAAATCCTCCCTTCAAATTCTAAACATCCAAAGCTACCTCCACACAAGCACCTTGTTTGCTTTAGTGAAAAAGAATGAAAAAACCTGCTCCATACATGCAGTCTGCATCATTCAGGACCTCCAAAAGCACCAGTGCTCAGGGGGTGCCCTAAAATGCAGGCAGGATGAAGAACAGAGCACTTCTGGAGAGTACATTTCCAGTGTTTGGGGTAATTATACTGCATTCCTGTCATTGGGGAGCCAACTGGGTGCCGCTAGAAAAGTGGTAAATGTCTGCAGAACAGGCCGGATGAAGAAACCTTTGAGCAACAGTTAGCAGCACTCTGGTTAGTGTATGTTGTTAACAATGAAAGTAGAACCAGGTTATTGCAATTCTGATATTCATAGTTTCTTAGCTTAAACCAAAAATCTGTGCATGAACTCTGGGTGCTCCATCTTGAGCCCTTACTTTTTTTTTTAAGACAACGAAATAAAATAACTGTCACATTAATTAAAAGCACAAGTGAACCAGAGGAAGATTATCCTCAAAGTCATAAAACTACAGGGCTTATTTGACTGATTCTTTTGTTTATTACACTTTCAGATTGTGTTTTGATATTGAAAGGAAAAAAGCACCCATAATCCAAAGTGAATACACTCTCTGCCCTTCAGAGCTCCAGTGCTGAGCACTGGAAAAATGCCTTTATTTCAAACTCAAATACATGTTTTGACCTGCCATAATTTTTTGCTTGGCTTTGTTTTTTATTTTATCATGAGAAGCCTAATGGAGAAGAAAGAAAATTTACAGCAAAAATATCAATTAAAGTAATTGCAGGTGCTAGAAACCCAGGTATTTCTGACTAACACCATATTTCCATTTTTACAATTATCTTTATACCCAAAAGGGATATTTTTTATTACATATGTAAATTAAATCAATAAAAATTGCATGTGTCTGCTCTGCACTGTATATTTTGGAAAAGATGTTAAATGTTGTAGAAGTACAATCTACACATATAGTTCAATATTTACTGTTTTAAAATTACTGCATGCATACATATGGATGAAGAGATGTGTTATCTGCACAGAACTCTGTGTTTTAAAATCTTAAATGACTACTAGATAATTTACTTCAATCTGCTATACAATAAAAGCCTGTCAAGCCTGCTTCAACCCAGCCATTTATATTTTGCTACAGTACATCTTGCAACAAGGCATCACATTCTTTGTTGAAAACTTCAAGAGCTTGTCGGTTTATCCCAAGAGTTAACTGCTCTCCCTGTTAAAATCATGTCCATTGTCCCCCAAACGCAACTGTGTCTCCTTCAAATAGATTTTGTCTGACTTTAACTCCCAGCCCCTGCTTCTTGTTATGCTTCTTTCCACAAGATAAAAGGGCTTTTTAAGAACCCAGCATTTTCTCCTCATAAAAGGGCTTGTGAAATTCACTCATCTAGTCACCTTTCTGTGCAATGAAGCTAAACAAATGGAGTTCTGTAAGTCCTTCGCTGGAAGATGTATCTTACAGTTTCCCAGTCATGCTTTGCAACCCTATCTCCACTTTTTCAGTGTCATTCTCAAAGTGTATGCAGGAGATCCAAGCATGTCATAACAATCTTCCGAGTATGAAGCCATTATAATCCTCCACAAGTCAATAAACTCCCACCTATTTTAAAATTAGCAAAACTGAGGCAGTGAAAAGGATTGGGTCAGCTCTTCGAAGAGCAAGTATTAGAACCAGGATAAAACTACAATAATCTGGTCACAGACCTCATTCTCATGTCTTATATATGACTAAAGCTCTTGCCTCTACTAGAGGAGCTCCTAGGTAATGTGGTACAGTGACTCTTTCCAGTATGAAGTTTAACAAGGGCTAGTGTCAGATTCTGGGGAGTGAGATGTTGGAGAGAAACACCACAGAAAGGCACCTAGGGGTCCTGATGGATGGCAAGTTGATCATGCAGTGCCCTGGCAGCCAGGAGGGCCAAGTGTGTCCTGGGGGGCATCAGGCACAGCATCAGCAGCCGGGCAAGGGAGGGGATTGTTCCTCTCTGCTCTGCACTGGGGCAGCCTCACCTCGAGTGCTGGGGGCAGTTTTGGGTGCCACAATATAAGAAAGACATTAAACTATTGGAGAGCATCCAAAGGATGCCACAAGGATGGTGAAGGGTCTGGAGGGGAAGCCTTATGAGGAGTGATGGAGGTAATTTGGTCTGTTTAGCCTGGAGAAGGGGAGATTGAGGGGAGACTTCATTGTGGTCTTCAACATCCTCACAGGGGGGAGTGGATGGAGAGGAACCGATCTCTTCACTTTTGTGACCAGGGACAGGACTCCAGGAAATGGCATGAAGCTGAGTCAAGGGAGGTGTAGTTTGGATATCAGGAAAAGGTTTTTCACCCAGAGGGTGATTCTTGGTGGATGGTCCTGTGCAGGACTAAGAATTGCACTTGATGATCTCTGTGGGTTCCTTCCAACTCAGGATATTCTATGATTTCATGGGCTCCATTATGGACAGTAGTAGAGAAATCACAAAAGTAGAAAGTTAATTACTTTCCTCCTTGCTAAGTTGCCCACCAGAAAAGTGAGAGACTACAATGGGCTGGAGATCAGGAGCAGTTAAGACAAGTGGTTAATAACAGGAGCTCATTCCAGACTCCAGGGTTCATCCCAGACTTCTGCTTTGTGTGCACTGCTGAGATCCTCAGCACCTCCACCATCGTGATCCCCAAAGCAGCACAAGACACACCAACCTGTCTCCTTCATCTTCATGCCTAGACCCCACCAGTTTCAGTTATCTTTATCTAATCAAGATACAGCCTCAAAATACAGTGAGAACAGGTCACTTTCAAGGAGATTTAAATGGTAATTATTCAAATTTCATCCCTGTCTTGATTTATACAGAGTACAGAGGAAGTTTTCGTAATTAAAAAAAAAAAATCTGAACTTCTTAAAATTCAAATATGAGAAAAATACCAGTTGGAATGATGAAATTGTGAATGGGAAAACTCCAGCCTAACTAATTATCCACTGTAGATAAGAGTGAAGTAGTCACAAAACGCCTCACAGATTGTCATTAGACTCACCTTGGTTGCGTGTAACTGAGGTTAAGGTTTCAAGGAAACCGCACACATATAGGTTGCTTGTAACCCTGTTTACTGCCTGCATGGGACCATCCAAGGCCTGGGAACGTGTACATTCTTTTTCTATTCAGATTGGATGGGTTCCACAGGAGATTGGACAGCTGCTAGAGGAAGCTCTCTCACGGCTGAGGGACAGCATCCAGCACCCGCACGGAGTTATGGAGAATGGCAGGAGTGCCCTGGTGCAGGAATTGCCAGTATCCACCCACAACACTGTTGCTCTCCAGCTGTCAAACAGAAATGCTCACACTGAACAGAAATTAATTGGCAGATAAGTACGTGTGAGTCAGTTATAATCTATTAATTCCTCAAGATGAACTGTCCTAATACTGGGGGTTTGTTCAGTGTTTGGTTAATTTTTAAAAGAAAACCAACACTTGGCCAAGTTTTCATTCCGTAACCAACAAAACAAGAATGGTACATAATATTCTCACTACTTTTCTGCTACAGGCACTCACAGCCTGCATTGGTAGTTGTGGTTGTAGTCCAGAAATTGCTCCTACAATTTAACAACCATCCAGCTCCACTGAGAACTGATATTCAATTTTGTTTTAGCCCACCCTGTTGGATTCTTTACCCATAGCCTGAGTAATTGCTGTTCCAAATAGAGAATTAATCTTATCTTCCCTAGATATTTACTCTACCCTTCTTTCTCCAGCCCCCACATCTCTCTGGCACATAGACAACATGGTTGAACTCTGCAATTCAGAAAAGTTTATTATATGGGCTCTAGGGTTTGTTTTGTGGAAATGGATCTAAAGAGAGGAGAAAAAAACATTTAGAAAATCGTTACCTTCCACTTCCTTTTAGAAGACACAGAGCCATAAAAAGAATCTTGAGAGCTCACTACTTACAACCTGCTGATAGGACCAGTGCTCCAGGACAATGATACACATTTTACAAGGCAGGACAAGCCACAGGAAATCAACCTTCTGCCAGAGGATATGTAATAGATATATTTTTACAGGGTTTCAGAGAAGGAAGTAAAGCACAAAGAAGAAAGCGCCGGCACAACATGCTGTTCAGCTCTGGGAAGCAAAAGGCGACCAGTTAAAAACATAATGTTTTTACAGTAATGATGTGCTGGAGGGCCCCACTTTCACTTTAAAGAATACCCATTTAAGAGCTCACCCTGCCCTCATCAGTACTTGTTTACAGGGTCATAATGCTTAATGGGAGAAAACAACATTTTTCAGAAATGTTTGAAATTATTTCCCCTGCCTCTAGTCTGGGGAGGATGCCAGGTATTGCTGCCCAGTGCCCACTACAGACCTGTATAAAGGCCTCTGGCACCTCTGCTCATGGTGCCTACACAAATAGGGTAGTGAGGCTTGTATCTCCCTCTGCAATGGTGTCTCACAGATTTTCCCACTCAGAGAAGTGACATGTTGCCCAAAGACACTTTGGGCATACTGGAGACTGAAATGAGACTCCAATCTAATGACTTTTGCCATATTACTTTCAGAACAAACAATCTGTAGGCCACACCTACAGATCTGTATACGCTGCAAGTCTGTGTGTAAGCACTGCTCCAGCCACCACGCTACACCTTGCCAGGAAGTGAAGCTACCATTTATGGAAACATGGTGGCTACCAGAATCCCTAACCTCAGAACCAAAGTTAATGGTACGTCCTCTACAGGCACCCCACACAACAGAGAAACCCCGACACATTACTATAGTTATGTTAGCTCTAGTGATAGAAGCCTAGGACAGCTAGACATGAAAAACATGCTGTGTTCTCCTTAAACTAAGGGCTGTGACTATGAAAGTTGATCCATGTTTGAGTGAGGATTACAGAAGTAACCTGTCCTCTGGCATTCCATGTTCAACTACACAACTTCAACATTCTTTGAAAAGTTACTGGCGTTGTCCCAAGAGCACAGCTAATCACCTCAGAGCCAGCTCTGTGTGTTTTACCTGCCAGTGAGGATTAAATTCTGTTTCCATTAAGGCCAAGTAGTGGCATGTGGATGCAATATGTTTTTTCTGTCTCAAAACTAGCTCATCATTGCACTTTGCAGTAGTTAGCACACCGGGCAGAAGAGACCAGACCTACATGGACCACAGAGATTAAACTAATTTCTGTTTCTAAGAAAATTCCTTAAACTTCCACCTCTCACATACTTAGGCATGCTTGCACATTTATGTATGACAGTCACTTTTTCTAGTTAATCTTCCACAACCCTGTCAAGAGAACATCTCTTACCAGCACTACATCCACACTTAAATAAAAAGGGACAAGTGATGTGTGAGAGAACTATCATTAGTGCAAGAAGGGTATCATCTTCTGATTTTTAGACCATTTCACACACTGAGCTGCACAATAGCTGACAGGCAAATTAATCCAGGAGTGCTACTTGAGGGCTTTCAGTTAAATAAAGAGGTCCTCAAGAGTTTTGAAGGTCTCCCCCAGCAGCACCAGAGAAGTACTGATGAGATCTGATCAGCCAGAGCCAAAAAAAAAAAGGCCATCAGAGGATACAAGAGTCAGAAAATACATCACCTAGTAAAGAAATATGCTGGTGTTGCAGGTTCACCTTACCTGCAAAATCACTGCAGACAGTTTTTTGAAAAAACCACAGAGCCACCTTACCCATGTTACGGCTCTTTCTTCCATAAGATCAACAAAAGACAGGTGATGGCACTGCACACATATTCATCTTTCTTTCCAGAAAGTTAGATTTAATAGGAAAAAAACCCCCAAACCTCAAACTGTAGTTTGTAAAGAAAATTTCTAAGAGCTACCACATTTTAACCTAATTTATTTCTATGGTCCTTAACCATAAGTAAGACTCTCATCCCAGCAATGATCTTTATTTACTCTGAAATACTCCAAAGCCTCCAGGAATATAAGGTGGTGGCTTTGTATTTAGTTTTTTCATTTATCAATTAAACTGCACGGTGGCTGTGAAAACAGAGAAGTTACATTTCAACTTACAGGTACAAATAGCTTAAATGTGTCACAACACTTCCAGTACATTCATAACTGCTCTCAAGTAGGCATCACTTAGAGATGAAGTTCATTTTCTCTGTTCCCTTCTACCAAAAGCAAGAATGTGGGAAAAGGCAGTGTGTCTTCATGGATGATTGGTGACTGGATCTCTAAGAGTTGCTGCAGCTGATTTGCAAAAGCTTAGACTTGAATCTACACATGATAATTGAGAAAGTAAACAATATTGATTTTAGCTCAGTATCTTCTTTCCATCGAAGGCCAGCTGAAGCAAGACTTGAAACATTCTGACCAAATCAATTTAATGTGATTACCCTTGAAACATGACTTTGCCATCACGATTCTGTCATGATAGTGGGAAAATAAGACTGTCAACCCAAGGTATATTATAGAAAAAGATGGTCATGCAATAGAGAGATTTCCATCGTCACAGTTACAGCACTCATGCATGCAATTTTTAACAGCCAATTATCTCATCAACCCCCCAATCCTCCCCAGAGTGTCACAAATAATTTTAGAAACAGTGCAAAAATATCTACAGAGAGCATTTCCAAAAATTGATGCCTCACCTGTCAAATTTGCCAAGCCTCAAAAATATATACTTTTTCACACGTCTTAAAATATGTATAATAAGTCAGTTATCTGTGTCCCTCATTCTGGCCTTGGGAGGAAGCCAGTAGTGTCACAGAGCATTATTTTTAGGGCAGTTAAGCCTTACACAAATGTGTGTAAACAACTTTCTTGTGGAGCAAGTATTTTTTGTCTTTTTCTTTCTTTTAAGGAAAAAACCCAGAAAATTTAAGCCAAACTTCTCAGAGAAAGTTGAAACAAAATCTTCTGTGACCATGCCAAATTTTTTGTCTAAATAAAATAGTACCCTAATCCAAATCAAGAGTGAAGAAATAAATAAATATCTTTTGAGTTATCCAGCATGTAAGAAGATACACAAGAGTGATGATTCTGAAGGTGAAATTGAGACGAATTTATTTAGTGTTCCTGAAGCCTTTTGATAATGATCCTCACAAAAGCTTTATTTGGAAAACTCAGTTGGTCAAACCTCCTCTCATTAGCTCACAGTAGGGCAAAAAAAGCAGGAGACTAACAGAAATCAAACAAGTAAAAGTGAACTTGAGCCAACACATAGAAAAGCACAACAGGGTGGTTGCAGGCACAAGAAGTAGCTCATATACTTGCTAGTGACTCACAAAGAACACCAAAATACATTTTTGAGTGACATTAATATTTTCTAGGTGTTAGACACTGTAAGAAGTTTTGGAAAAAAATCCGCCACATTAAATTAAAGAACTGAGCAGCAAAGTGGCAGACAAACGTGGTTTTTATACATTTATAGTAAATAGAGCACTAACAAAGAACAAGCATTCTTCTCACACATGTTAGTACACTTGGAATCATCTGACAATATTTAAGAGTCGAATGAGATAGCAGTGGGAGGCCAAGAAGAACATTTCAATGAGAACCGTGGGCAAGTTTGCAGCAGCAGCTGAGCACAAGCTCAGCCTGAAAGCCACTGGGATGCTTGGGTTGGATAAACGCACAGCTGGATAAATGTAGTATCAGAAACAGTGATGTAAACAAGGAAAAGGTTGTCACAAAACATGTTGGGAGGGTTTGTCATAGTGAGCTAACCCTCACTAGGGGAATGAAGTAAAACATGGGGGTAAATGGCAAAGGTGAACTAGCGTTGCTTTTAACATTTACAGGCTTACTGAATTAGAACAGGTCCATACCTACATGGTACACACAGTGCAGGGCCAATGAACAGTCTGAGGGAGTCTGTCAGGAGAAAATGAAGCCTCTCACTGAGCACTGGAAGGTCTGAACATCAGGAATGATGCTTGCATTGGAAACTGGAAACAACTGCTGGTGTTGTGTTCAACAGGAAATAAGAATGTGTTGCGAGAAACACATTAGGGCTCTACAAACATCCAAAACAAAACAAACAAGCAAGAGAAAAGGAAGTCACTATAATCTGGAGTCCCAAGAGCTGTCTCCATGTCAGGTAAATAATACTGTGTACAACTTGCAGAGGAAACAGCAGTTATTAAATAAAAATTTAAAAAATATTAAAAAAAAAAAAAAGCCAGACAACTGGAGTACCCTGTAAAGTTGCCATGAAAACAGACATGACTGGAGAATCAGGTGACAACCCAAGATGGAAAACTGGGGACTCTAGGACTCTAAAAGGTCTCAAAAAAGCAGCAGCCTGATCTCGTGACCTTGTACTCGAAGAGAAGAAAGGAAAGCCTAAATGATTCATGGAAAAGTGTACAAGCCATGTACAGACCGGCTGTAATACGATGATTAATTTAAGAACTGCTCCCTACAATGCCTTATTTTATTAATTTCAATATTGTTTGTAAATTCTCATTATTATCACTTTCAAAACTTTATTTTCTTTTGTTTTCAATTGTTGTTTAAAAAAACAACCACTTTGACATAACAATCGCAAGAATGGGTAACAATGCCTGCCATAGGAATGGAAGAAGTGCAATTTCTTGAGCTATAACTTCCCCTAATGACTTCTTACTTTTACCTTCTAGCTGTTACATTCTACTTCCATGACTGTCTCTAGTTCTGTCAACTCTATTACAGGGCTTTTGTACATACCAGATATTTTTTATTATAAGGTCACAAAATCAATCTGCTCGTGTGACTTCAAAGAACAGTTTCACAAACCCTCAAAGGTCTCACTCATCCCAAGCTACTGCTGCCTTTGAAAAGGTGTATAAAATGTCATCTCAGAGGATTCCTCAAGGCATCCAAGTCCTGTGTAAAAATGAAAATTGAGGCAGTGATCACTTGTGATTGTGGATACAATCCTGCAGGCAAGGTCTAACCCAAACTCACACCACCTCTTCTCCCTCTCCCATCAGCATTTTTGGTATATTCAAAGTTGGATTGAGTGCTTGTTGATGAATCCACAATACCTTCTCTCCTCTCTTTTTCCCAGCATTGACACAGCTGCATCCAGTCCTCTGTGCTCACTGAAATGCACTTAAATAGAAGAATTGCAAAAGGCAGGTTCTTTTTATCAAGGTGCTTTCTAGTAATGGTCAGGTTATGCTGTCGACAAAGATATGAGTCAGCTGCTTCCCTAATAAGATTGGCATATACCTCTACTCAGATGCAGCCTGTAAACTATTCATGCTTAACTCCTATTTGAAGGTTGACATTTATTCTTTCCTTCCCTCTTCAAAACATATCAAAGGTAACTGATTTGAAATGTATGGTTAGTCTTCCTCTTTTCTCTACTCTCCTCCTGAAATATTCAAGAACCTGAAAGCTGAGAGATTCACCATACTGAAACTTGCTGTATACAAAACCTGGTTTTCACCTTACTCAAAATACATCTGCGTATCACATATATCTCTTTAAAAAATGAAACATTCTATTCTGAAGGATATAAACTATGCCACAAGCTTTGCCTCTGTTCTTCGATTCTAAACATAACTCAAAAATTGCCTGGAATTAAAAAATCCACCTCTTTTCCATTTTTCCACCTCTAAATTCTTTATTTGTGTCTTGCTCTGTATCTGTTTCCTCCTTTCCAGTCTCCACACCTGTTCCATTTCTCTCTCATCTGGCCGACATGCTGAAAATAATCACTTATTGTCCCCTGTCACTGCTGGCATATCAGTTAATCCCTTAACCCCATTATCAGTGTCTTTACAACATGCCAGGCCTTAACTACTCCTTCAAGTCTCTCCAGTTACACCAGCAGTGTACCAAAACTCATCTTTCAGAAATCTTCTTACACTCCGCTGCATTCACATTTTACTTACCCGTTTCAGTCACAATTCCCTGGGGTCTTCCCGGCTGCGCTGTTGGGCATCGCTCCCACCAAGCTCCAGTTTCCTCAAATCCTACACACTCAGAGTCTTTTAAGTCATTTTGATCTGAATAGGGGCCCTCACAGCACCTGGCACATCAATAGGTTTGGAATGCAACACAAAGGGGAGGGGTGTGGAATTAAACAAAAAAGCCCATGTTCAGGCGATTGAGTAACAGCAAATGAGTACTGAAAGGGGGTGAACTAAAGGAACGCTTCCAGCGTAGCTCCATCTCTGCTTTCAGTGACACCGTCCTCACCCTCCTCAAATACACCATTGCCTGTTCCAGCAGCACAGAGAAGACTGCACAGGCCTCAGGGGCAGTGCTCATCTTGCATCTGAAAAATGTCAAGCAGATCTGGGCTGCAGTAGAAGGTGAGAGGGGACAGAAAAAAGAAGTATTTTTATGTAGCTCTAATTTAAGTATTGTAAGACCAAACTAAAGCACAGGTCCAAATAAACATGCACAGAAGCCACTCTTTTTCATAAGAGAGTCTTTCACCAATCACTTGTTTTCTCCTCTATTTGCTAGTGCCTCTCTCAGCACACTCTTCAAACATGCTTGTTATCCCAGCATCCTGGCATAAATGCAGCATGCAATGAACCTGATTCTGATGGTTGATGTGGCAGAATCTGGGCTACTGGACAAGTCTAAACTTGAAGCCAGGTCTGTCCATAACGATTCCTAATTTTTGCCACATATCGTCAGAGCAGTGGGAGACTGGAGCTTCAGGCTTGAAGGTCTGGGGGTGCTGGAAGAACCTCGGAGAGAGCTCCTGCCTCTGGGCACGTTACTCTCTTGCAGAGCAGCACCCTCGCAGCCCCCACTGACAGAGGCAGAGCCCTTCTGAAGAGCAGCCTTTGCAGCCCTGAGTTTATACATGGGCTGTTTGTTCTCCCAGACGAGCTCAGGAAGGTCACACATGAACAGCAGCAGCCTTTCTCCTGTGAAGGGCAGAATCACCCTGAGAGCAGCAGCACTTCCAGACTCCAGGGGAGGTACCCAAAGACTTCAGATGTGACAGCACAAAAAATCAGAAACACAGCTGATCACAGAGATTGCTGTTTGGCTAAATATTCTTTTTCTTCACATTCACTGCCATGCAAAATCACTTCCCCTTGCCTTAAGCTCTTTTATCAAGTGTTTCCCTAAGGAAATATTTATTATCCAAATCAATATCCACCAAAGTGGACTTAAGAACTTTAAAGGCCTTGATGACTGCTATTAACATCAACTTAGATAGCTACTCTGTTAAGCGCAGGCTTTCAGTGGTGATTCATTTGCTAGAGTCTGTGTGCCACGGGGAGTGAATTGTTTTTTCATCAGCATATTCTGCACCAGCTTCTGGAAGGCATCTCTGGATTGTCACTGCTTGTGGCAGTGATTGTTTCATCAGAAAATAAAATATTTGCCTGAAAACACTAGATTTCTTCCTCCTATCCTATATCATCACCCTGAGACTCCTACCTACTTGTAACACACTGCCATGAGCAAATCATCCCCACTGCCTATTGGATGATCATGAAGCATTCAGAATGGAGAATAAAGTCACAAATGCTTTACATAAGGTAAATAGCACATTTCTCCACATTTCAATTGAAGAAATGCCTCACAGTTTTATGAAAATGTGCAGTTATTTTCTTAGGAAGCTTCTGTTCTCCTAACAAACTGGATTTGTGCCTGCATTTTCCCAAAAAGTAAACAACTATGCATACTTATGTAATAATACCCAATATGACTCATTCCTACCTCTTCAATGGTTTTGCATCATATGCATACTCTATCAACCCATTCATGCGTCGTTCTTCACTGCGGAGAAGGCATAGTCACAGAGAGCTTGACCTCCTGGAAGGAAAACACTCCTGGCTGCTACTGATTGCTCACAGTCGCAGGTGCTCAGCATTTCCCAGAACCAAGATCTTAAAGCTGTAGGCTTGAATTGATTCCAAGGAAAATATTACCAAAATCAGATCTTATTTCCACCTTCCTATACACCTCCTCCTTCACAATGTATAGGAAATCAAGGCTGTAAGACAGCAGTTAACTTCATTTCACCTATTTGTTCTGAGAAACTAAGTTTGTCAAGCTGAACATATTTAAATTGATGGACTCCTATCTGGTTTTAATCTTTTAAAACTTGCTAAGTTGTTCTTAAATGGTAGATGAATTATTTACTTCAATCTTTATACAAATTCCTGTCTGACAAGTACATGCATAGAAAAAATGGAAGTTTCAAAATGAAGGAATCTGATAATCCATCCTACATGAAACATTCCAAATGTGGAATGTGTTCACTGTGTGTCACAGGTGCTGATGCAACAGAGTCTCTAACTTGGTTAAAATATGCAGGTTTTCACATCCTTATGTTTTAGGGTAGGATGGTGTCGGCGATTGAATCGTGGACCCAGACCGGCAGGGAATCTGAATCCTTTATTCAAAGTAATAAGCTGGTTTTAGACACTTTTCCAAGGCACACTATTTCTTTATATGGTAATCTTCACTATGTGACTTATCCCGTGTTGCCACATCAGCAGCCCACTTTCTCAATGTCTTTTTACGGGGTGATCACTCACTGTTCACTTGTCCGGCAGCTCCTGGCAAGCTCTTCTCCATCGGGGTCTGCTGTGTAACACCTTTTCTTCTCAGGGTCTGGAGGAGACAAGCCTCTGTGTGCCGCCATGTGCTCCTTTGTGCTGCCATGTGCCTCTGCAGGCAGGTTTTACAGCTCACAACCCAATTCTCACTTATGATTCTCCATAGGGTGCTTGATGGCTTTTTTTGGGAGGGGGGTTTAAATATTTTTTACATTATTACTTACATTACCTAAAACTCTCAAACTTGTATTTAATGTTTTCTTATTTAAATTTTACTGAATGTTTTAAAAACATATATGAAATAGTAATTGCACTGTATCTAATTAGGGAAAATGCAGCAACTTATTTTAGATTAAGAGAAAAAATGTCTTTAAAAAAGAAAATCTAGTGTATTTACATAGCCTTAGCTCTACTTTGCACTTGTATAAAAAACAACTTCTGAAGAAAGTCTAACTCTTCATGAAAGCCATATTCAATAGCAATTTTTCTTCCTCACCACCTTGTGAAAAATACATTCAATCTATTCACAAAATTGTGACATGGAATGTTTTCAGATACTTTTTTTGGTTTTTTGCTTGGTTTGGTTTTGAGTTTGGGGTTTTTTTTACTACAGTACTGCTTTTGCAAAATTTTTCAGACTGAAGTACCCTATGGTTGGCATTTCATCAGGCAGCATGTGACTCAGTTATTTCCACAATATCAAACTGCATTCTTATGCTCTAAAAATCTCAGCTCTTCATGACATTGATTCAGAGGGATGGTTGCAAATAACCAGTGGGAGGCACTAGCTGTGTTCACTGAAACAGAAAAAATTGCAGATGTTTGATAAACACAGGGACGTAATTATCACTTCAGACTTTTCAGCTGAAGATAAATAAATTCTTTACTGTCTCTGCAATGCAGGCACAAATACACAACTGTGGTGATATTTCTTGGACACAGCCCTCCAGCTGCTTGCTCATCCAATACAAAAAATTACTTTCATCATTATTTTGGATAAATATAATTCATATTTATAAAATGTTTTCATATTTATTTCACTGCAAAGAATGCAAAAAAAAAAATCATCTGATAACTGCTGTGCTTAGATCACTTGCAGTAGGAAAGGCAAGAGGAAGCCAAGACAAATTAACGTGTAATTCAACTGGGCTCCCCTTTCTCCTGCACCTCAGAACACCCCCTAACAGAAGGACAGGCTGAATTCCATCTTTTCTGAAGCAGTGCTGAGGCCTCAGGATTATCATACACAAATATATGTTATCAGCTCCAAGGCAGATCTCACAGGGCATACCACACTGTTTCTAAATAACAGCATTTAGCGTCCATGGGGTACACTGCAAACAGTATTTAAAGAAGGCAGACTTTTGAAACTTCTACACTTTTAAAATCTAGCTATTACAAAGTAAATCCAGCAGTTTCTTAACTTTTCCTGTTAAAACAGAAATTAAAATGTCAAGGTTTTAGCATAAAACATTTATATTTCTGTGCTTGGCTCCACATGAAAAATTTATTTTTCCCCCTATATTTTCCAGAGGTGACACCTTAGGGCTTGAACATGCAGTTGCATGTTCAAGTTACTTGGGTCCTGTGAGCACCAAAAATAGCTGATGTACATCCTCTAATACCAGGGAAAAGGCAAAGGTAAGGCAACTCTGCTGAAACCCACTCTATTAAATCAACTTCCCTTGCATTTTCCCTGGGCTAAGAGCACAAACAGAGACAGGCAGAACTGTTGTAACTCAGTCCTGAGCCTGAATGTGGGCCTTGACAGTACAACTATCAGACAGCTCCATGTTAACTGGAGTGAGAGACTGAAAAAAATGGCAAATATCTGTCCCTGCGCCCTCCACCTAAAACCCCATCATCAAACTGGGGTCTCTGCAGCTACAGCATTTCTCTGCAGCTTAAAATAATTGTTAGAGACAAAAGCAGAGATCTGCCTGTGTCTAAAGCAAAAGGCTTCACTACCCACCTGCAGAACTTCTCCCCTCCTGCAAAGCTCAAGCCCAGGCCAGGGCTCTGCTCAGGGTTGGGAAAAGCAATGGCTGAAGAGCACTGTTGTCTCAAGTGGATCTTTCTTCAAGGATACATATAAACATGCAGTCAGTGTTGTCTTTTACATTTCCACTTTATAAATCTAACTGAATCACATTTAGACATGTACAATCATGCTCTGACTTATTCATAGTCTCTGGATTCTTCACTTGTCTTCCTCAGGATGCAGCTAAGTTCTCCAGAGGTAACCAGGTACTCAAAATGAGACTTTCTTAAACCATTTCAAAAATGGCCACAAGCAGTGTGTGCCTGCTCTCCTTTCTTTTTGGCCAAAGACAAGACAGATGGTATAAAACAAAGGAGCAAAAAGTTACAGCAACACCTGAAAATCCAGTGAAAATTTCAACAGCAAACTATCCTTTCCTAGACTGACTTCAGAATGAAACTGGCAGCAGTGTCATTTTCTATGAAAAATGTATACTTGAGGTAGAAATGCTCAGCTGCCAAAGGAATATTTATGAAAAGCTGTGTAAGAGTTGCCTAGATAGCTGCCAGCTCTATTATGTACATAAAAGCCATAGTTTAGATTTTTAAATTACTTCAAGACAAGAAATAAAAAATTATTCAAATGCATGCCAGCACTATCTGTTAAATGCTAAAGCCTTTCAGTGACCTTTGCTTTCAGATGTTAATTATGCATCTGACAACACAGCCTTCCAAGTTCCTGCTAAGACAAAGCCAATCAATAGGTATTTGCCCCAAGAAATAACAGCCTTACTGTACAACAGTGTAAGTCTCTTGACAACACGGCATACAAAATTCTGAAATAATCCACTGGAAGTAGAGTTTCTCCAGAACTGTTGGCTTAGGAGTCAGGCAGTAATTGCAGTTGATACTAAGCTGTTCCCAGGATGAAACTATTTGCTGACTATGAAGATCAGGGGATTATTATTATTTATCAAGTGTCAATGAGATAAAGCTGTAATATCAGCAAATACAACACATCTCTCCCAAAGTATTTACAGTACACATTAGAAAGATAATACAGCTTATCACACCACAGCAAGTAATTAGATAAATTCACTGCAAAGCAGGATCTTTTCCCTGGGAGTCACTGTTTGTTTTAACGATGCAGATAGACCAGGTTTGCAAACCACACTTCTCCTGAACCACAGAAGCTACCTTTATTTCCTAAGGTCACTGCTGAGTCCCTGTTTTACAAAAGCTTTTGGATTAATGAAGTATATCAAGTATATACTAGACTTGGAAATTTCTAGCTTGGTAAACTACTGCTACAACAAAGACTACATTCTAATCCATCTTCTTTTCCAAATAATCTATTTCTAAGCTAAGGATAGGATCAGTATCAATGTTTTTAAGCAAAAATACTCCTATTTACAAAGTTTAAAGCCTATCTGTTGCTTTGCTGATCTAGCATATTTTCCCTTCCAAGGGTTCTGGACTCCCCAGCAGAATTGTTCAAGAAGAAAAATATCCCACAGCTGTAAACTCCAGTAGCATTTGCCAAGAAAGTGGTAATATTGACTGGCAGTAATGACTGTGCATGTTGAACACAGGGTTTAAGCGAATTCTTACGACATCACTTGTATCTGTTTTTATTTACTGAAGTCTGTGCCTATTTCTCAAGTACTCATTTCTATAACCAATCACATTAGATTCTTTCCTATCAACCATGGCACTCATCACGTGCTGCGCCTATAAGTTGCTTAAAAGTAACACATGTAACTATTCATCTCTAACTTCTAATTATTGTTTTTAACAGTTTGCCTAAATGTCTACTTAAGCTACTGCTCCAGGCTGGTCTGAAAAGGAAGGTAGTCTTGAATGAATTTGTGGGTTCCCAATAGGTAGGTGTTCCTCCCTGCTGCTCACCACATTCTGGACCAGCATGTTTTTACTCTTTCTTCACTTGACCACACAGTCTTAGTCCAGATCAAATTTACCAAGTTGGAGTAAAGGAAGCACAGAGTCTTGAAACTTCCTTCTTTCTCCAGAGTCTGCTTTAGACTGTCCTTTAAGCATGAAGCTGCCTGCAGAGCATCTGTCTCTCCCTTGGTCACCAGCCACTGCAGCAATGTGCAGTAAAGCCTGGGACTGGCACTGGGTTTTCAGGAGCATTCCACTAATGGAGTCATCGTAAGAACACACAAAGTACCCTGAGGGTCAACAGACCCAGTGTAATCTGTAAGGGTCTTCCTTATCGAAAAGGACATTTCAGAGCAGAACCAGTGAGAGTT
This sequence comes from Corvus cornix cornix, assembly GCF_000738735.6. Taxonomy (NCBI): domain Eukaryota; kingdom Metazoa; phylum Chordata; class Aves; order Passeriformes; family Corvidae; genus Corvus; species Corvus cornix. The sequence continues at coordinate 87,360,119 of NC_046333.1, forward strand.
TTGACTTGCTGCTTCATGAAATGTAAAACGAGAAGCATACTGAGAAACGTTCTTCCACATCTTTTGGCTGTTGTTGAAGATAAGATGAAATGTGTATTTTAATCTGGTGTGCCCCACAACATGCCAGCAGTAAATTTTTCTCTGCTGGACTTCTTTGGTTACTCTCCCATATCCTCTGAACCTGGGACCAGCATATTATTTTCCATAAGTAATTCTCCTCTTAGAAGTTTGTTAATGGATTTTTTTCCCCTACAGGGACATGACAATCCCAGCAAACATTTCATATAACTGGTGAGGGATATTCCAGTGAAATTTATGGATTCAATGCAAATATTGCCCAATATTCACCTTGGAAAAATAATTTGAAACTTGGTAAATGACAGATGAAAGAAACTGTAAATTAATTTTCAGGAAAACCGCATTTTTAATTTGCCATTTTAGGTGCGGGATGCTTACATTTTCATTTTGTGCTGTTTTCCTATGGTTTCACTTCCTGCTTTAATTAAAACTTCATTCTGAAACATCAAAATTCTTTGCAAGATGATAATTTTTCTAGAGAACTGCAACTCCTAGAAAGAACATGGTCATCAGCACAGCTGCAAACAGCAACATCAAAACCTGCTAAACATAAAGGTCTTAAGAAGTTTCTACAATGTAAGATGCCAAGTAGAGCTTCATTTTTTTTAGCTGTGCAGTCTCACCCCACTGTTGGATGGTTTACTCCTCCATGAAAATGGGGTATAGTACACAGGCAATGGTATGATGCCTTCACTTTTTGGCAAAATGCTTTTCCTTTGAAGAGCAGTGTCTGCATTTCATGAAGTTCTAACCCAATCAGGAACATACTAAGCAGATGTTTTGGAAAAGGCAAGTTAAGTGGACAAGTCCTACAGAATTCAGAATCATACCCTTGGGGTTTTTTTCTTCCATTTTTCTCCAACACAGCCATACTCTGAGCACTGCTTACTGGACATTTATGGCAAAGATGTGTTTTACATTCATATTTTCTGGTGTCTCTGTTGGCACTGTTGGGGCAACATTTTTTGGCTCAGGACTAAAAGCTTGGGACCTCCTCCTAAAAGCATGTTTCTGATGGACATGAACAGGGTATAATTCTTTTCTTTAACAAGCAGCAAAAACGAAGAGGGTTGCATCCAGCCTGTTTTTTACCCAACTGCCATGTGTTTGAAAACCTGCCTGAGCGGGTTCAATACTCTTTTCTGCCTAAGACACTAAAACATTACTCTTCCCTCCTAACTACTTTCCCCATCTAGAGCTGGGAAGGTGGTTTCTTTTCTCAGCTAAAGCTGTTCTGTTGCACACTGAATATTTAAAAACCTATTAAATTGGAGCAAGCAGCAGCCTCTAGACTAGTATAAAAATAAACTCACCTACTTCACATGAAGCTGTTACCGTAGCAGCAACAAGACATTAGCATCCTATTCCACACAGGCTGCTTTCAGGAAGAAGAGTAAGCTGATCTTGCATCCCCAATTGGTGTTTAAGCCACCAAGCTAACTTAAAATATCCCATATATAATGCTTATGTTGGCCCACTTTACAATAGAGCATCAGTCACTTCTCTGTTGTGCTAAGAGCCCAAATTCAAACAGGCAGAATAGGTCAGCTGAGAGCATGTGCAGCTACCAGAAGCCGAGGAACCTCACCTAGTTACAGGTTTGGGAGAACTCAGGTGTGTGTCTGATACTGAACTGCTCAGCTCTACCAGGCTCTGCCGAGACTCATCTAAAAATAGCTTTTGGGGAACACAATCATAAAAACAGTAGTCCTACAAACTTTAGTTTCCTTGAGGATTAAAATGAACTCAGTAGTTCATCATAGCAGTTGTGATATTGGGCATACAAATCCCAATTCCCTTTCCCCCAGTTTGTGTCTCTGAGTGGATGTAGAGCAACACTTAAATAACAGCTTCCCTTGCTTTCTGTATTTTGTACTAGTTGGCACACAGAAGCAAAGGGTTGCCTGGAAAGAAAAAGAGGAATGAAGGGCAAAAGATAATTAACACTCTCAGTGGTCATGGAATGAGAGTCCAAGGCTTTAACTGTGACAGAGCCTGAGGAGACCCTGACACAGCAAGTCTGCGAGAACTACCAGCGGAGTCATGATTGCTTTTTAGCCTTTCAGTGGGGAAAAGGCAGCTGTAAATCCTCAGCAGGGAAAAGGCAGCTGTAAATCCAGTCTGCAGCGGGCAACAAGAATATTCAATTGTTTACAACTGGCATGAACTTTAAACAAGCCCACAGAAGTTATATGGGTGCCCACTGAGTCAAAAAATGGCTTTAGACCAGGTCCAGGAGGGGAGTGCCCACTTCCCACAGGCTGCTCCTGCTTCAAAGAGCAGACTGCCACCAGGAAACAGGCAGCCAGGAGGCAGCCACATGCCCTCACCCCTCCAGGATTTCCCTTCCTTCAGACCCCACCTGAGGCACTGGCTCTTCCACTTACACATAAAAGGCTCTTTCCCCCTTGCAACACATCTACCCACATAACTCAGCTTCATCTTTACAAAAACCCATGTTGTTTCCTGGTGAGGTAACATCCCAAAGTCTGTTTCAGACTGTCCTGGGTTGCAGTGTATTCTATTGCCATCCTCATGAGCCGTTGAAATCAGGTGGGGCAGTGTTTCCTTGCCTCCTCCCCCCAGACTATCTTGCTGTTAATGGCCCATCATTGTCCTGCCGCCTGACTCAGAGATAACTCCCTCCGGACTATCTTCTGTTAATGAGCCTAATCAACACTTGGCCTCATGACTCGTTACCCCATTGTGAGATGCTCCACCCAGAGGGAGGAACCAAGCATCCCATCGTGGATATAATCTGAGATTCTAAACACCACAGACACCTTTTCAGTGGGTTCCCAGAGGACAGGAGCTACACAGCCAGCACTGGACCTTCTGAGGAAGAGGAGATTTTTCTACAGGATCACCACTTCGGGAGGACTGCAGCCACCATTCTACCAGACTGCTACCACCACCCTGACTAACAGGGTGTCAGGTTGTATCCTGACCCTGCCCATTTGAAACACTGTTTTCTGCCTTTATTTTTAATTTCCCTGTTAAATTGTTATTCTGACTTGGTGCCTCCCACTGGTTTGTTTTCAAACTAGTACACAGTCAAAGCAGCTTTGGTGACAGTAGACACGTGATGTAGTCTGTATCCAGGACACACAGGAAAACAAACTCCTGATCCCTTCTACTGCTGCATCACTGGCTTTCTCCTTCTTCAAAATGAACTCTGAAGAGTGGGATTTTTCAAAATCACTTAGTACACAGGTGCCTCTGAAGTATCTGATTAAACTCCTGCTGTCTGTAATGAAAGCAGTAACACCAACACTCTTTATTCCACCAAGAATTTCCCACTACCTCATTTTATCTGGGAATAATAAACTCTTAACAGTCTCCTGCTTCTCAGTAGGCTGAGATCTGCTGTTAACAAGACACCCAAATATCCTAATCTGGAAAGAACAAAGAATTGTCTGGCAGTAGGAATATCCATCCTTTCCCACAAAGGACTCCATGTATCAGCAAAAATGTTGCACTAGTTTTTTGCTTTGGGGTTTTTTTTTTGATTATGAGGGGGAAAATGGTTTTAAAGATAAAACTTAGTCATAAGAAACAGTACATGAAAAGAGTCTGTCTCTGTACAAAAATTGCACCAGTGCCTCAGTATCACTTAACTGGGATAAAGAGGCTGCCGCCAGCAACAGTTTACTCAGTTCATCTTCGGAACTGGATTTCATAAGGATTAAAAAACAAAGCCAATGGAAAAAGTCAGTGCAGTGGGACTTTCCCAGATTTTTACCAACTCAGCAAAGCTACAAGGTCATTCCTGTGTACCCTGCAGCACTATGGATTAGGTTGCTTCTCCCCTAAGAAGCAATTAATAATTGAGGATATGTAATAACTACAGGCCATTCCAGAAAACATACTGACTCTGAAGAAAATGAAGCAGCACCTAAGCAAACCAGAAAACTTGACAGCATTTTCCAGCACCTCAAGCAGCAAATGTTGCTGTAAAGAGAGATCAAGGCAAGGCATCATTTTTTTGAAAATGACAGAAAATACAGAATGTTTTTTCATTTGACATCACAGGTATTTATTTGGAAAACATGAAAGTTAACAAGCTAACATCAAAGTAAAACCATACAGAGATGAAAAATTTATCTGGCTTCAGCATGACTCATGAAACCATTTCCATTCCTAAATCCCCAGCAAAAATGCCCTTGTGCAGGCACCATTTTTGTGTTATAATAAAAAGATGCATTAAAGGACAGAGTTCAGTATCATGCAAGGAACTATCTTGAAATTTCAGATGCTGAAATCTTGCTGCCAAGACAGCAAGCCTTGCTTATCTCTTCAGACAACTATAGCTGCTTTAAATACAAGAGGGAATTTAACTGAATGAAACATTCCCTATTCTAAGAATTCACAGAATTTTGTGATAAAGCGATTCTTCTAGGCCTTATTTTCCAGCCTACAAAACAGAGGCCATAGGACTTTGTTAATTCAAAAACTCAATTGTCTCAGACAGTGCAATGAATGATTTTAAATCCTCAAGGATCGTTAATACCTTCATCAGTGAGATTTTTCCATTGGTTAATTATTGTTAAAACATGTGCCTTAACTTGGATCCAAATTTCTTTGGAGTCAACTTCCAGCTACCTGATATTGACATTTTTTCCTACTTGAAAGGAGGCCACTTTGATTTTTCAATTTGCTTTGCCTTAGACTTTGATCAATCCAACATCAATGACCTCTTTCTTGGCTAAACACCAAAATGAAGTTTTTTTAATCTCACATTAGAAGAAAAATTTTTCAGGACTGAATCACTTCTTTCTGATTTCAGAACTTTTTTTACAGTCCAACACCCTTTTCAGTGTGCAAACCTCAGGAATAGCCTGATTATTTTCTCAGTTCTATTATTGCCATAGACATACATGGTGCCATCTTTTTTACACATCCAAGGATCATATTTCACAGAATCACATAATCAATTAGGTTGGACAAGACCTCTGAGACCATTGAGTCCAACCCATGATCCAACACCACCATATCAACAAGACCATGGCACTGAGTGCCATGTCCAGTCTTTCCTCAAACACCGCCATGGATGGTGACTCCACCACCTCCCTGGGCAGCCCATTCCAATATCTAATCTTCTGTGAAGCAATTCTTCCTAATGTTCAACTTAAACCTCCCCTGATGCAGCTTAAGACGTGCTTAAGTCCTCTTGCCCTGTTCTTTCTTAACTGGGAGAAGAGGCCGACCCCCACCTGGCTACACCCTCCTTTCAGGGGGTTGTAGAAAGTGATAAGGGTCCCCCCTGAGTCTCCTTTTCTCCAGGCTAAACACCCCCAGCTCCCACGGCTGCTCTGGGCCCAGCCATCCAGCCGGTTCCTGACCCAGCAAAGGTCCCACCTGTCCAAGCCGTGGGCTGACAGCTTTTCCAGGAGGATGCTGTGGGAGGTGGTGTGGGAGAAGGCTTTGCTGAAGTCCAGGTAGACACATCCACAGCCTGTCCACCAGGTGGGTCACCCGGCCATAAAAGGAGATCGGGTTCATCAGGCAGGACCTGCCTTTCCTGAACCCGTGCTGGCTGGGCCTGATCCCTTGGTTGTCCTGTTCATGCTGTGTGATCACACTCAGGGTGATCTGTTCCATAACTGTGCTGGGCACCAAGGTCAGGGTGACAGCCCTGTAGCTCCCTGGATCCTCCTTCCAGCCCCTCTTATGGACGGGTGCCACGTTGACCAACCTCAACTCATCTGGGAGCTCCGCGGTGAGCCGGGACTGATGGTAAATGATGGAGAGCAACTTGGAGAGTTCTTCCACCAGCTCCCTCATCTTCTGGGATGGCTCCCATCTGGTCCCATGGATTTGTGAGCATCTAAGTGGCTCAGCAGGTCACTAAATACTCCCTCCTGGATTACAGGGGGTCCTTTCTGCTTCCTGTCCCTGTCCACCAGTTCAGAAGGTCAGTGGTCCTGAGGATAACACATCTTACTGTTGAGGACTGAGGAAAAGAGGGTGTTGAGTACCTCAGCCTTCTCCTCATCTTTGGTGACTGTATTCCCCCACACACCCAATAAAGAATGGAGGTGTCCTTTGGCTCTCCTTTTTGTTATTAAAGTGTTTATAAAACCACTTCTTATTATCCTTTACAGAAGTAGTCAGGTTAAGTTCTAAATGACCTTTCGCCTCCCTAATTTTCTTTCTGCTTGACATCCTTAAACACTTCCTGAGTTGCCTGCCCCTTTTCTTAAGGTGATACACCCTCTTTTTTTCCCCCCGAGTTCCTGCAAAAGCTCCCTACTCAGCCAGGCTGGTCTTCTTCCCTGTCAGCTCATCTTCCAGCACATAGGGACAGCCTGCCCCTCCGCCTTCAAGATTTCTTTCTTGAAGTACATCCAGCCTTCCTGGGTCCCTTTGTTTATAAGGGCTGCTTCCTTAAGGGACTTTCCAAATCAGCGTCCTCAGTAGGCCAAAGTCACCCTCCAGAAGTCCAGGGTAGAGGTTTTGTTGACCCCCCCCTCCTTATTTCTCCAACTATTGAAAACTATCATTTCATGGTCACTGAGCCCAAGACAGTGTCTGACCATCCCATCTCCCACCAACCCTTCTCTGTCTGTAAACCACAGGTCTAGTGGGGCATCACCCCTGAGGGCTCATTTTTTACCAGCTGTGTGAGGAAGTTCTCTTCCACACACTCCAGGAACCTCCTACACTGCCTCCTCTCCACTGTGTTGAGCTTACAGGAGACATCCAGCAGGTCAAAGTCTCCCACAAGAACAAGGCCTGGCGATGGTGAAACATCAGCTAGCCACCTATAGAATGATTTAATATAGGATGATTTGTTTTAATGATCATCCAACACCACTAATTTTCACCCTGTTAGATACCCAAACTGAACCCTAAATGTTTTGAGGGAATTGGCTTCCAAGCTACAATCCTCATAACAGATGTGTAGTTCTGAATGCATCACCTCAGATCTGGCTCTGTTAATGAGATCAATTTGACAAGTAACCAAGATTTCTCAAAAAGAATTTTACCTGTCATTGCAAATCCTGAGAGTTATTACACTTAACCTTCAGGTAGTTACGTTTCTTCCAACACCGCAGTGTTTTCTAGAACGAGTGTTCCCATTTATTATTTCTACAGTCACTTGACTATTTTATAATTCAGTTTTCATGTGTGTTACCAATTTTTTAATCTTGACGTTATTTTGACACTGTGTTTGTCAGGTCTGCCAGGAATCTATGAGGTCAACAAAATTCTTCAGTCAATCCAAATGGAAGCATTCCCTTGGGCAAGACCTGCCATGTGAATGACTGCCCAGAAGACAGGAATGCCCTTTATCATTGAAATTTAGTCAAAGAATTGTTTTTCATATTTTATTTAATTCATATGAACATTCAGAGCACTTCTACTTTGAAAGATAGGACATAGGTGTAGAAAACCAACTCCTGTATCTAGGAAGAGGCTGGTGTCTTTGCTCTACGGCCACGGTGAATATCTTCCACCTCAGAGAACTTAACCTCATTTTCTTCAAATATTTATTCCTGAGAAATGAAGAGAATAACAACATTTGAAAATGCACAGGCAAATCTGATGTTCTTGGACAGACACTGAGAAAGCTCTGTTTCGCTACTTAGTAGCTACCAGTGCCAGGTAGTTCATTCTGGCTAGAAAATTAAATATCTTGGAACCTTTTGTCAACACAGGACATTCATTTACTCTCATGAAAGAGCAGAAGTGCATTGAAGGCAGGCTTTTAAATGCTTGTAAACCAGTGCTGATGGTAGGCAGAGAGCTCAAATTAGCTGACACTTTCCCAGATAAATAAGGCTAGGAAAACATATTGAACTCTATCAATTTGCAGTAACTAGCAACACTTCAAAGAGAAAATCAAATTTATTTCACCTTTAAGGCAAAAAAAAATATTTCAGTTTAAATCCTCATGAAGAAATTAGCTTTACAGTGTACAGGCAGCTTACATTTGTCAGGATGTATCAAAAAATGGGAGCAGAATAACCACCACTGCAATAGTAGAGCAGTGACAGTCTGGCTACACCTACCTACTAACTGTGCTTCGTAAAGCAAATAAATAACTTATTACATGTCAGTTACAGACCACTGAGAAGCACAAGAGAATGTTTGGCATTCCCAGTGTGTGAGCTTCCGAACTGCCCTGTCACTGACTCACTTCTTGAAAGTCTCCAGCAAAACCAGCATTTGACAAAAGCCAGTAGCCTCTGCTCTACACAGAACAGAATTTGTTTGAAAAACTCTGTAGGAGATTAACTTAAAAAAAAAAAATCTAAAGAAAACCTGACATTGCTGCCTCCTGAAGGGGATATAATCTGGTTTTAGGCTTTCCATCCGACATCTGAAAAGGATGCTGTGACTTTTACCAGGTTGAATTGAAATGAGTAGAATGGAACTGTCTTGACCAAGAAGAAGTTCTGGCATGTCACAGGGAAAGATGACCTTTATAGGATCTTTGACTGGCATCTAAGCAACCATTTGTTTTGATAAAAATCAGACCTAGATTCCCTTTCTGAAATGTACAGACTGTTGTTTGGGTTTTTTTGAAATTGCCTCACATTTCTGCAAAATCTTGTAACAGAAGTCCACACACAAAGTCCTCTTGAAGCCTCACATTGTTCTCACTCCAAGACTGATATCCCCATTGCCACAAAAACCCCTGCAGCCACCTTTCAACCAGCAAACATAAAATAATGAAGTTATCCTTCAACTGCCAATCAATATTATTCAATTGTTTTGTTCTATTTTTGGACATGCACGGGCTTGTAACCTGTATGTGGACACTTACTGGACATGTGTCATCTTGATATTTAGCATACACAGTCTCCAAATCACCAGTCCAGTGCCAAAATCTCTGGAATGGTTCTGGCTGGTGGGACTGCCATTTCCTAAGTTTGCCATCATTAATTTGAGTTCTAAAGCTAATGAAAGTAGGTCTTTTCTTGAAACTGCCTCCACTTTGATAAACCTACCTGGTTACACTCCCTTAAATAGTAATTATAAACATATTCATCATTCCAACTCATTGACTGCACTGTCTAGGAAAAAATTTGTTATTTAAACTGTGACAGGGCAGTTACTTCTGTTGGTAAAACTGAGGTAGAAGAGAATTATGTGGAAATGCTTCTTTGCCACAGTGCTTATTGTTAATCTGGTGATCATCTTTGATAATCTCTGTGAACCTCTTTGTACCATGGTTACTGATTAATTTCTAACTCTCCATATCAAATGCTCTCAGCCTTTTGATCCATAACGCCCAGATAGGAGGCAGCAAATTTAACTCACCAGCATAAGGGTGAACGTCCCAAGAAACTGCGGAACGGGTGAAGGGCTTTGAGGGGAAGCTGAATGAGGAGTGGCTGAGGTCACTTGGTCTGTTCAGCCTGGAGGAGACTGAGGGGAGACTTCATTGCAGTTACAACTTCCTTGTGAGGTGAACAGGAGGGGCAGGCACTGATCTCTTCTCTGCGCTGACCAGTGACAGGACCCAAGGGAATGGCCTGAAGCTGTGTCAGGGGAGGTTTAGGCTGGATATCAGGAAGAAGGTTCTTCACCCATAGGGTGGCTGGGCACTGGTACAGGCTCCCCAGGGGAGTGGTCACAGCACCAGCCTGACAGAGTTCCAGAAGCGCTTGGACAATGCTCTCAGGCACATGGTGTGACTCTTGGGGTGTCCTGCGCAGGGCTGAGTTGGACTCGATGGTCCTGATGGGTGCCTTCCAACTCAGTATGTTATATGATTCTATGGTAAGTTCAAACAAGCCAAAATTTACCGAAGTAAACCTTCTCTAAACAAGCCAAATTACATTCATGACACCAAGAATGAAATTTTTTAGTATGGAAAACTGAGAAACATAAGGTGCAAAGCTTTCAACCTGACTTCTCTCCAGTTCTCTGAGCAATCCAAGTGCGCAGTCAGAAACAGCAGTTCTTTAAAAGGGATGTGCTAAGTCATGCAAAGCTTCCAAATTAAACATTTTTCTCTCCCATAAAAAAAAAGAAGGGCTTAAATCAGGCCAGCCAAGATTATGTGTGATTTTCCCTAAAACTTGTCAGGCAACTTCAGCTGAAAGATACTTATCAATTATGAAAGCACCAAAGGTTTTCAAAGTTTTATCACAACAGTCTTCTCTCTGCTGTTTGTCTTCTAAAGTAATGAAAAGCAGGTGTTTGCCCAAGATAATCTTGGTTTTATTTTTTATTAATAAAAAAGATCAGATTCTGGTAAGAAAGGCAGTATCAAAGCAAAGAGCCTAGTTATCCAAGGCATAAGGATTTGATTCCATCTGTGAATCAAGAATGCAATGTGTGCACAGCTGTAGGTCTACAAGGGAAAAAAAAAGAAAACCCACGGAAATCACCCCACACAGCTCTTGGTACGTATTTGGAGCCCTGCTTTCACCTGCATGTATTCCAAGTACCCTCAGTGTTTAAAACCAAGTTATGCTGAAGGAATGGGTGGAGATTTTTACAGCTGTTATTACAACACAAAGAATGGTAAAGAAACAGTGGATGAGTCTAGTGTGCCTACTCTGCCTCTTCCTTAAACCATCCTGCATCTGCCAACTTGATTGAAACACTTGCATGAGTGAATGCTCAGGACTTTGGGGAACCAGATCCTCAAAGAAGTTGCTAGGGCCCATCACAGCACAGGTAACAGCAGCATTAATACTCTAATTCCAAAGATTATCTAATATAAAACAAAAACAACAAAAAAACCCCTACTTGTAATGACGTGAAACGTGAACTTTCTTGTGAAAAATAGTTTGCACAGAGTAATTTCTGGTGTGGGAAAGAAAGCTGTTAATTGATACAAAGTTACACCAACTGATAGAAACATCTTTCAGTCAAAAGTATGGAAGTTGATTTATTTTTGCATTTGATCTGATTACATACTATAATTCAGTGGCAGCACAAAATTTTATACACAGCATGAGATACCATCTCAGTGCCTTTCTGAATGGCTTCCAGTTTTCTTTGTTATCATTCACCATGTGTTTGGATGTCAACTAGATGTATTTGAATGTCTAGGGTATATTTTTTCTCAAAATGCCAATTGCTGTTTTCTAAGTGGTAAAGCCAAAAGACTGCAATCTTTTAAATTTTATCTCTGGTCAAACTCAAAAGCACTTTTTTTGCTTATGTATCTGCCTGGTAACTCCTTCATATTCTTTACCCTCCTACTTCCAAATATTAATGAACTATATTGGACATGTAACTCCTGAATTATTTTGAAGAAACAGCTGAGACTGAGCAAATAGGTTGGTGGTACATCATTACAAAGCTTTATCTGAGATGGGTGTTGAAAAGAACTCCTTACTTTCTATAATAAAAACACTATTATCTGCACAATGAAATGACTAAAAAACCCATGCAAGAGCTAAGGAGTTCTCACAGAAGTATACGTGCTTTGGGCTGCCTGATTACAGATGCTTTTGGCTTGGTTCTAACTTAAAAGGAATTCTGAGCATCTTGGAAAACTTGCCCCAATTAAAAAAAATTAAATCATAATTATGTTACTAGTGTCAATTACTAAAACCCCCCCACTGCATATGCACTAAACAAGGTTTGTTCCCTTCAGAGAACTAAGGAGGTACCAGCTAAAATTGACTCTCCTGCAGGAAATACTTCAAGGCAACTGCTCAGAACAGTGAGAGGGATGAAAACTGGAACATCAGCCGTATCTCATTTTAAGAGGTGAGCAGTCATGCAAGGAGGATTTGATCACTTTTGCTTTATAGTCAATAGGATGATCTAAAACTCTGCTTAGACACTCAACAACCATTTCCAGTTCAGAGAGCAGGCCATAATGGAAGTCATTTGAATTACCTACAGGGGCTGAACGGGAGCTTCAGTAGGGTCTGGATGTGTGGTTGTGGGACTGCAGGCAGTGCAGCAAATTGCCAGGTGCCAGCTGAGCCACAGCTACTCTGGAGGCACACATCCTTCCCTTTCCCATAAAAAATGTAAGGAAAAGTGAAGTATGGCTTCTCTCAGTGACATCAGTTATACACAGGGACTGCGGATGCAGCTTTGCCTCCAGCACACCTGTTATTTCACCTGATTAACTGCTGCCTTTTTGGCTGATTCCAAAGAGCCCATCATTCAAATCAAACTCAGTTCTCCTTATGTTAATGGCATTTTATTGCAAAATATATTAACCATTCTGTGTTTACAAAAGACTGCAGTGTGAATACAATATCAAGTTAAAAGCTTCTTAAACCTGCTACAAAACCCATTTTTATTAGGATGAGGACTGGTGCATACAATCAAAATGATTTAGTTTATATACCTCTGCAGTCTACACAAGTACTTCTCAGCCTTAACTTACACATTTTATTGGGCCACAGATGGACGTAGGGGTTATATTGTCAATACTATACATGCAGAACCAGGTACTGTACCAAACCCAATTATGGCAATGTCAGTTTTGAACACAGCTCCATTCTGAAGATGTATAATGTGTACAGACAAAATTTGTGCCAATGGACAATAGAAGTTATTGCTCCAAATCCCCACGGGGCCTGGTAGGAACATACACTTTAGAACAACCCGTGCTCTGTAATGCAAAACATCTGCTGTTAGGTTTGGGTAGGGTGTAGCCAGTCTTAGGATGTGATGTCAAAAGTTTCTTTGGATTTGGTTTGGTGAATTTCCTAAGGGGAAAAAAGCCCCCAACCCTCCCATGTCTTTCAACCAAAACATCAAACACTACCTAGCATATATATATATACACATATATATATGTATATATAGGTATGCACCTAACTACTGATACAAAAAGTTGGTTTCCAACCTTCCAACCATCACTGAAGCACAGAAAATTTGTTTTTAAAGGCAACAATCTGAAAAAATTGAATGCTTGCCGAATATACTTGTGGTGACAGGTAACAAGCTGAAAACATTGATCTACACAGACAGTAAGTTATGAACAACACAAAAGTAGTTTTTACTGATACTTGAAAAAGATTCAGGTTTAGGCTGAGACTGGCAGAAAGAGCAGTAAATATTGGGATTTTGGTTTTCCAACCTTATGGTCTAGATGCCAGTTCTTAAGGCTAATGAACTTTTGTACTGTGGCTACTTTTTGTCTTTGTGATGTTTCTTACATTTAAGCCACAGCAATACCATGAAACGTTTATTTGACTTTAGGTCCTCATTGGATCACTGTACATGACACTCTAGTGAGTAAAAAGTGAGGCTAGGAAAAGAAATAAGCTTTTTGCTTTAAAACCATCACTCTAAAAACTCTTCATATATATGTATATATATATATATATATGCTAGAGCCCTCACTCTGCTTTATTAGCTTGCAGATGCACCCTGTTGTAAGCAGATCTGCCCTACTTCTCACTCTAACCTGGCTTTGGTGTCACCAAATAGTACTTATATTAAAAAATTAACCTCCAATTCAAAGCAACATGAATTATATTTGTCCAGGTCCATCCATATGCAGAGCAGATCAAGGATGCACTTACTGTTCCAATCAAACCTCCTTCCTGAATTGGACATAAACAAGATGGACACTCAAAGCATGCCTTCAGGTCCTGGAATTGATTCCCAGAAGGGGATGAAGCAATACTCTCATGTACTAAACCATATTCCAAACAAGATACCAGAGGAGGTGTGGATGAGTTTAAGAGTCTGGGGAACTGAAGATGTATTTCACGACCTATTAATTCTGGCAGCTTTTTAGAGGATGTATGCAAATACTTCCAGGAACAGTGATCTCTCAGCAATGCATTACTAGCAGCTTTTTCCTACTTTATATGAACTACAATAAAGCAGTGGTAGTCACACTACCAGTATTTGCTTGGCTCTTCCTCAATCTGTATCAAGTAAACATGAATTGTAGAAAATGCTGCTTGTTTTCATTATATACAGGCACTATTTTGTTCTCAGGTATCTCTAAAAAAAACCAAACCATAGGACAAAATTTCAGTTAAAGTCTGAATAGGACAGAGACTCCCAATATTTATATAACACTGTGTATCAATATATCAATTTACAAACCCAGTGTAGAATCCCTGAATACGCCTATGACTTCTGGCATATTCAGAAACATATTGTCTCTTGTTTCAAAACACAAAAATGATTTTCCACTTTTTTTTTTCCTTATTTCCAATTTTATCACTTAAAAGCAATTTTGAAAAATTTTACCATAAAGCATTAACGTACCTTAATAAAACTGTCAGATAAACAGTACCAGGTTAAAGATCAAGTCTCCCTAATGTTTGTTAAGAGTTTTAAGTGATTCTAGTTTTGTAGAAATAACAAGGAAATTGTCAAAGTTTGCTTCAGCAAAAAGTGTAGGAAATAATACTAAGAAGAAACCATTTGAAATACAAGTCAATATAGAGTTTATAAAGATGATGCATCCATGGATTTAAGAGATGTCTGTTGTCACTCAGTAAAGATTATCTGGGAAATCAATTTTCTCTTGTAAAATTGCAAACTTCAAGGTAAGCAACTTCATTTCGAGAAGAATGCTACCTCTGCTATTAAACATTATGAACGCTAACTCCAATCCCAACACCTTTCAGTACCTTCAGAGGAAATCGTAGCCATTTCCAGAGGCAGCATCCATTAAGGTGGCACTATCTGCAGTGACAAATTTAAGTCAATATAATATAAACACTATGCTTGAATAAAGGCAGCTGTGGAAACATCCACTACCAACGACACAAAGCTATGGAATCTCAGTAGAATAATGGTGTTTTTCCATCCTCAGTGTATCGGGTCCATAGGAAAGGCAACACTCTGCAGAATTCCCAGGACTAGGGATCAGCAGCACAGCAATTCAGCTGCTGCTTTTACCGGAGAACAATTTCATCCCATTTTGCTTTCTCAGGCTTGCTGAAAAACAGTGTTTAACACTGCAGCCATACACCTATTTCAAAAGTTATGCTGATACCCACAATGGATAATACTGGAGATAGCATCCGATTTCCCCTGAACAATGCTTTTTTCTTATTTTAATTAAACAGATTATGGATTTCCTATTCCAATAATCACTGACAAAATACACATCCAGTATATCCTCCTCACTGAGTCTTTAAGAGAAGCCACAGAGAGCTTGAAATCAGACAAGCCTAAGTGACAATCTGCACATACACAGCACTGTGCATGGAAAGATCTGACTGCTGTTTCCATTGTCAGACACGTGGGTATCGACTTAACTTCTGATGTGCCTTATAGGTATTATTATAATGCTAAACTGTTTTTTTTTTTTTTAAGCAGCCACTCAGCCATTTCTGCTCCCACCTGGTCACAGTGCACCTGTGCTGAAAGCCACCATATTGTAGTAAGGCTGGCACAATGAATGTGTGCCAGATTCTTGCCCATTGCAGTTTGTTGCTTCATGGATCCAATTAAGCCAGGATTTACAGTGACCTGAAGTTAACATGCTGGGCTGTGAACTGGCACACAGTCACCTCTGCCAGCTCTGTTACAGCAGTGTTCAGCCAAGGTACAGGAAGGAAAGGCTGTCTCAGACTCGAGTGCCAGAAACAGCACCAGCCCTTTGGCACTACACTTCATTGCAACAAGCCTGATTTCCCAGAAGAGAACGATAGAAACCAGTACAGTTGAATTTCACAATACCACGAGACCACATTGTCTTGCATTACTACAAGCATTCCCTTCTGAACTCTAAATTATTGAACACTAAATGTACTAAATACAATTAGAAAGTACCTGGAATGACTGTTTACAGTAAAGCTAAAGACCATGAACTTCTTGCCTATAAACATTACAGAAAAGATGGTCTCTCCTAAGAAAACTACACTGGAGAGAGGGCTAGGGCTTTTTTTGTTGTTTGTTTGGTGGTTGTTGTTGTTGTTGTGGGGTCTTGGAGGGGTGGATGCATTAGTTTGGTTATTTTGAAAGCTACAATCCATGTACTAAAAATTTATCCCCCCAAACTGCTGGTTGTTTTTGCAGATGAGGCAATATAACCATGAACCAGCACTTTATAAAGACCAGAAGTCAAAATGACCAGTTTGATTACTTTCACATTAATGCGAGATTGATCTAAACTAAACTGTTCTTAAACAGGCTGAGTCTGCTCAGAAAATAGTATAGACTACAAAATAACCAACAACAAGGTCTTCTATTTCTGCTGGTAATTAGACACTTGCTAAACAAAAAACCCAAATAATCAAAGTATGCCCTTTCATAAGGTGGTATTTCATGGTTTTGGTGTTGTTTTTTTTTTTTTTTCTAAACATGGTGAAAATCAGTGAGTATTTCCTATTCCAAGAAGGTGGTATTGGAAGTTTTGTTCCTTATTTTTCTTTTCTTTTTGGCAGTGTACTGTTACTGCACCATTACTGAACCATACAGTTGGTTCCTCAATCAGGTACAGCACACAGCACGAGCTCCTGAAGCTACATTTACTGAGTAAGGACATACCATGGATGGCTCTTCATGGCATGTCTGACTGAATTTGGAACAGAAAGCATTGATACGGAGCCTCATTTCAAAGGAGGACAAACTAACAACACTTCATCAGATATGAACTCTCTATACAAAATGATTTCACGTTGGGAAAGGAACACTTCAAAATAGCAATGTATCTTCTCAGGTGATTTTACTCATCCGCCATTCATAGCAGAGACCCTTCTTTGATCTAAGGCAATCGGTTGAAGGGGAAGAAGAAAACTAAAAACCAAACAAAATAATGCTTTTTAATGACTCTTTAAAATGACTATGTTGAGTACCACATGAGTATGAAAGATTGTCTCAGAAAATGGGATAGCAAATGTGGACAATAAACATGTCTTGACCAGTGAGCAAAGAGGTGCTTTAAAGGCTACAAGAAGCTACAACAAGAACACAACAATTCAGTGCAAAATTGTGAAATAAAAAAAAAATTACAATAAAGAAGTTCCCTAATTATCTTAGTGGTTTCATTCAAGGTGGTTAGTATTTCAGGACAGCCTCAGGTTTTTCCACATCCTCCACCCTAGCCAGCAACAATTATAAAAATGTGTTTCATTTAAGCTTTTCTGTAAGCCACAAAACCAAGGAGATAAAACAGATACTTGATTCAAGCAACACATTCTTCTCATTCAGTTAGTTGAAAGTGATGAATTCAGAATTTAAAATATTAAATGGGCTGTTTTCATATTTTGATAAACCTGAGTCAACCTAGTAAATTAAGCCCAAGTCTGTCCCTCAAACATATACCTGCAAGTGTGCACAAACAACGTACTCAACCTCCCTCACTTAAAACATAAAATTTCATCAGTAAAATTGCAGCAGCTCATTCTGAGAATCTGAGGAGCAGACTCTTTGTGTCTTAGGCAGCCTGTTTATTGCAAACCTATAGCAGGACTTCACTCAGTATCAGAGCACTTTCCAATCACTTTCCATGGCAATGTATTTTTAGAAACAATGTAAAAATACATACAATGTTATGAAAAGAAGAACCTTCCAAATCTATCAGGACTCCTAGAACTCAAGTAAAACATCTCAGTTACTGCAAGCTGTTTGTGCACACATCTTAGATATCCTTATTCCTGGATAAGATCCCTTTGTTTCAAGCATTGAATTACTGTCAACAATAAATACAAGGCATGCCTGTATTTTGTACAACACATTATCAATCAAACTCTGAAACCAATTCCAGTTCCTGGAAACTGAATGGTGGTTCTTTGGTTAAGCAAGTCCATCTGCTACTTTGTACCCAGGTCCTCACTGGATTTGTGGAAAAGCTGTGCAAGTATGAAATATTTACCAAAAAAACCCACTTCCCATTTACAAAAAGGATCCATTTATAAAGATCCATTGTGTCAAAATGTTTCGACAACCAATACAAAAGGCCTTAAATGTCACCAAAGCTGCATTTTAAGCAAAATTATGTATGAAAGAAAAACACTAGAGGGTTTGATGCTGTGACCTAGGCAATACATAATTTCAGAAATTTAAGAACTTTATTAGTAAGATGTACCTTAATATATTAAGATATATCCTATATCTCAGTAAGATATTGACCAGAGGCTTACAGGGTTAAAAAAGCCCCGAACTAAACCAAACCAAAATTCATGCTCTCTCCCCTTTCTCTCTGGAAGCAAGATTTGTTTGAAAAGTTAATTGAACTCAGCCACAGCACTTGAAAACCAACATTAAACAATCCCCATTAAACTTCCTCCAATTACTGGAAGGAGATGCAACCATCCTACATTACTACTGTCTGCAAACATTTAAGGCCTTTGACTAAATTTAGTTGACAAGATGACTCCACTGGGAGGGTGGATAAACAGCAAAATATTATCAGACTTCACTGCAAATGTGGGCAAGATTTAAACTATTTAAACAAGTCCTCCTATGTCAGTAAGAGGAAAACCCACATTTAACAGTTTGCATTCCTATTAATTTCAGGAAGGTATTAAAAATACCCATCTCCAACAACATTAAATTTAGTGTGTGTAAGAGAATAATATTTAAGTGCTATGAGTTACAGATGATGATTGAAGCTTATAAAGAAATACCTTGAGGAGGAACAAACTATTCTATTATACTTTCATTTCACAATGAGGGGTTTGCACTTCTTTTGCCACCAGATTAACTAAAAATAAATATTTTGGAATTACAGCTTTCTTTAAAGCTACTACAATTCAATAAGACAAATAACCCAATAAATAAAAGCCAAGTTAGTAATTTCAGCAGATAAGATAATGACTCCAGTGGATGTACCTGTCCTCTTAACTATTCTTTTGGTAAGACAGAAGGTCTTCAAAGTCTTCAGCAAGGCAGCTGACTGTGTGTTGGTATGCAAAGCCATGGGAAGTAGACATTCTCTCTTGAAGAGGCAAAGTGCACAATAATGTAAGGCCAGCAGATGTTCTAGTGCTTTCTCCTAAAACCCAAGCTATGCTTCCCTGTGAGCTGCCCCAGGCACAGAAGGCCATGGCTGTTGTGAACCCAAGACAGAAGACATCGATTCCCTCATGTTGCAGAGGTGCAGCACAGCACTTCCATCACTCTGCAGACATTTTCATCTCCTCAGGACTCTCTCTAGGTGACCTGGGGGGTGGGGGGAAGGAAAAGAAAAGTGAAAGGTAAGACATAAATCTGCCCCAGTGATTCCAAACAATTGTTTCCTATAAAATAAAGGCGAAACAAACACATGAAGATTTTCTTTGTGTAATGTGGAAGCTCTATCTGTGTCCATACAGGGCAACAGGAATGTAACTTTTACAAGCCAGAGACTACAGACAGGTCCAATGAGCAGTTTTTCTCCTAAATTACCCAGATGAAAGAAGACAACACTGTTCATGTGAATAAAGCAAAGGATTATTTCTGACAAGCAGAGAATCCTCTTCAAGAGATATGTATAATGAGCTAACCTATACAATTTAACAAGACAGTAGAAACATTAAAATAGCCACTGTTAATACTGTCACAATGTGATTTACAATCCTAAGTAGTTATTCAATTACAAGTTTGTTCCTAACTGTATCATTGTTATTAGCCCATTCCTGACTGTACAGTTTAAAGATACATTTCTATAGCCCACATTTTGTAACATCCATAATGACATTACTAAGTACCATACTTTTAATGGAATAACGGCATGTAACGTTATCATTATTATTATTTTTTTAAATCTAAGTATGTTTATATTTTGCAGTATTGTACATTAGAACATAAAAATGAAGTATTTTTGGGCATGCCCCTTATTAAGGGCAATGAACTCTATTAGATAACCATGAATAATAGTTTAAAAATTATGTTCAATCATCTCCTAGCACAACATCAACACATAAATTATAGGACACAAAGGTATTATCAGCGAATTTTCTAACCGAGCCTTCTGTAAGAGGCTGAGAGACATCACTTCCAGCATACATGTCCCAGTGAGTGTTTTACTTTACCATACTTTTTATTTCTAGAATATGGGACAGCTGAATCCTCTTCAAACACTACAATACTCGTGCAGATGTGAGTGCACACTCTTACAGAAAACTCAGGCACACACACACATTCTCCACACCTGTGCATACGTACACTGACGTGTGAGAAAACATCATTCATACAAGTAAGACATGGACAGCTCACCGGTAAATCTGTAATGGCCACGCTGCTTGTGATGGAGTGGGCACAGAATTGGTTGGACTCACCAACATGGCACTATATATGTTGGAAGCAACCACAAGTATACAAAGTAGAATTGGTCCTATGATGGCCCCTTCCAGCCCCAGGTAATATGCTCCACCAGCTACCGCAAGGCCTGTCAGGTAAGGGTGACCACCTCTGCCACAAGAACAGTAAGATTAAATTAAGAACAACAAACACAGCATTATCAATTATGAAATGTGAATTAACAATGAAGTTTTATTAAGCCTAGGAAATGACACAGCTAGCTATAGCTGCCCATATTTACACTATAAACTGCTGTCTGAATGACTGCACAAAGGTTCCAAGCTGTATTCTGTGCTGTATTTGCACAACAGATCAAACAGTATTGAGGCATGGAACGCTGGCAATATCCACAACGGAGTAGCTGCTTTATAGACATCTGCTGAAGAAAGTCTGAAGGACTTAATGGCAAACACACTTCCATTCTGAGAATGGAAAGATGGTTGGTTACACAGACTGTTCATGCTTTATGGTCAAGAACTGTTAAAGCTTAACAAAATTAGAGACATGTACTATGAGCACCCCTGAGCAAAGCCATTCAGTTACATGATGACAGCGACTTGCAGTGCATCTTTCAAAGAACAGTTAGCATACAGTCTTTAAAGAAATAGCCATGTCTTCTCATTTTCTTATAAAAAAGCCTCTCAGACTGTTTGTTATCATTAGCTTTTAATGTTTTCATATGAAAAACAAAATCGGATTTTAATGAACATACTAGTATTTACTGGAAAGTTGGGGCCAGCAGAGCTTTTTGATAAGAGCTCTTACGGCAGTAAGTAAACCATGCCATTTTTATTTTCTGTGTCTCAGTTCAGGTGTAAAACGTGAATTCTACCAAGAACATTTACACAAAACCTCCTCATCATTCCTCATTCTTTATACCTAAAATAATGTGGAATTATATAAGATATGGAATTGTATAAGAAAAACTACAGTTGAAACTTAGCATGCAATTCTCAGAAGTTCCTCTAAATTCTGAGTGTAATACATAGAAAATACCAGGCAGTCAGTTCAGAGCTCCAGCAGCTCCTGAGGTTTCTACTGTGGTCCTGATTTCTACTCAACTCCCAAATTTTAAGTCTTTGCCTTCATTGCAACTGTGTGCAAAACAAGGCCAAGAAACATGACCTATTAAATCATACACACCTCAGTCATGTATCACCTAGATCAAACTTCACCTACTGGCAGGACCAGATTGCTTTCCTGAGGGGACAAACTTGACCTTAAAGTTTTATGTTTCTCCAACAACAGACAATATTAATTTCAAAACCTTTGAAAACTTCAATTTTATTTCCAGCATGTTCATCAGTTTAAACATTCTTTTGGCTAGTTTTCTAAATTAAACAACAGATCACCTGATGAAATAGGACTATATCCATTTAGAAAACCCTGCATAACGTAATTATAGACATTTCAAATAGGTTTAATCTAATCTGTAAGACAGCACGATGCTTACTGTTCAATTTATTGGGAAGAATACAAATTTCCTCCACTGTCAGAAAATCTATTCCTCCCCCATGTATTTTCTAGACAGTAAGCAGAGTTTGCATCCTCTACTGTCTAAAAAAAAAATGTATTCTAGTAAGCAGAAGAATTATTGGCTGCTTAAATAGCTACCAGCCTTAAATTCACCCATGATTTACTGTTGGGAAAAAAAGTAATTTGATTATACTTCACTTGGTAGCTTTAATTAATGTAAAATAACTAGAGCCACAGTCTATGAAAATTAGTATTAATATTGGGCATATTACCATTAGGTACTCTCTGTTCAGTGTAATTATATTTAGTGAACAAAAATACAAATTTCTAACAACACAAAACTGAACCACTTTATGTCCTTATTCTACATTAACTCTCCTGTAATAAAAATCAGCACAAATGCGGGTCTAGTACCAGCACGTAACTAAGTCTGGACCATGAAGTCCCTGATTCAGACAGTTTACTAGGATTGTTTCTGAGGATCAGGACTGAAGCAGTAACAGAGAAGGACACCCTGGTATCGATATTGTACACGGTTGTGACCAGGTCCTGTACGTCTGAAACTCAGTAGTCCATGTCTTTGCCAGCTCTGTTGAACTGTGCTGCTCTGTCTCCCACTCCGAGTTGTGTAAAGGGATTCACGAGATATTTCAGCTGCACAAAATGTCAGTGAACATTTCAGCTGCATCTCACATACAACTGCCAACACTCACTTTGTCTCCACCATTTGGAGTTTGTTTCTCTGTGTACAAGCTCAAAGCTGAAACCAGGAGGCATTTCAAGTCAAAAGAGGCAGCCAAACACCTACCAAGTTTTTTCAAGAAGTCTGTGCCTACCTCCCACAATAGGAAAACAGCACTGGCTACTGTCTCAGCAAAAGCCTATCTCCAGTTTTGCAATTTCAATAGATTTTTGCACTAGAGTATGGTGACAGAACAAAATAATCCTCAAAATTCTCACAATTAATTCTGAAAAACTAAACTATTTTTTTTGGTCCCTAAACAGCTCATGGTTTTATCTGCTCTACAGCATCATCTGGCACTAGGAGATATAAAGGAAATGTTACACACCTTTAGTCAATAATTAGATAAATAGAAAACATAAACTAATTCTACCAATCTCAACTGAAATGGTTCATTTTGCTGATGATGAGTTCAACACCTCTGAAGTGTCAAAGTTCACAGAAAAGAGGCCTGGAAAACAAAGGCACTTAGGCCAGTAAGACTTCCTACTATGAGGTTACTCCTGTGCTTGAAGATATGGTTTTGCACGCTTCAGCAAAATGAGTTTAATTAAAGGCATCAGTGATTGTCAATCATTTTTACAATACTAATTTTAAAAAGCACTCAATGTACTTACCCTGATATATCTGAATAAATCGCTGTATCTACAAAATAGGTTGGCAAGAGGTGAAAAACCAAGAGCAAAATGGCTTTGCATCCCTGTCCTTGCACAAGCCACAAATCTAGCACTGCAGGGACTGCTGCCCAGTATGTCCCCAGAAATGGCACTGCTCCAAGGATTGCTGCTAATGCTAGAGCACACAGAAGCAGAAGTGAAAAAAATATCACAGAAACATATTTCACAAATATATTTACAGTTACATTCTGACACTTTTGCCACACCAGTAAGTCCCACTTCCATCAACTGTCGTAAATAAAGCATTGAAGAAGTGCCACATGAGGCTCTTGGTGTTTTATAGCTGTGATTTAGGAAAAAAGAAAATTACACCATTCCCTGTACAGAAGAGCTTCAGCAACTGACAGTCATAAGGAGTTACTTCCAAAAGATGCATCAATTTAGAAAAATTTCTAGTTAAACCAATCATGCACATTTCAAACTTTTACATAATTTCAAATTAGCAACTGTGTAAGGAAGCATACGAGCCCAAGTCTCACTCTAACTTACTGCATCTCCTGCAGTCATCCATAATAGTGAGAAAGCAGGCAAACAGGAGATTTATGGCTCACCTATTTCTGTATGCAAACGTGTGTGCACAGGCACACACCCTTCTGATTATACAGAGACCTGTTGTAATCTAAAACAAAACAGTTCTGCTGCCACTATAACTTAATTCACCAGGAATAAACATAATACAAAGCACAACCAAGTGGGGTATTTTTCTTTCTCTTTTTTTTTTTGGTCTCGTTAACCAGTAAGCAAAAACTTTAAAGATTTTCCTTTTATTTAAAGAAAAAAAATAATGATTAGACCTTCTAAGTAGGTCTAGTGACAATGCCTTTAAGGTAGTTGCACTTTATAATACAGCCATTTCCTATTATATTGGGGTTTGTGGCTTTATAGCTTTTCCTTATGCTTCCTTGTACACAAACATGGTGCAATTACTATTACTATCATCATTCTTTCTAGAGAAAGAAGGGCAAAAGAGGAACAAGGGAGAAGGCTTTTCTCTGAGAAACTGTCCAGCCATTTCCAAAACTAAGATTAAAGAATAAAAGAAAACCAGAGGCTAGTAGTACAGTCAGACAACAGTACTGAGAATAAGAAGCATATATTTATCATGCATTTCCATGATAACACATCTTCCTGCATTTAGGCATCTTGAAAAATCAGCACCTGTCAACTGTGAGAGAAACAGAAGCCAAGACAGGCAGAATGAAGTTAAAACCTGAAAAGACTTGGACTGAATACAAGGGAGAAGGAATTACATCCAGCAAACGAAACAGAAAGAAGAGGTAAAATAGCTGGTAGGTAATGTGTTGTGGAAACAGGAAAAGGCAAGGCTCAGAGGTGAGAAAGCAATCAGGGCCTTCTCTCCACCCTGCCCACAGCCATATTCTCCAAGACGAGACTAAGCTTGTCAGCAACACTTAATATTTCTGATTTTGTACACCAACTAATTATGTAATCTTATTTATAAAAATGTTGTAATTGTTCAAATTCTTACCAGATGGTATGAAGACTATGTTAATCCCAAATATAGTGTGAGTCAGCCAAGTGTAGAGTCCATAGAACCCAGCCATTTTGAGGGAAGCATCAAACACACCTCTAAAACGATCAAAGAAACTCTGTTAATTTTTATTAGCAAGAGGATTCCAAGAACTATGAAGATACACACACAAGTTACTTTGAATAACTGAAAACCCATCAGCGCCACAAATAACACATCTCAAAATGTAGCACTGAACCCTTTATACATCTGTTCCCCCTCTGAGAAGAATAAATATTCACCACATCTGTCATTAAAGGCATTTAGACACAAAACCCAAGGGGTTCCAGGGATAAATCCCTTGAAAGAAACTGCTCAAGTATCAGACCACATTCTCTATCAAAAATAACCTTTTTTCTATGAGAAGCAGTACCATTCTACATACAAAGTACTTTTTATTTCCTCTTTTCCACTTCTAGGTGTTCACTCATTATCTGCTTACATTTCTATACCTGCTTTTTTTCATTGGATCCCCCTAGCTTTTAGGTTGCTTACTAGGTTACATTACTAAAAACTAAATAGTAAATCTGGTAATCTAATTCAGTCCTGCTGAATCTACACCCAAAGTTCTCCTCTCAGCAAACAGACAGCTAAGTGCTGTGAAATTTTTACAGCACTAGGACATATACACATGTGGAGTACCCCATAACTGAACTGGAAACCCATGCCTTAAGTGTACAGCCACAAAACCCATAATCTCAAACTGCTAAATCTCATTATTGCATTGTGTCAGATTTTCACCCATATTTGAGAAGTGAAGTTTCCCAAAATCACTATTTTGGCCTGAATCCAAGGAACCAAACCACCCTGAGTCTCACAACTCAGAACAGTCCTAACAGTTACATCATTGCAGAAGGGGTGGCACACGCACCCTCTTAGCAAAGATACATGTGAAGTTTGCTGATGTTAAGTTTCCATTTATAATTCATGCTTTTAGTTACATTGGTTGTGTCTTTGCGGTTTTGGGAACTCTGGCAAGAGGGCAAAGAGGACAGGAAGACATACAACAGAAATTTTTGAGCCAGAGGATGAGTGGGAAGATTTTCACTGCACTTTGAAGGGGAACACAGTCTGCATAGAAAAACAGCCCTTTCTGGATCTAAAGTCTGTAACAGCACAGTTTCCTTCCTCCATTGAGTCCATAAGGCCTTCTAGGAAAGAAACCTTCTCTGATATTAAATTACTAGGTAGAATCTTTTCTGAACTACTAGCAAGAATTCCAAGACTCCCATCCCAGTTTTTGCTTCTTTGGCCACCATCCTCATTCTTATTTCTGTAGGCAGTGTGAATATTTTTGCCCTCGTTTCCTACCTAAGGGATCACTTTTAGATTTCTAAATGACTTCAGAATCAAAATGATCTTATTTAAAATTCATTCACTGGAAGTTATGAGTGCATATTAAATCTCACACATCAACACTACTGTTCAAAATGTGAGATTCTCTTAACAGACTAACTAGGAACAACTGTTGTCAGCCATTTTTTGCTCCAAAAGAGGGAAAGGGAAAATACAGAAAAAAAGCAAGCTTTAAAGAATGACCTAAAGTAACAACTCTAACCTTTGACAGGCAAGAATTACGTGGTGCATAAAGAAAGGGAGGGAATATTTACAAATATGTGGTGGCCTCAGTAACCAAAAGTCTCAATACTTCTCAGTTTACATAAACTTCTATTATATAAAAATGGAAAGTCACTCCAAAATATATAAAATCTACAGATTTTGAAGAGTGACACACTCACTTGTATTTGAGTTATAAGAAAAGAAGATTCAGACATAAAAAAATAATTTGGCGAGGAGGCAAGAAAATCCCCAAACCCAAGGCCACAGTAGCAATGCTAAATGTGAGTTTGCATTAAGAATTCAAGATATTTGAATACTTTAGCTACTCAAAGGTCTTACTTTTCTGCATCTTCTGTGACATTTACCCAAAGTCTACTCTTTCTGAGGATATCATAGGAGCATAATATCTTTCTAAGGAGAACCTGTGCAGTGATCTTCAAGCAAATATTTTTCTTATCAAACAGGAACTGTGGCACAAATACATCACAGTTGTCAAAAACATTTTTAACTGTCCTTCAGTATCTCCTTATTTTTTCCAAGAGCTGTTTTCTATACTGTAGTACCGATATTCCCAGAGAGACTACAAAAGAAGGGAAAACAGTGCTTTTATGGTAACCCAAAGAGAGACAGCAAGCCAGGGAAGAAAAATGTTGAAGGTGTCTATAAAACAAGTTACTTTCTTAGTCTCAGTTCAAGGACTTGGCAGTCAGATGCACTAGTAGGACAACAGAAAAATTAGTCCAGGACTAAGAGGTAGTCCTGGTCTGATGTCATTCTGCAAGCTGACATGGAATATATTTCAATGGCCAAACAGTGCATACCTCTGAAAGACTGTACGACAGTACAGCCTCTCTCTGGCTCTGTACTGCTAATACACACAGCTAATAAGCTGAGAGGGGAAGGCATCACACAGAGCTGGGAAGCTGGGAAGTGGTCAAGCAGGAAACCAGAGGAGGCTACACCTAGTTTAATTCTCCTCCTCTCCTTCCCCTTGGTTTGTGTCTGCCTCAACTAAAGTTATAAAACGTCATTAAAAAGGTACAAGGGATTCTACTTTGTGGCAGGTGTGGACCAGGAGAACTTTAAAGTCTCTGAAAACTCCTGTTTGTTACTTTCTGGTAACTGCCACCAAAACTAAAAATCATTATCTTAAAGTCTCTGGAAATTCGTATCTATTTTTCTTCACAGTTAAGGCAGCCAAAAAAAAAAATTCTGAAAACATTAACCAGAATCTTATCAGCAGTTTGCTTCAGCTGGTCTGCACCTGAGACACCAGACCTTAAAGATCATGAGGTATGCTAGTGCCGGTGCTGCATGAATTTATTACCATCTGTAAAATGCAGGCCTTCCTGGTGTAATTGTGACAGTAAGTCAGTTTCATCTCTTAATACATTACTGGCACACATACAGCTTCCTTTTATATACAGAAGTAATTGTATGATTCAGAAATCAGAAAATCCGATTGCTGCTCACGTCTCACTTTGGCACTGTATCTGGATGAACCACTTTACCTGCAAGAGCTGACATCTGCGAATGTGTAATTTATGAGCACTTAATGCCAGTTTGGCATAAGGCGTACTTAGACATACATATTCCATTTTATAGAGTTTTGAAAAGCATGTAAAATATTTAAAAAAAAAAAATCAGAGGACATGGGTCATGCTTCACATTATTCAGATTAAAAATGAAGAAACTTCTGTGAAATGCTTCTGCACAGCTGGACTACTTTTTTTTTTTTTGGGTACAAAAGTAGTTCCTTCTACTAAGTTCTTTCCCTAAGCTAGGGAATTTACTTGTAGATTCCACAAGGAAAAGGGCCACCTTTTCATTTTATGGGTTTGGTGGATTTTTTTTTTTACTGATTGGCCATAAAAAGTCTGGAGCTTCCCTTTTATTACTACTATAGTTTGTATCAAATGTATGTCCACCTGAATTCCGGTTCACTTCACAGAGCCTGATGGTAAAGTCTATTCACTTTTATTGACACAATGAGATTTCAAAAACTTCAACCTAATACTGCAACAACCCCAGCTGAAAAGAGCCTTTCAGCTCAGATCATGAATTTTTTTGACCTCAGAGTTAATTTGATTTTCTAGATCTCTCTGTTCCCAGAGCACTGAAGGAAAGAAGAGCATATGGGCTGAAATAATGAGGATTTGAGTTACCAGAAAGATTAGAGTAAGCATATCATGAGTTCAGAAGAGGGATTTTCTGGTTATTATACTAAACTTAAATGAACAGGCATATGAACCCTGGCTTGTGAATGGGCCTAAGAGTAAAAACTAGACAAAAGTGCTATTTGTCTTTGGAAAAGTTTGCAAGAAATAGCATTTCTCTAAACGCCTTACAAATCACTTTACAAGCCATACAACAGTTTACAATCCAATTAAAATGCAGGCTTGGTAACAAGAACACCCTCAGCCAAATATACTGTTAGAAAAAGACAATTTCACTCTTTTGTCATCTTCCTCACACCACTGATGTTTGGTATTTCCCATATTCTCTAACAGACACTAAAAGGATTGTACCGTATCTTCGTTGCAAAATCTTTCTGTATAGAAAGCTAACTGAAAACGATGCTTTAAGAGATTTCAGTTATTCAGTTTCTTCTGAGAATACAACTGTCACATTTTAAAAGTAGAGAGTTCAAAATATAAGTGAAATGCATTCAAAACTTCACAGCATGGTTTCACAATTTATTTCAGATCAGGTTAGCTCAGAAGTGTCACAGGAAAGGAGCCTTCCCATTCCTCTGCTCTCCAGATTCACTTCTGTCCCAGATGACCCTTCCTCTGTCTACCTGCCAGCACAGTCTCCATTATGTGCCAGGACACCTTTTACAATGAATTCAGCTGACAATGGTTTTATGATACATTAGTTTTTACTAAAATATAGCTCAGGTCTCTAATCCCCGGCCAACTCATAAGCAGTGGCTTAAACAGCTGCATTCCCATCAGGAAAGAAGCCAGTACACTCCTGGCTGGAGAGCAAGAACACATCAGTGTACTTACCCCAGCTGAAACTAACACTCACTGTCACCGTAACTTCAAAACCAAAGGACTCTTGGTGGTGTCTGAAGAACTTTCTTTCTTCACACACCACCAAGATCTGTTTCAAAAGATAAGCTGCCAGTGACAGCTATTATCTTAAGAAAGACCAAGGTATTCTTCTTCTACAATGATCCCCCAAATTTCAAGTGATCACCAGGAGAACATTGAAGAATAAAATGACTCAAAGTCCTTTTGAAAAAAACCTCTTAAGATGTTCTTTGACTCTCTCTAAGGGTTCTGTTCTTTTAGGGATAAAAAATGGCCCTCTTTATATTTCAGTTTCAAATTAAACATGAAAGTAAGCAAAGTGCACTAAGATAGATTTCAGCTATGAATAAAGGAGAAGTGGCAGGACATGTTTCTTGACAGAGTAAAACCATCTCAGGAGCAATATAAATATGCAAATTACTTTCAGAGATGACTCCATGACAAGATTTCAACAGCTTTGCTGCTGAAATTAATTCCTCCTCATGAATGATACAAGTGATCAAAACAGCTCCAACATATGCAGGCTAGTAATGACACTAATCAGATAAAGTGATACAGTCTTGTATCAAAGCATAGTTCCTCCAGATAGTATAACTGATGCAAATACTGCATACACCTCCCAAGGAAGGACAAGGCTCCAATAACTTTATCAAAACATCATTAAAGCGTGACAACCAGTCTGAAGGACACAGTAACACACAAACTTTCTTCTCTAACAGAGAAATGTCTACATTCTACAACAAATAACAACCTGTAAGAAATTCCACATCTGATTATTTCTTTAAAATACTTTTGTATTTGTCTTAATTTTTTAATTACTACTTTGGCCTGTACTTGTAAAAGCTTACAATTATTCTTCTGAGAAGCACATTTGAAAGGACCAGTTATTTCTGAATCACCTAGTTCTAACATTTCCACATTTTTATCATGAATAGACGATGTTTACTAAATGCAATACTGAACTAGTCTTAAAATGGATCTTAGAACACAACATATAAAAATGCAAACTTGTTCAGACCAAAGATCTGTCTAGCCAGCATCACATCTCCAGTACAGTCCAGAAGCAGATGCTAAGGGAACAAAAGAAATAGGACAAATCTATTCAACAATCCCCCCTGAACATTCTTCCAACCTCTATTTTCATGTCAGGGGATATTAGGAACCTCATGCAGGCCTTCTATTAATTAATCTTCAATTAATATCTCTTCTTAGTCCTCCTGTTCAATCCTGCAAGTTGCTACAACTCCAGCGTTCTTTTGCAAAATCCTACCCATGCCTACCTACTGCCTGCTGCATGAACCAACACTTTTTTTGGAAGCGCCTGCTTGCTTTTTGGTGACGCTAAGATTTTATCCTAGGAGAGACCATAGGCAGTCCAACTCAGTCATCCTTTTCACGCTGGTTCCAATTTTACAAACTTCACTTGTGCAACATCCTTTTTTCCAGGCTGAAGAGTTCTAACCAGCTCAGTCACTCCTCCCAGCGAAACTGATGCATGCCTTCATTTCTCTAACCAGTCTTGTTGCACTCCTAGCTTTTTGAGATGCAGAAACCACAATGGCACACAGTAACTCAGGGTACAGGCAAATCATGGTTTCATACAATGGGAGTAATATTCTGTGCTTCTGTTGTCCAGGTCTGTGGTAACAAATCTTAACATTTGATATGCCTGGCAGATGTTTTTTAAATATTACCAAGCACTGTGCTAGCCTGTGCACCAGAAAATACAACTCCCAAGTGGTAAGAACACAGCAGTAATGAGTTTATGTGTGAAGTTAGGACTGGTTCTCGCCCGCATGCATCACTTTCATGTACATGACATTTCATCAGTCACTTTATCTCCCAGACACTGCTCTCCTCTAACGGAGTTTCCCTACAATCCTGCTGCATCCACGCCTTCTCTGGGCAAGCTGTTCCAGTGTCTCACCACTCTCACAGTAAAGAATTTCTTCCTTATATCTAATTGAAACCTACTCTCTTCCTGTTTATAGATAATACTTCTTGTCCTTGAAAGTCTCAGGAAAGAGATACTGTAAAAAGCCTTTCTTAAATTTTGGTAGAACATAGCAGACAGATGAACTTATTAAGGGTCCTGCTTGCCCACACTTCAAAAAACATGAGGAGTAAGGCAGAACTTCTTTCTGTGAAAACTCTGCTGATTCTTTAAAACTAAATCATATTCACCATGTGCTGGCATGTCCTTAAGTTCCTACTAAGCTTTACAGTACCAATATCCAGCTTACAAGTGAGTACTTTCTGGGTTCCCTGGAACAATTTTTTTTTTATTTTGCCCTTGAGATTTCTACAGTGAGTTATCATCAGTCACTCCCAACCATTTGCCACTGCTTATTTAATCTGTTTTTTTTCTACAAGCTCTTCTACAGACACTGTAATTTCTGAGAGATTCTGCTGTAGCTCATCCATAAGAAGAGTTTCACAATGTGACTCCCTCCACTTGCCTTCACAGCATCAATTTACCTCCCCCCTGCAACAACCTGCAGCAGCCTTGTGGTTGCTGAGCACTCCTTGTCATCCCTCAGCCCTCTGACTGCTTGTTGCTCCCGCCACATATGAAAAATTATACTTTGGTTTAATAGCATTTTGTGGAGCTTTGAGTAAATGAATCCAACTCAGCACCACCACCACCCTCACACTTTAGGCTTATTTCTATCTGCTGAAGTTTATGATCCTTTCATTTGTTTAGCAGAAACTTCACCTTTTTAGAGGATAGTTTCTCATTTCCTTGGCCTTTAATATTTTGCTGCTCAGGTATGTACTCTCTCTTCCCTTCAGCCTTACTTAGCTGTTAGCATGCACTGGCACTAACATTTATTATTCTCCACACCACTTGTAAGGAAGTAAATTCTTTAGATTCCCATTTTAGCTTGAAAAGTTCATGAATGAGAGCAACAGCTAGCTGGAGTCAATACTGCTTGAGATCCATTGCAGTCTTACATTAAGAAACTCCCAAACTGTTCAGACTATTCTGATTATAAAATTACGAAACACAAGCATAAGGGGGTATTTTCATTGCCTGTCTTGGTGGAGACAATAAATAATGGATTGACCTTTCAGCTCAAAAAAAAAGGGAAAAGCTAAAGCTGTGATGTTAAATCTTTGAAATATCAGGAAATCCTGAAGTTTTATGTAAGATTTCATGCTGTCTTCTTACACTACAATAGATCTGTATTTTAGATAGCAGAAATCTAACCAAGGTTATATTAACATATACTGCAACATTAAATACACACATGAAGAATTATTAGACATGCAAGCATAGAACCCTGCAACATTATACCAAAAATAATTCCAATAGTATACTTTTATTCTTAGAAATACCTGATGGAAGATCTTTTCCCTATATATTTAATAAGTCTTTCAGCAACCCTTGTCCTTCCATGCCTCCCAGTTAGCCTGCTTTAGAAGCAAAGAGAAAAACTAACTGGCTGAGCTAAATTCCAGATGTAAATTAAGCATCACTCTCTTTACTGATACAGCTTATGTCATTACCAACTAAACTTTCACTCAAATAGGTTCTGACATACAACTAAATTTTAAAAAGTTGGTGCTGTAGTAAAAGAAAAGTTGTGCATATATACAAAAGCCTAAGTGCAACACATAATTAAGGGACTAGTATGTAAGATGCAATGTAGTTACATTATTCTTAAAGGTTGCAGGAAAATCTACTTATGTGTTTAAAAGTGTTCCCACACAAACACACACTGACCTACATCCTCCACGTTTACAGAAATCTTCAGTCTTAAAAAACACTGGGCAGCCACAGAATTACACACTAGAAATATTCACTAAGACAAACTGCTGTTAGAACATACAGAACATGCCACCTGGTATATGAAAGAAGCCAATAGCAAAATATCAGCCCTGTCTCAGATAAAGCAAGGAGTCCTTAGCAGCCTCTCAATGTGTTTGATACCAGCCTGCAGGGCAGAGAGAATACAACTGTCCGTTTCAGCATCAGGTTATGCACTTAGATAATCTTGTGAATTAGGGGTAGTAAACTGCAAAATTCAGACTAAATTTACAGACTGTGTGACATACTTCACCCAAATTAATGTGTATAATAATGAACATTTTTTCATAGTTTCAAGTAAATTTTGGAGTAAAGACTAAGAATAAGCAAATAAATTATTTTCTGAAATTTTCTTTGAAGGTCTGTTTTTCTTTGAAATATTATTTGAATAACTGATTGAAATCATGTGTACATAAAGCAATACAAAGACAGCTGTGCTTAAGAACAAGTATTCTCTATATAAAAGGAAATACGGGTAAAGACAAATTCTAGGGTGGCTCTTTTTGCAAATATGAGAATATTTAAGACTAAAAAAGTACTGTGAGCAAGTCATGTGTTTATTGCTTCTAAAACAGGCAGCTAAAATACTACTATCTATCCCACTAGGGTGATCAGGTTATGGTTACTGTCAGTTTGGGTCCACATATGCACTAAAACAATGTAGCATCTCATACAGATTTGCAGACCATATTGTATTTTTTTTCCAATAACTCAGCTGAAGCTTTCCTCTCTTCAGTGTAATGAAACACAAAATATGTCTGTTATTCCCTGTTTTAGACTAGGCAATTATTTCATTACAGAATCATACAATCATTAAGGTTGGAAAAGACGTCCAAGATCATCAAGTCCAACCTTTTACCAATCACCACCTTGTAAACTAAACCACAGCAGTGAATGGCATGTCTGGTTGTTTCTTGAACACTTCTAGGAATAGTGACTTCACCACCTCCCTGGACAGTCCATTCCAATGCTTGACAAACCTTTCTGTGAAGAAATTCTTCCTAATGTCCAACTTAAACCTCCCCTGGTACCACCTGAGGCCATTTCCTCTCATCCTGTTGCTTGTCACCTCAGAGAAGAGATCGAACCCCACCTGGCTCCACACTCCTTTCAGGAGTTGTAGAGAGGGATAAGGTCCCCCCTGAGCCTCCTTTTCTCCAGGCTAAAGAACCCCAGCTCCCTCAGCTGCTCCTCACAGGACTTGTGCTCCTGACCCTTCACCAGCTCCATTGCCCCTCTCTGGACACGCTCCAGCCCCTCAATGTCTTTCTTGCAGTGAGGGGCCCAGAACTGGACACAGCACTTGAGGTGTGCCCTCACCAGAGCCGAGTACAGGGCGACAATCACAGCCCTGGTCCTGCTGGCCACACTATTCCTGATACAAGCCAGGTGCCATTGACTTCATGATTAAGACAGAAACATTAAGACAGAGTATTTTTCAATTCTATTCCCATCTCATAACATACACCTTAAGTAAAGCTTGAAAGATTTCAGTACGGTCCTATTAAATGCAGTCATGTGACAAAAGATTTCAGCAAGAGATAACTCCTGCTACTAAAGAACATTCACTGCATGCAAAAATTCTGTCAAAACATAATCAGTTAACAGTTATCTTTGAAAAATTAATCTGAAAGAAATTATTAATGTTGAGGTAAAATAAACAAGATCACGCATTTTGCTTTTTCTAAGCATTAGCTTAACATGCTGGAAGATTATTGTTTTCTGTGGGAATTGTATCATTGTCTCATTTTCTCCATAATCACTGCCAGGATGCCACAGCCAACCAATTAGATGTTTAAACAGCTGGGATTTTTGTTTGTTTGTTTGTTTATTCATTTGTTTGCATGCTAGCTCATTTCAGATCTCTTTAGAGGCTAATAAATAAAAGTTAAAATTTCATTGAGAACCTATTTCATCCGTCAAGACACTATAGGTTTTTTTCATATCAAATCCTTTTTCTGAATTTCCAACCGATTTCAGCTAAGTATAACAATTTCCTCTTTATAAATACATACTATTTAAAGTGACTTTTCTATAACCAATGAAAAATCTGATCAAATTTGAGGTGTGCACGGCAAATGAAGAAAATGGAGCAAATAATGATAACCTTTCTCAGACTGAAAACAAACAGTACTCATCTTCCCGGCATTACAGAACAAACTTCCACTAACACATGTTTCAAGGCATCACTCAAAGTACTAACTGGGGTTTAAGACCATTTCACAACGTAATTAGGCCCCACCAAAACTGAAAGCTGCAGTAACTGTAAGCCACAGCCATACCCGTGTGCATGCACTCATGTGAAAGTATCGCACACACTAAATTGCACTGAGGCCGTGAGAACATGCAACTTAGTAATGTGCAATATCTCCACCAGAGCAAGCAGAATGGGAGCTTCGGGGAAGAAGGGTATGGTGCATTCAGGAAGAGAACAACATGCTGCTCAGGGCAAGGAAAATGGTTCAG
This sequence comes from Corvus cornix cornix, assembly GCF_000738735.6. Taxonomy (NCBI): domain Eukaryota; kingdom Metazoa; phylum Chordata; class Aves; order Passeriformes; family Corvidae; genus Corvus; species Corvus cornix. Next base: position 87,395,631 of record NC_046333.1, read on the forward strand.
GCAAAGGTGTGCATGCTACTACTTGGAAACCTGTGAGAATTACTGCTTCATCCATTCAGGACAAAAACAAAACAAAAATCAAAATCCAGACAAGAGCACCCCCTCCCTATTTCAGGGGTAAAGAATATAATTTTCCTACTTACGCAGTGAAGCAGGCGACTCATGAACCACCCTTCTGAATAAAGCAAACCTCACACTGTTATGGGCAGAAAATGATTCCCCTCAACCTTCAAAGTACTACATTATTAATTATAGTTACAACGAAGAATTTCACTAACTACTATTGAGAACTAAAATTATCTAAATACAGTAAACTGGTCCAAGTGGTCCTCATATTTGTAAAGCAAGTAATCTTCCTAAACCTGATAGGGTGGTGCCAAAAGAATTCCTGCAGCTGAACCTACTTTGGCATAACCCTTCTGCTACAGTTGCCATTCCCCTCCCTGTCCCCCTTTCTTCAGATTCCTATGGCTGACTTTAAGTGGTTTCAGTGAAAGTAAATAATGTATTTACTATATTCACAGGCAACTAAGCACCTCTGTCAGTCAAGGGAGACTCTTGCACATAATGAAATATTACCTTTGTAATTCATCACATTTTTTTCCTGATACCCACTTATGCAATATGGAAAACAGGGGAAAAAAATTAACAAAAAAAACCCAAACAAACAAACAAACAAAAAAAACCCCAAGCAACAACAACAAAAAAGGACAGAACCGTGGAGGGATGAAAAGCAAAGGACAAATGAAGAATTTATGAATTTATCAAGAAGAAAAAAGAGTAAAGAAATGTGGCCACACCAGGAAAGTCAGAATCAAACTGAGAAAGACCTGAGATTGCAAACCAAGAAGAGGGGAAACAGATAAACCAACTGGGCATGAAGGACCAAAACTACTAGAGAACAGAAGCTCTTTTACTGCTGAGGCATTAGCAGTATTTAGGATTATTATAACTTCCCTAAATTTTTATTTCCCACCTCATTTACAGGCAGTGGCACATGAAATTCCAGCATGGAATTTTGAATTAGCTGGTTGATTTGAAAGAGAACCAGTACTTCATACATCAGTCAGAAATCCCTTTGGTCACATATGCCATTGGTACTGATCTTTCTCCCAGGTTTTTTACTGCCTTTTAGGGAATCACCATACAACTACTGACCTCTCCTCTTCCCTGTAGATTAAACTCTGCCTTCCACAAGATGCAAACAATGAGGAGAAGCAAATGCAATATATGACAACAAAGCACACACAACTGTTTAGTCTAAAATCATAGGAGCATTTTTGTGATGAAAGTTACTGAAAATTGGGAAAACTGGTTTATGACCAATTTGCAAATCTGTGTTCTATAGCCCAAACACTGCTGGTTCCCATCTGGAGGGCTGCTTGGAGGCAGGCAGCATTGCCTGTCAGAACTGGGATAACTCAGTCAAAGGCAGGTATCTGGGGCAAGGGCAAATGCCCAGCTTACAGTCACATCCACAATCTGGGAAAAGACCAAACTAGCAGCAGATCATCCCTTGGGTTGCCCTTTGCCCTCCAGTCCTGACAGAGACCTAGAAAACAGTTCTTTTGTTGACTGTCAAGGGATGTGTGGCCCCTTCTTTCCCTTCATGAAGAGATGCCATCTCTTCAGCACTGAGGGCTGAAGGACTGGGGAGAGGAGGACCTTCCTTCCATCAAGCTGCTGCCTTCCCCACGTGGCAAGGGACATTCCCACCAGCTGTCCTGCCTTCCCCAGATGGGAAGGGACACCCATAACCACGCAGAAAGTAACCTGTCCAACCACCACCCAAGCCTTGACTTCAAACCAGCATCAGCCCCACCACTGCCCTGAGTCATCCCACAACCAGCAGCATCCCCACAATTGTTTCTCCATCACCAGCAGCATCCCCACAGGAATTTGTCCTGCTGAGCACACAGCAGTGCTCCTACAGCCGTCCCCTTCGCCTGTCCATGCTCACCCAGCTGGTTACTGGAGGCTGTCACTTGCTGAGGTCGGAGCAAGTGGCAGTCACTGCTCTCCCCTGGTCCCACTAGGACAGTCACCTCCTCAAAGCGCATGCTATTCCCAGCACAACTTATCCTTGGTGGAACTGTGCTGGCTGGTCCACCCAAGCCAGCTTCTGTCTTTCATGGCTCTGCCTTTGGACCCCTAGGTTTGCCAAACAAGCTCTTGGCTCAGGCATGGCATGATGCTTCATCAAATCCCTGGTCGATCCCACCACCTGATACATGTTGCTGGCATTCTGCCTCCCTGGTGTCCTGGATGAATGAATTTCCCATCAAAGGCCAGGAGGGGAATTCATCCCATGGTTTGCAGCAGGCAGTTCTTGGATTACACTCAGCTTCTTCAAAACTCCTATCATGTCACTACAGCTGCATCTATTTTTTCCCACTACTCAAGTTCAAATTTATAATCTGAGGTATTTTGACAGAAACAGTGAGATTCAACACTTGGCTCAAAGCAGCCTGGAAAGCTGCTCTTACCCCTCTGTAGCTCATAAATCTATTTGTGTGAACAGAGAACTGTCACTGTATTTGCAAATTCATCATCAAGGGAGTTAGAAAAATATTTATAAAATGTATAGCTACTTATAGTCCATAAAATAAAAAAACACAGCACAGTTCCGATGAGAGAAATTGAAATGGGAAAAGGTCTTGGTTTATTTAAGAGCTTGCTGGGTAACATCTTTAAATTAAGGGATTTCTTGAGCTACAGAAATGAGTTGCCAAGTGCCCTCCTCTTCTTTCCCCCTTGCTCTTTTCCTCTGAAATAAATGGCAAAGCACACAAGGGAACAGACTTCTGTGATTACATCCAAGTTTCCTAGTGCTTTTCGCAAACACTTTTTAAGTAAAAGAGCAACAGAAGTGACTGACAACTTGGAGGATTATTGTTTTTATGTCATTTGGTTTATGAGCAATAGAGAGATTAGGTCTATCTCTTGCTAAGAGGATCCTTGCCCTCTAGACAGGACTAGTTAGATGCTGTCTTAGCTTTGTGCACATGCTCTGTCCTGCTGAAGAGTGGTGGGCGCTGGAACACAGCTGGTGACTTTTGAGATTCATTAACTTAATCTTTTTGGTCTACTTGAAAGCATGGATATTTTGAGGGTGAATTCATGTTGTGTAATGCTGTCATAGTCTAATGATGAAAGCAACTACAGATGTTTCATTATTTGACAAAATTCATAACACAAATGAAGCCTCTTCCATCCTACCACCGAGCACTAACATTCATTTCGCATGCCATTTACAAATGAGGTAGGTGAAGAAGCCATTTTTAGGTTCCTAACCCTGCAGCAACAACTCATCTCCAAAAGGAAAGAGTAGTTGCTACTTTGTGACAAAAGAAAGGGCTTGAAGTAGCAATTCTTTTTCATAACGCAACCGATTAGGCATGCATAAACTCTTGAGAAATTGTTACTGTAGTTGCCATACTTACCTACTGAAGATCACAGTAAGTCTGGAGTGGAATGCAAGCTAACTGAGAACCATTAGGATAAATCCTTAGGTACAACTGAGAAGTGAGGAAATTCTGAAAATCTCAGAAGAATCATTCCAAAGAATTCAAATAAGGCACCAAGTACAGGCTGCTCCAAACAAATATGAATGACTGATTCAGGCTACCTTAGTGAATACAAAGACGGAGATCCCTTGTGTATGACAAGCTGCTTCACATTCCACATTCTCCAGATTCTCCAGACACTGGCTTTTGCTCATCATATTTGCAGTTACTGATGCATGCTGGCTCTTTCCTACTCATTTTCCTGTGGCTTTTCTAAAATTATTTTCTTTCTTTCCTCCATTCTAATTCTGATAAATACCTTGGGTCACCTTAGTCACATACCTGTAAACTTATAACTGCATTTAATACAATCCTCCTCACATAGTATCCATGCCCAGATAAACCATATCCTAGGTTTTCACACTGTTCCCCTCTAGCGTGGGCTAAAGAGAACAATTTGTGAGACAAGTATGAGTTTCTGAATCTGCTCACACTATTCAGAAAAGATAGAACTGAGATACTAACCATGTGATCAATGAAAACTCAATAGTAGTCACTCAAGAGAAGGGCTATTAACTGTTTGGCAGAATTCCAAATCTGTTGTTGTCTGCCTGAATTGCCCCTTCATTTCAAATGACTACAGCAGTTAGCACTGTTGTTCAAGACCCTACACAACGTAATATAACTTTCCCATTGTTAAAATGGCAATCACTTAGCAATTTTGGAAAGCACTTTAATACCTCCCCAGTTTAAAGCTCACTCATGTATTGTACATATGCACAAGATGACACAGAAAGCAGTGGTATAAGAGGCAATGGCTACACAGAATTTAGCATGGAGTCTGTTCACTTTGCCCAGACCATCAACTTTTTTGTAAAAGTACACTATGATTTAAACACATCATATAAAATCTAGTTTATTACATTACCAGCATGTTAGTGTTTCAAGCTGCTAACAGGTGAAAGCTGGTGATTTCATTCATCTGTGACGAATGAACATTACTGCACCACCCCAAAAATAGCTTTACTGTGTAATCTTTGTGAACCATATCTAAAAACATAAAAAATCCTTCTTCAATTACTGAAGTAGTTTAGAGCTGACACACAAGATTGGTGACTAAGCATGAAACACCATGAATGTACTCTGCAGGTGCAGTACAGTAGTGTTCCAAGCGTGATAAGGAGAGCGCTCCCCTGTTGCTCTCTTTGAGGTAATTTGGTTTACGGAGTTCATGAACTAGATTTCTTTCAGATGAAATTAAACTGGAAAATATACTCCAGAAGCATATCTAATACATTCCAGGTACAAATGGGTACTTATTCTCCCATATTAGACAAAATACTTCAAACCAAGTACTTCTCAAATGTGTACAGCACGGATGTCAGTTCCTCCATTTCTACTGTTTTGCTGCATGAATCTGCTCCTACTGAGCTGCCCTAGCTGCTACTGCCAACACAACTGCAAACACTGCTTCCTGATGAGTTAGGGATGTCATGGGTGTAGCAGTTTCACTGAACACTAGTATACATGACTTCACAGATCTCTGAAATTTTTTTAGTCAAGTCCAATCAAACTGCTCTACCAACAATCAAAGGGGAAAAAAATCATCGATGCTAGGTTCTTGAAATCTCTGAGATTTGCAACTCATCTTTGAAACACAAGCTGTTGCAATTGTTAATTATTTGCAGTTGAACATCAAATTTAAAAAGGAATTTTAAAGAAAGGGCAAGAAATCAGCAAGGTACCTTATTGCTTCCTCCACGGACTGGCCAACTATATTTGAGGAGGGACCTGGCTGAGACAAAGGTGTCAGGCTTATCACCCATTTTACTGGCTTGTAATACTCATCACTGGAGCTCAACAGGTAGAACAGTGTGGTCAGAAAAATCACCTGCAAAACAAATTTAAGTTTTAAATTAAAAGGTAATAAATACTTTACAGAATTAGAGTATGCAGCTATGCTTCAGATACTGAATTTTACTGGAAAGGAATAAGATACTCTTCCACAAGCCTGGATTTAGAAAAACACACAGAGCTGAAAGAGTAATTTTCTCCCCTGCTCCACAAAGGACTTAATATTCACAGCCAGACATTATAAAACTTCTGCTTCTGTTCAGCCTCTTCCCAAAGTCACATCTAGACCAAACAACTAGAATGCTGATAAACATTCTAGTTGTGGTGGTTTTTGGTTCTTTTTCAGCATGTTTAACGGATCAAAAAATTGCTGAATAGTTACATCTATTCTCAAAACAAGCAAACAAAAGTGCCAAATAAATTTGGGCTATCTCAAGAGTCTTTATGCAGCTGGGTATCAGATAGGAATTACACAAAAATTCACAACCATACATTTTATGTTACGCTGGCATTCCTAAGTGAACATTCCTTCTGTGAGTTTGATGATGAGTCTCAGCAGAAGGAATGGCAGTTCCATTGTTTCAGTTAAAAGACAAAAAAATTACAATCAGATTGGATTAGCTTCCTCTATGTGGCAGTCAAGTACATTTCTCTTATTTTCCTGTCAGTGGGCTCCGCAACTTCTTGGGTAAGCATAAATCACAAACTGTGTCCATCATGAAACAGAATACCTCGAACAATAAAAATCCATTTTGTATGCTTCAAATGTAAACTATGGCTTATATTTGCTTCATCTACAAGTTTCAGATATTTCTTCTCTCTTCCCAAGATTAGAAAGAATTCTTTCCTTTTTTCCAACCTACTTATATTCTAGAATAAACCATATCTTAATCTTTTTTTATGAGCCAAACAGCCTGACTTCCGTAAGTCTCTTACTTTCAAGCATTTTATCCAGTTTGCAGACACCTCATGCTCTTTTCCTTCATTCTCTCTGAAGATGCTCAGAAAACAAAATGCAGACAGCACTGCAGTATTTCATTACCAATCTCAAGAATGGCATCTGCCTCTGTTCCTAATTTCTCTATACTCAGTAAAATGCTACTACCATTTTCCCCCTACTCTACCCTCCCAGACTTTAACTGGAAGGTCACACTCAACTATTCACCTATAATGACCCCTGTCCAAAATGTCATATATTGGTTTAGGCTATATTACATCTTCCCAGGTGTTTAGCTTCTGCCTTGGGTGATAAACCAATCTAGCTAATAAAACAAGTCATATCAGCAGATTTAAACAGCATGCTGTTAACATTCATTTTGAGATTAAAAAATAATAAAAATAATTAAGCTTTGCTTTAATGGGAAATAGTCTAGTGCCAGTAGCAGTATAAACTATGTTTTGTTAGAGTTTCAAATGACAGAATCTTAAAACTTGAATCACATTTTAACATCCTTTGTAATTCTGCAGTTATGGTTATTTTTCTTCCTTGATGGGCTCTGCCATTTCTCCTAAGCTACTGTAATATTTCCTGATTTCACTAGAAAACTCTATACTAAAGCAGGCACCCAGATGAAGCTGTGTCTTCCTTTCACTGAGCTCAGCCTCGAGATCCTTCTTGCACATGCAGTTTTCAACACAGAGAGCAGCATATTGCTCTAAGTACAGTAAGTATAATAGCTACTTATCCTGACTGTTCTTCCCCAGTGTTTACAGAAGAAACTTGCCTTCTTAAGGAGATACAAGATAGATGTACCCACCTGCAGTGTAAAAGCCAAAGCAATGGCTGGGAATGAACAGCAGTGGAATAAAATGGTGTTAAGCTGAACTACAAGCTAGGAAAAAATACAAACCCTACTCAATTTCTGCTAAAAGAAGATGGATGTAACCACAGCACCATACAAAATTAACTGAATTTTGGAATACCTGCCTTTTAGGAAATTAACATTTTTCCTTTAGCACAATAGGTGTAGAAATGCAAAAAGAAGCCGTAGTCACTGTATACAATAAAATATTATCAAATGGCTCACTGACTCTTCCAACAAGTAGAATAGCCTCAATACTACTTTCAGCAGCAAAAGATACGTACTATCTTAGAGCAACTGGAGGCTATAAGTTTTCAGACCTCTTTTACAGGATATCTGAGATACTTAAATTGTTTCCTAAGCAACAATTCAAGATCCTGCCAATGCCTACAAGGAATAATTTACCAAATACAAAACAGTAAGACTTTTCCATAGTTAAACAGTTGATGGATTACTATTTCATGCTGTAGAATTTGTTCTGTAGCTGAAAACATTAAATACTCTAATTTGAGGAGGGATAGACTGAATTCAAGGAGAAAGCTCTGGGTAAACACTCTCTTCCAAAATGATAATTCAGCATTTCCACAGATACCAAGAAACATACAACCTAATTACTTGTGCATCAGGTCCAGTGATTCAGTAAACACTTTTGTATCTGCTTTTCATACTCAATTTTCTGCTGTAAAGCTTCAGGGTTTTTGTTTGTTGGGAGTTTTTTGCTTGTTTTGGGTTTTCTGGTTGTTTGTTTAGTTGTGTGTTTTACAAAATCTGCACATTCCCTGCAGGACTGTAGATGCCCATCAGCCAAATGGAGCTTTTTCTCTTCCAATCTTTGTAACAGAATAGGAGCACATGTGAGTACACACATGTGCATATTTATACACCAGCACGAAAGCATATACATACATCCACATGCACATGTGCAGACAGGAACTGGTATTCAGAAGTGAAATACAAGTGACACTTCCATGACTAATAATCAGTTTTCAAAAGCCTGGTGAGGATCTGAAGAGTCTTACTGGATTGTGGATGGATGTGCTACACTGACTGACATTCCTACTGAACGTTTTGATAAAAGACGTATTTTTCAAAATGGAGGTTCTGAACAAAGTGTCCATTATTTCCATGTTTTAAAGTACAAATTTTTATACCTTTTATCAAAATGAAATTCAGTGTTTTAATTTCTATTCAAGATGACTAAAATTGGACTGAAATGTAATCAGTAGAAAAACTAACCACTTTGAGTATTATCTTGTTGGAAAACTTAGGATAGTTTGTGCCACTCCAAACTAGTAAAAACTTTTCTGTAGCAACTAGGAAACTTGAAAAATTAAGAGTACAGTTCAAGCATCTAATCTTTAAAAGAATTCCAACACAGCAAGATCCCAACTACCTCTGCTAAACCAGCTGACTGCACAGTGCCTCAGCAAGAGGCAGGACCCTGCTGGCAGACAAAAAGTCAGATCATGCATCACAGTAACAGCATGCAATGAACTTGATGTAAGTCATTAGGCATCTAAAGATAAATTTTGTGTCTGAGCCTGAGTGCCTTGAAATCATTGGCAATTAGCTTGCAATTTTTGTACATTAACTTTTCAGACACAGTTTTAAATGTGCCATGTTGGGTGAAGTTGTGGACTAAGGAAGAAATAAAATACTCCCATGCAATCTTTTTTTTATGCAAGACAACTAGAGAACAAATTGCTGATCCCCCTGTAACAATTTTTTCCATCTTCTGAAAGCAATGACTTGTACAGGGATATGCTTATGAGGACACACCATAAGACTTCAGCAGTTATGTAGCATATCACAAGTTACAGCTTAGTATCTTCAAGGCCTGAAACAAGAATTTTCAACTAATAGGATGACAGGAAGACTTATTACCTCCTAATGTAAAAGTTACACAAATCTTGCCCTCTGTCTAGAATGCCCCCAGACAGATATGGAATTTGCAAAATCTTAAAAGAATTTTGGTATTAGGTAAGTTTAGAAGATGTTTCCAATGCTTTAGGTTTGAGTTTTCATTGTTACAACATGTGCAATTAGGCTTTTCCAGTAAAATGGGTCATGTGAACCAATGACATACCACTTACCACTGAAAGCACGAAATTGAGAAGAGCTGTGCCACTGTGGAAGAGGATTGTCACTAATGTTGTAACCGTAGTAAACAAGAGGCTCACATTGCGACTCATCACGATCCACAGAGACTCCAGGATCTGAAAAACAAGGGAGAAGTAAAGCAAAGTCAGGCACTGGATGCTATTAGCAAGGACAGAAAACTACTTACTGAGTGTTTTGTCTCCATCAAGCTATACAAAAATGACTTTTAAAAAAAAATCATCTTCCCTCACACCTACACTACAGCAGGTTCTATCAAGTGAAAATGTCTACCAAAGGTAAGTTTCTATGCAGCTGATTACAAGGTTTTGGAATTTTTCTCCCAATATTCAAAATTATTTCATTATGCAAAATTGCAAAAAAACTAGATGTGGTGACACTTTTTACTGTCATTAACATTGCTGTCAAGCAGATCTTGCCTTGAGAGAAAATATTCACCTTTTCAAAGGCAGAAATGTTAAGACACAAAGAACAAGGAGTAACATCACAAGGTAGAAATAAATCTGAAGCTTCAAATCAAATACTAAAAGTGCTACTTCAATAAATTTGTTTTTAAAAGCTTTCATGGTAATGAAATGCATGTTTTTAATAATATCTGCAGAGAAATGCAAAAGTTGTGATTTTGAGTAAGGATGCATCAGTTAGTCAAGTAACTATGAAAAATAAATCAAACAATCTTAGATAATCTATTAAAATTTGTACTGGCTTGGGGAACTGATTGCTTATGGATACATACAGTAAAGACTAGTTTTGATGCATCAAAAGGAGGAACATGGAGGCATCCTAAATACAATGCACACCAGTTTCAAACATGTATTTCATCCAGAAGGAATACAGTAAGAATGTATCAGCCAAAGTGATTCTAACAAATAAAAGCAGCAAGGTCACAAACAAATCTTCTTTCAGATTAACTAAGGTAACTGGAAAAACTGTAAAGCTCTGACACAAAAGCCCTTCAGGTTCAAAGTTGTAAGTGAAGACTTCAAAACTAGCAACTGTTAGTCTTGGTTTAACAAATGGAAATAAGGGTGAATTAAAACAAAACTAACCAACCAAAACTCCCCTAAAACCAAAAAAACCCTTCCCCAGTACGCAGCATTTGTAAAGCAGACAAAGGAATGTAAGCCATGTGATCACCTCTCCTCTAGAAGTGAGTGAATCATATCAAACTTAATTTATTAAGCATGAACTTGAGAGGGCACAAGTGCTGGGGGAAATGACAGGGAATTAAAAACAGAAAGACCTACTTAGCTCATGCTTCCTACTATTCAATGGGAATTATGAATGTCAAAGCTCATCTTTTGCACAGATTTTATTAGTCTCTCTTGAGAATTCAAGTGAGGTTAGAAGTGAAGAGGACACTGCTGAAAAATGTTCTCCTACTGGTACCTGTTCCTTTGCTTCTTCTATGGATTACAAATTCACCCTGGGGGTGCAGCAGTGCTGTAAGCTCATCCAGCCCCCAGGTAACATTATGTGCACATTATGCTGTGAGGACTGTAAACACAGAGGACAGTGAATTCTGAGGCAATGGTTGGTAGCCAAAGCAGAGGCCTTCCAGCTGGTATTGAGTAAAGATAGTGCTATCATTGCTAATAGCAGGCCTTAAATTGTATGCAAGGTTCCCCTCCCAGATATTTAAGCCTGTTACAAGCACTGTATGAACAGGAGTGCGAACAGGAGCTTCTGTGCCACAGGTCTTCTGTTATAATGTGGAGTTTAATCACAGAACAGCAGCAAAGGCCTTGAAAATAGGGACACAGGTTGAAAACAAAGGCCCGTGAAACAGGAGCAGTGCTTTGAGTAAGAAGGCATTGAAGATGCACAACCTTTAGAGCTAGGAAGACTGCTTTTCCTTCAAGAAAATGAGGTAGGAACTAAGAAAGGGGAAAAACACCTCAAAAGGCAAACAACAGGACAAGGCACCTGTCATGACCTGGAAAATTAATATTTCTCCCAAGTATGACAGCAGATAGTCCACGGCAGAGGTCAAGGGGCAGGAGTTGTCTGGAATAAAAACACTTTATGAAAGGACAAGCTCCTTAATTTGAGGGAAGATGATGTCCATTAAGTTCCAGCTGTCCATACCTAAGAGCTCTTGAGCCAGCTCATTTAGACTCCTGTAACTCAGACCATTAAGGACAGCCTCTATTGGTGCCAACTACACAGCACCATCATGATGGTATTTTATCCTCACAGCCCATGTAGGACACGATTGCTAAGGACTGACCACTTGGAATACATAATGAAAAAACTAGGAGACTGTAAAGCAAACCATTAGCATGAAGTGCATTGGTAATGAAAATTGGTCTAGTCAAGTTTTGCTCTAGAGAGTAAAACTAGCCTGATTTAACAGTCTTCTAAATACAAATCACAGCAACTCTTAAGACCCTCACTTGCAACACATAAGCTGAGCTGACACCAGTGAGAATTCACAAAGAGAGGAGCTTGTTCCATCTGCCAGAGAAAAGCACAATTAGTGAGACCGTAGCAGTTTACTTCAAAATATGATGTTTCTCCAGTACAGGCAGGATTTATTGAACACTTTCTGTAGAAGCTTTAGCCTGAGGGCTGATAACCAGGAGTATACAAACTGCAGGTGGTTTCAATGTAGGTATCACGTCATTCAATTAACATCAGGAACGGTTCTCCTACATGAACATCCTTGTTTGGTGGAGTCATTGATTTGAACTATTGAACTAGTTATCACCAGCATTTGCTTTAGCATAAGTGCAGTTAGTGCCCTTCTACAGCTCTGGCATGTCTTATGAAAGCAACTGCATCTTTTACGACGCGTCTCCAACTACAGAATAATTCCTCGTTACCCATATGTATCATTAAAATTTCAAGATACAAGCTTTTCATAGCTAGGCTGAGAAGACAGACAGAGCAAACATTAATCATTACTGAATACAGTACCAGAACGTGCTCAAATACTTCCCTATCACTCACAAAATCAAATGATGTGCAGCTGCACCTAAGAGTTCATAATGCTGTTCACTTCCCAGAGCCTACTGCAGCTGAGTAGATGAGCTCACCTACTACACATAAAGAATTGTTAACACCTTGCCAGCTGAGAGTTCTCCAAAGCACAACAAGTGTGAATATTTATGCAATGTTACAGTACTTTCAGTTACTTTTTTATTATTAAATAACTGAAAACCACACCTCTTTCCCCAAACCACTGCTCTGTAAGCAGCCATAAGGGATCAATGTTTAAAAGAGCTATGAAGCTGTGCAGAATTCAGCACGCCCTTCAACATCACACTGTGCTGTGTCACCATCAGCATCAGTTCCTGTGCCTTTCCAATCTGTAACAGGCAAGAAAGCAAAACTGCACACAATGTTCTCAGGCATCTAGGGTGTCCTCTTGGCCACTTATAAACTGGTCAGCACCTGAAAATGAGGGTTAAAAGGCACTTGACCAAAACAGTAATTTGCTCAGAACTTCAAGTCAGCAAACTTCCGGAAGCCAGATAAATCTATGTACCTAACTTGATTCTAAAGATCAACAGACATATAAAGGGAACAAAACTGGACACAAAGATGTAAAAAAACCCCAAAAAACCACGCTAATTGATATATTACTGCAAAATGGACTGAATTAGCTATAAACTTATGGGATTACTTGAATAAATTACTGGAGCCAGAGAAAATATTAGGATATGTAGTAACTCACTGAAATATTTGAGAAGCTGACTTGATTTAAAACATACAGATCAGTCATGCTAAAGGCACAGAAACGGAAACAGAAACCTAACTAAGCTGAAGCTCCCTGTGTACTACTCCGTGGAAGGTCTTTTGTCTTCCTGTCTGGGAGATCTCTGAACGAGATACCACCCGCTGGTGGAATGATGAGTATTCTGGTGCAAGGAGCCGAAAGATCAAATTAAGAAGACATTAGCAATGTCTCCTATAACATCAAGGGAGCTCTGAGTCATCATTCACTGATTTAGCCAGCAGCGATTCACTTTCTCAGTGCTACAAGCATACAAGAAATGGAGAAAAAGGGTATGAATGGAAAAGCAGATGAATGAGGAAAGAATGAATCTTTTTTATTTTTTAGAAATTAAATCTTAATAGTCCAGCTATGTGCTGCCTATTTAATCCATCTGATAAACTACCTTAGAGTGAAGCATGGGGTGCAAAATACAAGGCATAAGTGAGGATCCATTCTTGCTCTCTTTGCAAAGAATGAGGTGAAATAAACTCCACTTCAGAAACACATCACTGATTATACTATACTGGTTTTAAACACTACTGTTTAATACTGGAAAAAGGTAGCAGTGCTGCTAACACCAAAGCTTTTAGAAAAAAAGCTAACTGATGACTTGGAAAAGCTTAACTTCATATTAAATCTCCAGGCAATTTACATGTTTATATAGTAAATTACTTTAAAATAGTTAAGGTCTGTCTACATCAAACTACAGCTAAGCATAACTGCTATAATGAACAGCACATTTTGAGGGGGGTACACAAGTCTTCCAAGCTTTACCTGATACTCAGAATTTTGAATCAATGCATGTTGTTACAAATTAAACGAACAGCAGCAATTCCCCAACACACCTACATCAGTGATTTAATTACATGCTTTCAACTCTAAAATGAAAAATTCTTCCACTACAGGAAAAAGCCTGAAGTGAAACACTAGCAGCTGTCTTCCTTTAATGTTTTTCTTAAAGCAAATGCTCCTTCACTTATTAAGGAGGAAAAACACTTCCTAGGATTTCCATCGATGGAAAAGAGCTTATCTGCTTGTGGCTCTAATGACACTGTCAAATAGCTGTATTTTCAGAGAAAACTGACATCTGTTCTATTCTGAAATACTTCAGAAAGCCAAGGGGCAAGCAAGACATTTATTTTTTGGTAAACTCAATCTATGCTTAAATATTTGTTACATGCAAGTAGTGTAATCATACACAATTATTCTTTTCCAAAAGTGGAGGAAATCTCATTAGAGCCGCATATCCACTTCTTTACAGCTATCTCATTGTCTTTAAATTATCTCCATGTTAAAAAAACCTGTCAACACAGCTTTAGGACTGTACTGTGTCTTGCCATATTCTTAAGAACTGCAAACTAGCATTGATTTCAAGTGTTCAACCTCACTCTCCCCATAAACAACACACTCAACCAAAAAAAAAAAAAAAGTTGTAACAGTTTGGGTTGGAAGGGACTTTAAAGATCATCTGGTCCCAATCCCCCTGCCACAGGCAGGGCCACCTTTCCTTAGGCCAGGTTGCTCCAAGCCCCATCTAATCTGGTCTAAATCCCACTCAAAGTTCCATAAAATATGAAAACAGCAAACAAGCAAGAAACCCAAACCAAAGAATCTAAGCAAAAAAAAAAAATCAAATCCCCAGAACACACACTCCCAAAAGCACCCACATAATTTAAAATATTAACCCTTCCCAATTCAGTATGCCATCCTAATAACCCATTCTTCTACTTCAAAATACCAGGAGAAAGATTTTCATGCTGTGATAAGAACATAAATCCTGAATACAGTAAGGTTGCTTTGTATCTTAGGCTAGGTAAGAAACTTACTTAAAAATACCAGACTTCAGCAAAAACTTTTCTTATTTTCATACTCTCCATGTTTTAATGACCTAAACCAGCACAGAGATCATATTTTCATAAATTTTAATTTAAAATATTAGTATGAGTAATATTTATGCAATGCACTGTAAATGAGCAAGCCAGGAAAGAAAATGCTGCCCAGTACGGATGTGAAATTAGGATTTAGAGCTTTATACTAAGATGACTGTTTCACAGTCTGTCATTAAGGACATGAGTATATGGAGAAAAAAGACAGGTGTTTCCCCACAGCTGATGAGTAATGAGTTCCTGGAAATAAACAGGAAAGCAAGTCAATTGCTGGCACTTTTTTTCTTGAATTTCGAAACCAGTTTTTAGAAGTAAAGCAAGCATGTTAGCTAGATGAAAATTTTAATATTAATGTTTTTCATTCTTAAATATTTATTCTCTTTAGACTTTTCTTCCCCTCTCTCTAGCCTGCTTAGATTACTGAAGCACACTTTACATCATGGTTTCTGAGCACTGTGCAGCAATGCTGCAAATGACACGCTCTTATCATGTAGTTTCTCCTCCTTCTGCTCCTCTTGCCTAGAAGGAAACTCCACATTGATTTTAAATCATGATGTGCTGTGCATTTTTAAATCCTCTGCCTCAAGCATGCATGGCCAACTTTGAGAAAGCATTAAGCAAATTTCATTATTAACTGAAAAAAGGTTTACTGCAATAAAGTTTCTCTCAACTTTTTCTTGTTTCATGTCTTGTTCTCTGGTAGAAGCTGTAACAATTTAAGCAGCAGTTGGGAAGACAGAAAAAGCACACATGCCTATCAGTCTAAACCAAGAACTGCCTGGAGGCAAATACTAGCTTTAATTGCATCCACAGAGCTGCCATGGTGCCAGTTAGGTATAAATAATAAGTCTTCCAAAATTGAAGATACTTCTAATAATGACAACAGCTCAAGTCAAAGATGAACTGTATTGGGGATTGACTCTGTATATTAAGCATTTTGGACTTAACATGATTTTTTAGTGAAACACTTCAGTTTGGACTGCTTTCAATGCTTCCTCATTTTCTCCTCATAAGGTGAAAGGTTTTTATTCAGGAATTCACACTGTGTAAAATATTTATTTCACTCTCCACAGAACTTTCATAAAAAAGAAAAATAAGCTGCTTTCAATCCAACAAATAATAATAATTTGAGGCAAAAAAAGAGATGACCCCTGCTTTTATTGCTTGGTTTTATTTTCATAACCTCTTAGTTAATAGCTTCTTCAGTTATAACCTATACCACCTGGTTTCTTCTTTAAAGAGAAAAGACTGCATAAAATAATGCATTGAAAATCAGCTTGCAGGTGACACAGGTAACAACCTGCCTCAGGAAGACAGCTGGGAAGCTGGTATCCACGAAGATGCTGAAATCACAAGAGCTTCTTTATCATGAACACTTCTGTTTGTTTTACAGTTATATCTTAAATAGGTTTACAATAATTGCTTAGGTAATTGTAAGTAACACTAGCAGTGTTTCCCTAATTTTCCATGTACTTGAATCCATAACCTTAGTGGTACTCCAAGGAGAAATTGCTATCAGTTAAAAAATTAGACCAATTTCATAGTAAGTGCAAAGAATACGTACGGAGAGAAATGTTTCAATGTTATCATGAACAAATGATGCAACATCTTGCCAGTCCAAAATATCTCCAAGCCAGCTGTTCTGACGGTTAATGTGCCACTTGTGTCCTTTGTGTCTTCCAGAATGTGTTACATTCTTAAAAAGAGACAAAGAAAATAGACATTCAAATAAAATACAGAGAAATGAGAAAGTCAAAAGCTAATGATTTACACTGATGTTTTCTTAATGAGGAATAGATCCAACATGCATCTAAATACTGAGAGCTGCTTTAACTGGTATCCCCAAAAATAGCTGGAAGTACTCTGTACACTGGGAAAATTAAAATCTGACAGAAAACTGTAGTTAATGATCCCATTTAATTACATATCTGTATATCATACTGATTCAACTCTGTTAAAAACTAACTACTGCGTGACTGACACAATGGTATCTATTTTGCTTTTAATGAGAGCACACTAGAAAGAGGTAATGATTTCAGTTATTGCCTACATAATTTACTGTTTGCAACATCCAAGTTTTCCCAGTATAGCCCATAAAGAAAAATGCAAGCAGAAGTTGAAGCAAGTATTTTTCTCTACTATTAGTTTCTACCTCTCCACAGGTAATGTTCCATCAAACAAAACCTAAAAGCTGAACTGGATGCATGGAGGATTTCTTCTGACTACACACCTTTGTAACTGCAACACAACAAGACAACAGGACATGGCCATAAAAACAACAGCTAACTCCTTAAGTGGCTCCTCCCTAATTATGAAGTTGCCTATTGCCCAGTGAATCACACCTGATCACCATCTTGAATGAGGCTATTTGACTCAGTCTGGGACTGTGACAAGTGTTTCAGAGAAGGATGCCAAAAATGTCTGTAAGCAAGCTTAAGCAAACCTGCTGACTACAACATCCTAGTCTTTAATAGAAGGAGACTTCTCAAGTTCTTAACTCTGATTTTTATAATAAGCATTCCACTACTTGTTAAAATTTTCAGAACACTTTTAGCCTTACCAGCCTGCATTCAAAATGACACTATCTTTTTTTGCCACAAATGGCAAGTAACATCCCAAGTGAGGTCCCTGCACTGATTTATCTAAGAGCATTACATTTTCTGCTTATTACCAATTCTCTCTAGATGCACCGTTACACTTTGTGATGCACAATTAGCAACCTTCATTAACAATCCACCACCAACACGGAGACCTTTCTTCTGAATGGGCAATTTATTTAGGGCAGAACCATATGAGTAGTCAAAAACCTCCCTCCAACAGGCCTTCTGTATTTGTAAACTGTATGAAAACCTATCATCTGTTCATCTAGTTCTGTACTGAAAATGTTACTTCTTTAATGCAAAGATCTTCTCAGAACTTCAGAGGTACTTGAAAAATAACTGCATGAAGAAAAGTGTTAATAGAATCACAATCATTTAAATATACAGAAGTATTTCAGGAATATGACTTCTGAATTTGGTATTTCCATTGCGCAATGACTAATGAATTGGTTTTTCCTTTAAAAGGCAAACAGCACTGGCAGCATAAAAATTATTTAACTCTTGAACTTTTCAAGATTCAGTGTACAGAACCCATTATAAGATGGCTGCAAAAATGCACTGCAAGGAACCTAACAAGAGGACAATTACTTTCTCACAATTTCAAATTTATAGAAGTTACACAAATCATGAAGAAGACCAGTTTCCTTTTCCCAACACCTCAGTGACACAAAAATTCAGCAGAAAGTGCTAAACTAAGAAATACTAATTATAAAGAGTGAGAAAACCGTAAATTAAATGGCACACATAAAAACACAACTACTTAAGTGTAGGACACAGCTCTGGCTGTACTCAAACTGTGACTGCAGCATGATCTTACACACGTTCTACATTTTTACCTTTTTTTTACTGACCTTTACTCAACCTTCCAACTTTCTGCTAATCCCTTCCTCAGAAATGCATACTTAGCATAATTATCTCAGAGTATTAAGTGATAGTTTATATAAATACCATTTAAATAAGTTACCCACCTTCACAAACCAAGAGTGATAAAGCCTGTCCCAGAGCTCCAGCACTTGTTTCTCAATCACAGCAGTGTTATTTACTTTTTCTCCTAAAATCTTATGGAGCTAAAACACATAAAAATCTTTTATTACACAGGACAGAATAAAGCAGCCATCTACTGATGAACTTCAAGCTTGATGAATCACATAAGAGTGTCTGTAAAGGTATGTCTCACACCCAAATTACTAGAAAAAATTAGTATCAATGTGAAATACACACTTCAGATAACATGGTTTACAATACAAAGACTGTGTTGAAAAACATTCTGCTGCACTAAGGACTTCTTTCTGAGCTGAAAAACCAATGCTGTCTCTAGAATGCTTAATCCAAAACCCTTGATCATATCTTTAGGGTAAATATTTCAAATAATTTGAGATGTGTGCTAGATATCAAAATATATAAGTAAGAATCTTGGCAATTTCTTCTGAAGTTAGCTTAACTATATAAATTATGATTAAAAAAATGTCCAGTGCACCACACCCAGCCCACACAGAAATTAGAATACTGGGGAGAGGGAGGGGTGGTGGTCGCAATGGAAGTCTACGCTGTCTATGATAGGACAGCTAAAGCCAGTTAAAAAAAAAACTACACCATTTCATTTGATGCATTTTCACTGGGAATCATTAGAATGATGACAGATTCTGCAGCTCTTAAAAATAAACTATCCTCTGAGCAGAAAAGACTACTGAAATAACTCCCACTCTTCCTTCAAAAGTCACAAGCCAGAGAGTAGAAAGAACAGATCTGTCAACAAAATGGTTAAGCACACAGAAAAGAACTACTGACAAATACATTTTTATTTCTTTTTACTCTTATGAAATACAAGAAATTAAAGAACAACTGGAGGTTTTTGAGAGCTGACTCCTACCTTGTGTGTGATCCATTCTCGGCCATACTGGTATACGTTGTTCGCTGCGGAATTGAGCGCCTTCTGAATGACCTGGGCTTCTGGGAGCCAGCTGGGTGGGGGGGGAGTTTAAAGAGGGAAAACAAAGTTAACTGCCATATACTACACACATTTCATTACACCCAAAACACATTGCAAATTAACATTTTTGAAACAACAACAAATCATTACAGTTAAATACATATAAACTTATTACAACTCTAATGTTTCCTTCTACATATCAAGGAATAGATTTTCCCATAAGCAAAGCACAATTAAATCTAGGGCATGTCATTGCATTTAAAATCCTCCAAGGTTCCTGAAACCTTAATTAAATTGATATCTCGACTTTTTCAAAAGAGATCTCTTCAATCTGTATGTGTGCTATTCATACTACATTTTTTTCCCCCAGAGTTTTCTGAAAATACTGTATGAAGCAGTCACATCTAGCTGCAAACACAACCTTCTGAATTACAAGCTGAATGTAAATTGTTAACATAGTTTCCATGAAAAAGCAACCAGTTGAAAAAGGGTTTGGACATCACTTATTTCTAAGTCCTCACCAAACTACCTGCTTGTGAATTTCTTCAGGGACTCACATCACTTTCAAGCAATGTACCCTACTGAGTTGCCAGCATCTCACCACTTGTGAATATAGGGCACACAATCTCTGCTTTGACTTTCTTTTTACATCTTGATTTCAACGGCACTTGTTGGAGCCCTTCCAAAACAAAACGAAAGCACTCAGGAAATAAAACTGCTATACTTGTTCACCTGTCTGAAGATCAACATGGAAGCTCTTCTGCCTGTATAAAGCTTCAGAAATGTCCCAGATTGGAATTCCAAGATATTTCAGTCACTCACCTCTAAACATAATATGAGCATCAAGCTCTGAAAGCTGGTAAAGCTTCATGGATTTGGCAAGAGATATTCTTACTCTTTGTGAATTAAATATACTCTTCTGGATACTTCAAATTTGGAAGAAAACACTGAAAGTAAAAAGTTACGCTACAATTCTGCTAATGATTCAACTAGTACTCCAGTAGTTTCATCATGTAAATAAGCTTCTGACAGTCAAATTTCCATTTTCATTAGTCCCACTTATTTCCATCTTACAGCAAAACAGAAAGGCCAAACAACACAAGAGATGCCATGAAGAAGTAAAACCACTTTAAGTGCTTTCTGTTCTCATCACTGTGATTACTTTAGTGCTAAAGCATGTATTACTACAGTGGTTATTAACTACATCCTTTTAGTTCTGTTTCTGAAAAATCGTTTTGCTCTTATAATACTGAATGTGCTTTCTTTCAATTTTCTTAAACCACCATCACTTTTGATTAGAATGGGCCCTTGAAAGAGTCAACCATTCTTATTCTGGAGGGATCTTTTTTTCCTGGCATTAAACTGGTATCTCACCTTTGCCCAATGTCTGTTTAGCTGAAGCAGAATGAAAGCCACCTGAAACCTGCCCCCCCTAAAATCACACTTTTTCAGTCTCACTTATTCCCCCTCAGATGTTCATGCAATCACTCCTTTACTCACCAGCATGCCCTTGTTTTCCTCTACATGCATTTCTCTCAAAACCTTCTCTCTCCCTTAACATTTGCCTTGGTGTTTACTTTAATCATTACACAGACTAAACCTTACAAACTTCCCACTGCGCACACTATACACATCTCCCTTAATAGGAATGGCCCTCCCCAACTGATTCATACCAAACTCTCCCCATCCACCATTCTTTCCACCCTTGAACTCTTCTTCAGTTCACTCCAGAAACAATGTCTTCAACTCCTATGCCCTCAAAGGCATTCTGCATCGATCTCTCCACACTGAAAAAATAATTTAGCTCTGTCTTGAAACTTTCCAGAGAGAGCATTCTTTGCCAGCACTTTTCTTTCATACGAAAAACATACTGATCTCTTTTTTTCTCGGCACTATACAGGTTTCTTCTCCACAACTGTAGCTAGAAAAGTTCATACAGCCATCCTTCACCACCAAAATCCAACCAGTCCTCAAATGAAGTATCACACTGACAGTCCTCCACAGTGATGCATAAACATCCCTGCTGTCTGAGAGTTTAGCTTTTACATCTGCCTGCGAGAGCCACCCACATTTCTGTTCATCCAGGGGATTTTTCAAATTAAAAACTATTCATTAGAGCACCTGGAAGTTTGTTCATCCCCCCTATACTATTTGCTTAACTTCAGCATTCTTACTTTGCCCATTCTGGGTGACTGGCTACTGTCTCATTGATCAAGCTGCTTGTGACTTGAATCATGTGAACGCTCTCCTGATGTACCTAAATTAAAGACAGAGAGGAGAAGTGTTATGTAGTGCAAACTACAGCTCTTCCTACATTCAGAAAGATTTTTTTTTTTTTTTTTGGGGGTGGGGGGCAGGTATTGGGAGGAAGAGGATGGGGTGGTGGGGGAAGAGGAGGAGGGGGGAAGTGACCAGTTTGTACATTTAAAAAATAATTCTTCCAGTGCAAACAACCCACTATGAAGAAGGAAGTTCCATTAACCCAAGAAAAACCTAGTCAATACAATAATCATCACTCTGTTTTGAAAATTCTGGTCACTAGTAATAGCAAATGGAAATTTAAACCTTATCACATCAGTGGAAAAAAATTTAACAGTAACAGCAGTGCTGTCAAGGGAAGCAGTAAAATATAAAGCACAGTTTCAAATATAATTTTTTAAGCCATGGATCAAAGAAGCATAAAAATTAATGAATACTTAACTCTAACATGACCAGTCATGCTATGAAGTGCCTGACCAAATAAATTCTTCAGTAAGAATGATAAAATACACCTTTTATAAATATCTTAATAGTCCTTTTATGAATATAAGGAAGCTTTAGGCAGGAATGTTTGCACAACTTCTAAGGTTTTCAATTTTAAGTACTCAACACTATATATGCTACATTTTGGAAAAAGGAGATTGACATCATAACCGACTGATCTTTGTTCCATAACTGTATTCAAATCAAACAGTCAATCTCCATTGATCGTTTCAAGTATGAACACAGCTCCATTAGGGAAAAAGGAAAAAAAAAAAGTCCATGAGTGACCTCTTCTGGTGAACAAAAAAAAACCCAACAAACCCACACGCAACCATAAACCAAAAATCAATTTCAGAGAATATCTGATCATGAATCTCAGTACATTTAACTCAGAAAAGGATACCATGAGGTTATTACAGGCAATTACACCAAAAAATCTGCAAACACACCTTAAGCATTTTGCAAATGTTTCTGATGCAAGGTAAATTAAAAGAAAAAATTCTAAGGAGTTCTTCTGTTGACAAGGAAGGTGCTGACAGGATGCGAAATAAATCTGTTCCTGTAATACATAAGCTAGTAATTCTTTCACTAGAATAAATTTTGCATTTCCAAATGTCTATATATTAGCCTTGTCACATACGTAAAAAACCACAAAAATACAAAGAAATATAAATATTGAGATTTTGGTATATTTTTGTATATTCATTCTATAGTCTTGGAATGGTGACAAGTTCAACTAGAGAGCAATTAGTTCCTAAGCATTTATAAAAACTCTTAAAGCTATACAATCTCGTATAAGTATCAGTAACCTCCATCAGCAATGAAAATGAGCTCTACAATTGTATTCATTAGCACACTGTACCTTTGCTGTAAGGAGAAGAGCTAGCAGAAGGGTTCCTATCACTAGCAAAAATATTATGAAAATGCTGATTATTTTATCTAGCATTTTCTCCAACCACACGATAATCTGTGCAGAAAAAAAAAAAGAAAAAACAAATTATAGCATATAAATCAATCTTTTATGAAAGCAATGCTATATGCTATGCGACAGTATTGTTATTTTTATTTATAATCACAGTACAAAATCAGGCTCTAATCAAACAGCATTTATGCCCAAGCTTGGAAATGAACAATTAACAAGCGATGTTAGCATGATTAAGGTCATGGTATGACATGTGATTTTGCAAAAAACATGTACACATTACCACACAACACGGCAAGCTCTCTGCAAAGCAAGCAATAATTCAACAGTTACTTACTAGACCTAGAGAAGTACCTAAAAAAGACATTCATGTCAGCTAGAACCCAGAATTTTGTCTTTGTTTCTTGTCCTTCAGCAACTTGGAAACTTACAGACACTGTCTGCACAGGATTTCAAAGCTACCAAGGTATACTGTAAAGCACAACCATAACTTTCAGATTTGAATAGCTAAGAGCCATCTAAATGACAAATGAGGTATTTTTGCAAGTAATAAAATTTTTAAAGCTGCCTCATCACCTTCTGAACTTAAATGGGACAGGTGGGGTTCTACATTATTGAATATCAGGCCAATTATTCACCATCAACTATTTCTATCCACTTCCAGTCTCAGGAGAATGCTCAGCATTAAGCATGCATCAGCTGAACTGACTGATACAGGAAATAGGCATGCTTACAAAAAGGCCCATTCTATACATGTCCATAAGCAAATGGTGATACCACATTCAAGTAGAGAAATTCTGATAATGTCATTCAAAACAATGAAACTGCTCAGTCACATGACTTTGCAGAGTGCTCTGGAATAGTGCAAGCTGAGCTTCATCTCATACACAAATTGACTGTTTACATAAAAAGCTGTGAAAGCACATGCAAATATGACCAAATACATTCTTCTAGCTCCTATGGTTCAAATACCAGGTCTATTTCTACTCCATTTAGCATTACTACAGGAAAAAGCAACAAAACAACTGTAAAATTTGTGATTTAAGAGAACTGAGGTCAAAGCCAATGTGTAGTAAGCAAAAGTACTTTTGAGTACAAGTTACATATTCAACAATTAAGTTGTAACATTTTAGTTAGAGATCTTATAAAGCTACTAATATGCATGCTGATGGTTTACATTAGTTCCTTCTTCATTATTTACCCTAGCCCTACACATGAAATCAACCCTGGAACAACGAACTTCTCAGACTGCTGTGTGATGATTGAATTGGTCAACACTGAAGTTAGATCTCCTATTTGAAAAAGGATTCTTTTTGTGTGTGTTCATCTGGTAGCATCTGAGCATTTAATGTACATCAAGCAATTATTTTTAAACTTCAGGTTTTTACAACCAGCTCCTTGTTTGATCTAAATTAACTCAAGGATTATATTCAGCATTTTAGAACTGTTGTTCAAAATGATGACAAAAACTAAAAGAAAGTAAAATCCTTTTAGAAGTAACAAGGTGTTGAGCCAGCAAGTTTTTGTAACAAGATCTGCACTACATTAAGAACTGCAGAAAGGAACTCAGGGAACATGAGGCATTGTGAAAAAATCTTTTGTCTTACATAGTTTTAACAGTTTTCAGCATTGCTGAAATACTTCAGCCATCAGAAATGCCTTGCCAGTGCTGGAAGGAGGTGACCTGCCTGCAGTAGTACTGCAGCTCTCTGAAAAACTTTGAGTACCCCCTACACAGGGCATATATATGGTGTATATATAGAGGTTACCTCTTTGGAAATAAGACTGAAACAGGACTTGCCGTGCCCTTCCAAGCTTCGTGTACATCTAATGATTATGCAAGAGAAGCAAGAAATAAAAGTCCTTGTTTTAAAGGACAGAAATCAAAAATATCACCAAAAAACCACCACTGGATGGGCAGGGGAAGAAAATTTTACAGCATGGACTTCAAAATGAAGCTACTAAAAATTAAAGCTGCCCTTGTCATTTCAGACAAAGTTCAAACTGCTATTTACTTTCTAAGTCAGAGATAAAAGAAATCCAGTAGTCTTACATAGAGCACCTTAATCAGAATCACTGAATCCATGTAACTGAAGTACTGTCAAAGATTTCCAAAAATGCTAGGCTCAATGGTTGTGTAAGGGGTATCAAATAGGTGAAATGTCAGTGGAGCTAAGGCTGAATACATTAGATGTTTTGCCACGTAGCAACTACTGGAAGGTCAAACTCCAAAAGACCAGGATGATGACTCTCTCCAAGATGGCACATGACAGACAAGGTATCTTACCTGACACTTGTACTGTGGGTTCAAACATGCCTGACTGCCATTAAAGTGCAGTTACAGCACATGTAAATCCTGGATTACCTTTAATCTAGTTAGCAAAGTCATGGCAGCACTGATGAGGTGCAGCAGCCTCAGCCAAGCAAGTCCACCTTGTCTCTATTTACTCAGTCAGGCAGCCCAAGGAAGGCTTGATGAAAGCCAGCATTGGCAAGCCTACAGGTACTGCAATTACATCTCTCAACACAGGCTTAAGGGGATCCAAGTTATACAAGTGGTACAGACGTACCACAGGAGAAGACTGAATTGCACTGAGTATCACAGAAGTAAAAGCAGATGGACAACATTCACTTAAGGCTATATTTACTCTTTTTTTTTTTCCTATAAAAACACACTTCATTTCCCTACATTAACCCCCAATACTTCCTTAGCAAACCCTCACCTTTGCACACTCATGCTAAACAATGCATAGGAGCAGCTAAGCTACTCGCTGCAGGGAAGCTACACTGTTAAATGCCTGTGTGGTTGTACTTACCACTGAATCAGGTCCAGACTTCACTCCTACCCCAACCGTGCCAGGCCTCCCTTTACACCCTTCCTGTAAACCATGGGCATGCACACAGAGACAAACATGTACTGACTAAATGCTACTCATTAGCCAGAGGTCACGAAGTTTTATATTTGGTTCCAAGCTTCTAAGCTAAAGGTTAGTCAACAGAGGAAAGCTGAGGCTGCCACAACATCTGAAATTATGCAAAGGTCAAGGAAAGGCAGGCTCCTAAGCTACAGAAGGTCACACTCGTAAAACCAAACTGAAATGTTACTGATTTGTGATAGGCTGTCCAAAAAAACCTATCCTTAATTGTCACAGTTTTGAAATGCAATTATCAAGGTTTTTTTTTTAAATTTAGCTCACTGTAAAAAGGTTTTTTTGATTGAGTTACACTCTATTGGAAAGCTCCTCAATAATTTGCGAGCACTTCCTCTTTCAGCTTTTGGATGATGATACAAACCGTATTATACTAAGCTGTAAAAGAACTACAGCCCATACTTAAAATTCAGAAATCCTGCCATCTAGACAGGTTCTCCATGTTATGCAGTATGATACATCATCTATGAATTAATATTTGCATGTTGCATACTGCACAGCCTTCAGAGCAGTAGTTTTTCTAGCACGTTTGATTTACTACATTACCCAAACAGTGAAGCACATCTAGGCATCCACTTCATTTTCAACTGAATTTATATAAAATTACCAACAAGAACTTTTATTATTTTCTGTAAACAACTCCACTATTTATGAAGATTTTTTCCCAAGACATTCCTTAGACTTGTCATTTCCCTTTAGTTCAGTTAATATTTGAAGATACCACCATCTCCTTAATATCATCTGCAGAGAATAAGGGGAAGTCTGTAACCAGAACACATCCCAAGGTTATGCTGAAATGAATCAGCTGAGTAGTTAAGCTAGAAAAGGTAGAAAACAGAGTATGTGAGGTCTCAAGTCTACTTAAACCAGTGTCCCTCCAACAGCAGCAGAAGAATTTAGCAATTCCTCCTAAAGACTCCTGCCACAGAAAATGTTATTAAGAACAAATTATGCTAGACTGATGGAATCTGTTCTATACTTTGAGCTACATATACCATGAACAGGAATCAAAAAGCCAAGGTCTATCGCTAGCAGTCATAATCAACCATCATTTCAAACTCTGCCATATCCATATGATTTTTAATTTCCTGCTGGATTATCAGAAATTTATCTTGGTGTTCTCTCAAGTAATTCCCTTCAAAGACAAAGCAAAAAGGAGAAAGACACACACAAAAAAATCACTTTTTAACTACAACCAGTGTTCTGTATTACAAATCTCCTCCTTTCTTTGCCTGTGACAGAATATGACTTTTTTTTTAATTTTTAAAAAAATCATCAAAACACCACACACAACAAAACAAACCCACTGACTGCACATTTTTTTCACTGATTATAATATTACTACTGTATGTTCATGCACAGAAGTCAACACTGTATGTAATACTATAGGACTTTCAGGATTTCTACTTATGAAACTGTAAAGTACTCAAAAACAACTCCAAGGAACTAAAAAAACCTACACTCTGTTAAGAAACTATATCCACAAGGTTTTGCCAAATAATGCTAATTTCTAAAGTGAAAATAAAATCCAGGCATTTTAGCATTTAGAGCAATTAAATTTTTTTTAGAACCTACTCATATTAAGGAAAAAAAACGTATCTACACATATGAATTTTCAAAGAAAATGACAAATTCAGAGCCAGAAAAAAAGCAGTTGAGAATACACGTTCTCTTGTGGCTCACCAAATGCAGCTCTTCACCTGAACTCTGCCAACAAACCAATATCTAATAAAAAAAAATTATGAAGAACTACGGTTGCACATATTTACTAACCACAAGTCACTCACATAAGACAAACATTTCAAAGTTGGGAAATAAAAAAGTAATTTTAAAACAGGAGAAATACAGTCAAGGGCAAAAGAACATTCAAAAATGCCCCTCTTCATGGACAATTTTAACTGAACCATGAAGCAAGCAACTCCTTCCTCTTTTTCAGAAACACAGAAAGCCCTCTCAACATAGAATCCTGTGCTCATTTATTAAATACTGAAGATCAAACTTTCTAAATTCATTGTATCTGCTCAGCCTAGAACTACATGTGTCACTATTAGCATTACTCCCCATCAGCCATTCATGGCAGATACCAGCTGTGTACCCTCACTTCCTTGTTTACAAGAACCTTTTATATATATTTTATCACATACCAGATTTTCACCTGTAAACTCTGAGGGTTTTTGTTGTTATTTGTTTTTTATATGGTGCCTGCTATAGGCATCCCTCCCTAGCTCTGCACTTGTCTGAAGCAATGCCACTGCTCAAGTCACAGAGAGATATCACTGAATTTAGTTGCTGTTCAGATCTCAGTCACACATGAAGCCAAAGCAGCTGTAACTTCTCTTGGGATGACAGTTCCCCAAAGAACAATAGTTAAACCTAGTTGGCTAAAATGAACCATGGGAACTGGGAATAACATTCCTTAGGAAACATCACACACTTCTTTTAAAAGCTACTCAACAGGAAAAAAGAGATTTTAGCCATACCAACTACTTTTTTTTTTTTTTTTTTTTTTTACTAGCCTCTCTCTTCCCTTCACACTTGTTAAGAATCAGCAGTTCTGAGGCCATGCAAAGCCTCATTTTGTATGTATTCACTGCTGGTACACTACATACTATGCCTGTGTACACAGACAAGTTTGACACTTCAGAAGTAAAAGATGGACAGCACGCACTGAACCTAGTCCATGCACTTACACTCAGCTTTATAACTGTGCTTCACACCCTTGCCACTCCCATGTTAATTCAATTAACTGCTTTCTCTGAGCAGAGAGTAGCTCTCCAGACTGGAGAGAACTGGTTTTGTTAGGCGTACAAGTAGGGACCAGGTGAAGATCAACTGTTCTTAAATGAAAGTGCCCATAAATCAAACTACCCCTTGAAAGGCTAATGCAATACTCTGCTGTACAAAACATTTAACTATGTGCATTCACTGGAGTAGAAGAGATCAGATAGAATTATATGACCTTCAGTAGCTTATACCAAGAGCTGGAAAAGAGGCATTTGAGAGACAAATCTATGAAGCAAGGCATGTTAAAGAGTGTTCATGCTGCAAAATAAAAAAAAATAATTATAAAAAAATCAAACTCCCCAAAACCACAGAATCCATTAGTTGGAATCACAATTTTTCTATTTATTTACCTTCTTATTAAGCCAGTGCCACAGCTTGTCAGTGGCAGGGGGAGATGGAAGAAAAGGGAAAAAAACACAACACAGTGGAAAATTATTGAAAAATGCAGTAAATAGGGAAAAAAAGCAATGAGAGGCAGGCAAAGTCATCCACAGAATGAAAATGAAATTGTTCTAGACACAAAGGTAAATTGCAATAGGAAGAAAAGATAACAACTTCTAAAGCAAGAACCTGGGTTTTACTATCAACATGCACTTTTGAAACAAAGGGATATAACAAATACGAACAACTTCAATGGTATTAACAGAGCTATCAGCACAATCTGGGCAATTCCAGTTTAATTATACTGAGAGCTACCATCAGATTTCAGAGCAGGACTTGTAAAAGTACTCCAAGAAGAGCATTTCAGTAAAACACCAAATCTTAACAAGAGATATTTGTTTAGGGCATTAATACTCCCATTCAGGCACTCAAACACTCCCATTCTATGCATTTCAAAACACTCCTATTATGTCAATTACTGTTGAACAGATTTTATATGTTTTTTTGGTACCACATTCATATTAAAGCATTCATATTCAACAGCAAAACATCAAATACATAATTAAGTCTGACATACAACAGCAAATTGTAGATCATATAAATGTACAGAGATTTCATGTAATTCTCCTTGCACCTCTCAACAGTCAATTTCTCCTTTTGCACTAAAGTTATTTTTCTTTACTGATGCTCATCCACATGCTAAAGTACACCCATTTTAGGATCTAGTTCATGTAGGACTACACTCTTAATTCTAACCATTAGTAACCAATTATTAGCATAAACACAGCAGTGAAGAGCTTTAATGCTGTTATTCATCTGTGTTAGGGATTAAGATCACATAAGTAAAGTTTTGTTTCTCTCTGAAAACAAGATCACTGAATTCTCAGTAAATCTAGCGTGTTTGCCAGCTGCCAGAAATTATATTAGCTCCCAATGGAAACAGAAGGTAAGAATATTTCAAATTTATAAAAATCTCATTAATAAAGTTGATCAAGTTAGAAGCAGACTGACAAAGAAACATGAACATTAGGAAACATGAAAATAAAATGTCACAAAGCACCCACGTTTACTAGTTTTTACTACTCATGGAAAGAGTCACAGTCAGAGAAATCCATTACAAAGCTTCAAAAGCCTCAAACTGACACTGTAGAATTTGTTTCTACTTTACCTCTTCACTTATGGAATAACTTATCTGTGAAAAAAGGCGAAGTTGTTTTCTGATTCAATGACATACTTTTAACTTTACTACTGAACTTTAAAACCTACTTCATTTTGGAAAAACCATAGAGCTCATGGCTGTACTGTATTGCTCCCCTTTGCAATTCCGTACAAAATACAACAAAAGAGCACTATGATTTTTCCAGAATGTGAAAGGAAGTCTTTGGTATTTTCCTCTAATTTCAGCCTCTGGGAATTGGATAATAAATGCAGTAACTAGGAAATAAATAACACTTGAATGTCAAAAATAACAGTATTTTTTATTCTTGTTTAAGACAATACCTGGGAGGCTCTACCTGCCTACTAGCTTACCAATACTGATGTTTAAGTAGTTCTACAAATGTAATCAACCTGCATTTGAAAATAGGCTACAGCTTAATTCTAATCTTCAAGTCATACAAAATTAATAAGGCTATAACCATTTTTCCAGTATTTTATTGGAAAACTATTCATCTAAGATCTTACATGTCTATGAAAGTATTTTCTAAAATAATGTAAGTACTGGCAGAGATTCTGCTTGTTTTCTGTGCTTGGCTAAACTATATGCTAAGTGTGGTACCAGAAGAAATAAAAGTTAACTTTATCCAAAGTCCAAATAATGTAAACAATCCACATATAAAATTCTAGTGCACTATACCAAGAAAAAGCATATAACAACTACATGATTCACTCAAGTACACTAGAAAGCATGCATGTAAAATATTAGTACATTCCAACAAGTAAAAGTCTATTGCATGCAGCTCAGCTACTGCCAATGCTGCTGAACTCACTCACAAATTCTATAATCCAACTGTAGTCACCATATTGAAAGACAACAGTCTTCTTTAAAATAAAAAATTATCAGTAAAGAGAGTTATTAATTCTTTGTTGTTAATAAGAACACACATGATACCATATCTATTAAGATGGTTCGGTGGCTGACAACAGAAACCTCCCTACTCTCCCCTCCAGGAAGTCTCTCACACCTGTCTGTTGACCCTCCATGAGGAAAATGCACAGACAGGGACTAAAGAATAAGTAGCAACATCCTATTTTCATAGTCAATATTTAAAGGAGGCACATTCAGACAGACTGACCTACTGCTTACAAAAAAAAAAAAAGAAAAACAATGCCCTTTCTTTTCTCTTGATCAGAATTTCTCTTCATTTCAAGTTTCTCTGCACTTCTGAGATAATCGGGGTAAATGATAATTGTGAAAGAAGAGAAGCAGTTCTTTTCTTGATGCTTTTGTTACAGATATAATCAATAAAGCTCAGATTTGCATGTGTGAGCAGTACTCACCCATTTCTCACAATGGGTTATTTTCCACACTATCTACACTAGCCTCCTAAAATTTGTTTGGCAGGAAGACATGCCACTCTAAGATGTATTCCTCCTTCTCACTGCATTTCACTCAAATCTGGAACTATTTCCTAACTGGGCATACCATGTTTGCCAGCCCAAGCAGTACCACTAAATATTTGTGTAAAACAGACCTTCTCAGTGGCTTGTTGTACGTAGCTAAGAGCCTCAATACATCCTGATGCTAAGGTTCAGTTTCCAATTAACTCAGCATACAAACAAAAAACCAAACAAAACAAAAACCCTAAGCAGATTCAGCTCCCATGAAAAGAAACTACAAATAGAATATTAAAAAGTTAAACATCTAATTGCAAACGAAATGATCCCTAGGTCTTGGTTTCTCACACACACCCATAACAGGCAACCTGTAACAACTTACTCCCCAAATTTCTATTTTGTGTTTGCGTATTTTTTACTTCCTCTTCAACAGTACCTACTGAAGCTGAAACATTCAGTAATCCAACTTAAAAAATCTTGCAAGGATGTCATTTTCATTCCTCTTGTTTCCCTGTCCCTACAAGAAACATAACAGACAATATTCTGTGGCACTGCTTCCCAAATTCTGAGGTACCATGCATCCATCATCCTACCATACACAGAATAAGCATAGCCAGTAGAACTTAAAAGATACGGAAGTATTAGTGTGATAAGCGTTGGAAGACTACATATAATCCCAGCCACCCATGCTAAATGCCAGCTGAAACAGAATTAAAATAGGCACAAATGAGGACAACAGAATCATGCAGATTATCAAGCGCCTTTCTTGTAATGGCTGGGAGAGCTCAAATTACTTTAATACACAGCGCAGACTCAGGAGGAATTACAGCTGTCATCTAAAAAATGGAGGGGCGAAGGGAGATGGAGAAATGAGCTGTGCCAACACTGTTCTATCTGTTAGACATAAAACAACATGTAGATAAACTGACCTTAAGTACATTTAAGCTGAAGAGCGAGAGGTTCTGCTGCACATTAAAGCCCTACCTTCTTTAAGGAGAAAAGACTTGCTGGAATTAGGAAGGATATTGTATCATATAGTTATGCAATACAAGGATACCAAACTTGACAACTCATGAAATAAAAATACATTCAATATTGCATCCAGAGAGTCTTCTTACTTACAGAAAAAAACGTTTTTATGAAAAGCTTTGTATAACGTAAGCTTTTATCCCAACATGTAATTTCCACTACCTTTGGAAAACCACTTTATTGTGTTCATAGCTGTATTTTGAAAGGCTTTTCCTTTTTCATATTCTTCCTCAATGAACCCTGTGAAATCACTACTTTTTTCCTAGAGGCATTTCATGCCTTTGTTGACCTTTTGTCTTCCATTCACCCATTAGATCCAGGCTTAAGCTCCTCCCTCTCCTGTAGGAATTCAGAGCTATTAACTGCAAAACCAATCTGCCAAGGTACAGATGCTCTGACAAATGTACTTACAGGGTTCAGTTCATCAGTTACAGAAGCCCTAAGATAATGGCTTTTTCCAGAGCAGAGAATACGTCAACAACACAGTTACAGAAAGCACATTCTTATACACTGCCATAGCTATTGCAAACAAAATAATCCATCCATTTACGTGAAAACTTACCATTCTTAATGAAAGAAACTGTATAAATCTTATGGAGCTTTCCAACTCTGCATTTTGCAATGCAAATGTAGGCATATTTCACGTGGGGGGAGAAGGGAGGGTAACACAGAAGCTTTATTCTATGGCATTTCCCAAATACTTTATCCCACATATTTCTTCACTTAGAGAGGGAAGACTCATTTCTGTACCACCATACTATTGTGTGCAACAACTTTGCTTCCACACAGTATAGACAAATGTGTCTGAACTAACTCGGGCTGTACTTACAGAACACAATGGTCTGCTTTTTAATTAAATTTTCTCATAAGAAGTAGGAACATCTTATCCTTCAGACTAAAGCTCATTAGGTTTAAATTCAAAATCTTTGTAACCAGGTAAGGTGACTAAAGCATGAGAAGTTTGCCTTACTCAGATAAGGAATCTTATACAGCTGATTCAGCACTTTAAAAGTGACTTCTGTCAAGGTTTGCATGCAACCATTGAACATTTAAATTTAAATGTGTACTTAAGTGTGAATAGTGATAGAAGAGACATAATTTAAAATACACCATAAAACAGATAAGAGTTTTACATGAAAGACATATTCATTAGTGACAGACATTTATCTTAGAATTAAAGCATCTCAGAATACGGTGAACAGAGAATAAAACAAACTTTCAAGTTGCTTAAGGAAGTAAATAGAAATACCTTACTGTCAAGCTTTAGCATAACACTTCCGAGTCCTCTGATGGGCCGTGGTGCAAGAGCTTCCTGACGTTCCTTCACAAAATTTTCAACAAGTTGCCACCAACTTTTGCAGTGGTTTGCCATGAAGTTCAAAACTCCAAAATGAATCACTAATTTCTTAAGTGCCCAAACTGTAACCACAAGAAGGAAATTAAGTATCAGAGATTTCAGAGGAGCACCACAAGACTACTTATCTATTCTATTCAGGAAGAGCAATGAAAAAGAAAGGAAAAGACTCTTGAGTTTTATTTCCCATTAGAAACCACCTCTGGAACTTTCCAGTGATTTTAGTACTAATCTCCTCTCTAGCTTTGCAGCTGTGCTTATCCACATGGAACTTAGATGACAGCAGAAGCAAAGTGTCTGCACACTACTCAATAATGCAGCTAACAGACTTGAGCAAGGCCTGGGATAAGAAGGTGCCGCTCCATGATTCCAGTACAGTTGATTTCTTACATATTCACACATACACCATGCCAAATGACTCCACATAAAGTACCACAATCAGAACTTAACAGCACATTACACATAAAATTTTCAGCCTAAATTCTTAAGTTTTAGGCCTTCTAAGCTGTTAAGTGTATCTTTCCTTTCAGAACTGAAAGTACATCCTGTGGAACTTCACAGTAACGAAGCACCCATTTAAATCTTCTATTGAAATACTACTGATAGATTTTGCTTTTAAACATTAAAAAAGCTATTTGAGATTAGCATTTTATCTCAGCAACTTGTAGTTACCACTACAAGTAACTTTACTTCTAATATATCTTTTTTTCTTATTGCGACTGTTCTCCAAACCAGACTGATAACTTACTGGCATACATGAGCTCCACAACAGTTGGCAGTACACTACTTCATCATCAAAAATTCACACCATGTTTCTACTTGGAGATGTGTAAAATGACATACATAGCCAAAAAGGTTAACTTTTACTGCCTACAGGGCATCTATCCAAGTTCCACAAGAGCCTATTCTCTGCAAGCCACACACATTAACAGTTTATGCTCTTGTTCTTGTTTTGGAGAGCCAGTGCAACAATTTCCTGACATTTAGTTCACTTACCCTCTGGCACCACCACGTGGCAAATACAGGATTTATTCTCTTGAAGAAACAGAATAATCCAATAATTTCTCCAATAAAATGAGTGGCAAACATACAAAAAAGGAGAAAATACAGTGCAAGTGCCAGCACTGAAGTTAAAGGCTGAAGTTTTGTATGATGAAATGTAGCTCACAGTCACTACACAAACTGCTGCTCAGCAAAGCCAGGCAAGCTTGCATTTACAAATACAATACCTCAAATGGCATTCTAACCTTCCACTATTATTTGTTTCAACAATATATTTTACAATAAATGAGTGTACGCTCATTGCACAGGTGGTGTCAGGAGGTGCTACAGTCAATCAAACGTCCGTAATTATATTAGGTTAAAAAGAGACAAGAGAGAAGAAGCTACAGGATTGTAGAAAGCAGTGAGCAAAACAAGAAAAAGGCTGCATAATAACAAGTTCCAAACATCTCCAGGAAGCAGAGAATTACCTGAAGACAATTTAAAAAAAAAAAGGGGTACAACAGAACAAGCAAGGAAGAAAATGAAAGACCTTAAAAACAGACAATACCAGGATTTCCAGGCTCACATCACTGTAACAAAATGCTGCCAAGTGTTCCACAACGCGGTTCATTGCTTAGCTTTTCAATTCACAGCAGCTCTTTCACCTTTTCATTTTATGGTTTAATTATGGTATCATTTTTCCACTCTCTACACTAAGCAATTTTAAAAGACCATTTCATTCCAATTGAAGCACAAATGCATTCAAGGAAAAATGTTAATGATACCAAGATGTTTCTCATAATCTAAATGCTGCTTTCTATGAGTCCTCTTTACCAATAGAAGGAATTCTGGTGAAATTAACACCTTTCTATTGAAGGTTTTAGGGAGTTTTTTGCATTTTTTTTACATACTAGAAGCATCCTCTTTAAGGTCTCAGAAGTGCCTCAAGTTATTAGTCTCCTTAAACTTGCACAGTTGTAAGGAAACTTGCTTTACTACCCTTCCTATTTTCCTTGTACTTTAGTATTACCTCTCTTTTAGCCATGCAGATTATCATCTCTCACCTTCTGATGTTTGATGTAATCTAAATTTGGCTCTGTTCATCATTATACTGCCTATTTGTAATATTTTTGTGATGATTCAGTTATATGCCATGAAAAAGCACTTAATGGCCCAGTGTCACTGCTAAGGCAACAAGTCACAAATACTTCCAAAAGTAATTTCTCTTTTGTCATGAGTTTATTGTTTGGGTAGTTATTTTAGACCTAATGACTGTCAGGAGCAGTATTCAGCTGTTTCATTTATAGATACGCACTTTAATCTAGATTTGTGTGGCTCAAGCTTAAAACCATTCACTGCTGTCTAACTGCAGAACTGCTGCTTCCCTTCTTCCTCCCACGTAGGTGCTTCTGAACAGTGGTTAAGTTACTCCTTGACCTTTCAATGAACTAGCCACATAAACTCTGCTTCTAATATGTCTAAAATTTATTTTCTAATTCATTTTTCACTTGGGATTGCCATTTCCCATGATGCCCAGACACCAAAACTGGGAAGTTTCTTTCTTCTGTAGTAACTACACTAAAATGAAACAAAGGTCAAACCCCTCTCT
Organism: Corvus cornix cornix; assembly: GCF_000738735.6. Classification (NCBI taxonomy): domain Eukaryota; kingdom Metazoa; phylum Chordata; class Aves; order Passeriformes; family Corvidae; genus Corvus; species Corvus cornix. The sequence goes on from NC_046333.1 coordinate 87,432,339, forward strand.
TCTCTTACCCTGCATTCAGCTATTTATACGTCTTGCCATCACATTACCCTTTAGCTGCTGCTGCAGTGCCACAGCCAAAGGTGCAGCTGTTCCTTTCTCCGTGCCTCGGAGCTCACAGCCCTTCAAATCAGTAAGTATGACCCCAAGCTACAATTTCCAGAAGGACAACGAGATGGTTTACAGTAGCTTTGTGTACTGTGTGCAGATCTCAGGGTTTTGGTAGCAGGGAGGCCTCTGGGGTGGCCTCCACAGGACGGGACCAGGAGTTGACTTGTGCCAGACACAGTTCCAGGCGGCTCTGCAACAGATCCATCACTGGGCAAAGCTGAACCCATCAGGCACGGGTGTGGTACTGCAGTGAAAATGTATCTAAGAAAGGGCAGAAAGCACTTGGCAGGGAGAAGTGGAAGGAACACAGAACAAGTGACTAGAGAGAAGAAGGAACAGAGGGATGAACAGAGGCAATGAAAAGGCCAGGGAAGCAGAAGTGCTCCACAGCAGAGCAGACACACCACTCAGAGGGACCATGGCCTACAGAGGATCCATGCTGGAGCAGGAACACCTCTTGAAGGGACCGTGGCCTAGGGATAAGGAGAATCCTGAGCCTGCACCTCCCTAAAGGGAATGCAGCTCATGGATAAGCCCACATTAAAAGACTGGAAGAGTGACTGCCTTTGTGCGTACTTGACCACTAGCTGGGGCCAACCCACCACACTTAGTAAAAAAAAAAATAGCTACATTTAAGTGCTAAATGCATTTAAAAATGCTAAAAACTAGCATTTTAACTGAAGTTTAGAGAAAATCCAAGCAAACTAGAAAAACTCATTTTGTTTACAGTAAGGGGATGGGAAGAAATGCCTCCCAGTTCATAGGAGCTCAGACATACTCCTGGAGTTCCCATCTTCCCTTTTCACTCCCCCAAAAGAGTCCAGGGAAAAGAGGCATACAGTCTTAAAATAATGTCTTTCAACAGCTATCATAACTACTCCAATTCTTCCTCAATATATAGGAGAACAGATGTATGCAGATGTGAAACAATAAAGCTAATTAACCTCAGAGCTAAAATTGGAACCAAATTTATCTTGTGACTTGTCCACAGAGCCTAGCAACCCCTTTTTTACAGAAATTAAAAGTTAACATGAGCTCTACTTCACTATTGAAAAACTGCTACAATATTCTTCATTTATTGGTGCAAAAATATGAAGGAATTGACATCAAGAGGAAATAAAACTAACTGCTCTAACCCAGAAGTATTCTTACTATGTAAGGTATGGCACAACATTATTTCAGGTAACTACAATAGTCAATAGACAAAGTAATTAAAGAGTTGTCCACTACATGGTGACAGACAGTACACATCAATCTTCCTTTTTGAAGCTACAGTTCATCTTGTCTTAACAAGTCTTGAAAAAGTTTTTATTTAAAACTCATACAAGCCTACAAGCCTTTCCTCCTGTTTTATTGAACATGATGCCAAACATTTCTAGCAGTTGGATTATTACCTGCAAAAGGCACTGGTAACAGCTGCACAATCCAAAAATTTAGCCAGATCTGAACAATGACAATGGCCCACACAAGAGTAACAAAGTAAATATCACTAGTTTTCTTTTTTCTAAGAAAAGATCCAATCTCAGGTCTTTGTCTGTTCCCAGAAGATGATGAAGAGGAGGAAGTGGAAGATAATGAAGCACGTGGAGGTGGAGGCTGATCACCTTCTGTTGCTCCTAAAACAAACACATGCAAACAAAGAAACAGAAATTATCACCTTAACATTCACCACAAAACAGAATCTGTTCCCTGTTCCCAAATTATCTTTTTCTTTTTTGGAAGGTGGGGGTGAAGGGAGGGACAGCAGCAGAAGGCTGTGTTTCTGTTGTTTTGGTGTTGGGGTTTTTTCTGTAATTTCTCTAAAAGACTGAAACTGCCTAGGCATTGGTCTGCATTTTGAAAAGCTAGAACAGGGCTGTGTAAACTCTCCCACATCCTGCAACACCACGCCAAGCAATGCTGAGAGGAGGAGAGAAGAAAAGTTGCTACAGCCTCTAAGAGGGCTCCAGTCACTGCAGGTAAATTACAAGCCAAATATATTTTATCAAAGAACCATAAAACCATGAAAAACACAAAATATAATTAACTTCTAAAAGAAATCTGAAGTCTTAAAATAAATCTTTGACTTGCATTCAAGTACTCAAAAAGGAATCTTAGATTTGCTCAAAGCTCATTTAAACAACAAAAAATATAGAGTATACATAAAAGAGAAAGCTTGTATCTTACAACTGTCTTACTGCTACTTTTCCTGAACACTCACAACACAAACATAGCACTCACACTGTCATCCTAAATTCCTTACTCTGTGTAACAAACACTATTAACATCAAGCACAAGTTAGTGGATAACAAATTTTGTCAGTCTATCACTCTTAAGTTAGCAAACGAGAAATTAAATTACAAAATGTAAACTGACATGTTAAAGACCCTACACATAATCAATAGTCGTTTCATGCACAAATATTATGTTCAAATTAAAATTCTTGAATGCAGACAATGGCAATTCATTTATCTATTTAATCTTTCAGCTGCTGGATGACACAAAATCTATCTTCAGCCACTCTATGTAAAATCTCTCCCTGAAAACACCAGTATTAACTTTCACTGAGGCTCCGTGCTGATGTCGAAATGCACTCATTTCCCACACACCCCTACTTGAGAAAAGTCTGCAGCCATAGGGGAGGAATGCACACACAGGGAAACTTGAAAAGTTACTCTGTGCTGAAGAATAAAAGGCAATTTATTATGCTGGTACATACCACAGTTGGTAAATAATGAGCACAACTCTTTCACTGGACTTGTATCACAGACACAGTTTCTCCCATGAAGAAAAACTGTACTACAAAATACTACATGCACAGCAGTCAAACAACTCATGTTCCACACGTGTTTTTAGCTGCAGTGTGTCACTGAAGCCATTTCTAGCCTAAAGCATGACAGCTAAAATGTTCAGAAAGGCAAGGCTCATTTGTCATACAGCAGCAGTAAGTGACAAACTGCATCCTCACAGCAGATGAACACTCCTCTTTTGTTGCAGAAATCTGCACTGGTGTTCTCCAGGTAAGTGGAACTACTTGGTACAGCTTATGAACACATCCCCCACCACACTAAGACAACAATGCAAATTGACTGATTCACCCAACTGGGATTGACATTGGAATAATGACAGAAACACCAGCTGATTGCTGGTTATGTATTTGGTGGAACTTCAGAATATTCGTGAAGGAATTACAACACACAACCTGAAAGAAGGAATTCTGCAAGCAGCTAAGCACAGCAGAAGCTTCAGGTGGGAAGGTTCTTGGCAAATCAGTGTGTATCTCAATGGGATGACAGTCAGCCCAACTATACAAACTACATTTTGGAGAAAAAGACTCAATTTTTCATAAGGGGAAAGCAGAAGTTACCTGTAAACATAAATTTTCCTAAAAAGACTTTTTGGCATATAGAAAAGGGTCTATGATTCCCCTGTACTTCTCAGTCTATATTTAATAAAGTAGAAGAGTACTAACAGAAACAAATGGAAGCACTAAAGGAACACAAAATCTGAAAGCAGTATACCTGTAATAAAGAATTTTCCCCTTCAGTATATTCAACACTTCTTACTGTTTTGCTCCAAAACTAATATAATCAACATAAGAAGTAACAATACAACAAGCAGAAATTCAAATATTTATCAAACAGAAAGAAGCACTAAAAGCCAAAACAGAGTAATAAGATGAAGTCTATACCTAAGATTAAAGTTATTCAACATTTTTTGCCCAAAAACTCCTTAGTAGAGTTGCCTTTGTGAAATAAAAAGGAACATTCCTTCTTTTCGTAATGAAAAGTTTGATTGATGTATTTTTGCAATGAAGGAAGATTTAATTAAATAACAGCAACAGTAATGTTAAGAGCAGTAACAATTAAAGAGCCTTATTTCTTACAGTTTCCCGGTAAGCAGACTGTACACAGAATGTAAATCACATGGGAGAGAGCTGAGGGGGTAAAAAAAGGGGAAAAAAAATAAAAAAAAAAAGGGAAAAAAAAGGAAAAGAGGAGGGAAAAAAGGGGAAAAAAAGGAAAAACTCCTAGGGGATCCCAAGCCAAGAAAGTTTTTTCAGAATGCTGTTCTGCAGCACTTTAGCAAAGCTAAATTGTCACTACCAGTGACCCAGTATTCTTCTCATGACAAACACAGGCCTGCATCAGAACTGCCATTCAGATAACTCTCATAAGCCAGTTCACAAAGCTGATCCACCCAGAAAACTACCAAAATTGCAAATGAAAGAATTCACCTTCTGCTGGCAAGATATGCTCTGCAAACCAAGGCATGAGTGCCTTGTCAACACAAATAGGAAAAAAAGAACTGTCAGTACAGTGATTTTGAGTAACTTCAGGTTCTATAAAATCCCATTTAGTGTGCTTCATATTTTGAGAGATGAAACCTAAAAAACACCTTTCTACCTTCCAGCTAATGGAAGTATGACAGTCTAAACAGCTAGCACAATACTCAGTAAAGAATTCTACCAAAATCAGAATGTATGCTACTTCTCTGAACAACAACAAAAAAAGCAAATTTTCCAGCCAGTCTAATTAAGACCTGTTCTTTTCCTTACACAATACGTTCTCTGTCACCTCCATTTCTTGCTGTCACAGAATTTTGAATTATCCTCCTCCCCAAGGAGAAGAAAATGAAACAGTAACATACACAGAAAGGCAGGTGTCTGTACCTCTGTGCAGGGCATCAGTTAGGAAAACAGTGATTTTATTACTATTAATGAAGAAGTCTTCAGAACAAGGTACCCCTTGAAGGTATGAAGGTACTCCTTCATGAAGAACCACATCTTTCTGTAATTCCAAGAGAAAAATATTTCTTACGCTTTTTTCTAAGAAAACAAAGAAGTGAGGCCAAAAGCGAGCCTAAGAGTCATGACTACATTTAAGGATTTCAGTACCTATCATATCCAAAGCCAACAAGACAACTGAATCTTGCCTACAAAGTACTGCAGTGGTATCTGCTTCAGAAATTGCAGGCTTTTTCTTTGCTGTATACACTGGAAACTCTTGGAACACCAGGAAGGACCACTCAGACCACCTGAACTGGTATCATTAAACTCCTCGTCCCCAGTACTGAATACCAGTAGTGAACAATAAAATATGGAAAAACATGAGTGTTCACAAAAAAACCCAGAAAATTAACAAAGCTTATATCCCTTGATGGTCTTTTAATAAACAAATTAAATACTAATTGTTCTGTAGTGGATTTAATACAGTATAAGGAAAACCAAAAAAGTTGTAGGTCCTTAAGCCTGTAGGTAAAACCTTTTGCTGTACAGGAATGTTTCATCACCATTCACAAAAGATCCAAACCAAAGATGGCCAAAATTATGCTTAATATATCGCAGAACAGAACACTAATTTTTGCCAGATTGTTGGAAAATTATTTTAACTGTGTTAGGAGTTAAAAGAAAACTCCATGTTTGTTCTTTTTCTGCTGTGAAGGAAAACAACAACAGAATTCACAAGAAAAAAAAAAATCTCATCTGGTTTACTGTTTCAAGAAAGTAAGTAAAAAAAACCATAAAAGACACCTTTGAAAAACTGCTGTAGTTTTCTCTTCTTGAAAACAGAAGGGAAACTGTCTTAAAGAAGTGGAAAAATAAGAACTGGTAAGTTAAAAAAAAAACAACAACAAAATAACACAACCACTTATATAGCCCATTTGTGGGCATCTGTTGCTTTTCCAGATTTCAAAATTCAGCTCAAAAAAAAAATCTAATTAAAAAAATTAAAGATTAGACACAGAAATACAAGAGAACTGTCACCATGATGCTCTGATCTCCAATTTCAGGACATAGTTCCATAGGCTTCTATGTTTATATTGATGTTAGTCATGTAAAATGTAGGAAAAAAAAAAGATAAGAGCAAGTTGTCCAAAGCTGCCTTTTTTAGATTCAAAAATTAAGTTTGGGAAGTTCACATTCTGTCAAGTCGAATGATCTTTTTGGTCTACCTGCAGGAAATGGATGAAACTTTTCAGTTTCCAGAGATCTCAGTAACAGTGTAACTTTCCAGTATCATGTTTCATCAAAGACCTACCCAAAGAAGTTACGGTAAGGTTCAAAATCAGTGATGCACAGCAAAACACTTTCTTTCAACTCTTTTAAGCCAGTTGTGTTATTCCAAATGAAAGCATCATGGGACTCAAGCTACAAAGTCAAGTAAACCCACTATAGGAAGAACTTTGAGCATGCCATAGTTAAAGTGGGGTTTTTCTCTCACTGCAATGCACACAAAAATTCCTCCAGTCCGTCTGTATCTGGTCCAGAAATCCAGTTATATAACATGTAACTGCCAACAAATCAAAAGGCTAGGAAAATAAGAGGGAAAAAAAAAAATCACACCTTCATTCTAAACAAACAACCCAAAACCATAATAAATCCTTCTAGTCAGGCCTTCAAAAAGTACAGCCAGCCACATAACCTATCCTTTGCTAGATAGCTTTTATACTAGCATCTTCCTGACAGTTTTTTAAAACAGATAAACCTGATCCACAATTTGGACACTCTTTTGGACAGAATGAAGAGGTTATGGACTATTTTGAAATTTTTTTCTGAATTCCCTCCAGTTTCATGCCTTTAAAGCAAATTCAAATGTTTCTTACAGAGTATTCAGTCACCTGAGGGTTGGGAGGAGTGTTCATTATTGGACTCATCTTCTGTCATTGAAATTGCCATGGCAATTGTTGAAGCAGCAATGGAAATCATCTGACCAGGAAGCTCTGCCCCTGTAAAATATATACGTGCATGTAAGTAACAAAAAGCGTGAGTCTTAAAATGTTTTATTTGGTTAGATACCCACTGGAGCTGTCAAGCAGCAGAAATTATATGGCTAGACACTGTTAGTTTTTAGTATGTATTATATGTAGTCAATGTGATCAAACAGGAATGAGTGCTATTAATTTTAGTATTCCAATACACCTGCAGCCAAAACTCAAAACCAGTTATTTGCTCAGTGCTTTTCTTGGTAATGAACTGCTACCAACCAAGACATTCACAGCTGCTGGCAGTCTGATTATTAAACAAATTTTTATACCAGTTAATCAACTTTACTAACCAACTAAAACTGCAAGACAGGAAAAAAGTTTCCTTCATCAGAAACACGATGCCTTTGCTTTTTTCAAAACTGGCTTGCAACAGGAAAAACCTATTCTTCTCAAAATCTAAACTCAAAACATATTTTTAAGAAACTATTTTAAAAACAAATGACTGGATATAGGAAACTTGCTGGATGGAGTTGTCTCCGTTTCTCTCATACTCAGTATTATAGGAGCTACTAAACCTGTATTGCTCGTTTCTTTCAAAATTGGCCCCTGATTTCAAATGCCCTGGGCTACCGTCATGCCTAGAACTACATATTGAAATCTATAAACTCAAGGAATTTGGCTCCATAATGAGTCGCTACTTTGACAAGGAAAAGAAACATCAGTCCATTGCAATCATTTTCTGTAAAGAATCCAAGATTCACTTCAGCATGAGTAAACCACTTTGAAACACACTAAACATCCTATAGTAAACTCTGCCAATCCATATGCTGCTGAATTTACAGGGATACAGTCCAGATTATTTCATGTGACTTCAGTGAATTTTTGCCTCTAACAATAAAAGAAACAGTGACTTTTCCTTACCAGAAGACTCCTTTCCATTCTGCTGTTCATGCAACATGCCTACTGTCATCAGAACAACTATAACCAGAAATACAGGAATTCTCCAGGAACCTGCCACAGAAGCTGAAAGATACAGTGTTGGGATTTTTTTTTTTTACCAGAAAAATGACACCATTAATAACTACATTTAGCAAAACCAAGACAGTCAGCATATCAACCAAAAAACAAAGAAGTCATAAAACAAATAGGCTTTCTACATTAAAGAAAACGAAGAATAGAAAACAAACATGAAGAAGTTTCTCAATGAGCAAACCAAGTTGTGACTGTTCCTAACTTCAGTGACTTTACGTTGATATAGAGAACAATTTTATAAACAACATTCAAAATCACATGAAAATACACACAAAATTAAAGTATTTTAGATATCAGAGGAAAGTCATGTTCCCCCCAAAAATGTGTATTTACATTAGATCTCCACAGAATGGGTTTTTTCTTGCATTTTGCCTATTCAGCCTGTACTTCCAGCAAATACAAAACTGTCAAAATTTAAGCAAATGCAAAGCCACTACATATAGCTTAAACCTCAGGAAAGCATCCCCACATGGTCAGAAGAACTCCTGAAACCTGCTGCTAAAGTAAAGTAAATCATGAAGTACACTGTGAAACCTTCTATCATGGTAGTCTTCTATTAATCACACGATACTTCCACCATAAACTCTGATATGAGAACATAAGATGATAATCTATTACATTAAATGTGTAACATAAGTCTAAAAGATTACTATAATCTTATATTTATGTAAACAGATTATATAGATTACTGGCAAATGTATTTTATACTGGTGATAGCATCATGACATGATTGTTGACTACTGATAGAATTTTTTTTTTTTTTTGCTTCTATTACTACTATTAAATGCATTTTACAGCTTCAGCCTTGGTTAATGGCAGGCTTCCAATAAAATATCACAAGTGAAAGTCTAAAGCCAGCCTCATGTGCCCCCAACCCTTCCTCACTGCCAAGCAGTACCTAGTCTGTGACTCAAATAAGGGAAAACCATGGGAAGTACAAACTAGGCATGAGGACTGGAAGACACATTGCTCAGCATCTTGATGCCTTCCCATTCCCTACTCAAATGCTCCCTTCTGGACACATGCAGCCAGAATTACTGAGCAGACAAAACAGTTTGCATTTCAGCTAAGACTCTTATTTTACAGATGTAGCAGAAGAGCAAGTGAGGAGCTTCGTTGACAGAACCCACAGTTATCAGAAGAATAACTTCTTGTTACTCACCTAAGTGAAAGAGCAGCATAATCCAGACAGGAACAGAGACTGCTTTTAAGTAACGTTCAGTGCTTATATTCCACTTGAATGAAACCATCAGCAGGTAACCAACTACCAATGTCCATATCTTTAAGAAAAAGATACACATAGGTATGTATACATACATCAAAAGAGAGCTATTTGTACTTGTGTATGCATGTTCATACACATACCCATAACTGCCACAGAGAGAGAACAGAAGTCAGCTTCTAAGTCTTTAAGAAGCCCACATTTCAATTAATTACATGAGTTCATCAGCAGCACCTGTGTGGCCACAGGGAGACAGAGCTGGCCAGCACAGCAGCACTCATTCCAGCATGGAGCAATTTGCCAGCTCCTTGTTTCAGTCCAAAGAGACAAAAAGGGGGTTAAGCCAAAGAAGCCATTAGGAAGCACAACAAAAACTGCTGTTCCTCAGTGGTGTTGGCCCACAAAACAGAGATGCCTTTATAAGACGTGTGACATATAATTTTTTAATTTTTTTAACTAGAAAAAACCAAGGAGACAGGAAGATATCAGTGACAACTTGGGTTTGCTGCTTCTGCCTTCTACAACTCCACTCATCAGATAAATCACAATACAGATTTGGAATTAAGAATCCTGAGATAATCAATTTGATCTTGAAAATGCTGAAAAGAAAGAAGGAAGCAGAAACCAGAAGAGGCAACAGGAGGTGAAAAGTTGCTACTCAGGAGAAGATATGAAATAAAAGAACTATGAAAACCTGTAAAAATTAAAACTCAGTGTTGCATTCTTAAATAACTAAAGACATTTCTGGCTCAAATAGAATAAGCATTACCTATCCATTACCAGTTAAGTACACCTACAAATTTACACTTACAAATCTATAAATCTCAATGAAGTTTTAACAGAATTTCTATTAAGAGCATTTGCTGAAATCAGACATCACTGTAAGAAGAAAGAATGCACAGCAGAGACGTGGAACAAGTAATTAGGCAGAACACACCACGAGAGTTTTCACCTCTTTACTCTGCACTATACAATTCATGCTGAAGAGGCAACAGTCCCTGTGAAAAGCAGGTTTGTGTGACTACTGCCACGTATCTAACTGGTGGAGAGGCAATCTTAGCTGTACTGAATTGAGCAGACAAGCAGCGAGTGATGGTCCTTGATAACTTCAGAGGGAACGATTGCATATGCAAGGTAATTTAAAACCACTTAAGATATGTGAACAAAGGTGTAACCTTTGCACACTACTATTTCTCATCTAAGCAGATCTCCAACTTTTCACTCATCCCTAGTTTTGCATCAACAAAGCTGCATAATGCTTATGGGCCAAGTGAGGACACAAGACAGATGCCCCAAACTAACACAACCCATGGACATCAAGAGTAAAGTCATAAACAAACAAACACGAATTTTTACCAGAAATGCACAGTGGCAGTCCTTTAACAGCATAGGTTTGAAACATAAATTCCCTCATAAGGCACTTCACAGCACAGCTGTAATTGCAAGAGAACTCATCACAAAGATACTATCCTACTCCCCAACATCAGCCACACAGCATCTTTGTATGATAAATGTTCCACTTCCAAGCTGATTTTCTCTTTAGCTTTGAAATTTAATGATAAATTACAAACAGGAGACTCAGTACGTTCAGTAATTTGAACTTTCTGTTTAAAAACAAGCCAAAAGTAGGAGACTAACAGGGTATAAGCCTGTGTTTAACAGCCAACACAGAAAAACACACTGCACTGCTTTTAGCCATGCACATAGCTGAACATGATAGGGTTTAGGTTTAGTAATTTTTTTGTGTTCTAAGTTAACATAATTAATCAGTTCTCATTCCTAAAAGCTTAGCAAATGACCCAAGTAAAAGAATTTATTTCCATTGAATAGAGAGAAATAGCTCACTCTAAAATAAACCAGTCACCCTGTTTCAGAGATCAAACAATAACCTTTCTGAAGCCCTGTAAGAAGAACTATGCAGTCAACTGGTGCAAGAAGTTCCATTTCTGCGGCACCACAGAATAATCAGCTCTTCACTGGTTAATATTATGGCCAAGCACATCCCTACGCTGCAAGAACCGCTGCACAGGAACTAGGGTAGCCTACTTCCAACAGTTCATAGCTGAAAGCAACTGACAAAGCAAATTAACTTAAACTGACATGGACTGGGATTTCATCCCACACTAACTTGGCAATAGCATACTTTCTCTTTTTTCTTAACCCTTTAAAAGCAAGTTACATAATCCTCCCCACTGCTTTTTTGGATGGTCTCCAAAGGTTTTGGCTGGAAAAGCATGGAGAATATTAATAGCCTCTATAAATGACTATTATATGTCATTCTCAAGAACTGACATAATTGAAACAAAGAATGAAAGATACTGCCTACTTTCACTAAAATTAAACTACTGCAATTCTTGCACTGAAACTGTAATTGATAAGATTCCATGCTAAGCTGAAATGCCTATAAATTTGATTTCTAAGAGCGTGCAGTTAACCAGGTAACTAATAGATACACTTCAGATTTTGCAGAATGCATTAGCTACCATAAACTATTTATCAAGCTGAAGTTAGTTGCAGATGCCTAGCTTTCACCATGTACTGTGAGATTTTAAATAACTACTCAATCACAACTATTATTTACAGACATGCACAACTTCCATATATCACAACTTTGGAATAGTTTAATCCTGCAAGCTGCCCTTCTTCCTTCCTTCACCTATCTTTGTTGTTTTAATAGACAGCAAAAACATCTTTTTTCACATCTCCTCTGCATTTTGTAGCATCTCTCACAAACTGAACAAAGTGTTGCTTTGCCTTTAGACATGTAAAACTGCCTGCTTCTCTGAATAAATAGCTCTAAGACTGCAGTGTAACTTTTTGGATTTTAACATCCATTTCTGTGTTGAAGTGGTAAATTTAAGAGGCAGATTTTGAGACATCTAAGGCAACTATGAAGGGCTTCAGTTCTCTTAAAATTGCCAACTGGAGACAGAATTACACCATAGAAAGATGCAGCTTTTATGTTAAATTCAAGCATCTGCTTCAGTGATTTTTCTTTGAAGTTTCAGTTTTGGAAAGTCTAGGATTTATCAGCATGAACTATCACCAGCATTACTGAAAGTTTGTTTCCTCTTCCTGTTAGAAGTGAAGGATTTGAAAATCTGAGCCATTCTTTTGGCTTTGGCCTTATTTTTCAAGAAAAAACTCTCACTACTCAACTTCGGACAACATTTATATTAATTGATACTGGAGAGTGAAATTCCTTGTTTACACGGTTCCCTCCCTTTTTTCCGATCAACAAGTTAACCTCTAAGGGGAGGGTTTTGCAGATGAGAGCATTCAGTAACTCACTGCTACTGAAAGTGCCAATTCCTTGTCTCCTACCGCCAGCTGGGCAGTCCCACCTCTTCTGCACAACAGCTTCAACATTCATCCAGCCAGCTCAAGCTCCCTAAGCTCATAAAAAACCTACCTGTAATTCAGTTATAGCAAAACAGGCTCACAGAAATAGAACAGGCACCAACAACAGGGCAACCAAAGTGTATGTCAGAAGTGGGATAAGCAAGAACAGCTTCCCACTGTAGAAGACAGCAAAGCTGTTGGAATGATTCAGTCTTCCTTGGAATGTTGCCCCAACAACTCTACATCCAGCAGCAAACATTTCCCACCTCCTTCACGTGCCTTCTCAGGCACATGGTGTGATTCTTGGGGTGGTCTTGTGCAGGGCCAGGAGTGGGATTTCAGTGATCATTCTGGGCCTCTTCCAATTCAGGATATTCTGGGATTCTATGAACCACCCCACAAGTAAACACAACGGTGAACACTGAGAAGATGAACCAGCAGTTACTTCTTTTGATGTACCCCCTGCCAACCTGCCAAAATTTTTCAGGTTTTAGCAAGTCAGTACCTACAAAATGGAGTGTTTGAATTCCTTCCTTTTTTAATTGCAGCTCTACCGTCTCCCTTGGCCATTTTGAAATGATTTTTTTTTCCCAGGCTGCTCTTTCCCACTTGGAAATCATACAGCAAGGTTTTTCAGAGTTCTGTTTATGTTTTGGTTTGTTTGGGGGGATGTTAATTAAGCTTTAAATTTAAAACTGTTTTAAATTGCTTTCTATTTTCCAGTTTGTTTCAGTGTTTTGAACAAAAAAAAAAAAAAGAAAGAAAAGAAGGCTGAACTACCTCATCAGTTCCCTTTAATATCTTAAAACAAAATTTTCATTTGGGAATAACTAGTTTTTCTTAAAATAGAAAATCATTAAAAATATTGACAAAGCATTAACACAGCACTTTTACAACCTTTTAAAACAATGCTGCAGAACAGAGATGGTTGAAGGAAGTGATCTTACGACACCAGTTCACTATTTCTACATCTTCCTCCTCAGCAGTGATTCAGACTGACAAAGAAAAACAAACCTACCACAACAGCTGAGCAGAAGAGTGTTGGACTTGAAAAATCAAGTGACACAAGGCATTAAATGCACTGGTAAAAGCCAAACTGTGTTTGCCTTCAAAAATATCACAGTGTTTTCTCTAATTGCCTGTTCATTTGAAAATGGTTTTCTAAACAATACAAAAGATAATAAGGAGGCAGGTGACAAATTATAAAACTGTCATTTTGACTCCAGTTTCCAGAACCAAAATTTAATGTAGCTTTAGTGCATTTTTCCTAGTACACCAGAGGAAACATCCCATGATGCGCAGAGTCTGGCAGAATAAGAACATGTAACTGCCTGCCCTTTAGCATGGAGCCAGCCTTTGTCAAACATGTAAGAAAATACCCAAACTTCAACTAATCACAATTTATTATAAGACTATTGTTCACCTCAGAGCAAAAACAACCACCTCGTCCCTTCACTAAGGAAGCCTTCATTTACCTAAAGCAGGTTCTAAGTGAACACAAGTAAGTTATTCCTTGTCCCAAGTTCAAAGGACTAGAACAGTGCACCCATTCTGTTTCTTCTAGAACCCCCAAATGTGACATATATTCATGTTGATATTTCTGGCATTAAAACATACAGACTACTAAAGTACGTGAAAAAGAAACATGGTGTTTAGTGAGATCACCTCTTTTTGAAGGGATAAAAGTATGAACTTATAAACCCTGGGGTGGGGGGAACGGACCATCAAAGTCAACGCTGCCACACATGGGTTAAAAATTATTTTCAGTGTGTCCTGCAACATTTCCTACACTGAATTTAAGAAAAAAAAACATTAAATGTAAGATATCCAGAAAACTGCAACAATGGATATTGAGAATACTTCTCCTTTAGTTCACTTTTCCTGTCTCAATACAAAAGCTACATACAAGAAACTCGCAATAAAAATGCTATTCAGAAATCAAACTTAGCAAGATTCTCTTGCAAAAAGAAAGAGAACACCAAATTCTTTCCATGCAGACGAGCACCACTCCTCTGAAATACTTCATGGTGACATGTTTTCAAGAGATGGCTCCTCCACACACGCAATTTCTTCACCTTCTTCTTTTACTATATAGAGCACTGTTAAAATTTTGCTGGACAGTTTCATAATGATCATTCCTTTCAGAGGTGGTAGAAAAAGAAACATCATTGTGGTCAACCAATACATATAAATACCAATAAATAACTAATATTATGTAGCACATATCATTAGGCTTTAGTGTAGTGCTAGCTTCAAGGCTGTAGTTCCTGCATATAAATCAGAACAAGCTCCTCAGCCTCTCCAAGAAAGGTACCTCACTGCAGGCTCTTCCAAAACTGAGAGCGGGTGTGGAAGAGAAAAACAACAGTAGAAAAGAAAACACTATCAACATCGCAGACTTTCCCTGCCTCTCTCCCGTCTTGTTTTTAAGTAGGCCACGTGTGGTCTCTACACAGTTTATCTCTACCAAGAAAAGTTGTGAAAACAAACCAAAAACTGTGGTTTTGTAAGATGTGTTTACAGACAGTACTTGGCTGTATGATTTATAAGCACTGTATGATTTTTAAGCCAAGATGCCATAATAATGAAGGATTATAAACAGCAGAAAGAATACTTAAGAGTTTTTACAGGTGTTTTTTTGGTGGTTTTTTTTTTTTTGGGAGGGTGGGGAGGGGGGGGGTATGGTGGGCAGGTTTTAGAAACCTGAAAGCCTACTTTAAGAAGAAAGGGAAGGAAAAAAAGCCCACCCATCCTAAACCCTCAAAAAAATAGAAATCACGTGCACATCAAAAATCAGAACTATGTCTTTTCCTTTACTAGAAGGGAAATTGCCCCATCAGGTGAACTTGACAAAATGTAGATGCTTTTTTGCCCCCACACGTGATACTCAATAGGGCTGTGGAAGCCAAACATCTCAGAGCATGGGACCCAAAGCATTTGCCAGGAAATTTGCCCACTTGGAGAATTTCACTCTGCAAGGGCTGCTTGGGGAACTGCTGATATTTAATGCCAACACAAATGGAGGCTTCCCTGGTGGATGTCTTTCGCAGAATCCCTGATGGGGAGCAGACAGTCCACCGGCCAAAACAGCTAACACATACTCTGACAATATTCCAATACAGCAGACACAGCAATGGCATTTCCAAATTTGCCCAGCACCCCGGTAAGGTTAAGATTAAGTCCTCTAACTGCGTGGAAAGCCCCAAAACAAAACGAGCTGTACCTAGTACAGTCAGAGATATAAAAATACAGTGACAAATGCATGTGAGTACACAGTTGTGAGCCTGACCAATAACTTGTGACAAACCAAGGAAGAAAGACTGGCCAGCAGAGAAAGATTTTGACAGCCCTGTAATCAAGTTCATTACAGAGAATTCTGCTCATTATGATTACATCAAATTTAATTTACTAAGATGAACCTCAGAGCCAACACAGAGCAGCTGTATAATTCTTCACATCTGCTGGGATCTACAAACTATCCATATTCCAAATAAATACTAGTGTGTGAATTCTTCTAAAAATGAAGAAAATATAATGAATAGCTGGCATTAGATGTATATTAACCCAAGGGTAAAATGTCAGCCCAAAGTAATTTGAACTCTTGCCACAAAGCAAAAGGATTTGGTTTTTAGATACAGTGCTGGACACAGGCATACTTCTGACAAAACTACTGAAACTGCTGCAGCACAAAAGCGTGTAGGGCTATATTCACTGCACTATGGGACAAACTCCCACCCATTCCAAGAAAAAAAAGATAGAGAAAAACATTCCCTTTCCCTAGTAAATGAAACTGCAGTTTGTGCAGGGCCCTCTGCATAAGAATTCTGCAAATAACCTGGAGAAGGCTAGAGTCAGAACAAGTAACTCATCTGAAATTTTTAACCAGCCCCTAGATTTAAGGCCCAGCAGCCAACTACATTTCCTGAGCAAGCTTCTTCAAAGATTATAAAGTCTGAAGGGAAAGAAAAGGAGACCGTGGAAGCACAATGCTTGTAGACTAGCCTAAGATCTTGAACTTGCTCTTCAAATGCAGTGTTTTGCAATCAGCTATCAACAATCCAGTGATGGAGGTACCCTGGGGTTGCAAGTTCCTGTATTGCAAGTGTGACTTAAGAACCTTGGGCAGGAACATAGGCACTTCTGAATCTTCACTCATCAACGTCATGAATGGCTTTGCCAAATTTGAGGACCACAGGACAAGAAAGCTCTTTAACATACTGGTGCCAAGATACACCTTACCATGTCATTGTCACACACAATTGCTGCATTTGAAGAACTTTTTTTTCGGGAACTTAAGAGGAGAATTTCTTTCTCGGTATCATGGCCTAATAGACATCATAAAAATACCTTTAGTTACAGAATACCAAATTAGTATTGCAAATCCCCATAGTTCTAATGATAGGCATCCACTCACTTCTCTAGTACAGCAGAGGGAATCCGAAAGGGAGAAGACAATCATGCATATAGAAGGAATCGTGGAGGATTGAGAGCCCAGAGAAGACCAGTACAATGGAGAAACCGACCCATAATATCCAGAATTCCTGTGCAGCTAACAAGCACAACACATGCATGCAAACAGTCCTGCAACATAACATGGCAATTAAAGGGCTTTGAAGTGCTTAACTGAAGTTAAAGCTGACACTATTAACTGATCCAGCTCAGGGCTCCTCAACAGCATGGATAAAATTAAATTATCCTGCTACAGCGCTGAGATAATACGCATCAAGTAACATCTAAATTCAAAAAACAGGGCTAGGAAAACACTGCAAAGTGTACAGATGATGCCAGACCGAGTTGCAGTCATTTACAAAAGAAAGCCCACAGCTTTTTTCTCCTGTAAGGTCCCAGAAAGAGAGACAGACAGCTTGCTTATAAAGCAACTGGTTTGCTTAAGGAAGTCTGTGATCAGTTACCTTGACACAGACCCAAAATCTTCCCAAGATCTCAAGTCTGAAGAGTTCTGGGAGCTTACTATGTCTTGTGCAGTTAAAATATTACAGCAGTTCAATGAACACAAGAGTTAAATCAGAAACACCAGTGCCAACCAGAAGGATCAGGGACTGCTAAACAAAGTTGCACTGAGCATGCACAGACATCCAGCAGTGCATTACAACCATAGTTATGAGGTTAAGAAAGTGCAGCTTCCTTCAGTACTCCTATATTTACGCAGTGTAAGTGTGGTTTAATTAACAAAGTTTTAATAAAAGCCTGAACTTAGCCAGGTCAGTTAGTGTAGCAATATTATCGATTTGTTAAAAATGAAACAGAGAGGTCAGTGCAAAAGAAAAGCTTATCGAGTAAATTGTACGGCAACAAGTCAAAGCTTCCCACCAGTACGAGGTCATGCTTTAGTTCTGCCACTACTCTGCTGAAAGTAAACATGCTGGTATCTTGCCTCTTTATAAAGTGAGAATGTATCTCTGTCTACTCAGTCCTAACTATACTTCTGAGGACAAATGGATGTCCTCTGACATCTTCCAGCACCAAGAATATCTTTTCCTCCACTGTTTACTTTGAAGAGACTAAACACATTCTCCTGTCTATTCTATTCACACTACAGGCAGTGTGTCAAAATATTCTCTGTCAGTCCATTCAGGAATATTGTTACCCAGGGAAAGGGCATACTTTGATTTTTAAAAAAAACAGAGCAGCTTTTGGAAAGTCTTTGACACTAAGAGATCTGAGTACACCAGTTGTACATCAGTATTTAAGGATAGTACAACTTGCCAATCTTCTGATCTTTCACATATCTATCTGTTTCTGATAGGTAGTACTTTTTGTATTTTCAATTTTAACTAACAAAGTGTAAAAGACTTCTGCCAGAACTTTTAACTATCTTACCTACTGAACAGAACACAGGCAAAAGTAGTCTCCCCAGGCTTTGTTACTATCAGTAACATTCGTAAATTAAACAACTTTACTTTTTAAAGTTCAAATTGAGTTTGCAGTTTGATATCCGAAGAACAAGAAGAAAACCCTACACAGTACACTGAGAAACAAGCCTTAAGGTGCCTTCCCCCACCTCAGGTCACTTGTGGAGCTGTGCTGCTATTTCACAACACTTTAATACACACCCTAGAGCTCAACAAGCCTCGATGTTTGCACAAGAACTCAACCGAATCACCCCTCACTTAACAGCATCTCCAGAAGCGGGGCATGACTAAAGCGCGGCCGCGGAACACCGACACTCACTCAGTCACTCACCCACTGGCTGCTGAAGTAGTCGAGCCCCTGGCAGATGACGCGGGCGGCCTGTGTCAGCAGCACCTGCACGCCCAAGGAGCTGCCCAGGCAGTAGAGCCCGTAGAGCAGCGGCCCCCCGGCGCCCAGCAGCAGCAGGAGCCGCCGCCGCCGCAGCACCTGCTCGCCCAGCGCCTCCACGCCGTAGTTGGCGAAGCAGATGGGCAGGAGGAGGGCGGCCAGGAGCACCGGGGTGCGGGAGCGGTGCAGGCGGCCGAGCCAGCGCCGCCCCAGCGCCGTCAGCGAGGTCTTGAAGGGATGCAGGAAGGTGCCGCAGAGCACGGCCCAGAGCAGGGGCCGCAGGAACGCCTCCAGGATGAAGTACACGAGCACGGCGGCGCCGCAGCACAGCCCCGCGAACAGCAGCGCCCCGGTGTTGTAGAAGGCCTGCTTGATCGGCTTCTCCAGCCGCGGCAGCGACATCCCCGCCGCCCCGCCCGGGCCGCCCAGCGGCAGCCGCGGCATGGCCGCGCCCGCGCCGGGGGAGCCGCCCGGCCGCCGCTCCCGCGCCGGAGAGCCCGGAGGGGCCGCGGCGGGACCCGCGTCCGGAGCCGCGGCGGGACCGGCGTCGGGAGGCGCCGCGGGCTCTGCGCTGTCAGCCATGGCAGGCACGGGCGCGGAGCGCGGCCGGGCCGGTCGTGCCCGAGGGCGCGCAGGGGGCCCGGGCTGTAGTGCCGCCGCCGAGGGGCTCCGGGCGTGCGCCCAGCCCGGCGGGAAAGGGGCGGTGCCGGCCGGGAAGCGTGCTGGGAAATGTAGTTCTGCTCCGGGAGAGCCGCCGGCCGCGCCCTCTGCGCCCGGCAGCACCTGCGGGGCTGTCCCGGGGCTCTGACACTGCCCGGCCGCCGCCGAGTGCGGGCCCAGGCTGCCCGGCCCCTTCGCGACGTTTGGGAAGAAGGCGGCCAAGGGCTGGAGCACGGAAGAGCGCAGCAGCTTACGGCACAACCTCACCCCTATCCTAGAAGTGCAGCCCCGTCCTGCTTCGCTATACGCTCTCCTCTCCCTACTGCTGTTGTAGTCTCGGGGAGCGGAACAAATTCGGAGATTTGGAGCGTCATTGCATGGTGGGAGAGCAAGACTGGTTAGACCAGCTGGAGAATTTTGTCTTGTCTGAACATGTTCTGGAACCAAAGTATTTAACAAGGAAGCATCCACTCTTTTATTGGCAATCAGGCACACTGAAGAGGTAGGTGTTCTGTCTGGTTTTTAGACCTGACATTTATGACGCTGTATCGCATCGAATGCTATTTGCAAATAATCTAGAGGAGCTGATTTCCTGCAGCTGGCATACACCAGACCCCTGATCAAAGGGCATGGGGGCAACAGCTACCATTTTAACAGGTTGTCTGAATGCATCTGTAATAAATACACGTCGTCTGAGCAAGTTTTGCAAGGGCTGAAATCCATGACGTTTGAACTAGCTCAGTACTGGCACTGTGCTACTCAGTTTTCCTTCCACAGCTTAACACAACCCTATTGGTAATGCTGCCATTAAACCCTCAGAGGGATCTTCCTCTTTCTTTTCAAGGAGATAGAGCATATCCTCTACATCATAATAAAGAGGTCTCATACCACTGAACATATAGAAAGTGCACAGATATTTTTTTTAAAAGAAAAAAAAAATCAAATTCCTGTATTTTTTCCAATTTACGTGCACATTTAACCTTATGTAACTTCATGTTAGATTGGAGTCCACGGAACATTTCTTGCAGGATGGAGATGTCAAAAAGCTGAAATGATCTGAGCACAATTGTCTTTAACTTGTAAAGTGGGAATATACCTATTCATAACCTAGCTTTTAAATGCAGAGCAATACAAAGACAACGGCTAGATGAGACCTATCCCTACCATCATACCAAGGGTGAAAGGTAGAGGTTTTCCCACACACTTCCTGTGACTATGTTGCATACTGAAACTGTAGGTGGGGCTGGGCCCAAGCCAGTTTTTTGAGGTTTTTGCACTGCAGTCCTGACTTGTCCCTGCAAAGCCTTTCCTGCCAGTTACACAGAAGCTCACACATGTAAAGGTTCCTCTGAGCTCCTGGAGCTCCTTGTTTCCCCTTTGCTGAATAGATCACGTGTAGGTTCAACAAAGTGCTTTAATTTTATGCAGTGAAAGCACTTAAAAACCTACAGGCACTTTGTTTGATCCTGATGGTGATGAGGCATTATAAACAGTTGTCCATACGAGAAGCTTTTATTGAACTTTAAACTGATACTGTCACTCACAGCCCTTTGATCAGATAGATCTGCCTCCTGGCAGGGTGCTGAAATAGGTAACAAGAATGCATTGCTACCTGAACTACTCTCTTTAGTTCAGAAGCCAAACTCTAATGGCTCATTACAATACCTTTATTGCATTAAAATTCAATTAGCAAGTGTCAATTAAAATTTACCCGGGGGAGAGCAGAGAGTTCCAATCCTTCTGTTAGGTAAACAGAAATGCCAGCCAATCAAATCTTCATAGGCACATCCTTATTCCTTTCATTTTTCTTAACAGACTCAGTCAGCCGTGTTCTTCAGGAACAGAAATTATTGTCACCTCTTCAACTTGATTTACATAAGCCAAGGATCTGGTCCCTACTATTTAAGGCCTTTCCTTTCCCATTATGTTTTTCACTATCCATTATAAACAACTAAACATATTAGAAAGGGGAAAAAAACCGAACAATGCAATAAAATAAAGATTTCTAATTCATGTATTACCATAACAGGAACACTTAGGGACAGGGACATGACCCATAAATATCAGTAAACAATCTCTGAATCTCTTTGACAGCTGAGAGAGGATGTGTGATCTTCACAAGACACACCCCAGCCTCTAAAGCTTAATTCCACAACAGATTTCAAATAGCGACTTAACAGCTGATTTTGTCTAAGATTTGAAATGGTAAGAGATCTTAGATTAGATACCCATTTAGGTATAAATTGCACTGATACATTGTGATTTAGGCATTTTTAGGGTCGAAGATAAGTAGCACACCTCAGGCTCCTATACTGCCAGAAATTCTACAGCAGTCTCTTTCAATATTTTTCCTATTAGTAATTCTTTGAAGGTGAAGAGGGCAGCAAAGGAATGCTTTTGCATCAGTGGAGAAAATATGTATGCACCTAAAAGTACATGTGGTAAGTACTGACAGCCTTTGGTGCTCTCCTGTGTAGAGGGAAGTATTAAATCAAGTATTAATTAGTGAAAGAGAAACTTATACTTTCTGTGTGCTTCTGCACTAGCACCCACGATTTTGTGCTCTGAACTGACACCTTTTGAGTCCTGTTCAAGAGGTCAGACACCCCTAGCTCTTTATTCACTCGATGTGCAGTCAGACCAAAGTTCTAAGCTGTCTTACATGATACCAAAATACTGGGCACTGAGGCAGCCACAAAGCAGAGGAGACAGACAATGCCAGCATTGTCTCCAGCAACTGGAAGTTAATCATTATTTACACCCAAAATAACCACATGGAGCTATAAAATAAGTCAGGAACAAAGCCACAAGGTGTCAGCACCGGCCTGTGTATTTAGAAAATAACTCCCTGCATGAGACACTTTGTTTTAACCTGCACTCCTGAACATTTGTGGACATTCAGTTGAGGATAGTGTCACTTCATTAACTCACCTCAGTTTAATGACAAAGTAATACCATCTTCAGATCAATGAAAAATACTCAATGTAAACTACTACAGTTTCACTAGCAGCAGAAGCAAAGAAAAAAAAATATTATCTTTAAAGTTAATCGTTAAGATACAAACCTTGCATCTTGAGGTCACCTGCATATACCTTTGCATTTTGGGCTAAAGAAAAAATTAGTCTTTTATGCAGCTCAACTGCTAAGGTGAGAAGGCTCCAAGTTAAATGTCATGTATAAAATATTGGTGAAAATAAAATGAAAACCAATCCTTAGGAACACCATGTCTGATTGTACCCAGTGATTATAGCAGTGCCTGACTTTATTGCAGAAACAACTTTGTTCAACATCTCAGTTAAAGTATACAAAATTATAGCAGAGCTACACTTGAAGGATTCACACAGAAGACTGAATCTCGTTCAGTTAACAAGAGGAATGGAATGTGTGGTTGTAAGGCAGAGCAGTCAATAGCACCAACACAAATGGTGAGTCGCTGGAAAAGGCATGCAAAACAGCACCACTAGGACCTGTGGATGGACAAAATCCAGAGCACTATCTTGCAGGGTTATCCCACACGATAGCTGTGTGCAGAGAACAAGAGCTGGATATAGAGAGATCTGAGTAACAGGAGAATGTGTTGGATTCGTCAGGTTTGTGACAAATTCCTCACCGATCCGTCAGCAGTCACATAGTGCAAGACAAAGAGAATATTATTTAAATCTACTTAAATGTATTTGGTATATGTAATGCCTCTACTGATCGTGATGGCTTGGACAGTGCAGAAGTAGCTGACACACACAAGAGCCATCCTGTCCTGCAGCTACAGGCTTGCAATAATACTACAAACACAACAAACAGACCACACAGTGTAAAAGCAAAACATTTCTTGTTGCCCTGAGCCAACTCTTCTTCTCAGCCCACCAGTAAGGAGATAAAATACCTGCTCAAACCTGAGAGATCTCAGAAATCAAAACATCCCTGTTTGAGAGACTTCTCCAGCTGCTTTTGCTTGCCGAGTATCATGGCATTTCCTCCTCTCTGTTGCCAATCTTTAATATAATTTCATTCCTTCTTTTCTGCAAAAGCCTGTTCTGGCTGCTTCAGGAGCCACTCTGGCCACAGAACAGGGCAGTGATGACAGTAGATAAAGAACACCCAAATTTGTAATATTGCAACTCGATCATATTTGTATCAAATAGGTTACAAAAACACAGCATAGAGGTCACCATAGGAACCTCTAAATTCTACATACTTAATAGCAAGGGACAATGGGGTTAATACTTGGCTAAAATAGAGATGATCACATTTACTTACAGCTTCACTGTGATTTGCATGGTGAAAAAAAAAGGTGGTCTTCTCATGTCTGTTAATTTGCTACTGTGACCAGCCTCACTGACTTAAATGGAATTAGTCAGGCTAAAATTCAAGCCCATGGCATGGGAATTAATTATTAACACAGGCAGCAGCAGAGACTTCTTTAACCTCAAAGAGACTTTTTCCCCCCTTTATAAATGCCATACCACACATTTTCTTAGACTAAAAAGGCATTTATTGCAACAGTTTTATAAATATTGTTGTCTGTCACTGTCAAATAGCTAACAAGGCTCACTTGAACACCAACATTTAGTATAAAACAGATGTTACAAAGCAATATTTTAGGGCATGCACTGATTGTGAAGCAGTCCCGTAGGTCACTGTAATTTCATTATCTATTCACCCTGTGTTATTTTTGCTGAAAAGACTAGAGCATAAATACAAAGAAGTTTGGCAAATTCTTCTGGGCTACAAAAACCCCATTCTGCACTCTTACCCAACCAAATGCTCATTGACTCCATGTGGCTGCTGGGTATTGGCGTACAGAACGAAGCCTGGCATAAAGAATGCAGAACACCACTTAACGCTATAGTTACAAGTTGCTTATTTGTATGTTTTATCTGTATATTAGTCTTGAGAACGCTGAACAAAGTCAAAAGGTAGAGATGACATTTCAGGTTAAACCATTACACTTCATGTAATACAAAACAAGTGGCAAGAGTTCACACGGTTATGACAGCCTGCTTATCTGCAAAGAGGTTAAAGCAAACCAGACCTCATGACATATAAATCAGAAATACCAAGGCATACTAAGCATCTGTTTTAACCTAAACAGAACTCAATATGCTAATGAAATATATCTGCCTAAAATAAAGGCTGGGGACATCACACACAAATGTCAAGGTCCCACTATTTCATTTTTCTAATGAGTTAATAGGTTTGAAATTTCATCTTTGAATCACTTTATGAAGACTTGAATGCTAATTCCAGATTTAAAAAAAAAATCTATTGTGGTAGTTTTTTTATATTTCAATATTTATCATTCGTTTCATATCACCAAAGGTAAAAAACTGAAAAAGTACCCATTGCTTTATATGTGAGCAGCCAAGTATTTTAGAAGCACACACCATATTCTGGAGTTAAATAATGAGATTTTTTTTTTTTCTCCTAGGTTTGACTGTGGCATCTGTGCTTACTTTCCTATTACCCTAATACTCTATATGACAACATTCTTTTGACTTACTGAACTTATCCTTGTTTCAGCTTGTTCAGAGTAAAAAAAGTGAAGATAACACCATAGTAAGTCTAAGACTGTGAGGCTAATTTTTGTACTGAAGAAAGTGAAAGAAGGTGTATGTATAAGAACTGCAAACATAATCCCCACACACATAGTATCTCAGGTTTATATATATTTTCCTGGATCATTCTGTCTCCCAAAAATCAGCTAGCAGCCAGGGAACAGGTAGAGTTCTGTATTTTGTCTTGTCTCCAGAGCAGAATCTAGCCTTTTGTTTTTATACTTTCTTATATAAACCTCAGACTTTACATGCACATACAAATATCTTCAGCAAAACCACACTGCCTAAACATTAATTCTGTGAAGAATATTTTTCATTAATCTAAACCTTACAGATCACTGTTGTGAAAAATCAGCAGGAATATTTTTATTCCCTGGCACAAAACCTAAGTGAATATTTCATTTATTTAGCCTTCTACCAACACCACCTTAGGAAATTGAACTGAATGATGTCGAAACTAAGAGAGAGATATGAAGCTAAATCACTAGTTACTATAAAATGTTCGCTTCCCTGAGTAAGCATTGGAGCCATAAAAGATTTGCAGCTGCTCAGCACTTCTGAAAAATCCAATTACTTCTTTAAAAACACAAATATGAATTTAAGAATCATTTAGGAACAGCTCAGAAGAGTACTGGTAATTCTGTAATGCTCTTGTCTATAAAGAGTACAACACCTTTACAGAAAATTTCTTAAGAATGCCACAGAAAAGCTCATCTTGTAAGGACATTCCTAAACAGCCTCTAACTGCAGATCAGAATGAGCCTATGTGGAGCAGCAGCTGTTCTAAGATACAGGTTGTGAAGTCCTGCACTTATTCCAACCTCACACTGGTTTGGAAGAGCATTCCTACTTCGATAAGTAACACAGGAAGAGGGCAAAAGCAACAGTTGGGAATGCCTATGGAACCGTGTCAGGGGAAGTTCAGATGGGAGCTTAGGAAAAGGTTCTTCTCTGAGAGGGTGGCCGGTCACTGGAACAAGCTCTGCAGGGAAGTTAAGGAGCATCTGGATGATGCTCTTAGTCATATGGGTTAGCTTCAGGCAGTCCTGTGAGGAGCAGGGTGTTTGTTGGCCTCTAAGATCCTTATGGGTCCCTGCCAACCTGAGATAGTCTGTAAGTCTATGAGTGCTATTCAAAATACTTTGTAACCCAAGAAAAAAAATCTGCCCCTTTCTTTACAGTAGATTCATTGCTATTGCCAAGTCATAACACAGATTTTCAAACCAAGTAATGTCTTTTAAGTCTGTATTTTCACACCTATCGACTCCACAAGCTGCACATATCCTCTCTGACATTTCAAAATTGCACTTCTTTTGCCTCACTATCTGAGCCCAAATTAGTTAAATAACCATGTCTAAGCATATGTAATTTTATAAAACCTACTGTGAAAACAGAAAAAAAAAGTTACCAAAGTGATTATTTCATATTAATAAAAAATGTTTAGAAAAGGAAGGCTTACCTAGATCTTACTCTGTATTTGCAAAAATCAGATACCTCAACATACAAATTGCATATAAATAAATAGATATGGACAAAAAAATGTAAAAAGCTGGCATATGGTTAAAAAAATTATTTTCTTTTTTATTAGTTTTTGTACACAGGGACTTGACATTTTCTTTCAAATCTTTCAGTTAAGAGCCATAGCTATCCTGGGCAGGTTGAGGGAGAGCTGCCCAAACACACTGCTACAGAAATACTGATAATGAAATTTTAATTAGAGGAGCTAATGTACGGAGCCGCTAAGGTAAGATTTAGAGCCCCCATCCTTTGATACCCAGACTGCAGCCAGTAGGGAGTACCTGCTCACTGGCCATTAAACAAACTGAGCAAGTACTCCCTGCTGCAGCCCACTGCCACTACTGCCTCTGGGGTCTTGAGAGGTTTTTATACCTCTGAAGGCCAGATCAAGCCTCCAGCTCTTACCTTGAGGCTTAACAGCAGAGGACATCTTGTGGCATAGTCTGACCAGTTGCCCACATCAGCCCTTACACAGCTGGGACCTGCCTAAAAGCCAAAATCTCATTCAAATCAGACTCCCTTCTCATGACATCAAGTAATATTTGCCTGGATAAAGGGTGCCAGATGGGCGCTGTCACATGTAAACTTATACAATAGAAGGTATGCCAAAACCATTAGCCCTCCCGGGTCATTTGTCCTTACCCAGTCTCTCCAGTCTTCTGTTCCAAACTGCTGGGAGTCATCAATGCCCCACCGTGCAGCATTCAAGCAAACTGCTTTACCAGTGTCACTACATGCTGTGGAGTCAGGGTTGAAAGGGATCATACCAATTCATGTCAGCTATGCGCATCCACAGCTCCATGAAGCAGAGAAACACTGTAATATTTAAATGTATTTCTGATTTTTATCATAAATGTAAGGCTCTACGCAAAGTCATATTTTGTACAAAACACTAACACTTACAATAGTTACCTCTGAAAATAACTGATATTAGACCTTCTGTAATTCTCTGAAATATGTATTTCCTTCTTGTAAAGCTATTAACAAATACTTTACTTTTGGGAAATTATTTGGAGATGTTAGAACAAGAGGAGGGTGGGGGGAAATACACCTGCTACACAAGAGTGTGGCAAACCAATGAAACCACAAAGTCACAAAATGCCATTTACATGCTGTTAAAGTTACATAATTTGCATATAAACTTTAATTCTGACTCTAGAGTACCAGAGGGTGCAAACTTCCTATGGACCCAGAAAAAACGTGAAAGAACTGACAGAGGTCTACTCTCTAAAACAAAAAAAAATTCCTTTTATGTAAATGTCTGATGCATTTGACAGATGAGAAAGTAAGGAGAAGACCAAACAAAAAAAAGAAAGACCTGTGTCTTCCCTTAAACTTACAGCAGTTATGTGAGTTATAGCAGTAACTGAGAAATAACTGAGTAGATATTTAGTACATGGAGGCAGTTGCAGGGCTCTTTTTTTGTTCCAGACCCAGGATATGGTGCCCCAAGTGAGCTTCAAGACCACTGCCTGAGTGGCATGCTGATGTACACCACATCAATCATTCTCTAATCCCTGCACTGAAGATTGGGAAAGTCAGTGCCAAACACAGCTTTAACATTATTTAACCCAAACTGGGGGTTCCTTCAGATTAGGGAGGCCACAAGTGTTTATTCTCTTGCTACCCAAGTATTGCAAAACCAGTCAAGATGGACAAGAAGGCCACAGAGGGAGTTCAAACTTTTCTCATCAATATGTTCTCTTTCAAAACCAGAATATTTCCCTTATGGTAAGAGAAGACAGCATCACCCTGTGTTCAATGACATTATCAAATCAGCTAGGTGCTTTTTTTTTTCTGATGGGGGAAATCAATTAGCACCTCACCTATACCTAAAAATATACAGTTATTTGAAACCAGCAATGAAAAAAAAAAGGAATTACGCAAAAAAAAAATCTTTCTAATTAATAATTACAGTCACATTTCCAACCACCACCATACTCTAAATATGCCCTCTCTAAGCTCCTTGCCTCTGTATTAAGTCACTGTGCAGCAAGCAATTCTTAAAGTACTTAGGAAATGTGCTCTTTAACAGTTGTTTGGTCGTAATCACACTAGAGAAACAAAAAATTATTTGGAGAGGGAAATATCTGCCTCCTTTTCCAATGCAGGCCTTTTCTTCTAGTTTCTGCTGGTACCAGTCACTTAGAAAAAAAAATAAAACAGAAAATATTTGAAATGCCATAATCACTTAAAAATTACTTTGAAGACTGCTACTTTATAGTAACTTTGTATAACAGGGATAAATCCTACTTTCCAATATTAAAAAGAAACCAAAAAGACAAAACATTTGAAAACCAAAATACCCTCCATGGCAAGTTACTATGCATGCCCACTCAAATGTTAAGACTTACGAAGGATCATACAAACTTACATACCACATTTCCCTTATAACCTTCTCCTCAGATTTCATCCCAACTAGTAATTTCTAGATAACTCATACCTTCTTTGTTAACTTGAATTCCATAGTCCTGATTTTCCCACTGTGAAGAGGAACTCTTAGATAAACTCAGTGCTAAACTCAACCATCCACTTAAATGCCAGATAATAGATTGTTTTTCTGCTTCCTGTGGCCTTTTATTTCCTCCCTTTTAATTAGACACTTTATTAGGCTAATTAAGTACTGTGAAGCTTAGGTGAAATTTTTTTTAGAACTGCTCATTTCTGCTAGTACTTCAACAAGAGAAAAAACATGATGAGAAAAACACAGCACACTGACAAGTAATCTGAAAAAGGAATAAAATATAATGTAAAGTACTTTGCTCTTGCTTTAAATCCTGTATTTTAAACACACCCAACTTCATATATGTAGAAAGCAGACTGACAGCTGTCACACAATTTTATCTTAGTATTATTATTGTCATCTATAACATACCTGTGTGCTCAGGTCCAACCAGGCTATCCTAAATCCAGAACTCTATTAAAGAAAAGAGGAGCCAAACCGGGTTTCTATCCTAGCTCAGTACCTTTAAGTTATTAAATTAGCCCTTTAGTGGGTAATCAGGCAAATCGCTGAAACGGTAAATACCAAGCCATAAACTAAAGCAACCCTGAAAGAGCTGCAGTCTCCCAGCTGCCTACAAATTAGTACGAAGGACAAAGAATTTACTCTAATGATTTCTTCACTTCACCTGTTTGCTGAATGTAAAGCTCATTATCCAGGCTTCTGCTTATCTGCTCCAGCCAATCTTAAAGTTAAATTATGCAGCTGTCGTGGGCCAAAGCAGACCTTATTAGGTGGTCTCTACTTGATCAGGTGATGAGTAAGTAAACCAACCCGAGAGAAGTAATCTATACTAAATAAAGCTATTGTATGCACTTTTAAAGTTCACTTCTTTCTGAATTTCTCTTCCCTCTCCCCAACTCTAGTCCAGTAATTTTAAGTGAACAAATCCTTAAAGACATCAATGAAAATATAAAAAATTAACCAATCTTTCTTTTGAAATAGGGACAAAGTGTTTGCTATGAAGGTAAGTTCATCTTCAATCTAATTCATATACCTTAAGCATAGGTTTGAAGAATTCTGAGCCTAAAAAAACTTAGTTTACAAACATCATTCTGTGAATAAGGATGCAAACCCAGCCAAGCTAGTTAACTATTTTATACTCCATGCAGCAATGAGACTAGAAAGGAGTTGCTTTACAAATACTTTACCACATTCTATGTTAGAGAGTCCTCAAGCGCACCACATTAGATAAAACTTTGGCACTATTTAGATTTTAATTCTACTTAAGTAGAATTTTAGTGTAAGTTGGAAAGTGAATGAGTAACCTTACCTAAGTACATTTGACTGCTACATGTAAATGTGTCGTACGCTTCCTATTATGTGAAGAACACTCAAAGTTTTTATAATATTCTGTGGTTCATAAATACATTTTGACACTTTTCATCTCTGTAATATTTAGCATTCCTCTTCTACTATTTACTGGTGATAAAAACAGCTAACGTGTTTCCTTTTTAGCTCATCTTTTTCCACAATAGCTACATTTTAGCAGTGGTTTGATGAACAAAAGATACTGCTGTTCTTATTAATCCCTGTCTTTCCTTACAAATAATCTCATTTATATTTCTTTGTAAGATAACACCAGCTGCCCACAGTCACCTTTAACATGAACAGGATATAATGGCATACAACACAGAAAAAGAGATTACTTCATACTACTGCACAATTACTTAAAAATATATTTACATGTCAGCAAAATTACTGTTTTTTTCATAAAAAGAGAAAAATTGATTTAATCTATTAGGAGGACATCCTATGGCTTGTTGGGAACTTTTATATTCTGCATGCTTTACACCTGGTTTTCCTATGTATGGAGAATTTATATTGCTGTATTCTCCCTTCCCCTTGTTTAAATTACTTTATATCTCACTCTTAAAAGAAGTAGCCATTTCTTTCCAAAAGGCTACTGAAACACAATAAAGACATTCGTCATCTCTTTCTGTTGGAAAAAAACCCATGCTAATGCTTGAATATGCAAGTTTAGTTTTGGAAAGTACCACAGCAAGCACACTTTGATAAATATATTACAAAAAAAAAAAAGAAATTGGGAGAACTGTCCACTACTTTTATACTGCTGTGTTGGTATCCAGATCTGCAGATCAGAAACTGCACTTGCAGTTGTGCTCCCTGCTCTAGAAGAACCAAACAGCATTACAGTGTTTTGCCAAATTTGCTTTTTTGAAGCAATTTGGAAGGCAATTTTGTTATTTGATAAGATGTCCATCACTAAATTCACCTAAACACACATACAGGCACCCCTCCCAAACACACATACGCACACACACACATTGATTTTACAAAAGTCTCATTTTCTTTAAGCAAGAAATCACAACACTGAAAATATTCTCCTATGTGTTCACTGATTATTCTTAAATGATTTGTCACCACTCTGTCACTCAAAGGAGATGGTTATTTCACTCTTCTGAGAAGCTAACTATGTTCAAAAGCAGCTAGATGAGGATGGTGATGTGATATAAATTCCAATAGAAAAATGCACTGTCCATCCATATAGCCGTCCATCCTGAGAAACTTCCACTGCCAAATTCTTGCTATTTTCCATTGGTCATGGGGTTCCCATCAATAAATAGAAGGTCAGTGCAACAATGAGGAGCAAGCAGAAAGGAGAAGAGAAGGTCTGATAGGCAGCCGAAGGCATGAAAATATCTTCATACTTGTAAATACTGACAACACGCTCTGACACGGGTGGAGAGTCTATATCGTGACGAGTTATAGAACCTTTAGCAGGTAAGGGCAGAAAGAAATAATGTCAGATGCAATTTTTTCTATAACTCCACCAAAGAAACAGGTAGGCAGACAGGTAATTTTCAAACCTACAAAAGCATGCAATATTACACTGTCAGGGAGTAGGCTCATTTCTTTCCTTTCTGAAATTAAATTTCTGAATAAAACAAATGAAATTCAAGTAAACAACAAACATTCTTCAAAGGAATTAAGAACTTCTAGTTACAAAGTTCTTCTAAATTCAGCTTTGGGAAGTGGTGATAGTGGGTATATAGCCAAAAAAACAAGACATGTTGGACTCCTGTCTTTCTTTTTATCCATTTTTAAGCCTCATGCTGCCAGAATTTTAGCTCATTAAAAAAAACAAAAATTTGGCGGGGAGGGCATGTCTAGTAAGAATCATGTTATTGAAAGACATTTATCCATCTCAGCACATCAGTTCTGCTGGTAACAGAGATCAACTTACCCTGGATTGCTGGACCCCAAGCAAACAGGTAGTACCAACTCAAGTGCAAATCTACGATGGTTTCTTCTCGGGGAACATACACAGGACGCTTGAATCGACACGTTACACGGTTGTTTTCAAAAACCCCTTCCTCATCTCGAGCAGGATTTCTCTGGATTTCTTTAGCCCACTGACCAACATTATAGAAGTGCTGTATTCGGACTCTTCCGTTATCATCATGAACGCAAGCCATGACATCATCTCCTCCCTACAAGGTTAAAAAAAAATTGGAAGATGGAAAACAAAAGCGTCATAAACCACTTCCTCATTTATGTAATTCAAAACTAATCAAGACCTGGGACACTCCTTCCTTCTTTCTAAGTTATATATACACAAATATGTGTTCCCCTAACCAGGTGTCTTCAGTAAGATTGAAAAGCATGTAACTGGGTAGCAATAGTTACTTACCCTTACTATCTCTGAATTCTCTTTTGGATCTTTCTAAAAGTTATTTACTTAACATATATTTGTAGGATATGATATCACTCTGATATCACATAATTAATTGATCTGTGGAAGGCTGTTTTCTTCGCTATTTGTGAAGTTCTGGGATACTGCTTCATAAAATGTGGCAGTCTTGAATCCATGATGTGTACAAAATCCACTGCATCAAATCATGGACAGAAAACCAATACACTATTTAGTGAGACAGAGGAAATAAATCTACTACATATGAGAAAATAATAGCATCAATTAAAGTAAGTCTTTTCTAATCTCTTCTCATGTTCACTTAAGGGAACATCACTTTTCCTATCTCTTTTATCTCTTATAAGAAATGTTCAGCATGTAATAACAGAATACAGTGTGCCATAAGATACAAGGAAAAAAGTAATCAACATGTGCTTCTTCACTTAGCATAAACAGCCAGCAAAGAACCAACAGACAGAAGGAAGAAGGAGACACTTATTTGTGGAGGTCATTCATTGAAATACCAAAGCAGTTGCTGGAACAGTTACTCAAGGTGACTGACAAAGTGGTAGAGCTCTGTAACACTCAGGGATGAGCATTAACTTCAGGAGTGCTATCTCACAGAAGCCTTAGCACCAAGAGCCATTAAAACACTATCCAAGCTGGATGAGTGCCACAGCTATCAGTGCTGTATTAAACACAGGCCCTGCTCCTCCCATACTCATCTTTCTGATATGTCATACTGATGATAGACGTGATGCTTGCTAGTGTGATCACCCCTCGGTTCTTTGTTACAGGGAAAAGAGAGAAAAAGCATGTATTTCAGCACTGTGGGAATATTGCAATGGGCATTTGTAAAATATGTGCCAAAAGTGAGGGGAAAGAGGGGACGACTAGGTAAAACACATGCTTGAACAGTTTCTGCACCTTGGTGCTGCTACAGACAACCTTTCCAGCTTCTGTCTTGAGACTATGATTGCTCTCCATAACTTATTTTCCAACTTAACTTTTATACATCTAAGCACAAATCCCTCATTCTTAAGGCGAAAAAGGCAAAAATAAAGCTGTTTTTACACTGAAGGAGAAAACTAAAAAAGAAAGAAAAAAACATTTTGAATTTCAGTTAACAGAATGACATTACAAAATCCTGCCAAGGCACAAAAGCCTGCAAGTGGAAAAGCAAATGTTATTTGATACAAAGAAATAGGTCATAGGACTTTTAAAAAATCTATTGAGGACACAAAGTAGTTTTTTTTCCTGAACTTCTGAAGCTATCCAGGCCACACCATTTTGATTAGGGCCTCCAAAGCACAGCCCATTTCTCACAGCTGAGCTGTTTTGACTCAGAGCCATTTTACCATCAAAGCCTGTGCATCCCAGGACACCAAAACATCCTGGAAGTTATGAAAAAGATGGAGTCAGCAGGGGAGCCAGAGAGGAAGACAGATGCTGGCTGGTTTAGCCCAGCTGACTTACGGGCATTACATGATACGCAGTGGCTGATGAGAGGAGGGCAGTGGGACCCTGCAGTCCACTGCAGGTACCTCAGAGCTACAAACTGGAAACACAATCTGATAGCCTGAGGACAAATACTTAAAGGTGCTGAGCTGCTTTGAAAACCCTGTTGAGAACTTGCATTGCCAGGCTTCTAAACTCTTCCCAAAACTTGGCTGTAAAGCCATTCTTTACATCAAAACCACAAACTGTTTCTTGTGACAGGAACTGTTCTTTATGACACAAAAACCTTCTATCTTCATTGTGTTTATTTCCAGTGTCATATTAAAGCATGTGTAATAATGACTGAGAAGCACCTTTGCTTTCTGTTTTTCATTTTGGGTCTGGTAAAAATGCTGTTAAGTCAGTGCAAGTCTTCCAAATAATTTTTTTTTTGTAGGTTCTAGGCCAGGATGTCTAATTCCTGTATCTTTTCAGACTGCTACTTTCAACCTTACAAGAAACAGTCCTTTCTTTGACTTGTGATTTAGGACATAGGCCCAGTATTGTTTTATATACTCATGCATGTTTCTGTACATGAACACCTATATTATAAACTGAATTTTAATCCTAAACATTTTACCAGGATCACAGACAAAACATCTTTGCATAAGTCACCTATTGCCCAGGTTTTCTGAAGTCCACACATTACATGCTTCTGTTTTGCTCATTAAGACTCAATGAAAAGTGGAGCTTTTGAATGAAAAAGTAAGTACAGGAATAAGCATAAAACCAAATCAAATAAAAATCCAGAAGAGGGAAGAAAGTTTAACAAGACTGCTTTCTAGAGTATATATGTTTAAATTAGCAGGAATCATTTTCTCACACATTTGTGGCTTCCCTGGAACAACACATAGGTATGAAAGAAACACAAAAATTTCCTAAATTAAATAGTGAAATAAAAATTTATATTGCTGAAAGTCAGCTGATTTACTGAAGAATAAAATCACTTGCTATTCAGTTTATGGTGTGTCTTTTGCCCAAATTACACTGACATAAAGCACAACAGGACATTTCCATGTGAATTGGCTTATCCCTGAGGGCTTTTCTAATAAAAAGACAAAAAGCTAGTGACATTCAAACATTCAGAGCTGAACTGAAATACTGTTGTAGTTCTCAGAGAAGAAGGGAAAGGAGATGTTAGGAAGGATGAAGCAGTTTTCTGTGAGGCAGTGCTCCCAGGGGGGCTACTGAATGGTGCTTTGTTTTCAGCAAGTCACTTCTACCTTAAATGCTCTGTTTCTCACCAATCAAATATACAAATATATATAAACCATTGAAATCCTAGCATGTGAAAGTGCATATATTGCCAACACGAAGAACTGTACGCATCTTACCATTTTCTTGTCTGAGGAAAATCCCACTGCCACCCAGCCATCTGTGTCAGCACTCAACTCAAATTCAACATCAGCTCCAATTCTGCGGTAGCTTAGGAAGTAGTCACAAGTTTCTGCATTACATCCAGGTTTACCATACCTAAATGGAATTGAATAAACATAACCTTTTCCTTGAAATTTCCTGCTATGGAACTTAATAAAGGTTTTGCAAGAAAAAAACCTAGAAGAATGCATTTCAGTATAATGGCAGTAAAACATATATTCTGCTGGACATAAAGTAGCATTAATTGTTTGCAGTTATTACTCTTTTAGTGTAAGAATGTATAGTATTCAAACAGTACAGCAAACAATTACACACAATATTACTCTGTTGACCTTCCTTGCTCAGGCTTTTTAAGCGCTTCATGAAAATACAAGAAATGTGAAGGAATTGTACGTCCATAACTATGACATGTATTCTTAAATAAACTAGTGTCCTCAAATAATATAGCCTGTACTACAAAGAATGTTCTTAAATAATGAACATTTATTAAAATGACTGTGAAACACTAACCAAAGTCTCCAATACCATCAGTCAGCATCTGTAAACATAAAGGTATCTTTATCTCTTATCTCAGACTGACCTGAAGCATCCCTTGGTTTTTCCACAGTCATCCACTCTGATTTTTGCAAATGGGTCCACAGGAGGAGCAGCAGGGAAAGGGTAACCTGTATAACCAGAATAAATCATTACTAAATAAAATACAAGGACTAAAAAACATTAATACTAAAGAGAAGGTGTTCCAGTAGCATTTAATTTGCTGATACCTGAACTGTTCAGATGAGTGACTACTTTGTCAAGTACACAATTCACTGCTCAGATAGTCCTGGATCCAGGTACCAAAGTAATGTGAATAACTGAAAACAAAACTTTTCTCAGGTCTCCTACATTCATCAAGGAAGGGGAAGAATGCCGAAGGGCAAAAGTTAATGTAAGGCAGCAGGACCATGGACTACTGTAGTCAACCAACAATTAGGGATCTCCACTCAGCTATCTCTTTGTGCACTCGTAGTCCCCTCAGGAAAGAGAACTGACTCCTCAGCCCTAAACGACAGCATTAGGTATAAATGCAGGCAGGGCACTAGATGCAGAGCTGTAGGAATGGATACTGAAAGGACCTTATAATACATCCTCCTTTATGAAGTAAAATAAAACACATATTGCAGTAAAAGGTAAGAGAGTATCAAGAGAGGGAACTGCCTGCAGTTATGGCCTGCAATCACTTGTGAAGGCAGACGCAGAAGAGCCAGACAATGAGAGCTATGATTCCAAGCAATCCTCTGTCTGCTGCACGACAGTACCAAGGAGAAAGTGAGAACATTTACTAACAGACCTATTCAGTCTTGGCTTGTGGGAGCTGGTGGCTGTTGCATAAGCACAGGTATTTTAATAGGATATTCTTTTACTTAGCCAGATGAAAACCAAAGTGCTGGCTGTGAAACTAGAAAGTCCTCTGAAAACGCTTCATTGAGTAGGCATAGCGCTTCGTTGAGTAGGAAATGAACACTGCAGTTAGTTACAGCATCAGCACACAAACTTTTGACCTACACAACTTTGGGCATTTGGGAGCCTTGACTCACTTCCCTAGATTTCTGACAATGGCAATGGAGAAGTATGCTGAAAGCTGCAAATCACAGCTCCACCAACTGTATCAAGGGCCGGGTAAATTACCCTGCACAAATAAGTTCACAGAATTTCACAGCAGTGTGTAGCGGCGCATTACTGAAACACAGGTCACAGGATATGCTAGTTTCTCACCTCTTACGTATTTTCAAATCCACTGAACAAATGCAGCCGAGCCGCAAAAGTGGAGTTCTAACATTCCGCCATTTGTAAATGAAAAAAAAAAAGCACACCCCCAAACCCACGAGCACACTGTTTCGTGACACTTTAGGGCATCCCTCACACGTCCTTTCGAAGCCCACACACCCCAGGACTCCTTTTTACGCTTCCAACCCGGAAAGCTTTGCAAGAGGGGAAGGCGAGGCGCCGCCGGCCGGCCCCGCTCTGCGAGAAGGCGACGGCCCCCGGCCCGGCCTCCCGCCCGGGGAGATGCCCGTGTCCGGGGATGGCCGCGGAGCGACGCGGCGGCTCTGCGGAGAGCGGGGGCAGGGCACCCGGGGCCCCGCGGCGGCCCCGGCCCCGAGCGGCAGCGCTGCCTGAGGCCGCCCGGCCGGCGGAAGATGGCGGCGGGCGCTGGCCTTCGTGCTGAACAGCGCGCCCGCCGCCCCCGCGCCCGCCCGGCCCGCCGCTCCCTGCCGGCCCGCGCCGGGCTGCTCCCCTCGCCCGCCGCGCCCCGCCCGGCCCCGCCGCCCGCCCCGGCCGCCGCCGCACCCTCCTCGGAGAGGTAGCGCAGGTCGTAGAACTCGCTGGCGAAGGTGCCGTACGAGGAGTCGTGGTGCCGCGCCGCCTCCTCCCCGTGCTCCCCGCCGCCCGCCTCGCGCCGCCCGCCGCCCTCCTCCGCCGGGCTGGCGGCGGAGCCGGCCAGGAGCAGCAGCAGGAGCAGCCGCCGCCGAGCGCCGCGGCTCCGCTCCGCCATGGCGGCGGCGGCGGGGCGGGGAGGCGGCGGCGCCCGAGCGCGGCTCCGCGGGGGAGCGGGGGAGGCGGCCGGGGGGATCCAGCCCCGGGGACGGGCGGTGCCGGAGGGACCGCGGGCGTGGGCGAAGGGACGGCGTGGGAGGGTGTTGGGGGGAAGAGGTGTCGGGGCGGCGTGTGCGCGGGGATGCGCGTGGGAACGGCGTGCGCGGGAGGAGGATGCGCCGGGAGCGGGATGCGCCGGGAGTGGAATGCGCGGGCGGTGACAGGCACAGCCCTGGCAGCACCGAGCCCTCCCGCAGGGACCGCCGCCGAAGGGTTGCGCGGTGGCCTTCCATGGATCACTGACTTCCCGCATCCCACAGCCCGCCCCACCCAGCAGAAACCCCCGCTGCGGGGCACAGCTGTCGAGGGGCAGTACCCAGCCTTCCCTGGCTGTCGCCGTGGCCTCGATTCACTAAAGACTCTTGGCATGTGCTTCAAGAGGACGTGTAAATCCTGCTCAGTAATTGCCGGGCAAACTTCGCTGTTTTCCTATTTTTAAAAATTTATTATTATTATTATTATTATTATTATTGTTATTATTAATGACTTCTGAGATGGAACTGGAGACACAGCGCGACTTAACATTGTTTTCAGGTAAAACCCCATGGTAGTGAGCGTTCGCTATCTGATTGCATGTTCTTGCTTTGTATCTTATACAATGTAACTGCAGCGATGCCAATATACTCCAAACCTGGCAGGATTGAAAAAGATCCCAGGTTGCCCGCAAAGTTGTCTTGGGTTCTGGTATCTGATGTTGGACTTGCAGCTAGGCATTAAGGACACAACTGCGTTCTTGCTGTGCCATGGTGTCCACGAGTTGATGGAAAAACCATGGCCTTTCATCCCTTGCATTTGTAAAAGTGGCTTTTTTTTCTTGGATTTGGATTGCTGTCTTCTGGTTATAACTATACTTTTGTTTTTATATTGTTATGCATGGTCACACTGCCTCCTCTGAGAGTCTGGAATAAAATTCAGCAAAACATCGGGGGGAGGGAGGGAGAAAGAAGAAGACGCAGCAGTCAGTAATCGTCTGAAAATTAAAATAACCCTCAATTTAAATATTTTCTTTTTTTAGTATCAATGACTGCACCGAGTTACTTTTTGGTGGGGCACTGAGACTGCCCAAGACCTAGGCTGCATTAGGGATCAGTTCATTCCCTTGGGCTGAGCGGTTGCTTGTCATACCGAAGTGTGCTCAGCTGCATCAAATGGAGGATGTTAATTCACATCTCCATGGTTTACTCTGGTGAAGTAGCATGCTATTTCTCACTGCAAATAGAGGAATAGCCATGCAGAGGAAAAAGATAAGTTGCGAAAATAATTCCAAATGCATGCAAATTCAACGTGTTTCGTGTAGCATATGGAAAAAGCTATAGGAAAGCAACAGCAAGTTCAGCTGCAAAATACTGAGTCCCTTCTTCCTACCTCGCTGAGCTTGGCAAACTTTAGCAGGCCAGTGGAAAACGAGCAAACAAATGGCAACAGAAAAGCCCTTATAAATCAGGCTAACAGGAGAGTAAGGCTGGAGCTCATTCTTTCTGGCAATAATCAAGTCTGATGAAGGCCCCCCGTCTCCCTTTTTGAAATAGCTAGCCGAGGGTTGTGCTGCCTGTGAAGAAGCATTTGCTCAGGGAGGGAGCAGCTGTCAGCTGCGTGCTGGTTTTTCCTCCCTGGGAACAGGCTTTAGCACACTGTGATATGGGCAATGCTTCACAGTTATGGTAAACACTTAGAATATTTGTCATGTATTGTTTGTGCCTACATGACACCTATCATTTTAAATCTGGCAGCTGAGATAACTGTCTGTGATTACGGTGGAGCTGCACTGATTTTCTGAAGTGAAGATATGGCTAAGAGACTGACCTTCCTCCTAGTAAATCCTTAAAAATTAAGACTAAAACACTCCTGAATTTTTTTGTTGCTTAGTAGAACCTCTTGTGCTTGCCTGAAGGTTGTCCCTTATCACAAAAATGGGTTGCTCATGGGAAGCAACATCACGCTGAAACAGGTCGAGGTCTTATGAATACCTTCAGTTTTCACTAGACAGAAAGGTCTACGCTGAAACTAACAGCACTGCCAGCAGTACTGCAGGAAAGATCCTTATCTGATCAAGTAATTGAGGTTGTCATCAAAAAAAGCATTAGCAGAAGGAGCCCAAACTGCAATTGCATGAGCAGCCTTAACTCTCAAACGCCTGAACTTTCTGAATGCCGTGTTTCTCAGCTTGCAGGTGCTTGTAAGGCCTTTCTTAGAGGAGACACAAGCAAGCGGTGTGCGAACCGCGGGCTGGAAGGCATTGCCGTCCTCCGACAGCAGGAGTCCTCTTGCTTTTACTAAATTAGAGATGTGGGCGTTTCCACCACTTCCTGCACCATCGCCTCCTGCCTCAGGGGAATCTAGCAGTCAAATTCTTTGGATGATTAATTGCTCTAGCTCAGGCGATTCTGTGGTGCTAGCGCTCAGTCTGTGGGTGTCTTCCCAGGACTGGAGACCAGATTTATCCCCAGCTTATCCTTGAGGCCAACCGCGCCTTCTTTCTTGGCTGTTTTGTCATTCAAAATACACCTTTGCCCTGGAGGCTCATGCTTTTTGGGGCCTTTGGACTAGAAATTAAAGTTTCAGGGATAAGTCATAGTTTATGTCACAGACATTCAGAAAAAAATCTTGTTTAGTTCTCCTGATCATTTCCATCCAATCAACATGTACTGAAAAATTAGTATGTATCCATCAGTGGTGACTGAGGAAACAACTCCTGAGACAGCAGTTTTCTTACAGTAAATCTGTAGCAACCTGAACCAGAGTTTGTAATTCATAGGCAGTTTTCTCAAACTCTTACAACAATCTTGTTCAATATGGGGAATGTGTCTACTCCACAAGTAATTTGTCTTGGGCTTTCCTTTTTTAAACAACAATAAATTGAGAAATTGTTGAATCATATGTTTTCATTAGTAGTCATTTATCCCATGCTCTAGTTAACCACCTGGGACTCTACAGAAACATGCTTATGGTGTTAGTTACTCAGACTAAGACATGGGAGAATATACACTAGGAATTTCTTGCAAGCAGAGCCTTTTCACAGTGTACAAAACAGATTGATGATGGAAAATATGTCAAATGCCAATAGATTAAGTACATCTCCTATGAGAAAAGTGAAAACTAAGTAACTGCCTTAGAAAAACCAAAGCATTGCAAAGGAAAAAGATGTGTGCTATTTCTGAAAGGCGCTCACAGAAGAGATGAGTGAGCTTTTTGGAGGCATGGTATTGCTTCAGACCTTCTGGAGAAAGGCAAGAAAATATAGGCTCTAAACATGCTATCATCCAAATATAAACTGAATTAGATCATCTTTTGCTCAGCACTGGTGAATTTTTCATTTTCCGCTGCCACTGAGTTATGTATCTGGTCTTGCTTCAACAGTGATCGTGCCTTTGCAGCCATTACTGCCCACAACAGCACTCTTTCTATAAAATTAATCTAATGTAGGGGAAAAAGCAATGTCTCTGAGCTCTTTTCTAAGCATAACATACAACAATCTAAAGACTAAGTCCAGCAGCTTTAGACATTAAATCAGCATGAGTTTTGCTTCAGTAAGCACTATGGACCCGTCCCAAGGTATATTATAACTGCAGCTTTTTTTGTTGTTGGTTTGGGTGTTTATGTGTATGTGTGTGTGTGTGTTGGTTTACATCAGGTAGTTTATAACTTTTCTCCCAATATTGTATTTTTTTACCTTCTGTCACTCTTTGCTACGTCAGCTGGAATGCAGTTCTGGAAGGTATATCTACCCTGAAAGCCAGATCTACCAGATGGTGGCACAATGTGCACCAGGAGGTTCTGGAGCAAAACATTTCACATTTTTTTAAAAAGTCCTCATTACAAAGAGATTATTTATAGTGTTATTCTAATAAGGAGCCAAAGCAGAGCAGCCTTTTATTAGAACTCACAGCAAAGGGTATTATATTTAGGCGTCCCTGTGCATAAATACCATTTACTGTGCAAAAATTGGCCTGGAGAGCAGAAAAATTAAGCTTGTATTAGCAAAGAGCTCATTTAGGTAGGAATGTTTTAAAGAGTTTAAGTAGCATGGGCCGAATTCAATTAATTCCACATGTGACAATGTCATTTTATCCTCATTAGTTAAGAATTCAGAAATGAAGAAAAAAAAAAGAGAGAGAAAACCCTGTTTCCTCATGAAACTTCATCTGAAGAGTTACAATAAAAGTCCTTTAAGTTTGCCTATTGAAAAATAACGTTTTAGAACAGTTTTTCCCCAGTCCAAATACAGATATATCTGAGTCAAAATAGTAATAATAATAATATTAAAAATAATAATGATTATGATAGTGCTGGCATTATCTTGTAGGTGAATGTAAGTGGGTGAGAGAAAGCAGCAGAGGAGCTCCTTTTGGCTCACTTCTCTGCAGTGAAAGTGCTTTCTCTATGTCCTGACCGAGGCATCTTCAGCCAGGGGATCCGAGGGACGTAGGTTTGGCCCCTCCTGGATAAAGGCTACTCGAGGGTGTGCTTTGTTTCAAACGACCCAGGGAAAAATTCCGGGATTAGGGCAGTTTTCTCTTTCTCGAAGGTGAAGAGCAGCCCCCAGGCTGCAGGAGCATGCTCCAAGTCTGGATTTGGGATGGAGCATCCCGGTCACCCCCTGCTGCTCCTGGTGCTACTAGCCCCCTGCCCAAATACACCCAGTGCTCTCTACACTAATTTTTGGGCTTGGGCTGCAGGGCAGGTGCTTTCTTCCTCTCCCCCGCAAATGCAATAACGCGTTGTGTTACAGCGGCAAGTACAGCTTTGGGGTGGTTTTGAGGAAAGGGGGAGGGAGGGGCAGACGAGAGAGAAGAAATCGAGGAGACAGAGGTGAGTGTCCCCAGGGGACAGCCGGCTTGCGCTGGGGGCGATGCGGCCGGGAGAGATGGTGCCAGGGCTCCCCGGTGCCGGGGCATCTCCGCGGAGCCGGCCGGGTCCCGCCGAGCTCCGGGGCTGGCAGTGGCACCCGCCCGCCGCCGAGCGGCACCAAGGCATCGAAGGACGGCGAGGTCCCCGAAAAACATACACCCACCCGGGCGGCAGGACGGGAAACGGGGCTTTTCCCTCTCTGCCGGCAGGAGGGGGATGGAGGGGACGCTGCCTGGGGAGTCCCTTAGAGCCAGTCCGGGGAGCTTGAGGCAGCCGGGGTC
This sequence comes from Corvus cornix cornix, assembly GCF_000738735.6. NCBI lineage: Eukaryota > Metazoa > Chordata > Aves > Passeriformes > Corvidae > Corvus > Corvus cornix. The sequence continues at coordinate 87,475,519 of NC_046333.1, forward strand.
ATCCCTGCGCATCCCTGCCTTTGACCATCCCTGGATGCATGCAAACTGATCTGTGAGAGCCGTCAGCCGTAAGTGATGGACTGAACAAGATGCACACGCAAATGACTGGAAAACTTGTGGGACTGCAAGTCAGATTTCTCCGTTCTTAAGCAATAGCAGGGAAAAGGCTTCTGGGGCGGTAGGGTGAGTTACACATCGAGGAAGGGAAATTCCAGCTCAAATTCTAGCTTTTGTCTCAAGCTTCCCTCCTTGCACGTCATTATCTACAAGCACGACCATAGATGGCGAAGCCAGTCCGGTGCACGAGCGGCTTTGCTGGCTTTAAAAAAACATCTGTTCTTTTGTTCGCATTAAAACAAGGGGAAATCAGTTATACCAAAGGCTTTGGGTGCCAAAGAAGTCCACACTAATGGATGGAAGTTATACCTTTCAGCCTCTCTGCAGGCTTTGGTAACATCCTCGAGGTGCACAGGAGTCTTTGAACCATAGATGCAGGGATGAGCCAAACATAGAAGAAGTTACTCTGATGTAGAAAAGATCCCATGCATCTGCTAGTGGTATAACAACAAACAGCTTTGGAGATATATTGTTATATAACTGGATATATTGTTTTGAATTGCTTGTAAACTCTGTTAAAAAGAGACATTTTTAATATTGTAATTTATGTAAGTTGCTACTAATATTTAAATTAGCAAAATCAGGTTTACTCCTCACACAATCAATGAAGTGAGCATTCAGTGTGGTTTATTTATCCAGAGATTCTAGAATACAGGAATGTTATTGAAACAGTGTTATTGAACAGAGCAAAACATTGTGCAAAAGACAAGATTTAGAAACACACCATTTAGTGTGGGGATAAAAACATCGTATTTGAGGGTTGCTTGAGGAGAAGTTGGGGATCTCTAGCCACTCTTACACCTCTTTTTTCTACTATCTGAAAAAATTGTAGCATTGGTAGATGGTCGGGATTTTCTAGTTTAGATCTTCATATGACCCAAGCTGTAAAGAATACTGAACTTTTTTTCTTGTTTCTACCATGCAGGTATGTAATATAGCCTAAGGTTAATTCAGTGTCTTTCATGCAGATGTTTACAAGGATAAAAGTAATTAAAAATAAGTACTTAACTGGCTTATCTTCATTTGTCAGTCAATATGTGCCTGGAGGAAAGGTTTCCAATGGCCCATGCTGTCCAATATCCCCTTCCCCATGCTGTGCAATAGTCCCTTCCCTTACACTTCAAATAAATGAGAGCATGTTATGAATTCTGAAGCCATTTCAGTATGTCATTAAGCTGATGCTTTTGAGTTTTGTTCTGGTGCTGTTGCTATGCCAATTTGAGACAGGAAAACAGTCTCTAAGCATTTACTGAAAACATTGCTCATCAGTTGGAAAAAAAAGAAAACAGGGGAAAATCCAGACATCAATCTGGTACTTGAAGAGAAACACAAGCTCCCCTGTTCTGGCAGCCGGTTCTCCCACACGTACACAGAGCCCTCTCCCTGCCATTGTGAAATATTCGCATATGTCAGCCACCCAAAAATGTGGCAGTGGAGAGCAAAAGAGCACTAAACAGAGGCTTTCTTGCCACTCCTCACAGTCAGTCACAGTGTTGCTGAGTTGGCACCCAACAGCTTTACCAAGCTCAGGTCGCACTGGGACAACATTTTTCTCCATGAGAGTTGATGAGCACAAACCCTGAGCACAGACATAGAGCAGTTAAACAGTATTTACTGTGTGATAGAGACACTTTAAATCTGCCCTCTGAGTATTCTTCTGGACATACCCATGAGAAATTAGTTTGTCCACTCCCTTAGGCTTTTGTGCCCTGGCCATATGCTGAAGGAAGACATTGCAGGTGGATAGAGTGTGCAACTGGCTGAGGAGGTGATGTGATTTAATTGTGCAGGCTCTGGGCAAAATGGTAACTGTCAGGCAGGACCAGATGCTGCTATGGTCCCAACTCTGGGCACCTCTCAAGGATGGAGTTAATGCTGTGTGGCACTAGGGATTGCAAAACAGCACAGCTTTTTCCATCCATAGTAAACTGTGCTTCTCATGAAATGTCTCAGCATTTAGTTGGGGTATTTTTAGAAGCATTCACATTTGCTAAAACAACACAAAGAAAAATCCTCTGACTCATCAGAACTCTAATTCGTAGTGAAGTATTAATATTGATAGTATTTTCAAAGTGGAAGTCAAGAACAAGATTTGGTTTTCTCATTTTCTTTAGGGAATCAGAGGTTCTTCTTTGATTCTACCATTTCCTCAAACTCATGGCATCATACTGTCATCATCCGTTCTTATTGTATTCATATTATTTTGTTTGCCATATCCACAGATTTTAATAGCATCAGAAAAGGGAGTTTGGATACTTTGCTTAGTTTTTATGCATGGGAAATTTTACTTTTCATTCTCTGTTTGAAGAAAGTTCTCAAAATACAAGAAACTCCTGCTTCTGACCAGCTCTTCTCTAAAGATCAGTCCATGCTAAAGTTAAGGTTGCTGCAGTCACCCCAGCCCCTCCACCCCTCTCCCTGCCCTCGCACGATGACTCAACTTCTAATGACACAGTCACACATGGGTTTTTCCACAGTACCTGTCCCATTTGACAGCCTGTAATGAATGAAAGGATTGAGCAATGTTTATTTTTATCTTCTCTTTTCTGTTTGAACTCTGCTTTGGGGACAACTGTCAAAAGCATAATTAACCACTTACTTTTAAAGACTTGCATGCATCCTTCCAGTTGCATCCCCGTGCTTATGAAATTGACCTTCAGAACTACAGCTAAGCAAAGTCACAATTTCCTAGTAGAAGACTATTTTAGTTCACTTTTCTGATTATGTTAATGAAGAGAACCAGTAGCATTTTGCGTTTCTCATACGGGAACATTTCATCTTCGGCAGGAAAATTGAGCTCTTCCAGCTCTTCCACAGCACTGTAGTTTTAATAAAGAGAGTCATCCTGCCCCATTCCAGAAAGGAATGCTGATACAGGTATTGCATGTAAAACATTTAGCAAGACAGCTGGCCATGGGCCTGAGGGATGCTCACACGGACAACGCGTCAACAAGCACTAGCTTAATGAGCATGTAGGCAGAACTGCAAAAATAAACATTTCTTGTGCTTCCTTGTTTGAACAACTGATGCTCACATCACTTTGCTTCAGTGGTTGTCCTCCATCATCAGGAGTCTCATTTCCTTGTGCTGCTTTCCTTCTATCTGTTCCCATACTGGGAGGGTTTGACAGGTAGCTGACCCAAGAAGGGGCTGACAGAAGGCCCAAACAGATGTGGGGTGCTCTTTGTAAACTCTCAGCACCTTTTCTTACCCCAAACTTTCCTCTTCAGTCCTGGCTGCTCTTCCCCTGGAAGCCCACCCGCTTTTACTGCTAGACCTTTGCAGACAGAAGAACTTCCCCTGTGTGTGCATACTCATGACAAGCAGCAGCACACTTGTCTGCTGGCTCCAGCTCATTGGGTGTGCTGCTTGGCCAGCAGAAATAGCAAAGTGCATGCCCTTCCAGTATAAGAAACCTACAGAGAAACTTTTGCTAGGTATGAGGCTTGCACAGACAATACCATGAGTATTTCGATCCATTCGTCATGTGCTTTCACTTCTCCACTTACCAGGAGGAGCAGATAGGATGGCCATTCAGGGGCTGTGCAGGGGACCAAACCTTTGGCTTTGTGTCCCATTATTTGTGGGAATAATGATTCCCATCTGCTTACATCAGTCCCTTTTCACAGATTAGCTCCTCAACCCTCCATGACTGGGCAGTAGAGGAGCGGTTGGCCACCGGGGACTGTATCATTCCTTGTGCGTGACCAGAGGCATTGCTTCGCAGGCATCGGGGGTGAGCAGGCTGCAGCGTTTCCTAACACATGCAAGCACCTGCAGTTCCTAGTTGTGCAGCTGTGAATCCTTCAGGGGAGCTGCTCACCTAACCTGACCTTGTCAGATGCCTGAACTATGTTGCAGGTGAGTGAAAAGGAAAGTGTTTGTGGATGCAGCCATGTGCAGTGACTCCAGCTGCACTGCACGCTGCTTTGCTTTCAGTGTGTGGCAAAAGAAAGTAGAAAGTGATGTTAAAATAACATTTACAGTAGTTATCAGTGGGAAAAAGAGTGGGAGACTTTATAGGAAACCTCTTCTCCAGATATAATTCACATTCACATTCACATTCACATCTAAGCATGGTTTTTCAGGGACCTGCCCATCTTGCCTCCCTTTCTCCTCTCACAGATTTCTGCTCAGTAGGTACCACAGGGGTAAAGGAGTCTTTAACTGAGAGCTCTATTCATTAGCTATCAGTGGTTATTGTCATAGGAGGCCCACAGGTGAGATCAAGGCTTCATCATTCCAGGTGATGGATCCATATAGATGTCACATGTCCCTGCTGTAGGACTGGCCCTGAAACGAGGCAGGAGGTCACAGCAAGCTTTGAAATACCAGCCCCAGCTGCTACCTCAAAGTTCAAATAAGTTCCCCAGAGAGTGACATTACCAAAATCTCTTGGTGAGCTGACTCCACAGGCTGGAAGGGAAGAATAATATTTCAAATAAGTGGACTGGCAGAGTTCAAAGGGATAATAAGCATTTAAATTCAAAATGAAAGACATCTTCCTCTACAGAGCTTTAGGATGGAATGTAGCCAGGCAGATAAGCTATTTAAAAGCCCCTTTAATCAAGACTATTAACATGGAGATTTTTGTCATAATTAAAAATATCTTCCTATTCAGTCACCTTAAGGAGGAAGTGATACAAAATGTAATTTATTTTTTCTCTTTGAATCCCTTACAAAAGAAAAGCAAAAACATTTTTAATTGCAGAGAATCACATTGTCGTTAGAATTACCTTTGAGAGAAGATTCATTTAATCCATTCCATTGCTCATGTTTTAGCTCAGAGTGAACTATTGCACTGGTATTTCAACAAGAAAGGTAGAAAGCCTACATTTTTACTTCTCAAGTGTTTCCTTTTCTGACCGTAAGCAATAATGGGACCACTTAAAAGGAAAATGTTTTTTCTCACGTATTTCCTGGTATCTCAAAAGATGCTGTAGAAAACAATGCAGAAGACACACTTTCTTTTGTTTGTTTGTTTGTTTGTGCATTTGGAAGTAAACCACATTAAAAGAAGCCTACCTACTTTGCAGAAAGCAAAGCAGACAGAATAGTACCATGCACTTGTATTTAGCAAAGCCTTTAAGTGAGTACCAGAAAGGGAGGATGACACTTCAGGAGCTACAGAGTGCTACCAATGCACCTGTTCTTTCTTAATTTAGGAGCTCTAAGTCCTGTCTGCTGTGGGACTCCCCTCTTCCCTCTAAGATAGCTGGTGACTATTTAGCTCACAACGATGAAGAATAGAAGAAAAATTAATAGGACCAGAGAAACTTTCACAAAGCAGCCACAGCAGGGATGCTTCACACAGAAACATGGCATCTGAATGGAAATAGGCAGTCCTTAGCAAGACAAGGGTTGCTGTTCACTTTGTTTTTGGGCAGATTTGCAGACCTGAGTAGTTACAGAGCAAGAGCAGCATATGGGACATGCGTGAAACCTCACTGAGCCTCCCACGCAGTGCTAAGCCAGCTAGCTAAAAACCTAATCCTGGGCAGGGAAAATATCACCATCTGACAGAGCTTTGCCAGTGTGAAGCAGCATTTCTCACAAGCTGAGAAGCTGTTCAGTGGTACAGCTGTGGTGAATCTGAGGATGTATCCTGTTGATCTCACTAGACCTGCAGATGTTTCAGGGTCCTTTGCTTGTCAAGCTCCTATTGCTTTGCACTCCTCAGATTTTTAGATAATGCCTTTGCTGTGAATCCTTCTTCCTTTCAAGCTGATACTGACTAAACTGGAAGATCCAGAAGGAGCATATATCACAATATATCATACACATCAGCTCAGTGCTACATCTGGTTTGTAGCACAGCTGCGTGCTAACTCAGCTACATTGCTTTGTGCCTGGAACTTGGCTGGCCCACTTCTGCAAAAAGCCTTTTGTTGGACTGCAGAAAACCTGAAAATAAATTTGAAAATGGCCCATGTTCTTCATGATATCTTGAGCAGTGCAATTTCAAGGTGCATCTTACCCTCTCATGGTGTCCAAAATGATCAAATATCTCCTTACCTGAACTGAAAATGCTGAAGCAGCTGCATAACCAAGCATAACCATGCAAGCACTCATCCGTACAGTCCTGGTGTAGGTGCCCTGTTTGAGCCAGAGAACATATGCTGAATGGCAGCTACCATATGAGATTGCTGCCTGACAGGACTCTTCAAAGAGCAAGCTAAAAATGTTAGATAGGTGTGTTTTGTCCTACAGATCTCTCTGGGTTCAGAGCAGCATCTACCTTTTTACAAGTAAGGAGCATCTGCATCACCATAGCTATTTATAAATTTCATAGCAGCTTTTCCAAGCAGGTCTAAACCACAGACATCATCTTCCTTTCCTTGGCAGCTTAGTCCTCTACCTTCACCCTTCAGAAACTTGATGAAATATGCTAATTTCCACCAGGCTCTATTTGTTCCTGTTCCTTAGAAGGTGTCTGTGCAGGCCACCAGCTGAATAGAGCTGTGCCAGCTTATGGCAGCAGGCATCAGCTGTGGTAAGACTTGCTTACCAAGCCTTGAGCACTGCCATGTTCTGCCCTGTGCATTACAGGCAGCCTTTCCTTGAGCATACATGTCTGGAGGAACAGAAAAGGCAGGACCCACCTGAGGTGCTTGGATGGTTCCTAGGCATTAAATCTATTTAGTCACTGCTTGAAACTAAATCTATTTGAGGGCTGTTTGATGACTTTAGTTAATTAAAAGGCTTTTATTTAATGCTGGTTACTCTTACATTTAGTGAAAAAAAAAAAAAGATATTACTTCCGATATTGTCTCTTCGGATAAGAAGAATTAGCTGCTTTTGCTGATATTATCTCCTCTTAGTGAGTAACCAAGAAAGATTCATTATTGTCTCTTGAAGCTAAAGAAATGTCAAAGGTATTAAAACATTGACATTTTGTTGCAGCGAGATCTGTGAGATAAGCCAGTAAACTGCCTGAAGGCAAACTCTGAGATTACTCATCCAAATCTGTTGCTGTGATATGGCATTGTGGCATAAAATTGTCGTGAGTCACTCCCTCCCCTGTCAAGGTTCACACAAATGGCTGTGTAGCATTTATCATGGTTGTAATGGACTCAAAAGGGCCAGAACTAGAAACCGAGAGCTGTTTGTGGTGCTGATTTTCATAACAAAATATGAGCTTGTTAGAATTTGTATTTTTTTTACCAGTGCCAAATGAAATGCTGCACATGACCTGATCAGATGATACTGAAAAAAAACAGTATTAAATCATTCAGGTTCAGTCAGTCAGGATAGCTCAGAATTGTCTAAATGCTCCAAAAAAAGATTATTTCTCCTAAGTTAATATCTTTCCTTCCACCTGTCTTTCCTGGTCCCGTTTCTATTTTATTACAGTCCTTTCCAAGTGCATTGAGAAGACAAGATGAAAAAATCCTTGCCTGGTGAAAAGACCTGTCCTGTCTGTGTGTCCAAGGTGCCCATTCTTCTTGTTCACCTCCTGGGGCTGTCTACTGTCGAGCTGTAGCTCTGTCCTTCAGCCTTGTGCTGGTGCCTTTAAGCTTACCATGGCCCATATTTCTGAGCTTGCTGGAGTTAAACCATGCAGAGGCAGGCAGTTGTCATCCAGCATCTATCAGCAGCCTCGGTTTCTCTCTTTGCTGGGCAGGACAGCCTGCAGGATGCCCTCAGCTTATTTCACCCTTCCTGCAGGATGCCTGAAATTGTCACAGATCACAGTGGGACAGCCATTCCACTAGCACATTGCTTCGCTTTCCTTGAGTATATGTTTTAGAGGCAATAAATACTTCTGGGCTTTCGCAAAAAAACAAAGCCAAAAAAACCAGGAAGAATAGCTTTATTGACAGTTTGAAAAAAGCAGATTAAGTTTTTTGCATTTCTTTGTTACAGAAGGTGGTAAGAAGTGAGCTGTAGCACTGCAGTAATGAGCATCAGCTGACATTCTTTCTTCACTAACCTATGGCCTGGCTGGCACATGAACCAGTGCTAAAGCAGAGAGGGCTTGGTATCATTAAAAAACACATTTTCTCAAACACCACTTTTGAATTAGAATGGATTTTAAGATCAAAAATCCTATCACCATCATTGCTTCAGCCTTCATAGAGTAAGGAAACTCTGCTCAAGCTACAGCAAGGCCTTACTGCCTTCTCACTAACTCTGTTCTTGGTCTTGGTGTTTAGCCCAGAGAAAAGATAACTCACAGGGGACCTCATCAATGTCTGTGAGTATTTGAACAGAGGGTGCCAAGAGGGTGGATCCAGGCTCTGCTCAGTGGTGCTGAGCAATGGGACAAGAGGCAGTGGGCAGAAACTGAGGCACAGGAAGTTCTACCTGGATGTGAGGAAAAACTTCTTCACTGTGCAGGTGACCGAGCACTGGAACAGGTTTCCCAGAGAGGTTGTGGAGTCTCCCTCATTATTCTAGATGTGCCAACCCTCAGGTCTTTTTTCTAAGGAGAAGTGAGAACTCTTTCAGTTCTGAGCAGTGGGGTTTCTTCAGAGTAGAGGCAATGCTTTATCCTTCTGAGATCCTGAAGAAGCTTGATGTATCTTGTGCCCACAGGAGAGGGATTTACACCAGTCTCCATGCCCCCGGAGCCTCTTGGCTGAGGAAGCTCAGACCCCAGAGATGGCAGGTTCCTATGCAGTTACCCATGCTACCAACAGTTCTGTTTATTTTGGAGTGTTTTCAGTGGTGAGCCCTCTCCCTGCCTCTCAAGAGCCCAAAGGCAAGGAAAGCCCATTCAGGAGGGCTGCCCTGACTGTGGGCTTTTGCTCAGCCATTGCTGAGGGTTTCATTTGGCTCTCTTATTGCCGCTCAGAAATGCTCAATTTTAGTGGCTCAAGTCTCCTTGAGACATTTCAAGACAGCTCTCAACCACTCCCCATTCAACCATTCCCCACTTTTCCCTTGCAGGAAAGCAGACATAGCTGCTATGCTATAGCTCCTGTTCCAAGGAGGAAAGGGAATGAAAACATCCAGACCACTCTGGTCTCTGCAAGCCGGGAGTCACAGATACATTTTCATGTGGCTCACATTTGCATGGGAAGATCCCGCAGATTCAGTTTGTGAATTACATCCCATACTCAGACTTCTCTCCATGTCTCCTCTTCCTCACCCAAGGTTCAAACTCAAACCTTGATCTTGATTATCTATTAAATGCTCAAAAAAGCTATCCCAGACTATCCTTAAAGGCTCTTGTCATGTATCCAGGTCCAGATGCAATCTGCAGGCAGCCTCTAGCTTGGAAGGGAGCCAGAACTCACAGTGGACCCAGGCTGGTACTGGCACATGAGACACAGACATAACCAGAAGAGGGATACCACCAAATAAAAACAGCAGCTCCATCACAGCTTCCAGTTCTTCTCTGCCTTTCTGCAGCTTTGTCTACTTTCAGAATGCAGAGAACAGGGCACACACCCCATAGCACACCCTACCAGAAGGTCAAAGTGAAAACAATCTCTTTTGGGCTTTATCTGCTCTTGGTCCTCCTTCTCCTGAAGGCTGGTCCCTGGAGACAGCTAACTCCCCCAGCAATCCCTCCATCCCTAGGCATGTCCACGGCACTGGACTCCTCTTCTTTTCCAGCTGAGCTGTCCTTCCCCATGGTGCTTGACAAACCTCTTCCCTAGGACTTCTGCCCCACATCGTGTCTCCACCCTGGCACAGTGGATGAGGTCTGTGCACTTCCTGAGTCACTGCAAGCCGAACAGGCAAAGCTCAGCCCTGAGGATCTGTCCAACCCTGACCATGCCAGGCACAGAGAAGAAAATAACTCTGCTATCTTTTTTGGAGCAGGCTGCAGCTTCATGCTTTCATTATGTATTACTCTTGTCATCAGCCAAAAAAGCATGCAGGAAAACAGCCAAGCCTAGCTTATCAAATGTGCCTGGTAAGAATATCTTATGACTTAAAGCCTTGGCACAGCACACAGTACAGGCAAGTGCTTCCTCTGCAACTGTTTGAATTTTCCTGGCTATTTTGGAGGGAGGCCAGGAGGACCAGTCTCACCCTGAAACGGGCATGTGTGAGTGTCTTGCTGAACCAAGGCCAAAATTTCCCTAGAAGAAAAAAGGCAGAGCTTGTATAAGCCTGAAAAATCAACAACAACAAAAAAACTTTACTCTCATTTCCATAAGGCATGGAAATGAGGAGCAAATCTACAGTAAATTAGCCAGAGATGAACATTTGGATTCAGATTTCATTAGCTTGAGCATCTGGTTAAAATGAAGTATGATTTATTGCAAGCTCCAAGGAGAGGTATGGGCCTCTATTAAGTGATTAGGGAGAGGAGTCTCCCTCCTTGCCCAATCACTTTTTTTCCTTGTTTAATTTCATAATGGCCAGTTTGAAATTTCCACAAACACAAATGGGATCTGTTTTCCCTCATGAGAGTTCTCTCCACCTCCTTTGACAATTGAAGATATGACAAGGTAGCAGCCTTTAACAGAAGATTGTTGGCACAGCCCTGGGCACAGTCTGCCAGGATGGACTCGGCAGTGCTGCAAAGGGCAAGTCTGCCCCGATGGGGAAGAATTTCTGTACCCAGAAAGACAGCACAGCATTTATGAAAAGTCACTCTTCCATATTAATGAGATGGCTTGCACTGAGTGGGTGTGTAGCTGATCTGAGCACCAGCTGATGGTGACATCAAGCACCTGAGGGTGGGGGTGGCAGTGCCCACCATGGGATGCTCTGGGGAGCTCCAGGTGCTGGGATTTTTCCACCACCAAGCCCTGTTCTCCTGTCCTATCCTTGCCAGGCTGCTGGCATTCTCAGCCAGCCCATGGGCCCCACATTTTATGCCTCAAGACTGCAGGATGCTATTGCCTGCGTACCCCATGGCAGACAGGTAGGGGTAGTCCAATCCATTGCTTTCCTTCACGGCAATTCTGTGTCCCTAAATAATGTGATTTTAAAGCCTGATACTGTAAAATTTGCCCAAAAGGCAGTGTCCCTCCTCCTGGGGCGAAACAGGTGGGATAAGATGCATGTCCCTTGTCAGGTGCCCAAGAGTACAGAAAGGTAAAGGTGACTCCAAATAACCCCCATGTATGTCATTGTTTACTCCTAGCTAAATTTCAGCCAGCAGTGTTAGGTGTGCGAGGGAGAAATTAAGCAGCCGTGGGTTTCATGTGGCAGCTAGAGCTGAATGTACTCAGTTACTGCTCAAGCCCACACAGTGAGGCTGTGGAAGAGATACATGCATAATGCATATACTTTTAATTAAATGGTAACATCTTTCACTATATTGAATTTACTGCAATTACATTTATCATAATTACATTTATCTCTTCACACCCTTTGACCTACTGAAGCATCACTTTTTTCTTTCAGTTACAATATGAGCATAAACAACACTAATTGGACTTTAGGACTAGATGTGACAAAGGAGACCTGGAACTGTTCGAGGCTCTCCCCATTGCAGAGGGCAGTGCCAGAACAGGGATGCCCAAGGGCCACTGAGGGAGATAGAAGCTGCCCTGAGCTGACCCACAGCTGCAGGGAACAAGTCCTGCATGTCCCAAAGCTCCTCTCTGAGGCTTGGATACAGTGTTCTTGGAAGAGTTTTCAAGCAAGCAAACTGTCCTGCAGGAGCTTTGTTCAAGCAGAGACAGCCAGGGCTGTGCAAGCAGTGGTGAACAGGCTGGTGGGACAGGGGTTTGGGATTGGCAGAGGTGGCCCTTGGAGATCAACTGAGCCACCTCAGTGCTGCACAAAGATTTCGTTCAGGAGAAGGGTGTCCCTAGAAAGCAGAGCCTGGAGCTTTTGCCATTGAATGTGTAGGTAATGCACGCAGCTGGGAGATGTGTCACCTCTGAGCAGGAGGCTGCTGAGACCCACCATGGCAAGTTCTTCTCTGCTGAACTCACTGCTCAGCTTCCCACAGTCTGTGATGGGATCTACTGGGTACTGTGCAGCATCAGTGTCTGGGTCTGCTGGGCTGGGCAGGCCATGGCACAGCAGTGCAGGGGACCACTTGTGTAGGAAGATGTTTCAAGGCACCAAGGATGGGCCACAGGACTGGCAGTGCAGGGGTTCAAGTCACTGCACTAATCCAGTTTTTCCAGAGAGGGAACCTAAATCGTGTTGCTGGGGAAGGATGGGAGATAGAAATCCCACAATGGGAGAAAAAGGGTGAAGAGAGGAGACATCTCCCTCTTCCACCACATCCCCCATTTCTTTCCAGTGCTTCAAAGTTTAGCACTGCAAAATGGAGTGGCATAGGTAAAGACCTCAGTGGTAGGAAGGGATAAAAGAGTGGTCATTGATACCGTGTAGGATTATGGGGAGGACAGGGAGGCTGAAAAAATACCCTGTCTGAAGCAAGAAGAAAAAAAGGAGAGGAGGGAAGGAAGGAAGGAAGGAAGGAGGGAGGGAGGGAGGGAAGGGAGGGAGGGAGGGAGGGAGGGAGGGGGGAGGGAGGGAGGGAGGGAGGGAGAAGGAAGGAAGGAAGGAAGGAAGGAAGGAAGGAAGGAAGGAAGGAAGGAAGGAAGGAAGGAAGGAAGGAAGGAAGGAAGGAAGGAAGGAAGGAAGGAAGGAAGGAAGGAAGGAAGGAAGGAAGGAAGGAAGGAAGGAAGGAAGGAAGGAAGGAAGGAAGGAGGGAAGGAAGGAAGGAGGGAAGGAGGGAAGGAGAGAAGGAAGGAAGGAGGGAAGGAAGGAAGGAAGGAGGGAGAGAAGGAGGGAGGGAGGGAGGGAGGGAGGGAAGGAGGGAAGGAAGGAAGGAAGAGACCATCTCATGGAGGTTTCCTGGTTGGCAGGAAAACCTGTTGTGCTGTAATGCCTGTTAGACACTGGACCCAGGACAGCAGAAAGGGAGGTGGAGAAATGAGTGAGACAGAGGAAGGGTAGGAAAGTGTGGCTGGGGGAGCACCCACTGAGGGTCAGGGAAAGCAAGAGCTGGCAAGGGCCTTCAGAAAGGCAAAAGTTTTTCAACTGCAAAGCCAACGAAGCCAGAGGTGCTTGTGTGGGAGGGGTGCTCACAAGGGTAAAGGAAGCAGGCACCCATGAACCAGTCTGTGAGCGAGTGACTAGCAGAGGAGGGAGGAGGATTAGCAGGGTGGCATGGAAAGGTATTAAGCGGCTGAGAGGCAGGTCCTTCGAGGATGTACCTTCTGTTCCTGGTGGCTTGCAAATAACCAGGGCAAGTTGTCAGGAACCCACACTGAGCCTTGGCATGTTGAGCTGGAAGTGGAAAAATGGGAGTGCTCTTGAGCTACAGAGCTAAGGCAGCTCCAGCACTTCCCCTCCCCGTCTTCATAGGCCGGCAGCCCTGGTGGAGGTGCTTCGCAGGGGCTGCCATCCCCGCGGTGCCACAAAGGAGCTGTGAGCCCGTGTGACAAGGGCACTGCCGTTCTCATTCGCAGCGAGCACGCGTACTGCCAAAGGCACCAGCTGCAGCTCTGTTTCTTGAGCAAAGATTGGTCCTGTGGGGTTTAGTCAGCTTTGGAGGGCACAAGTTTGAAGTGCCTTTGCAGGAGGGAGGAGTGATCAGTCTCACAGTGATGCCTCTACCAGTAAGTTCCTAATTTTGCACAGCCAGGTAGAGGGCAGTTCACCTTTCTCCCCACAGCCTCATGCATCCACTCGTGGCCTCACAACATGAATGCAGGGCAGCCTCCAAAACCTCCAGAGCCTCAGCTCTTACGGGTGCCTCTTACATACACAAGCACCACAGCTCTCAGCCTCAACAGCCCCAAACCCTCTCTGGGTGGCCATGGAGCTGCAAATATCTCAGCTCCCAACAAGGCAGTGCACATCCCATACTGGAGAATGAAAAGGTTGAGTCAGCTGCAGCAAAAAATGTACCTGAAGAAGGACGGAAGTGCTGGGTGGTATTAGCACTCCTCCATCAAAAAAACCCCCCACCCAATCCTTGTCATCTCATGCCAAGCCACCTTGCGCCCTTGCCAAGCCTGGCATTGCTGGAAGTGGGCCAGCAGCCAGAGCAGAGCGTGAGACAATTAGCACAGAAATCAATTTTTTTTTTTATGTTTTGAGAGCAACAAGGCAAATAATTTAAAAAAATAAGATATTTGAGTTCTTCACATCATTGAGTCCCTGGGATGCCAAGCATCACTGACCAAATATCTTTAAAGAAAAGAATTTTCTCTGTGGTTTTCTTGGATTTCCAAAGAGCTTCCTAATCAAAAGCAGAGGGAGAATGATGCAGGAGAGTTAAGTTGCTCCCCGCTTGAAGAACTGAATAATCACTGCATGAAACAGTAAAAATCCATGTGGATTTTATGCTACTCTGATGACAGAGCTGAGCACTCACTGACATTACATAGCGCACACACACACTGTAGTAATGCTCAAAATGCTCATTAAAAAATAACATAATTACTATCAATTGCATATTGCTTATGTAATGAGGCAATTTTCTATATGTGATTTTAAAATAAAGTAAAAAGGCAAATAGTGTTTTAGACAGTACTTTGCCATCAGGCTGTCCAGCAGGTGACAGTGTGGGTTTTTTGCTGCTCTCTTTTTTGCTGTTTTCCCCTGTTCTCCTGACCGTCACAGATCCTGAAGACTGGTGAGGAGACACCTCACAGACCATATGTGCTACTGGCAGCACGTAAGATGTGGTTGTAATGGTCAGGGTTGTCAAACACATCTGATGTCACAGCTAAACAGATCCTATTTTTGGCTTCTCACAAAAAGGGCAAGCCTGCCCTCCTCATCTGACACCAGAGACTGGATGCTCCCATGTACCTGTCCTGGGGTGGCTGGGAAAGGGCAATAGTTGATCTTTTATTTTCCTCATTCCATGGCATACCCTCCTGTACATCTGGTCACAACCAGACCTGACTCTGTGTTTGCTGCAGGGCTGCCCTTCAGGTCAAGTTGCAGTTGGGCATGGGGATCCCAGTGCTGGCGAGCCCCAAAGGCTTCACTCTGCTTGGCAAAGGCATGGCTGTCACCTTTCATGAAGCTTGGGGTCTCCTACACTCACCTGCATCTGCACCCTAGTGGGTGCCTTCCTACCCCCTTACTGCCACAGGATTTGTGCACCACAGCCAGGCTGAAACCATTGCCTTATTGTCCCCCTGCCCCAACTTAACAGTGCCTGCATGATAAGTCTGTTTTCTGCTGGAGAAAGCATGTCTCCAGAGATACAGAATTGCTCTCAATTACTTCTGTCCAGAATGGCTTCTGGAACAACTTCACACTCAGTGTCATAGATCAGTCATCTGATAATGAACAAAAGATTGTTCAGATTTACATCTCTGAAGTCCCCACACTTCTCCATTGCAGCTGAATTCCACAAGAGTATTTGCTGACCTTTTAGTGCACAGCTTCTCATTCCACTGCACCTCAGAACACTGTTCTTTAGCAAAGACCTGTATTAAGCAGAATTAATTAACTAGGTTTGCTGTCTGGATAATCAATTTTCTTGGTATAAATTGAGTACTGTTGGAAGAACACTGATCTCTTGCTCCTCTGATTTCCCCACACGGAGATTAAAAATAGAAGATGATCCAGATGGAGAAATTGGGTTGGGATCAGATTCCTTCTGAATACAGAGTTTTGGCAACCTCATAAAAGGGGGTGAACATTGCTGGGATTTAATTTCCTAAGTGCACTGGAAAGTTAATGTCAAAACGTCCTGATTTAGACATCTTTGAAGGAAAGGGAAATGTTTCATTCTGAAGCAACTTTTCCTTTAGACATTGAAAGAAAGGCAAAATCAAGGGCAAAATTTGAAATTTTTGTGAAATGTTTTGTGTTTGAAAAAAATTGCAGTGATCAGGCTTTGTTTGTTTTGGGTTTTTTGGTGGGTATGTTTTTAAATTTTCCTCGATGGAGCAGTTTAAGAACTTCGTGTCTCTCAGCCCTGTGTGGAACATTCCTCCCCCCTTCCACTCTAGTAATGTTTTTTTGCTGCCTTTTGAGCCCTAGATGAAAGCACAAAAACCTGCCAAGTTTTGTGTTTGTCTACCTTGATCCTGCCAGTGTTTTTCTGGGTCTGATATTCAGCAAAGTGTGCCCCACCTAATGACCCCACAAATGATTGGCACCCCACAAAACTGAACTGTAACTTTAAGGTGGAGGAAATCCTCTGGGATTTATGAAGAAATTATCTCTCCATTTTTTCTTTGCATTGCAATTTTTTTTATGATGGTGGATCCACTTTACTAGCAAGCAAATGTTTCCTTCAATTGGCATGTTGCCCCTTGCCTCTTAAATGACTGGTTTGACTACAAATTGCTCAGACTCTGTGATTTATTTTTCATTTCTTTTATTGCAGGCATGAATACAGGAACAGGTAAACAGCTGAGCCGTAAAAGTTTCTCTTTAGGCATGTTTTCAACAAAATGCCATCATACACTGTCTGATGATACACGCTGCTACTCAGATGAAACAAAATGGGAGCAGTCTTGCTTTAAAGCTGCTGCCCACCACTCAATGCTGCAGCTGCCAAAGAAGCCTTCTCCTCCACTTACTCTCTATCTTCCCTCCTTCTCCACATCATCTACAGCTTCTTTTACGGCACTTAACTTTACAAAACACAGTTGTGAGGCTAATCTTACATGCAATTACAGATCAGTCTCAGTATATTTATTGCAAACTCCTTGAACATCAGGACATTAAAAAAAAAAGAAAAAGAAAAAGAAAGAAAAAATATTCCATTGCATAATTACAAGTTGGGTTTTTGCAGCAAATGAACCAGAAATGTATTCAGAAAAAAAAACCAAAACCAAAGGCTATTTGTAAACAGTTCAAACAAAACATGATGCTGCCTCCAATGAAACATTTCACTGCATTGCCAGCTCTGTTCCAAATGGGCACATAGGAATCCTGTTGCAAGAGAGTGAAGCCACGAACTGAAACTTTGGAGGAGTTAATTTTCAAATTTTGCTCTTCCAGGGTGTATGAAACATGAAAAGTCTGCACACACTGTGGGATCTGAGAGAGGTGTGGAATCTCAACCAACATTTCAAAAGAAAACCTGGTTATTCCTTTTAAAACAAAATAGTGGAAACAGCTGAGCCACACAAAAACAAAGCACAATTGGTTGGCTTCCAAAAGAGACTGCAAAATGAGAAAATATTTAACTCCTTGCATAGCTATTTAAATGGCCAATAAAGTTTGCTGGAATCACCCAAACATGACAACATTGCATTCCGCTGCTTAGAGACTTCACGCTGAAAAGCTGGGATCTGCTGATGGGCTCAGAGCATCACTCGGGGCACTGCGAAAAGCCGGGGCCACCCCTGGTAGGCTCTGCCAGTGTGGCTATAGCAGGAGGTGTTCTCAACCAGCTACTCCCAGATGGAGCACAGCCGTAGCAAAGCCTCTGTGCTTATGTCACTGTAAGTTGTTATCCCAGCTCTCTGCTCTCCCACAAGGGATAAAAGCTGTTCTGATAAAAGGATATTTCTGCTAGTTTATTTACACCTAATGTGCAAGGCTTTCTCTGGCAGAGCTACGCCGATCACAAGTCGTACCTCGAAGCTGAACCCTGGATGATGCAGCTGAGTCAGCAAGGGTTTGCAATGTAGACCCAACCAGAGGGACGGAAAGCAGGATTCATCTCACTTAACTTTAATCAGGATAAAGGTAGACACTTAAGTCAGAGGCACCTCCGGAAGACAGTTCCTTTGATCTCTCATCAGGTGAGAGCTGGGCATTTTCATGTTAGATGAGATGAACCCTTTCCCAGGAGAGCTGAAGAGACAAAATCCTTTCAGCCACCCCTTCCTGTCACCAGTTCTGGAGAACATGCTTCAGAATGCTGTTCAAATGCATTATCTTTACATATGTCAATGTACATGATAATGATAGCCTGTGCTGGGCTTCATGCTGCCACAACTACATATGCAAGCTCATTAAAGCTAGCTCAGATACTTCTGCACTATTATATAGACATACCTTCAGGCAGAGTATCCTTTAACACCTGAAAAGTTAAATTGTAGGGGCACATCTGGACTATCTGCCTCTCTGCAATATGTTCATGTTGGCATTGTCTTGTTCACAGTAGTTTTGGGTAACAGGTGTCCTAACACTGTAATTCCCAACCAGAGGTGAGGCAGTTTCTTCAGAGGATGTGAAAACTGAGATGCTGAAGCATGGCTGAAGAAGGTTCATAGTAAGAAAGAACAAGGTGATGACATTCCACAGTTAAAAGTTTAGTTTGATATCAGTAAAACAGTTTAAATAAAGTTCCATTAGACTGCAGATTAGGAAACAGTGGCAGCCAGTGGATAAGACACTAAAACAAGACAAGGCAACGTACTTGGAGTTGTTCTGTAGAAAACATCCCACAGAAACTAAGCAGCCACATGAGCCTTTCTCTCTTCTCCTGGTGGGAACCAAAGAAGGAGGAATCTCTGCCCTTCTTCAGCTATCCCAGAGTATGCCTCAGCTATAAAGACTTGGCTGTATAAAGTAACCTTTGTTCACATTTCTTGTTTTCCGGTTCTGACTATTTCAGCTGAAGAAATTTTATACAGTGGGAGCAATAATGATGCACATAAAATAATAAACTAATAGACTGTTTATGGGCCAGAACATCTGATGAGCTGGTCAGACTCAGGCATTCCGTTTTGCTAAAGCCTTTTTGCTTATGTGACCAGACTGACTTAATGTGGGTAACTGGATCTGTTTTGCCCCCAAACCTGAAGGCATATTGTGGGGTTCCTAAAGTTCACTCCATGGCAATCAGTATGACCGAAGGATGTGTTCAGATTTTTTTCTGTTTGTTTTCTTTCCCTTCTTTTCCTTGACAATGACTTTGTGAAACTGTTGCCAGTTCAAACACAATTGGGGGTTACCTAACAGGCAGAAAACCAGATTCAGCTAGAGTCAGCACTGTGCCATTCTCAATCTTACTTTGTTTTGCTCTCCCAAACCAGCATTTCTAGTTACAATTTTCATTTATTCGTTGTTCAGAAGGCTCACTCTCACCTGGACACAGGCAAAATGTGCTGCTGCCTCTCCCTCACCGATACCTTCTGGGAAGGGGTGAGAAAAGAGTAACAGGATATTGCATTCTTTCGTGTCTGTGCATTTTCCCCTCCTTTCTGATTTCCTCACAGGGATTTAATGTTCCTAACCAATTTTTTATATTGATGGAGTGGGGCATTAAAACATAAGGAATGGAAATGTCCTGGCTCTGCAACTAGAGGGTGGACAGCATACAAGTCATATCTGATTACCCAGAAAAGTCACCGGAATGCTTTTGAATCTACAGTCCAGGTGAGTTTTTGTGGCTCCTTGTGCCCACTGCTCATGTTGAGCCACTTTGGTTAAATTTTGTAATGTGATTTTCTACATAACATTTGTGCTGTGTGTTTTGACCCAATTTATGGCAACCAGAAAGTTTTGGGTTTGGTGGATTTAAATGGGAAGCTTAATGCTAATTTCTTGTCCCAGAAAATATAAGATAGACAAGCCATTTTATACCTTCACATTGCAATCCACAGTCTTACGAAGCTCTCCAGAACTCTCATTTCAGAAAAACAGCAGAAGCTAACTCTGAAGGAAACCCAGTCTCACAGCAATCACTTCCCAGCCTCCACACAAACAAACTGCTTAAGCTGAGATAAAGCCATCGTAATCAGTGCCAAATGGAGGGCAATTTTTTATCTTAATACAAATAAGAGAACATAGTGTACAGAGTAACAGAAAAATATACATCTTCAGCCATACAAAATGCACAAAAGCTTTCCTGTTGAAAGAGTACCTTGTAGCTGACAGTCAGATGTTGTTTGTTTTCTAGATGACCCTGAACTACTGAACAAGGGGAAACAGAGACTTTTTTTTCCCTAGGAAATAGTTGGTAGCATTACCTGTGTAATTCCCTCCCTGTGGCTGCAGCTCTGCTAGTGCTGGACCACCCACCCCACCTCATGCCTGAGAGAGCTCCACTGGATGTAGAGGCTGCTTGGGTGTTGGAGGTGACCAGGATGTATAGCCAGGTGCACCCTCCGCAGGTTTGCCGGGACACATGTGCTGATTAGTAGAGTTAAAAATATGGGTATAGGCACAGCTATGCCATAAACTATCACTGTTCTTGTTCTTTAAAGTGACCAGTCAATTCATGTTAGTCAGGAAGGTGGTTTATTTATCCATGAAGGAAAAAAATTCTCACTCTGTGAGCTATGTCCACACCGCTGAGGCTCTACAACCTTCAGTGCTGGGGCAGAAGATGTCCGAGTGTGGGCTAGCCTTAAAGCCTAGGCAAACTCGAGAAGGTAAAACTCCACACTTACTTTAAAAAAGTCAGTATCAAGCTAGAAAGTCAGTAGGAAATTACTTTAAACAACGCATTTTTTTTATCCATTAATGGAAATACGGTAAGATTTAGTTGAAAGTTTAGGTCAAGGTGACAAACTCTAGGGAGTACTGGGTGCGTATATCTGTAGGGTGGGGTGTCTCTCCCCCTTGCAGCTATTTATATCTCTGAGTGAAGGTTAAGGTTAGGAATTTAATAAGACAGCCGTTTATTCTGTGGAGACTAACAGTCCTGGGGTTAGGATGTAATAATCATTCTTCTGCTTTAAAAATGGTTCTTTAACAAATAGCAGTAGCTCATTGCAATTTTCAGTTGTACAAAATGACATATTTTCTATGTTACTATCAAAATATTCTGCATAACATTAATTTCTGTGCACTTATTAACATATGTACAGAACAGTGTTTCCCAATAGAAATCAGTATGCTCCTTGCTGATCCTCTTTGCCCTAGATTTACCAAAACCAAACCAGAAATTAATTGTGTTAATAGTATAAAATCTCAGGAGAGATAAAGGATTGAAGGTTTATTTCCCAGCAGCAAATGAATAAAGGAACTCCTTCAAGTTAGAGTCTAGCCGAGACGTGATTTTAACCAACCGTGGTGAATCCAGGCGAGCCAGGAATATCACACATTTTCCCAATGCATTATGTTGAGTACACAGAAGCAGAGGAATGTAAACAGACAGAAGGCACATGAAAGGCCCCAATCCATTCTCCATCTGACGGAAGTGCGAATTTCATAATTCTGTCATCAAGAGTCTTTTCATCATTTTCTCTCTCTCAAGTTCACGCCTCAGAGTCTCAGCACTGTGTAATTAATGCACAAACAGCCAATTATGGGAACAACAATAAGTCTCAGATTTCAATTTAAAATAATTAACATTTTCAAAATACCAAAGGAGGGGAAAAAAAGGTCAGACTCAATTCAGTGAAAAAGCTGATAACTGATGGCTGATTCAAAAACAAGTATCACTTGATATTTCTGAAGAGCAAACAGAGGCAAGAAGAAGGATATAAAAAGATCCACATGGCAAAACAGTTTATAATTTCATCTAACCCCCATTAAAGGCTACTCATTTCAAAGGAAGCTGGACTAGGACTCTAAAAATGGAGCAGCTACAGCAAATGCCATCATGAAAGACTACTGTTACAGCCTTCTGCTCCTTGGTGTGGTCTGATATTGAGGGATATCTATATACATAGATACATAGATATGCTGAATTTACCGCAGTCCTGCACATATCAGGGTGTGGGAATTGGAGCCTGAAGTTCTCACTTTCACCAATTCACTCCAGAGCCCAGAGGCTTTGTAACCCTGGGAATGCCTCGGGTAAGTGATTCCATTTCTGAAACTGTTTACCGTGCTGTTCTGAAAGTTATGTATCTCACACTTGTAACAGAGTTTGGAGATTTAAACTGCATTGCAGAAACCTTGCAGCTCATTTGTGGAGAAGCAGGGGTAGAATCACCCACGTGTGCTTGAGACATCCTACAGAAGCTGAGTTCAGCATTACAGCTTCAGAATTACATTTTTACTGGAATGATAAATTTTTAGATGAGTTAGCAATGTTGAGCAAGTGTGCAGGTGCAATTAACCAACATCTGCAAAAAATAATGAACAACCAAAAATGGGAATTGACTACGAATCCAAAAGTAAAAAAGACTCATTTATTATGATGTCAAAGAAATACTTTTCTCTTCATAAGCCTAAGACTATTTGTGCTCCAGAAATACAGAGTATATCCACTGCTACATTTATATTCAGTAAATTATCAGCTTGGGAAGTTCAGCTTTGATTAAATTATAGAATAAGAAGCCTGCATGCAAAACCAGTAGGATGAAATAATAGAAAACTGAAAAGAGTCTGCCTGTGGAAAGGTGGTATAGCTTGTTGTTTCTCTGAGAAATTACAAGGCCACTGTAACACATTACTAAAAAAGAAAAAAAAAGAAAAAGAAAGAGGTACAAGGAAGAAAACCAATGCCTGTTTTTCATTTGGAAGAACAGACATTTCTCAACCTCAGCTTTCCCCCATGGACATCTAATTTCAAAAAACAAATTGTAACAGCAATTATTAAAACAAAACCTTTGTGGTTCAGACAAAATGACTTGCCTGAGGAAAATCTGCACAACCCTTTCTCTCCAGGCCATTGGCCACAGAAATGGTACACTGCTGGCTACAGTAGTTAATTAAGGTAGGCTTTTTTTAAATCTCAGAGCATGAGAGTATGAGTTACAGGTATTTCTTTACGTAACTCACCTATTCTGAAGTAGTCAAGCAATAATGTTTTGGTATAAGAGAAAATTACACTTTATGGTAATTATGACAGAAAAAGGGAAATCAAGCTGACTCCTTTAATGCAGAGAGCATCATAGTATTTCTGTGGAAGAACTGCACAGTACCTGTCTGCCAGCGAAATGGGCTTATGCGACGTATATACTGTCTGGACTGTTGGAGTCGGAATAGTCTCTGCCAGAGACCTCAGGACAGGTGAGGGAGACACCAGCGTAATCTTAGGAGATGACTGCACCCCACAGCACTGTAATTTGCTGTCTGCAAATTCTGCCTACAAAAAAATAAAAGGATGTAAAAGAAAAGAAAAGAAAGAAAAAATTGTAAATTAGCTGCTGCTGGTCTTGCCATCCTTCACTATCCAATTCATTGCCAAGCACTCGGTAACAGAAACTGAGAATGAGAACAAACGGGAGGCTGTGGCTATAACCTCTCAGTGCAACCTCTGCAGATGCTGGACAGCCACCTCTTTTGATGCCTGGGGGATCAGCCTGATTGCAGCATGCGCTGGATGAAATGACACGGCACGTATGGGACTGGCAGCATTCAGGTAAAAAACATAATCAGTTTGGAGAATGACACTTATCATTATTGCATTTTCCCTAAAAGTGATGCGGAATGTTGACAACATGAGATTTCTGGAATATTCTTCAGGAATCTTATACACTTTGCTGGTGGGTCCTCTAACTACTCTGTGTTTTGTTAACAGCTGGGGGTCTGGGCTTTTAGGAGTCCAGGTTTTGAAATCTCCGCCCCTTTCCCACATTTGCTAACTGGAACATGCCTCAAGAGAAATATTTTTGCAGTATCCAGTGACAGGCAATGTTAAAGCAATATTGGAAGTGCAGATTTAAGACAAAGATCAAGCAACCATCTCCTGTCTTTCATGTGAGGCATATTAGCACAGCATTATAGCAAAGACTGGGCTACCCTTACAACCAGAGGGGGAGGATCCCTAAAAATCAAACAGCCCTGTCTTGTTTTTTGGCATGGGCTATTTGTCATGCCAAACCACAGCAGCTAGTGCCTGTGGAGCATGTCTGACCCTGACCTGGGAAGAACACAGAGCAACTGCAGTTGTCAGTGTGTCAGGATCATTAGAACATTCTCCTGCTAGTATCAGCTCCATTTCTTCCTTGATGACTTTTTCTTCTGGACCTGATTCAGAGTCTAAGGCAGGGAGGAAGAAAAATCACCATCATAAGGAAGCAGCTATTTGAAGAGCAACCTTTATTTTTTTGGTCTTAATTATTTCTCAAATTCTGCAAACCTCTGCAAATGATTCAAAAACATAGTTTAAACAGTGGGAAAAATATTTGACCCCAGGAAAGACTGCCTCTGTTAGGCTTGCTTGCTTACTGTCACTTTTTAACATGTCTAAACACATCTGTTATGATCCAAAATAACCTCTTAAGCAAAAGGAATTCCATTGATTCCACAAAATTAGTAAAATGGAAAAATGTAAAATCAACTAAAGAAACTCTCCTGTGTGTAAATAATGGCTAATAGAACCTGTTCAAAATTCTCTGTCATTCAACTTTTAAAACTCAACCTTACAAACTGCCGGGGTGTGAAATCTGGTGTTCCTCATACAGGACCCCTGTGCTCTGAGGACTGCCCGATCTTACTGTATGGCATGAGAAGAAGACATCACTCTGCAGCTGATGTAAATTCTCCCAGCCTCAGCGAAATCAGCAGTGATGACAAACTACACTTGCTGAAGAATTGCCTGGAGTCCCATTGTGTGTTTGCTCTGGATGATTATTTTACAGGAGATATCCAAACAATTTTTTTATTTATATGTCTGATTGCATGGTACACTTAGCCAAATATTTAACTGGTCTAAACAGATAAAATGTCATTAATTTAAATCTATATGACTTATGCCTGCCTGAGAATATGGCCATCATGCCTGCCATTTTTCTATGAAATTCAGAGGGTTCCTGGCTTGAAGCTTATATTTAAACATTCCAGGTAACCACATCACCTAATTTTTCATCTGATCAACACAACTGCGTATACACCACCAAATTTGAAGCTGTACATGAAAGGTAAAGCCTTCTAAATATCACTCTCCATATTCCTGCTTAATAACATTTCAATGTTTTCTTCCACAAAAAAAAAAAAAAAAAAAAAAAAAAAAAAAAAAAAAAGGGGGGAAGGGGAAGTAAGGAAAAGAAACAAGAAAACAACAAAAAAGAAAAGAAATCAATTAACAAACATTACCATCTGGGTCTGTGTGTGACTGGAGACCATTCAGAGTTAGATCTCATCAGGATGACCTGAAATGCTTCTGTGGAAAGACACCGCCCTTTGGGCTGGGACAGAGGGCCATGAAACACAGGACCAAATCCCACCTAACTCTCCTGATAGTTTTCCCATCTCTATGCAGTCCCATTGGCAGCTGCCTGTTTGCCACAGATATTTGTACATAACTCACTAAAAGGAATGTACGGGATCATGTGATGGATCATACATCGTTAGGTTTTTATTGCAATGGTATTTTAAATATTTGTGATCTGGATTTTGCCCTCCACCCTGCCCAGGGAAATGGAAATCTATGGGGAGAAGATAGGATTTCAGAAAGATTAGTTTGAATTTTGCTTTGCTTATTTTCTCCTGACAGAACATAACAAAAATTCAACATTTGAATTTGCCATGAAATAGCCATATTCTGCAATATGGAAATTTCTGTGGTTAAGTATATCAGTATACCTTCTCTTTGTATTTCAGAATTCTGACCCCCCAATTATGAAAATATATGTTATACACCCCTCCTAAATTTTGCTTTCATCCTGTCAGAGACAGAAAAATAATGTCTGACTATCAATACTAGTTAGTGGGAAAGCTATTTTGGGGGCACATCTTTTTGTTTAGATAAAGGAGTACTGTGAAAGACACAAGCAGTGTAACTGTGGGTTAGCTTTTATCACAACTGTGCTGTCTGGACTTGGCTGACATAATGAAACATTGCTATGGCATTCCTGTGTACTTTCAAATGCCTTTAATTAGAGCTCAACTGTGGCACTTACACAGCTTGGGGATGCTAACTCTGGTTTTAAAATACCTATTTGGAGAAAAAACACATTTACATAAAAGCCCATGATCAGGTTTATTGTGAAAGAAAAGCCTCTTTCTTTAAATCATTAAATACAGACAGAACCTCCACATGACCCAACAGTGAATTAAGTTACTTATCTTGGATTATATGCCAGATATAGATTGCTGCAACCAGTAAAATTTAAAGTCACAGTCTGAAATGCTTCATTTTGCAAATGTAACTTAAAAATTGTAAGTCATTTTATATGGGGTTTATAAGTAGAGTGTTTCCTAAAGAGTAGTTAAATTTGTCATACTTTTTTTGTCATACTTATTACATAATGCCTCTACCACTAAAGCAAGATTTCGATTGTACTTACTTTTTAAATTGTCAGTTTTCTGTTTTTATGTAGTTTACCTCACCAAAATCCCTAAGTCACATCTTCTGTGAAAATTTAACAAGAGTGTAGTTCAATATTGGATTCAAGCTCTTACGTAAACATGAGAGTTTATACAAGGATACCATTGTAGTCACTCACCCACTAACTATAATTCTTTAAAATTCAGATGTAAATTCAATGAAAATCAGGGCCCTCTTTGTGATGGCACAGCAGGTGGTTTCAGGCAGGAGGCCATGCAATTGCTAGACAGAGGACTAAGTCTTCCCATTCCCTTACTGCTCCCTGTAAAGATGTTACGGAGCTTCACAAGTGTCCTCTGCAGTCCTGAACTGAACAACATTTTGGAACTGACTTCATCAGTGGTGAGCCTTGACCTTTAACTCTTAGTCCTCTGTCTAGTAAGCAGCAATGTCTGAATGCAGGCAACATTTTGTATAATGGAAATATTTAACTGCTTTGTACTCTAATTTCTACTTGGAATTTATCCTTTTTTTTTTTTTTTTTGAGGACTGCTTAGTGCATAGATTTCTGACATTTAAAAAATCAGTTGGAATTGTGTTAAAACACAGTTTTTAGTTGCACGTTCTACTTACAGAAAACTGTGGTACTGTTGTAAAGGGATCGAAAAAAGGATTAGATGTATCAGCAGGGAATGTCTTTATCTTTAAAAAAGATAAAGAAAAAGATGTTACTTTCAGAGCATAAAAATGCAAAAGAAAAAAAAAAGCAGCAAAGCATTGCAACTACAGTGACATATCCAACAAATCAGAGCAGTTCAGCAGTGCTTGGACCAGACCCAAAAAAGACCCCTCCAAAAATGCACACAGAAACCTGATGATGAATAGTCAAAGCATAAATATGAAAACTTGATAAATTAATTTTACCATGTAATTAAATCTGTTGAGCAAATACAGAGCTGGTTGCATACAATGTATCTTCCAATTCTGTCACCAGAATTATTATTATTCCTTCCTTCAGCCAGCACTACATTTTAAGATATGCAATATGAAGTGCAGGAGCAAATTTTGTTGTGCAGGAACTTTGTCTAAAGAACTTGTGCTTTAAATATTTTAGAATTCCAAATTCTCACTTACACAGTTGCTGCCAAAGACAAACAATCACACAATATGGGATCAAAAGGAAATCATATATTAAAAAACCACGGGGACAGCTGTTTGTTTCAGGCAGCTACAAGGCCCTGTGTTGAGAGGAAGGCTGTGGATAAAGGATGACCCTTGGAGGTTTTTTGAAAAGTGCATGGAGACAAAGAGGAGAGAGACCAACACATCCATCTGCCGAGAGGGCTTGGTCCATGAGGATAGTCACTGGTGAGACCAGACCCTGCTGGAAGTCACTTCTGCCCTTAAAGTAGTTTCAAACATCAGCTGAAATTAAAAATATATCAAAAGCAACAACAATCTCTGTCCCACTTCATTGTGAATGCTGTTTCTCATTATTTTCCTTTTTAGAATGCAGACATTATTCATTCATTCGGAGAGGACAAAATAGCAGATAAACATATGAGTTTTGAACTGCACTTCATGCTTTCCCTTTGGAAAATCATATTTTTCACTGTAAAGGTGTGTTTTTCACTTTATTACAGGAACTGCTGTGCATTGGTTTGTTATGCATGTCTCCAATCATAATTTACAAACTACAGCTACGCAACTGTTGTTTAATAATAAGGAAAGCTACCCTGAGGGCGCTGAGTCCCTGTAGGCCAAAGAAAAACCTGGAATTATGACATCAAATATAATTAAGTAAATGTACAGTGTTTATTTTGCAAATAAAATAGCAGTAACATAATGGCTTATAAGAGTACCAAGGGAAATTAACAGCTATCTGTGGGCTTGCTTCTGCAAACATGTGGAATTCAGCTTAGCATTAATTGTCAGGCTTCTTACACATGAGGAGTATGGATAGCAAAGATACAGTCAAGCATGTAAATAACTTTTTAACAGAATAAAGGTGTTTGTAAATCAATTACACAGGCGTAAATGAGCTAACTCTGCAAAGGAGAAATTATTTCAAATCACAATTTTCTATGCAAACTTATTAAAGGAAATTTCACAGTCCTTTTACAGTCCTATATTCATGTCTGTTAGCAAAGTGTATTTATGTCTGCTTTATTGCTGATTGAACCTAACTCACTGGACTGACACAATAGCTCCTCACTGGTTTGTTATGTTACATTATACCCAGAGCCAAATCTGGACAGGTGTAGCATGTCTCACTCTTCTGAGAGACAGCACATACCCATGAGCCCAGGCTGACATTCTCAGGTTATGAAGGGTATATAATATGATGTTACAGTACAAAGTACAAGTGTACTCAGTTACAAACACAATCATTGAGCCAAAAAGGGATGGGAAGCTGGCTGCTCGTGTGCAGTATGAGTTTGATATCCCACAGCTAAAATCTCTCTAATTTTGCCAGTTAGTCTCATTAAGGAAATGAAACACAGTTAGTGAATGCAGGAAAGAGAAATTATGCAGAATGCTTGAGAGTCCACAGGGACTTGGGAGCAGAGGCACATAACAGGAGTCAGCCACTGAGAACAGGCCGCTGTTACTCAAAAAGCACAACAGAGTTTATTGTTTTGGCCTTGATAAGATTGTTGCTGCCAGCTTCCATAGGCAAGGCAGAGAGACAACACTGTTGTTGCCTCTTCAGCGTCGGCAAGAAGCTCTCAACTATTAATGGCTTGGCTCTTCAGAGTAGGAAGCTGGTACATCCTCATCCACACAATAGCAGAAAAAAATCCCATATATTCAAGAATATTGTTCAGACAGAGGATATGCAGGATGGGGAGACAGCAGTGTGGAAAGCATCACTTAAAAAATTGGTTTATGTGAAACCTGATTTGGAAATTTCAAAGGTCTTTTCAGTCAGGAATATACTTCACCTACTTTGACCTAACTGTCCTGCATGTTCACCATGACCAGCAGTAGCAGTTGCCAGCACCTGCAAGGGGGAAGAAAACCCTGTGATTCCCACCCCAGCACACAAGGAAAGCAGATGGGTGAGTCTCTTCCTTACCCTTGCACTGCAGTTGAGTATATTGCACAAAGTCAAAAATCTCAGAGCAGCTCAGAAAGCAAAACAACTCCCTGACCAGAACCTAAATGCTATGCCTTCCCCTCACAGCCTCTCTCTCTGCCCTAGTAGGAAGACATATCATACCTTTAAATATCTCCTAACTCACATGGCAGAAGCAGACCCGTAAATTTCCCAGGGTGATTTCTTCTTCCTGCTGTGACAGCACCAGTTGAAAGATGCCACCTGGGAACTGAGAAAGGAAGAAGGGCAGAGCCAACTCTATCACCTACTTCAAAGCTGCAGTTCCTTCAGCCTCTG
This sequence comes from Corvus cornix cornix, assembly GCF_000738735.6. Lineage (NCBI taxonomy): Eukaryota > Metazoa > Chordata > Aves > Passeriformes > Corvidae > Corvus > Corvus cornix. The sequence continues at coordinate 87,504,947 of NC_046333.1, forward strand.
GAGACCTTCAGCAACTTCCAGGGTTTTCCTGGGATGGCACACACGAAGGGAAAAGGAAGGGGGAAGAGGAGATGGGCAGTTCCATGGGCAGATCAGTCTCATGAAGGGGAACTCTAGCTGCTCAGAGAAGTAAAACACAGTAGCTGCCAGTGTGTGGATTGCGTATAGACCAGAGTGAGGTTTGCTGTCTGCTTTGGTATGAAACAAAACAAGTAACATCTTCGAAGTTTAATGCTCGGCACAATTCCTGTCATGGCAGATGGAGCAGCAAGCACATCCACATTGCTTAGATGGGCATTTTCTGGAACAGTCAAGCTCTTCTACAGGACCAAAAGGGACTGACTGGTGTCACAGGGGCTACAAAAATACCATGAGCAACAAGAGGTTAGAGCTGTGCTCTCCTTAACAGCACAGACAGGCTTTTAAGTACAAAACTTTATTTCAAGCACGCTTGCTCTCTCTGCAGGAGTGCCAACAGTCTTGCTGCCAAAGTCACAGCCATAAAACAACCTTTAAGGCAGCCCCCATGAGTAACTGTCAGGTTGCAGGGGCATGGCATGAAAGGGGAGTGAAGAAGTTTGGCATTCCAGCAGCATCTCACATGCTTGTTGCATAACCTGAAATGCCCCTTGCTTGAAAGGTCAGGGTGCATTACCACAACAGAATTACTTTGGACAAGCAGCTCCTTGTCTGGAATATTTAGCTTGGCAAGTTGAGAATTTACTAAGCTTAAAAGAACAGTTGACTGTCATAAAAAAAAAAAAAAGAAAAAAGAAAAGAATAATAAAGAAGGAATCGGCATAGTCTCAGGAGAAGTCCAATGGTTGAGTAAGCTTTAGGGTGAAAAATCTGAAAATCAGTCAGGTATAACAGTAATATTGATTTTGTGGGAAAACGAGAAAAAATTTATTCCTCTGTGGATAATTTCCTAGCAGTACTCAAAGATTCTTTTTGCATTATTAGCTCTCCATTGGGGTAATATATTTTGGAGGCATCTTTGGCACAACCAGAAAGAATTAACAACACTGATTTTCCTTGTTTAGATTACGAGGGAGAATAAAGAAGGCTAAAGGAAAAAAAAAGGACAAATGGACAAGAACCTTCCCCTTTTCTTTACATTTGTGCAAAGAGTTCTTCTGGATGAAATTTAAAATCTCTGTAAAAACAATTGCACTTTCCTGAAACACCTTTTAGATGAGTTAGGAGAAAAAAGTGTAACTTTCTCATAAAAGCAAATGGAAGTGGAGGGACATAAAGAAAGAGTATTTCTGTCAAGTTAATTGATATAAAATCAGTAAAATTTGGTATTTCTATCAGAAGGGAACGTTACAAATGTCCTTATTCTGGCAAAAAAATACTACTTTTGGGAGAAGTGGGCTTAATTTGGATATGTTCCCTTGCCTTTGGAATAGTGTATTCACTGCCTTGGCACAACTTTCTTTTCTTCCACAAAGGTCCAGTTATATTTTCTGCTGTTGATGCTTTGCTTCACTCCCATCCCCTGCACCTTGACTGGAGGCATTTGTAACATTATGGTGAAAAAGTGTGATCTCAGTGGGTAGGCACTGTCACTCTGTGTACTGACCAGAAGCAGACAGACTTTAGGCCAAACACTTTGCTGGACTCCCATGCATTGCAGCAAGAAGAGGCAGAGCTGTTAACACCTAAAGTGGTGTCATAAATAAGGCCCTCAGGATACACATATAGCCAGGAGTATTCTGTTGTGCTTTATTTCAAAGTACACGGTGTAAGGTGAATGCCATCATATCTATACAGCACAGAGGTTTGTTTCTACTCATCAAACTAGAAAAGGACGTCAGCTGAAACATCTAGAGGACATTACACTAGCATTTGCCAGTCCTGACATGTGACATGACTTTAGAAATACCAGTTAACCATTAGGCTTAGTTTCCAAAAGCAGTGTGAAGATTCTAGACTCTGCAATTTTTCAGTAAAACTTCTTGTCTGCTGTCATACCATTTCAGTGGCTGAAATGAATAATGAGGCAGAAAATGTAAACCCAAAGATTTTCTGGTATTTTTCACCACAAAATACCTACATGGACAAACAAATTCTTTTCAGTGGGAGCAGTTCCAGGCTCAAATGATCGAACACTCAGATTATGTCAGCCCCAGTATATGTCCTTCTTGTGTGGAATCATAACCAGCATGACAGGGAGGCATAATCACTGCCAGGATGCACAGGGCAAAAATCAGACCAAAACAGTGCAGCTCATCAAACTTGCAACAGGAAAGAAGCATAAATCAGCAATACTATTGACCAATTGGAAAAACCTGTGTGATGAACCATATGTCCCGATGAACATACTTGGTGCAAATCCCACACGTTGCATCACAGGCCACCTTCTTTTCATGGGATGTAGGATTTTTTCTAGTTTTTGAATTGATATCTGGGTGCCCGTGTCAGCAGAGAGATTTTGTTTACACACATTAAAGAGGGCACTTCTGCAGAAATGTACTGTTGAAAACACCCTGAGGCACCAAATGCAAAGTTTCTGAAGAGGATGGGTTTCTGCACAAGCCACTAAGCCAGGGAGGAAGAAACTGAACTACATGTTCAGAACCTCCCTGCCTACTGTCACTCTCTCTGAGGAGACAACACTGGAAAATCTCCCTCATAGTTCCATCTGGTCTTTGGACCTCCCTTTCTCATCTTGAAAAAAACTAGTGGAGACTGGAGTTCAAGGAAATATTTCCAAGGATATTCATTGACTCCTAAGAACCAACATAAGTGAATCCAAGTCTTTGACTCATCTGATTTGGTGTGAGTTTCCACAGGACCTCTGTACTGCAGTACAGAGTCCCCCTCCCCACTGCTCGATTCCCTCTGGCAAACTGAAAAAGCTCCACTTTGAAAGTTCCATGTTCATCCCGCAATATCTTTGATGAGACAAGTTCTCTTGGGGCCCCCTCAAATGGTGAACTTGCCATTCCTCTGCTCATTGATGTACACCAGCCCTTCTCTGGACCTTGCAGCAGGCTGAGTCCACCTGTCCTGGAACACAACATAAAGCATACACTGCTTTCTTGATGTCTCACGAGCTGCTTGTACTTTCCTCTCCGTCAGGTATTTTCCTCCCTCTTAGAGGGACTTTGTGCAATCCTTCCTCCCAGAGGGGCATTGTCTGGAGGTGGCTACATGGCTCCTTGACTGTGCTTCTGTCTCCCAAGTAGATGTCAAGGGAGTTCACGGGAGTAGAAGATGTAGAAGGTTCAGCCTCTGCTAAAGCTTGGCTTTGCTGCAGTTTTAGCATTTCACAGATACTTTATGCATAGTAGTTTGTGGCTGCAGTATAAACTACACACTGTTTGCAAGCAGGTCTACAATCACAGTAGTTAAGTTGCCCTGGATATAATCCTGAATCTTCATGTCAACTGCTGTAACAATTTGCAAGGGCAGCCCTACAAATTTTGTTGGTGCTAGTATCTTTTTTATGCTACCTTTAGGGATCAAGTACTCTAGATTTTCACTCTAAGGATTGTAATTATGGGTTGCTAGCAAAAGGATTTCAGAGGTATTGGGAGAGCATGAGGGACGACGGAAATAGCGTTGTTAAATCAGTCCAGCGTCTCTACAGCACACTGGAAGAAAATGCGTGTCCTGGATAATTTTTACAACATAAATTTGCCTCGTGAATATTTTTGAGAAGACATTCTTTGAAGGAAAACAGAATAAGAACAATTCAGATGTGACAAAAATGAGACAGTGTCCATGCTCTCACAGTCTTCAGGATTTTCAGTAGTCTTTCGCTGGTGCTGTGAAGCAAGCTGAAGGAAAACATAACTACAGAATGGGCTGTCAGCCCAGTCACCATCCCCTGAGGAAAATGTGGCACGGCAAAATGATGTCACAGTCTTGGTGTGTTGGCAAAAATGCGGACTAAAGATTGCAGTGTTTGCTTGGTCTTTGTTTAAAATGCAGAAATGAAGCAGGCAGAAAGCAGAAGGTACCTGCTGGATATGGTTGCTCTCCAACAGTTGCTGCATTAGTTGAATTGCTGGGACAACTAATGCAAAGTTACCTCTTTTGTCCCTTGGCCTTTACCAATGAAATCAACGGTGATCCAGTGGCAGGTGCCTACACCGCGTGCACAGCCAACAAAATCAAGTGGCATCTCTGCAGATGGAGGCTGTTTTCATAGAAGAAAGTCACTAAAGATGGATAACACGAAGAGGAGGAAATGAGTGTTGTGATTCCTGCCAGTTGAGAGTGCCCCAGGTAAGTCATATACTTCTCGATTTCACTGCCAGCAAGCAGACTGTACATGCATTTTGTACCAGATGGAAAAACTCACCCCTCACCACACCTGCTTATTTCTAAGTATAGACACTGATGGCTCATCACCCAATAACTGTTAGTTCACCATGAATTATTGACACGGAGACTTCAAACCCAGGAACATTCCCACAAAGGCTGATTGATAACCACCTAACACATCTGCCCTTTTTAGAACCCTCAGGATCACATTCCTCTCTTGAAAAGTTATGATAGATTGGCACAAACAGTGTACTACTTGTCCTCAGTCCAACACAAACAGTTTGTCTCTCTACTGTAATCAACCTATACTTGTGTAAGAGGAAAAGCTGGCTGAAAATCCTTAAGTGTCCAGAAACTCAACCCATCACAGTCTCCTTGACTGTCAGGATAGTAAGAAATACTTTGCACTAATTTTCTGCCCCATTTTTCTGAGCTATTGAGCTCTGGCAAAATCCCCAGGAGTTTATACAGTTCATTATTATAAAGGAAAAGAATAGCACAGGTAGAATAAAGTCAGTGGAGCTGCAGAAAAAGCGTTAAAATTACAAACTGGTGCACTATTTATAGATCTATACAGAAGGACGCTTGAGTGTATTTTCAACTTCAGCATGTGACCAGCCCCAGGGACTACTGCAGCCTTAATCTATGCACGTGCCTACAAATTTTGGCGACCTCTCACGAATTTTGATCTCAAGTACACATAAGAGTGCTGACTGCTGTGCTGTGCTGCAGTTGTCTCACTACTCTAAAAGTCTACTCTGAACTAAGCTTCTATAAGACAATAATAATTTCCCATCATAATATGTCACCTTTTCCAACATGCATTAAGAAAGCAGAGCATTGCTTCTTTAAAGGTAGTGGATACAAAACTATTTGATCCTATCAATAAGACCAACTGGAGTAGAAGCTGGAAGTCTATAAGGAACAAGGTTTTGCTCAGTTTAAGATTCGTGCATGAACAAATTCAATCCCATATCTAGCAAATCTTTTGTGATAAATGTTATAAATAAAAACCTATTTATTCATAATCTCACACCCTTGATAATGAATCACTCATATTGCCAGCCATCAAGCATTAAATAAACACAAAGATTCTGTCTTGACTGCAAGTAAAATCTAGTTGTGTTCAAACACAAGAGCTCATTAGGCATATATCTTTACAGATTTAAACACCTGAATTGTAATATTTTGGCAATTCAGTGCCATGAAACACATCGGATGCCTCTGAGTCTGTGGGATGTTACCCCAAGAGCCAGTCTCCCAGTCTGAGTCACTGCACTCAGGTATGCCCCTTGGCTAAAGAGATTAGTCCCAGCCAAGGGATAATCCAGATCAATTAGGGCTATCAGCACATAACTCACTTTTGCCCATGCTTAATTACAAAATAAACAGTTCCTTTGAACCAAGAGCACAAGTACAGAACTCTTCTGCTTGGCCCGGGAATGACAGCAGTTTCAGTGCCAGAAGTCTGTTCTATCATTTGAGCAGAGCTCTGCTTCCCCATAATTTGTTTATTGAGCAAAAGATTCAGAGGATCTGTTATTAAAGACATCTCTGTGAAGGCAGCTGAAGATTATAATATTGCAGGGAACAGGAAAAGTAAAAGGGAAATGGGAGACAGGCCAAACAATGACAGTCCTCACCTCGGAGGTCTGCTTGTGGTATCTCTTCAAGGGAAGAGCTACACTGTGAATAAAATGTCCTAGGCAGATCCTGAGCCTCAGTCACCAACTTCCTGCCCATCCCAACAGGAGCTCACAGGCAAGTCAAACTGGAAGCTGGAGATTAGCTGTGAGGCATGTTTCCAACACCACTGCCTCAAAGATCCCTTCCCAGCACCATGTGGTGCTGGAGGAGGCCAAAACACTGTGTCTGGCAACCTCTGCTGATGCTGTGGTCCCTGGGAAGATTATAGTAACTCTTTCAATTCAGAAAAACCCTGAAGTCTTCTAAAATGTAAAAGGAGCCAAAACTGGTCCAGTCACCTTCATAACTGGGGGACAGTGAGGGGGCTTACAGCGTTTACTTTTAAATGTCTTCCCAAGAGCCCTGGGATAGCTGCAGGCTAAGACCCAGGATACTCTCTTTTCTTGGGGGAGGGTAAGAGCAGGGTGTTGTTCTGATTTGTTGTTGGGTTTTGGTTTTTGGTTTGGTTTGGGGGTTTCTTTTCCAATCCTATGCCTGCTGCTTTTTCAGTGTGCTCTCTATGAGCTTGGGAACTAACTGTTCTTGGTGCAGGAATATGCCCAACTTCAGCCACACTACAGATGTGAAGAAAAGCCTTTATCCACACTGCCTCACCACCCCTGCTCTTGGTGAGGAAAAAAAGAGAAAGCACAGTTTCTTCAACCCTTTCTCCAAACCAGTAGCAGCAAGACAGGAGAGATCTGGAGGCCAAAATTGCTTTAGAGGCACACACAAACATGCGGTCTCCTGACCACAGATCTTTTGAAGAGAACAAGCTTTGTCTGAAGTCTGGGCAGCTCAGCCACTGATGCAAACACATGGATTCTATCTGGATGTGAGCACTTGAGCTTCATCATTATAAATTTTGACAGTTTGCTCAACTCGGATGCAGCAGGTAATGAGTGCCAAATCATCCACAAATTCAGGTGGTCAGAAGCCCACTGGGCTTGGCACATGACTTCCCATCTCCAGTACTGCCAGCAGGGCTCTCAGCAGAGCATGTGCATATGGCTTGGTGTGCGTGCCAGTTGGCAGGGACAGCTCCTTCATCAAAATCCATCCTGGCAATATCTGGCACTTTGCCGGAAGAGGCCAGGTGACATTCCATAGCACTGGAGCACTTGCAAGATTCTAGTCAACCTTCTGGCAAAGGACCAATAAATGACATTAACTTGCTGAATGAGTTTTAGAGAGATTCACTTTCCTGACCTCACCAGCTGTGCCTCCTAGAGAGTAGGGGCTTTTTGTCTTGATTTGCTGAAAATGAGGAATGCCATACCATAAAGCAAGCCACAAATCCACAATTCTTCCATAGTGATGGTTTTATGGACAAGTTCCAATTAATAATTCAGAGAAGTATGCAAGAACTGCTTTCTATTAATCAGGCTCCAAATGGTTGTATAGAATAATGACCTCTGTAGAATTTTTCTTCCTCAGCTCAAAACAGTTTAAAATTTTGTTTTTCAAAGGGTGATATAAGGGATAATGAACAGAAGGGAACCCTTCCTACTGAGTTCATAGGTTTGCAATACAGTTACCATGATAGTTAACAAGCTAGAATTAGAGAAGTCCTGTTTTCTTTCTTCCACAATTGAATTACAATTTTCTTCTATGGTATGCAATGCCTGGGACAAGGCACAGAACTGTGGAATTACCATAGCTGTGCTGAGGTTTATGCAAACTTTGATTTTATCAGTTTGACTTACTGGTTATTCTACTATTGCCTTGTACTAGGCTCTGTAAAAAGTCATAGCAAAAGACCTGTCTGGATGTAAATCTCACATGTCAATGAATGTGCTTCTGTTTCAGTTTTGCTTGCTAGTAGATAGACTGAAGAAAATTAAATATATATTATGCTTCAGTAGAGAATTTACCCACTGTTGTGAATAACAGAAAAAGCAGAGGGTAGATCAGAAGATAGGCCACAAGAGAAAATCTCTGGTCACTTAGGTACCACTTGTGGTTCATCAAAAAGGACTGCTACTGCTTAGGAATTCTCACCAGAAAATGACTATTTATTCAAATGGAATATGTTATAAAAGAAATGGTGCTGACTCAATTTTCTCTATACTTAAAAAAAAAAATTTTGAAGGTTTCAATCAGCACTTTGTCAGAGCAGTTTTTAGTGCCTAATTCAGAAATGACATTTTGGTTGGAAATATGAGTTCATTGAAATTAACCAAACATTACTTGAAAATGAACTACTATTTCATTTCAAATTAGCCTGATCTTTCTATCTACCCTTCTTACTACTCTCTGACATTTGGTTCAGGATATTTTCCAAAATACAGGATTTTCAAAGGAAGATGCAGACAACCAGTTTTTACTTTAATCAAAGAAGAAAAAATATTTCATATCAGTTCTGATTATTCAATTGCATGGCAAATAAAAAAGAAAGTTTATTTGATTTTTTTTTGCTGGTTTTACAAGTTGAGTCACCCAGCCAGTCAAAAAACAGTTCAGAAAGCAGATGTTCCCATTTTCTGCTGAAGCTTGGAGACATTCAATTGAAATTCCACAGAACAGCCAAGCTGTTAGCATCACACTTGCTATCACACTGGAAAAATGTGAATTAGCATTACACATATATCAATTCATTAGATGGCTTGAAAGAAAACAAACACACAATAGTTACTCACTGAAGTCTAAATGCAATTGTCACTAATCACAGTGAAGAAGAGAGATTAGGAACTTCACAGCTGCTGAGACAAAAGGAATAATGTATTTCTCAGGCCAAAAGAAAGGTGATCAACATGCCTTTATCAAAAGTCTTTGTGCCGTAATAGCTTCATCATTATACTTGTCTCATTGAGAGCAAATGTAAAAAGATATACCTGGTTTCAGTCTTTGCATAGAAGCTGAGCATTTTTCTATCACACCAATCACTGTAGAGTGGAAGAGGAGACTCAGCCAGTAAAAAAAGTTGATGCTTTATGCTCTGTGTCTGAAAAGTCCTGTCTATCTATTGTTCACTTTTATTTTTCATAGGCAGACTTTACACCTGCTCTCTCCTGCTCCAAACATGAAACACATTTGCTTGAAAAGTAAAGCAATAATCCGAAATAAAAAAGACACTGACCAAAAGTATGATTGAACATATCAGACCTGATTTACAACAATATACAGGTTATAAAATATTTACTAAAGATTTGCCTTCTGTACTTGCTGTAGGAGGTAGATGTCATCTGGTTTAAAATCTGTTGGCTTGCATTTACTTGATTCCTTTCACTTACTCTGATGTTGATTTCAAGCAAAAGAGAAAGCTGCAAATGCCATGGAATGATCACTTTTTTTTTAATGAGGAGGCAGGGGAAAGGGATTTCAGGTAGTTTTCTTCTTATTTTTCTTTTTTTTTTTTAAGCTTCAATAATATTCATGACCCTCAAGTTTTCTGGCCTTCCTAAACAGTGCTGAAGTGGTGGCAATCTATATCACTTCAGAGGCATTGAGAAAAGCTCTGGACTAAAAATGATTAGTGCACTAATTGCATAAAAGGAGAAGCCCACAGACAGTCTTGCAGTGCCCTGTCCGTGGTGTTTGGCAGATGCTCTTCATCATCAGGGAGCAGATACCCTGGGACCTTGCCTGTCAGTTGGCCTCAAGTTGCCATTACTGCAGTCAAGCACATCCTATAACCCCTCCCATAAACTGATCAAACTTTAAAGTAATTTCAACAATCTTCAGCCACAGTACTTCCTTTTGGAGTAGTTCTCCAGAAACTGCGCTGCGTGCAAATGTACTTTATCACTCTTACAGTTCTCAGGAGAGACATCTGTGAAACTACAGGGTTTCATGGATGATTTGACCTAAAGCTAAGTAATTTTGTTTGTAGGGTTAGTGTTCAGCCACAGCCCCACTAAGGAAGCTGGGACAGATTAAACCATCCAGCACCCATTTACAGAAAGATCTTCATGTGCAGCTGTAACAGCACAACTTCAGTCCTCCAGCTTCATAGGCAAGTGTGAAAATGGCCACTGACCCACCCATCATACAGGCACAGCAAACATCCCACCACTGTGCAACAATCTCACAGACTTTAGCTACAGAGCACTTTTCTGATTCTGTCTTTCTGCAGGCACACAGGTGGTAGAAGATCCTCCACTCTACTGGTGTAAATATCTTCTCAAATGAGATCCCATCTGCTCAGGCCTGCTATGGAGTCCAGCCAAAGTCTTAAGTTCCAGGACCAGCTCTGCTTGCATGATCTGGCAGAAACCAGATTTACTGATAGGCATTTGCACATTTTATAACTTCTATGAACGTAAAGCAGTCAACTGGAATGCCAGAGGGTGGTTAGGACAGCAGCTTAAAAAGCATGAGGTGACAAAAAATAATTGTGTGTGGCAGAATTTATCACCTCTCCAGGGAAAAGCTTATGCCCTCTTGATCCAAACTATCTTCTGACATTGCACCTTACTTTCATCTCAAGTTTTATAAAATGTTAGCCAGTGGACCATTGATTATTTAAAAGCACTGAATTAGATGATACACGCCTGAACTTTTTCCATTTAACACATTCCCCTGTTTTTGGACACTTTTCTTGCTCGTATACACATCATATCCAGTTTATCACAGGGTCCACAGGTGCAAAGTCAGCAATGGATTTCACTTTGTGGATCATTTTATTTTTTGGAGAATTCACTTTCAATTAGTTAAAGAAATAGAGAAGTGTTGAATCATCTGTCATATATCTACAGAGTGCACCAGCTTGTTCTGCTCAGCATACAGATAATGGGGAAAAATATATTGAGCCAATGAATTTAAATAACTTAAAACAGAGGAAAAATAACAAGTAAATGTAGAAGCTTACAGGTCATCTTTTAGCATTCTCCCATTTTGTTTCTTCACTGGCTACTTCTAAAATGGATGACTGGGATCAAATCCCTAAATAGCTAAGTAGCAGTCAAAGAGTTTTAGTGAATTTTAAACTAAGATTCAAGGGGCTGTCTCTGAGGCTGACACTCAGTTATCTTGCATGTTAGTAATTCAACAGACTGCTTATGAAACTGGCATCCACCAATAAAGCCCTGTACTTTGCAGAGCTACATATTAGTCACAAGTCCTATTTATAATGCTTTATGTATTCACCCATTTATCTGGTTGCCCAATGACTGTGATTGTTTTAAAATGCTCTAAGTCCCATCCCTAGTTTAATAAATATATTAAACTATATTTATATATAAAATACATAAATATAGTGCTTTATATAACCTAAATGATGCTCAGGTAACCTGCATTTGCTTGATGCAAGCTGTCTGCTCCCAGGAGCCTTACACAGCATGGGCCCCCAAGCACTTCCTGCAAATCCCCAGCCAAATGTCTCGTCCTCAGTTTGACTGAGCCTTACAGTGCACCCCTTTGCAATGTGTTCTCATCCAGCTGATGCCCTTTTCTTGCAGCAGAAAAGAATGGTGCTTTGCAGTATGAGTAGATTTAGAGTATTCCTTGAGTTCACATGGAACTAGATTTATCGGCTATTGCTCTAAGTTTCTTGTATTGAAGTTGTTTGCTTTAGCAATTGCTATTCTTTGTTTTTTCTTAGTTTAATATGGAGTTAAAGGGCATGAACTCGAAACTGGGAATAAATATGCATTTGATATACTGCTTGCTGCTTTTACTTCTTATTTCTATGTGTAACAGACAAACTGCTTCTTTTTGCAAATTCTTTTGCTCATAATTGGCCATTACAAATACTATTGATTGAGAAGCTGGCTTGGAAAACAGAATTTTTTTAATATTCCCCTTTGAATCCATTGCACGGTTATTGCATGCAATTCATCTTATACTAAGAAATCTTGTTTTTGTTGTTGTTGTTGATGATATAAAGATGTAAAAGTAGAAAGCTTCTAATTCTGAACTATACGACCCAATCTTCATGAGTCCTTTTTTTTCTTCAGTATTTAGTTCACCATAAGTAAAGCATTGATAAATTTGTGTCTGACTGAGCCGTTTTAAAGACCTTGGGGGCATGCAGAGATACTTGATCTATACTTTCAGCCAGTCAGATAGTAGATACATGCTAATGTTCTTATCAAATATCAGTCTTGAATTACATTATAGCCACTTTTGTTTAGAATTCAATGCTAAAAGGACTGGTTATGGGGGTATTAGAGTTTGATATGTTTGCTTGTCTTCCACTGAAAAATTGCTTTACACAGAAAGTGAAAAGTTCTTTAAAATGAAGGCAAGAAGTACTGAACTCATTTCCCACTCTGTTATTTGGCTCATTGCAACCTTGCAAAATTGCCACAAAAATTTAGCAACTAAAAATCAAAATAACTCTTCTTTATTAATAGAACAAACATTAAAGGGGAGTGGAATCAAAAGATACTTTACTTATTTTGCCCTATTCACTACCTCTTGCTCACTATCTACTGAGAGTTTGCAAGGATGTTTTATCACCTCCATCAAGATATAAAAATTTCTCCCAGTTTCTACCTGAGCTGAGTCACTTTAGAACTGGTTACCTTCACTTTATTTCCAAAATAGTAGATGCTAGTGCATCAGGTTCTGTACTCTTTCAGACACAATGAGATCACTTTGAATGAACAGGATTGCATAGTAATACTATCACTAAAATAGAAATACTTGTTTCCAACTCATCCTAAATAAAACTATTTTGCATTACACTGAAAGCATTTATTTTTTCATTTTTAAAATATCACACTGGTAATTGACACATTTTAAATGTTGTATCTCAAGCTTTAAATAGGCAAGTAATTTTCTACTTTCTGTTTTCGGCCAATAGATGGCAGGTGAAGCTCTAGAAAATTATTCACTTGATACAGCATGAGATAACCTATAGTTTGAAAGTACATAGCCAACTGTAAATTACTGCTCCCTGATACCTCTGTAGATGTGATCATGACATAGTCCTAGCCCATCCACCTTGCATTATAAACCTTAGTCTAAGTTTAGGAATAGCTCCATGTTGTATGTAAACCTCTTCTTTCTTATTTCTTTTGTCCTACTCCATTAGGTCAAACTGAAGTTTGTACACACTGGCTTTCTGTCTCGTTTGAGGAGGTACTGTCAGAGCAGTGTAGCAGCTGTTACATTCATTCAGGGTCTTAAGACTGAGCTTTCTGTAACTAAGCAAGAAAGCTCTGCGTCCATACATATGTCAGAAATCACACCGATTATAAGCTGCAACAGAACAGCTGAAAGCTCAGGCTTTGATTTCCAGTTCCATAAAAGCTAGAAACACGAGGAGGGAGTGCAGGAGGAGAGAGAGGCTGGTGGCAGAAAGAGCCTACTACACTGGCAAAACTTATTCTAATATTTTTCATTAAGGATGCTCCTAATGTGATAATATAATTCTTCATATATGATGCTGCATTTTTTTAAATCCATTTGCTTTTTCTGAAACACAAAAGCAGGAGGGATTGAATCTTGTTACATACAAGCTATAAGCATACGGTGCTAAAAGTCACAATAGAGTGCTAAAAAAAGATAAAGATTTTCTTCTGCTCATGTTATAATGATTTTAAGGACAAGTAATATGTTGTAGTCAATTAATTGTAGGATCTAATTGAAAAATGACTAGAAGTGTGCATAAACCACAGGGTTTGAGGACTGCAGAGCACAAAAGGATACCTTTCCCTCTAGGCAATCTGCATTAGTAAATGTACATTATTTCTCTTGCAAAATGATTTCCTGAAATCAGTCTGCCTCATAATTGCCCTGCTGTTACTGGCAGCCTAAGTATTGATGACTAAGTGACCATTAGAGCTCAGCTGGTTCTTGTATATATCACAATATCTCCTCCAGCCTGACCGAGTAGACAAATTTGATTGCTCTCATCCCTGCATGGCAGCCTTGATGATTTCTATTAATCCACTCCATTCAGTAATCCTTACATTTTTATAAGTTAATTTGGTTTTCTGAGCTCCACTTCTAAGCGTAATTCTCAGCATGTATTCCACTGTATTTGGTATCTTCCACTGTTTTGCTGGCAACAGCAGCAAAACATGGATAAAATCCAAGGTCATCCAGAAGCATCAATGGTTAGACACTGAACAACGAAGATCATGCAGCTCAGTCAGTGACTATTAATCACCCTCTACCAGTCATGTTACAGAAAAGAAGGGAGGATATCTAAAGCTGCCTCAAATTAACAGCTCTCCAGTGAACTGGGGAAGTTTAGCAGCATATATCATGACCAAAATAAATTACAAAACCTAATTTTGGATGACCAATTTAGGTCCCTAAGTCTTTCTAGTCCAAACATCAAAGACAAGAGAATAACCCTCTTCAGAAAACCCTTGACTACACAGTAACCTGAATTTCCATCTCTATCACCTCAGGCAAATACCCCAAATAAGACAACATGGATGACGACTTCAGATACTGTACCTGTCACTGAATGTGAATCAAATGGGTGCAATTAATAAACAAATTCCCAAGGGCCAGGTCACAGCATGCAAAACCAGCACATGACCACAGACTTGACAGTAACACAATGCTAAGCCGCACATGACTTTGACCCTCAAATAACAGACAGCACATTCTATCACAACAGAACTATTAAATAATCAGACTGTCTCAAAGCTACTCATTTGTCCTTAGCTTGCCTTTGCTTGGAGCCTCTCTCCCTGAAGAGTAAACTTTTCATTCAAACCTCAACTGAGAGCAGCCTGTAGTCAGTGAAACTGCAGAGAAAGGTCTGTAAACAATACCTGCTCTGTAGAGAACAAGCTGACCTTTATAGATGTTAAACAAAACAAAATGGGTTGATTGATGCTGGGCAGTTTCTGCTCTCCAAAATATTAAAACCAAGAAAGTCAGTGGAAGGTTAGTTTATGAACATACAGTGTGATAAATTATGTCAGTGGGTGGTGGGGTAGGGGAAGGGGAAAGCATGATTTGGTAAAATACTTAGGGCAAAAAGCCTGTATCTTCAGCTGGAAAAGGAAAAAGTGTGTAATGCTGTAACTTCTGTTAAATGGAAAAAAGAAAAACCGAACCAAACCTGTGTTATCTAGAGCAGTCAGTTGCTGAAGTCTCCATGACTCATTTTTTTAAATTCTGATTAACACAGTAAGATATGGTATGTCTTTTAGAATAAGAAATCTATTTGTAAACTCCAACAGATAACTACAATTTAGCCACAAATGTATTACTAATATAAAGAAGGATAATCTAACCTAGACAGAATCATGGAATCACTTATATTGGAAAAAGCCCTTCAGATCACCAAGCCCAACCCTAACCCAGCACTGCCAAGTCCCCCCTTAAACCATGTCCCTCAGTGCAACATCCACAAGCCTTTTAAATACCTCCAGGGCTGTCGACTCAACCACTTCCCCGGGCAGCCTGTGCCAATGCTTTACAACCCTTTCAGTGAACAAATCATTACTAATGTGCAATTTAAGGAGTAATTTGAGGTCGTTTCTTCTTGTCCTTGTCACTTCTGACTTGGGAAGAGACCGATACCTACCTCGCTACAGCTTCCTTTCCGGTAGTTTTGGTTTCAGTCTGCCTGTGTCTTGTCAAGCCCCACAGCTCTCATCCAGTGGTAACAGGACACAGGCAGTTACTTACAACAACTACAACACTGTCTCTGAAGCAAAAGGCACAACCCCACAGCACCTTTCCCATACTGTAAACTAGGACCTAACCATGTAGCGAAACCAAGGCCCAGGACAGAATTACCTTACTACAAAAACATTTATGCCCGAAGTGTAGGGCTGTCCTTGCCAAGTTTTTATATGTTTTATCTGTGGTTTCTAGAAGACAGCAAAAATGCCTTTGGACAGCAGAGGAGCTATCTGGCATTAGAGTTATTTGCAATGCAGGATGACTTGGAGGTTGTTAAGGATCGTATTATAATTATGGAAGAAATCTGCTGAGAATCTGAGATGGAAACATTGAGATCACTGAAGTCAAGAGGCTTTTTGACTTCAGTGGGACCGGCATCTCTCCCTGGCTTTTAAGCAAAAGTAGAAATCGTCTACGTCCAAAAAAAGAAGTTAATAATCAACACATTATAGACAATTCTGTCTGAAGTGAGGAAGAGCACCTTGCTAAAGAAACACGGAAGTGCAGATACACATCTTTGGATTGGCTATTAGGTCAGGTCTGAACAAAATTATGGGGAAAAGAAATGACTTTTCAGACAACTCCCGAAAGCAAACCTATAATCACATTAGGAATCTGTGCTAAAGGGACAAAGAAACTTGTGAAATCAGTGCAGCAATGTGTAAAGATAGGAGGGAGAAATAAGAATTTATCCAATAATAAACACATTCAGAAGATCAGCCATAACACTTGTTGATGTGCGCTGATTTTCAGAGGTTCTGAGCTGAGTTTGAGGGAGGCTCAGGATCACTGAATATCAAGGAAACTTACTTTATTTCTGTGCACTATCTAACACACTGCATAGTATCCCTTATGTTTTAGCTGCAGACAAATTATTGAAAACTTTTACATTTTCCTGGTTACAAACTTAAACTATTTACCATTGGTGTGGCCTCTGTGAAATCCATCAGGAGGTCACCTGGCTCCAAAGCAAATGTGCTTCCAGCATCTGTGGAACTCTAAAGGCAAAAAAGAAACCCAGCATTGGAAAAAAGGGCCATTTAATTTCTGTACTTTTGTTGGTTATTTTTGTTGGTGTTTTTTAACTTCTTAAAGCACAGATTGCCAAATGGATTTAAAATTTCACACCATGGTTTTTTAGGTATGGCTACTCAGGAAAGACAGACAACAAAATTATGCACCTTTAAAATCAAGATGATTAATCCTGATCCACTTCCCCCTAATGCTGATGAAAAACTTACGGATTTTAGTTGGGTCTTGGAGCAGGCTCTAAATACTTCCTTACACAACAAATTCAACATATCACTACAACTCTGCATTAAAAACTACTCTTAAATGTAGAATTACTCCATCTAGGGAAACCTGTTACTCACAGCTCCCTCCTACCCTTCCTGAATCATCTCCCAAGTGACATAAGTTCCTCTCTTTGTGTGTTACCTTGCCACCGGGCGAAACCTGTGTTTGTCCTTCCGATGTTTGTGGCGTACACGTTTTCTGCGACACAGGAGATGCTGAAGACACTGGTGTTGATGCTGCTGCTGCTGCTGCCAGTGCTGGAGGAAGGTCATCTTCATCACTGCCGTTGATAAAAAGAGACAGATTTTCTCATTAGAAAATGCCACTGGACTTTTGACTGCACTTGTGTCAGAGGAGGCACTGGTAACCTGTATGTCTGATGTAGAGCTTTGAAGTGAAGCTCCATTTACTCATCCTTCTGTAATGCAGCTACCTTTTCAAGTAAATTAGATTTTTTTTAAGCTTTAAAAATTCCTTTAAAATGGATTGCCTAGGTGCCTCTCAGATGCAAATGGCAATCTTATGGTTATTAGTTGCAAGTAGCATTTCTATGGATTATGTATATATGCATAAATGAACTGACTATATATTACTCCACTTTAATGTTTATTCTTTTCTATGGAGGCTGGCAGCATTGATAAGAACAGATATGGTCACATCCATCCATGGATCTGACTGCTTTAATGGCTTCAGACAACAGCAGATTTGATGCCCATTATGGAGTTAGTCTGTGCTGCTATTTTCAAACTGTTTTCAAGGAATTTGATTGACTCCAAAAAGGATGTCTTTAGAAACATTCTTGTGAGGGTATCTTTTTCCTGTCCCATTTATTCCATTTACAGAGAAAACATTTTATATGAGATGAGGTTGCATGCTTCCCCTGGGCTTTAGGCCATCAAGCTGAACCCTTTCCATCTCACCTGCAGTCACTACTAAATGAAAGCCAGTAAAGAATGTTATACCTTCCTTTACTTTTGTAGAACCCCATTGACTACATATCACTGGGATCAGTCAGCCCTGAGTCAGGATGTTTCCAGCTGTTAATTGCAATTGGATGGAGGTAAACAGAGTCTTAATTTGGCCTACGGAAGCCTTATTACTGGGAATGATGTGTGAAAAGGAAAGACTACAGATTGACAGTTTAATGCACAGTGAAAAATAATGAGAAAAATTACTTCTGCTCATAAAACAGCACCAATTTTTACTACCAATTAGGTACTCACAGTGCACAGAAGCCTGCCATGCCAGCTTGACAGATACTTCCAGAACAGAACTGTACTTGATTTAGTGCCACTTGAAGGCAGCATGCCTGGGCAACACAAAAATCTTCAAAACTACATGACATACAGGTTACACAACCTTATGGTAGGTTGCCTAGTAATGTTTTTTAATTATGATATAAAGTTTTGGTGATTAATATTTTCTTTTTCAAACTTCATTTTTTATTTCTTCTGGGTAAGGATAGAATCCAGCACCACAGCATGCACAGTACACAGGTTTTATGCTGGAAAGAAAATGCGAAATCTTTTGGACCTGTTGAATAGACATTTTATTAATGTAACCAGCCCAGATCTGGGCTGTTGATCTAGTTAATCTCTCTTTCAGAAACATGTAGCTGACAATTTCCCAGTCCTTGATCCCCACTCTCAGCAGGAATACACTGGCACCCTCCCCATCCTTGCTGGGTAAAGCTGCTCTGGTGTATACAAGGAAGTGGAAAAATAAGGGTTTGGGTGAATTTATCAACCATCAAGCGATCAGCACACTAGCTGTAAGACTGAGAATTGGCCTTCACTGTTTTACTTCCACAATAATCCTCCACTATTTCTTCACATTTCCCATATTTGCATTCCAGATACAAGATAATTTAAATTGAATAGAATTTGGGTTTACAAAACAACAAAAAAAATTGCAGCCTGAATTTTTAACTAGGTAGTCTTTGGCCCTACACATGGCCCCAGCATAGGTGACACCTATGGTTAGATGTGTTTGTCTGCTGTTCCTCACACCTAATACTGGACAACTGAAAATCCACATGGGAGCAAGACATGTTCAAAACTGTTCATCAAAACTTCATCAATCAAAAAGTGATCGTGTGTTTCCACATGCCAGTCTTGGCCTCTTGAACAAATACTAATTTGGTTAATAGCTCATTTTCCTCCTAGCTTCAATTTGACTCATTCTTCTATTTCTTCTCGTGAATAACTTTTCAGTTTTGGTAATGCAGATTGTTAAAAAGACAATGTTCTTAACAGTGAAATAGAAAATAACTACATATTGATATTTATTAGAATCCTTTTGAAGAGACAGAAAAGAAAGTTGATATATATTTACTGACGTTAGAATGTTGAACTCCTGGAGGGGCTAAAAGTTGCCATTCCACACAGAAAGCATACATATTTTTCTCCATTATGGATTTGGTATTCTTCTACTAGTAAGTTTATGCTGGCATTATCCCTTTTCCCCCAAGTTTCTGGTGGCCTAGTCTGTCTTTTCAAGGGAGGATAAATCAACACGGACTTTCACTTCTGCTCAGTACCTCAGATCTCTAGAGACTTTCAAGTGGAATGAATTATGTGTAAATGGGATGCCAAAGCCCTGTAGACACAGATCACTCTTGCCTGGACTAAGAGAATTAGCTTTTCTGGCTGTAGCTGTAGCCAGCTCAGCAATTCCTTCATGTGACAAATCACAGAGAGGGCGGGTGTGCTTTCTGAGAGGGAATGGCTCACTGCACAGCTTGATGCCCCAACAACTAAAGACTGTTTTCCTCATTTTGCAAATGGGATTGTAATGAAGCCGACAGAGGCAGCTTGCTCCAGCTCACACCAGGTCTTTGACATTTCACGTGGTAAAGAGGTTTTTAATTCCTAACCCATAAGCTCGGGAAAAGGTGGATGGCCTGCAATTGGTGGCCTGCAATTCAAAGGGTTAGCAACTGTGCAGGAAAGGCAAATTCATTTTGTATTAAAAGCTTGAAGATTCTCAGTGATGAAAGGAATGGTATCAGTATAAGATCATTATCATGTAATTGCACTCATGCCTTTCAGAAGGCATAGCTAGAGCAATAATTAGCATCCCCTTTCATTTTCAGCTGTAGTAGGCAAAACCACAAAGATAGTGCTGTATGTTACTCACAAACTGTACTGCCTCGTTAACTTCCTCACACGAGGAGCTTTAACCTCCTGCTTTTCTGTAGGGACAGTTGTTGGTGTAGTTTCAGGTCTCACTGGAGCTGGACTTCTAAAAATATCAAGAAAAACATACGTCATACGGGCTCTATTTAAACTACTTCAGGCATATCAACAAAGTTCTAACTCATCAACACTTATTTATCTTGCAAAGTGGCAAGTGCCCATTGAAGTTCATCTTTTTGTTCCATTTATAGTTCACAGGCCAGTGTGTGTGTACAGAAAAGGATGTGTGAACTCACCCTCCTGTGCTGGGCATACCATTTATAGAAGCAGCCACTGGTTACAAACACAGAGCCTATGTGAAAGACCATGTGGAAATGTCACTGCTTCCAAAATACCACATTTTAATAACAGACCAGCATTTCAGTCACGTCAGAAATATTTTTACAAAACATATGTTTAACCAAAACTATTTCATGAATTGTGAAACCGGTTCTGCTTAAGATAGTTTTTACCTGAAATTAAACATTATCCTTCCGCATTTGAAAGAGCAGCTCAAGGGAAATGAACTAATGGATTTGATCCAAGAAAAATGATCAAATCTTTTCCTACTTGCTAGAAAAAATCAAAATACAGACATGTTTCAGATGCTCATTAATGTGAAATGCAGAGCTCCAGCAGAGGACAGATATGGCAGAGAGGAGGTCCACATGAAAGAATCTTCTCCTTAACCATTTATCAGTAGAATTAACTCAGGCCTCAATACAGGAATTGTAAATACTAAATACAGGATCCTCGTGACCTTGGGAGGAAACAATTTCAACCAAGAGCTCGAGGGGCATGAAGACACATGAAACATCTTAAATACTGCTTTTATTTGAAGCAACAGGTTATGATTAAATACACTATATGTGTACTATAAACATAATAAATATGCCAAACATTAAAAGAGTAATTGGAAAGTCTTGATTAACAATTTGTGAAGTGGTATTCTGCCATCTAATCTGAAGTCAGATTCTAAACTAGCAGCTTGGGCATCCCTGCCCCTTGCTGGTGGGATTGCTTATGCACTGAGATACATGCCACAAATGGGAAAAGTTTTTCAAGTCTACTTGCGTCGTACTAGCTTTCTAAAGCCTTAATAAGACACGCATATTTAATCTTCACAATTGCAGATCCCTCTGATGCCCCTGTGTGTTTTAGGCTTCATTAACTCACTTTGATAACTTTGAACCTGCTGTCCAGCTACAACAGAACCCACTGAGATGGCACAGCCTTCAGGTTATATATTCAGTTTTCCTAAATGTTTTTAGTCTTTGGAGAGGTCACAGAGCATAAGATGGAACAATGGAAAGTATTAAAGTACAAAGGGCATAAATAAATCATAAACCCAACTACTAATACCACTTCTCATAAAACAACATTTGTCAATTATTTTCCTGCTGTTTGTCCCCATTAATTTCAATAAGTTAGTAAAGATTTCAGAAGTTAGTAAAGATAGCAGTAAGATTCATATCTTTCCTTTTCCCCAGTTCAGACTTCAAGGTCAGTCATTTATATCACAGATTTCTCAATGACATTAATGCAGAACAATCCAGCCAGATATGAAGACCTTTTGCTGAGTTTCTTAGGCTATTAGGCTGGCAAATAAGGGGAAGATAAGCAAAGAAAAAGCAAAAGCCCAAATCATCTGGTTTAGTCTTGAATTCAGTCAATCTGACCTGGACATCTGTGAATCAGCACCATTATGGAAACTCCCGAGGCCATTTTCATCAAGTAAGACTTCAGATTGGAAGACAACTGTAGCTCTTCTTTTGCTGAAGCAAAGGTAGCTTTTGACTACTGAAAAAAATTACTAGTTCAATTTACCCAAACTGATTTCCAACTGAAGTCTGACATAAGCAGGATAAATATGTTAAGACACATTAAACAACTGATAGTCAGATTCTGAAGGGGTGTGAATGAATGTAATTATTATGTCATTATTTTCAGTCCAAGTATATTAGCTGACATTCTTGCTCTGTATGAGTGGTCCTCACAACTTTCCAATAATTTTGTAAGAGGGTACCTTACAAATTTTAAACCTTTTCATCAACACAGTGAGAGCAGAAACAAAAATAGTGGTATAAACTGCTTGAGTTGAATAATATTTCCTCAAAGTGATAGCAAGAGATGCACTAATGCTGTGAAGGGGTTCAAGAAACAGCAGAGTGTAGAACAGGAAAGCTGGTAACAAATCTATTTCCAGTTCATGGGTACTTCAAATTTCTTAAGACAACATTATAATCTGTGATGAAAGTAAGTCAGATACTTTCACACAAAGGAAGATCTTATAATTTCAGCTCTTTTACTATGCTTCATTTCACAAAGCCTATATATCACCTTTGGAATATCATGGTTTGTAATTTAAAGAAAAAAAAAGGGGACGATTTGGGGCTTTTGAAGCAGTTATTTCAATTGCCATGATCAAATTTTTGTTTGAAAAAATGTAGCGCAATTTTGTAACTAAAGCAGTTTACAATGACTTCAAAGCAAATTATGAAACTCACTTATACATATGAAAAATTTTAAAATTCTAAGTCTGACTTAGTGCTGAAAGAAATGTTTAATAAGAAAAATTTCACTCAACTGTAAATAAAATATTTGAGATACAAACAACACTTACTCTCTAAACCAATAAAAAGGTGAAAAACATTATTTTCCTTTGAATGCTGCAGATTTTCAAGTGGGAAAAAAAAGTCAATTAAACATTAGACACACCTACTCCTTTTTGGTCATTGTAATTGCTCAGATGAACTTTACTTCTGTTTTGTATCACACCAGTAAAGTATTCCACTCACTTATGTTGCAAAATAAATACCATTTTAAAAACAAAATCTTCTTTCCCATTATGATAAAATTTTGCCATAATTTTTGTTAGAGGCTGGAGGCAGCGACTATCTTTCCTCTGATACTTATCAGGCCTCTGGGGGAGACACAAGCACCATTTAGTGCACATTTTGAGAAGCTGTGGGTTAGGTAGGATGTAAATTTAAGTTACCTCTGAATGAAAAGGATCCGTGGCAATGCCTCTACCCAAAGAGACCATTAGCACAAAATGAAATGTTAGACTTGTTCTACCAACTGCAGAGCTGGATTTTTGCCCTCATTAAAACCTTGCTAGGTTACCTCTTTCCACACCAGACTGAAAATTCCATGACAGCTCCTGTTTCATCTCCAAACACTCTTCCTCAGTCTGAACTTGCTCAAAACTGTTGCTACTCTCTTGTCAGCGACTAGATACAAGAAGTGCTCAGCTTGATCAACCACAGAGTCTGATCTGTGTTTTAAAAATGGCAGGCTTTTAATATCACAGGAAGTCTTAAAAAAAATCTCATTGATATTCCAGAAAATGAAGCAGAATAACTTCTGTTATTATCCTTTGATTTCTACAGCCAGAATTCTTATATGGAAAGATATGATTTTTGAAGAGAAGCCCTGTAATTATTGCAATTATTTAAATAAAATGATTATGTGCCGATATCACCATTTTGAGTTTGTAGTCCTATATAAATTACACAGCTATATAAACTGCTGTAGTCCTGTACAAACTGTATCCTTGAGAAAACCTCAAAGTGTTAAAGGATCAGTGGGACTCAGAATTAAAGCGAAAAAGAAAACGTACAGCATATTACAGTTCCTTTAGAAGGCTCTTTTTCAATGTCATTAATTCATAAGATACCTTTTTCCTGTAACAGTACCCAACCACTACTGCATACAAATGAAGGTAGTGAACCAAGACAGAGTTACTTAATGACCTGGCACCTTACATAAAAATCTGTCGCTTCCTGGTGAGAATGACAATAACAACCACGAATGTCAGCAGGCAGTGGCAGGTCATCAGAAACTGCCTGTGCACTGACAGCCCTGGCACACTCCTGAGCCACAGACAGCACACTCTCCTGAACTAGCTTCAGCCTGTTTCACAAGCCTGCACAGCAACACAAACATGACCTAGAGAGAGATCCCCCCCAAACCCAAGGAATTTGTTTTGTTCTCAGAGCAGCAGCCAAGAAGGCGACTGAAACCAAACTGCTCACAAAAAACAAAATTACGCTGTTGATCATTTCAAGTGACCACAGATGTTCACTGGTTTAGCTTGACTCTTCCTTGGGGACAGAATGCATGTGCTCATGCTGAGGGACTCAGGGTGTCCCACCCCACCCTGGCTCAGTTTGCAGGGCTGAGGCTGCACTGCTCCTGCACCACCCCTTTGTGTACAGCGGCTTCCACAGACAGACATGTCTTCCTCGTCCCCTGCTCAGGCGGCTGTGGGTAGACCTCCACACTTGTTTGAAATGTGGCAAGAGGACCATGTGGGAGTAAATGATTGTCCACCTAATAAACTGAATGACATTAAATAAATTCTCTTACCCTGGAGGATCCAGTTCAGGATTTTAAAACCACCAAAATCTGCTGGGTGAACACAATTCCTGCGTTTTTCTTTAACAGGCTTTATCCTCTTTGCTTCTGTTTGTGCCTATTTTGTCATTTGGAACAATCTCTCTCCCTGTGTCCTCCCAGACTGATGCCAAGAGATTGAGGCTAAAAGCCCCATGATTTACGAGGATACAGCCATCTGCATGAACATTGACCTGCTTTCAGGTGCTGACTCACGGAAAAGGAAAAAAAAGCCCCAGAGGCTGATTTTTGCTTCAGAACTCCCTTTGAGTGGGAATATGATAGCAAAAACTTGGGAAGGATAAGCAAAGAAGAAAGGAAAGAAAAGGAAAAATATTTGATAGATGCATTCTCCAGTATACTGAAGACATAGCCTAACAAGCGAAGCAAACACACACAAACACTCCGATCTTTCCTAAGTCTGTGCTCTAAGGATTTCACACATTTTTTTTTTCCAAAGGTCATCTGAAGTTAAGAAACAATATGTTCTTTTTCACTTTGATAAGGCAGCTTTTCTCAGAAGACAGGTTAGCTCTTCAAAACACTACTTGGACTTTTTAAAGCTACTGCCAGTATCAAATTTTCTGAATAAAGATTTTTTTTCTTCTTTTTACTTCCCTTGCCCTCCTCCCTATAGATTGAAGATGTGTAACAAAGTTCCTTGCTACAGATGGTGTGCTTACCTTACCACTTGAGTTCTGTTTCTCGTAAAGGAAAAAACTCCTCCCCCTTCCCTTGCCCTTATAATGCAAATGTATGTGCAGTCTAGACAAAAATACGGTGCTCCTGTGGTCCAACAGATAGATATTGATGATACAGAAATTGTTCTTCTCCCACAGCTCGGGCTACTGTAGGAAGTCAACACCTGGTATCTGAGGTCAAACGGAGCTACAAATCCTACCCCTTCTCACATCAACCAGAACAGCCATGGTGAATTTGGTGGTTTCCAAGGAACCTAGGCACAGTTTAGGGGACACGGCACAGTGCCAAAGAAATGTACCTCAGCTGAATCTCATCTGAAAGGTCAGAGTACTGCTCCAGTACTCAGTAGTTCCAAGGTTAAGAATACAATTACAAACAATTCATCAGCACTTGGCTTCAGGCAACGGGTCAAAGGGGTCTTTAATACTCAGAATGAAGTCAAAGAACATACCTAGGTGTCCTATCTGCAATCTTTAATGCAGACTGGCATGCAAAGGCTATTCAAGAGTTCAGCTTGAAGCTATGACTTTGATGCAGAAATTACTGGGTGAGGTTCCTGCAAAAAGCTAGAGCAGTAGATCCATTAACCTGTCCGTGGAGTGAGGCCAGGGTGATGTGTATTTAGATATTTGGTTCATCTTTGGAAACACTGGTTGAAATTTTTCAGTTGGAGAATGATTCTTTATTATTAATTTTTTTTAAGGTAAAGATTGAATAAAAAAAGACGAAAAAGGAGCTTTTAAAAAGCGATTCAAATTTGTTAGGAAGAAGCCAACACAGATAATGATTTTAGTTTACCTAGAATATTTCACAACACATTTAGAAGGAGAAAATTAAATGCAATGTTTCAGACTCTGCCTCACAGAGTTAACTCCATTCTGAGTTTAAGGAAACACAGCCTGCTTGAATTCACTGAAGCTCATGTGAGATAAGACTAAGCACATAATTCTTGATCAGCTTCTATTCTGAACTGCCTGAAAGTTCTTTTGTCTGTATCTAGTTTTCTAGGGAACTGAAGTCTTTGACTTGAGGAAACAAGCTGCCTGTAATCATCCAGGTGACATACCAGGTAGCATGAAAGCCACCCTGACATTCACTGGAAAGCATATGTATAAAAACAGATACTGAGGTGCTAGTTCAAGATCCTAATTGTGTGCAGATTAGGCAAACATTGATACACTTTGTACCTTGCTTATATTTCAAGAGCACCTGCAGAGAGACAGAGTTTTCTGAAAAAAATGGTTCAGGTTCAGACTGCAGCAGGTATGCCAGCAGGATGTTAGCTCAGGTAGCAAAATATGACAATTTAAGTGTTAATATAGTTTGTGCGGTGAGAACAGAGAGGGAAAAGCACAAGACTGCAGACATTACTTTGAGAGACACTCCTTCCTTGATGATACATGCAAGTTATATTTTAGAAGTATCACTTAGGTCAGAAAGGGTGTCAGACATTTTCCCATACGTAGAAAGGCAGCCAGACTCAAAGCCCAGTGTACCTCAGAGGCACAAGCCACAGCAGGTTAAACACATTCTGACAATCTGTACAAGCAAAGCTTACTCTGCATTGGGCATTCAGAAGAGCGCCTGAGATTACTTCTCCTGATTCATCTGCACCCCGTAAAACTTGATATAATTTAATGTTTTCCACCCTTCTTTTCTGGTGTGCAGCATCATCAAGCTCTAGGAAATAACATTTAATTTTACGTTACGTGTTGAGCAGCTCCTAATATAATTAGTCTCAATGTAATGGCGTAATTTGGTTTTGGACGGGAAGATTTACAAAGAAAATTAGAATAAATGAATGCACAAAGCACCAGCTGGTGCTTATACCTACTCCCACATAAGAAGAATATTGCTATTTGCAATCCTATGAAAGATGGGATAATTTGGATAACAAGGATCAACAAAGGGTGATGCAGCAGTTGGTCTAAACAGAAAGAAATCCACAGACAAATCCCGAACCATGTGGGATATAAAGCCTGCCAAAGCTGGCAGTAATCTAAAAGCATATTTTAAGAGAAATAAATACTGCAGTGCATAAATGTACCACATGGTGCATGACAGCAAGTGGCAACAGCAACAAGAACAGTAATAACTGACCAGCCAACTTGAAGGCTTCAGCTGAAGAGGGCTCTTAACTGACGACTGAACTTGTGTTTACACTTTTGATCACTATTTTGAGTGAGAGGCTGTGTAATCTCCATCCTCCATTCGGAGGTGTTCAAAATTCAGCTAGACAAATGGCTGACTTGATCTAGTGTTGGTGACAGTACTGCTTTGAGCCCTCATAAAATGAAGATTAATGTGTAGCAGATAAAGAAGGTATTAGTGTTTACATGTACCAAACATATCATATCTAAGCTTTCCCCAGCAGCACATGAACATGGAGAAAAGTGTATATTAGCAGCAAATCCTGTTGCTAGATAATTCCTGTCTTACAAATTTTACTTCAGTTGCTTACCCAACTTGTTTAAGTTTGGGCATTTTTACCAACATTTCTACTGTTGGACTTATCCCAAGATTAAAGTTTAGTTTGGCAAACAGGATATGCCCAAGGACAGCCAGTATTTTGCCTTGTCCAAAGTAGTAGCAATTCCCAACATCCAGACTATTTTGGTGTAATTCTTAACGCTGGAATTCCTTAAGAGTTATACCTCGACTTTCATCCAGACATGTTTGAAGAAACAGACAAAATAAGAAAAGTGTAGACCTTTCTCTTAAATATAGTCCGAATCTGTATGGGTGAACCTGCAAGCACATGCATACAGGTATCCATGCTATAGGCTTATCCACGTGGTCATAGCCAGAAAGAAAACATACTTCAAAGAGTTTTCAGGAGCATAGCTTTCACATGTATAGGTGCTGGGGAAATTGTACAGATGGTGCTTCTGTCTGGCAAAGCTTTGAATAAGAAAACAAATTCTCTGGATGGTGTTCTGTGGTTAGCCATATATTCATTGTATTTAATAAATTAGGCACGCTGTCAATTATGCAATAAATTTCTGGAAAGAAAGTTCAAGAGTTTATCTTTCTAGTATCCATCCCTTTACTGAGAAATGGGGGAGGTTTATAAAAAGGTGAAAAGGTGACTTTGTGATTCACATTCCCTTGTTATGCTGCAGGAGAGAAACCTCCGTGTCCAAACCAGTAGGTGGGATAGGCCCCTGATCAAGAGGAAAGTGTGACCAGAGGTGATAGGAAAGCTGCTGACAACATTTTTCATTTTTCTGTTTTGCACAACACTATACTTCCTTCATTATACAAATGTTTCTGGCAGACAGCTGGAACCCTGATCTCTCAGGGCTAAAAGAATCAAATACAAAAAATCCTAGTTGGTGGAGGCAGGGGATGAGAGCCTTACAAAATCTATACTTAAGAACATTCAGTAATCTCAAACCTGAATTAAATTAGATATCTAATCAGCAAATTCTCCCTCAACACTTCCATCTGGACACAGAAACAGATACCTGGGTGTAAGGAACTCTCTAACAGATAGGAAAACACCTCTGCTGCTTCCTTATCATCCCTTCTGGATCATTTGCCACCATGATAGGTTCTTCTTTTACAACACTAAAGAAAGAACTGATCTGTTAGAAAGGCTTTTCTAGCTCTATTGTAAGATGAATTTGTCTTGTTGTTCTTTAAAAGGACTGGCATGATCACCATGATCACCCCTTCCCTTGCACACTTGGGCTCTACATCCCAAAAGAAGTACCATTAATCCTTGCAAATGACTGCCATTACGAACTCCAAACTGAACCAGTGTTGACACAAACACATTTTTACTACATGCCTTAACAAAGCATGCCTCACCATGTGAAGTGGTAACTGCAAACTAACAGTATCTCTTCTTCCTTCAACACAGACAGTATAAAAAGAAAAAAAAAAAAAAAACAGTGAATACATAAATAGCACTTCTTTTTCCAGGTATTTCTTCTTCCAAAACACAATGTTCTGTTCTGCCTTGTCCAAAATGCATACAGCCCAGCTATATAGTTACTAGTGCATAGTTATATAGTACATATTACTTTGGTGTTGAAGAATATGTGCGTGTTTTCAAATCTGTTACAACAGAGCTGTAATAAAGAAACGTCTGACTCTTCTTCGTAGGATTCCTGTGTTTTATCAAGGTAACTTGTGGCTCCCCTATTTAACCTGCTAGAGAAATTCCTCTCCTGTTAGCTGCTCTCAGTTGACTTTGTTCAGCTGAGAGCTCTGTCATGTGCAGCCTGGATGGGTCCAACTTCCCTGTAGCCCCTGTCCAGATCTGCTGCTCTGTTACGGGTTATCAGCAAAGCAGCAGGGTCAGCAAGGGGAACGTACGAATATGTCCCAATTCTTAGTGCACTCTATCAGTCTTAACTGAGGATTAAAGAGGATGTAAGCTAGAGCACTGCAGCACATACTGGGTTACTGAGTCACCACCAGCTTTTTCCTCATTTAATGTTGGAACCAGCACTTGAAACAGTCTGGGAGAAAAAAAAATCCTATCCCGAGGAGGAAAACTTATAGAAGCATGCAGCATTGCTCTCCAAAATCAGGGATTGAGAGAGGACTGTAGTCTGCTGTGATCCCACTTCCTCCTGCACCTTAATCTGTTGTGTACAGGTTAGCTGTTATCAGGAAGATCAGGAGACAACTTTGCACTTCCAGCCTGTGCACCGAATGACAGCAAATTTAGCAAGGTCTCCACTCCTGAAAGCTGACAAAATAGTGTTAATTCAGCTTCAGCTCTGATTTTCCCCTCCAATATTTAAAATTACTTACATAAAGAAGTGTTTGGAGTTTGCCAGAAGACATGGAGAACAGGTGGATAAACTGCCTTTAAAACAAGACAACTAAACTGACAACTTTGCATAAGCACAGCAGTATCCTGAGGCCATGCCCAAGAAAATGACTGGAGACTTATTTGTAGCAAAAGTGGCTATACCACACAAAAATATGAGTAATTACTAGTTGAACCAGAGCTAATTCTACAAAGAGCTGTAGCAATTGTTAGCCAAATTGAGTCTGTCGTGGCAGATGCTAAAATAATTGCTGAGGGAGATTACAGGCTATATCCAAGCAGTTAATTCATTAGAAGTGTAATATTCAGAATGGCAATGGAAGAGCAGACAAAATGGTAGCAAAGAGAGCAGAGTTTTTTAATCAAAGAAGTGCTACTACCCTCCTCTGTCATCCTCTAGTTCCTTATTAGTATGAACAATTCATGCTTCAGTTACTGCTCAAAACTGCATATGTTTGCTTACTAGCTGGCCTGAACAAATGTCCCTGTGTCTTGGGTTTGGAAAAAACAGAGCATTTTTTAAAGTTTTGTACAGTCATCAGTGTGAAAAATACACAAAGTCATTGTCCCAGCTATAAATCCCTTGCATGACAAGAGTGGAGTATTGTTAAAAAGCTGTGACAGCTACTGCTTTCAACTGGCAAGATATTTCAGCAAACTAACAGTCATCAAAGATTCATAGACATGTTGTTTACAGAAATGTCTGCATGGGCACTTTCAGGAAAAAAATATATTCCATGTGGAGAGGCTTTTTACAAGGGATAGCTTTGCCTGTCTCTGCTGAAGAGAAGAGAAAAGAGAAGAGAAGAGAAGAGAAGAGAAGAGAAGAGAAGAGAAGAGAAGAGAAGAGAAGAGAAGAGAAAAGAGAAAAACTCCCAGATAATTTGTCTCCCGGTATGAACTAACCCTTGGCTCTACTCAGATGCAATTCCTAGCAGAGCAAGGCTCATTTATGTCCATCAAATTCCACAAGATAGAGGTTATAGAGGATGTTATTGGCAAATAGGTCACATGCTGGCTGGCTGCAAAGGTGCATATATCCCTGCAGAAAGGGTAGCTGCTTGAAGGAGAAAGAGAATGGTTAGACATTGGATTAATTTTGCGTTTTTATCTGAGTTCTGAATGCAGGCTGCTAAAATTGGTCTATGCCTTAAAACTGGCTAAAATTACATCCCAATTCCCCAAGCATTGATTACTTGTATCTGCGCACCTCCAGGACACAGCAATAAAAGAATACCATTTTATTTGGCATAACTGACTGTAGAGGAAATGATGCTTGACATAACACAGTAAAAATAAATATTAGAAAAATATACACCAGAATCCTGCATACCAAGAACTCCAAAGTGACTTTTACAATTTTATAAGCTTGGATGTGTGTGAAAGAAAACAGTGAAATTTGCTTTGCAGCCAGGTTACCAACCTTACTTCATGCTGAATAGTGCTTTACGTCACAAAGCACACCATTCATTTACAGTTCAACAAGATGCAGCAGGAGAAAACCTATTCCAAAATGTGGAGCAAAAAGGCTTTTTGACAGATGTTATGCAGAAGTTCAGCAGAAGTGATTAAGGAAAACAAGTCTGTAGCCACATTCCCAGTCCCATAGGAATATACAAGTTAGGTCCTCCTGAACTGCTTCTGGAAGTGACAGCAAGCCAACAAAGGGTGTTGTGGCAGAGACAGTGTATGAAACCCATTTCTATTTAACAAAGAAATAGGTCATTCTGCCGTGTATGTGATGAATTTTATTAAGAAAGAAAAGAATTTTCTTAAGGAAGTTTTGTGGAAGTCTAAGAAGAGCAATGTCACAGGAGAAAAATGAGCGATTCTAAGTATCAAACAGACTTTACAGCCTCTTGGACAAACAAATGAGAAAACCATGGCCTATCAGGTGAGAAATTTCAGCTCTGCAGGGTATCCTGAGATGAGAGACATGGGAAACTGGGAATCACAGCTGCACTGCAAGCAGTGCAGTCAATAGCTTCATCTCTCATGTCTCCTCCTGCCTCAGCACCACCAACCATCCCCACCATTCTTCTCTAGGTAGCTGCTTTCATTAAGCAAACACAGCAACTCTGCTAGCCCAATCTGATCAGAAAGGAATTTCTGAATGAAGTGGTTTCTGAAGGCTAGTGCAGATTTATCACTTTATGGGAAAGATATACATTTGAAATAAAGGTTGACAAATTTTCACCACTGTAAGTGTTTCTTTTGGAGTTCAGAATGATTTAATTTGTCAAATATAACTCATTACCCCCTCAACTAGATTTTTCTGTAAGGTGATTAAATGTCTACTTTCTGTTGCAAGAGTCACCACCTGAAAGTTACAAAACAGTATCATGAGATGACTCGTGCTCCGGTCCATATGTATATTACACATACATGAACACATATAAAAAGTAGATACACTGACATAATTAGCTGATTATCAGGCATGCTGTAAATCCATAATATTTTTCCCTCAAACTCTCCCATCAGATTTTGACACTGAAGATGTCCAAAGTGATGGCACTACCACACACACAGAGGCAGGTGATTTCCAAGTGCTCCTGCTCTAACCTCCTCTCTAATCACCTGCTGGGAGACAGCATACTGTGCCACTCAAATAATGTTTACAATTAATATGCCTCTTCAAAATGGCCACTCCAATAGAGTATTTTCCTCTATCAACAGAAGAAAAGTACAATCAAAAGCAGTCACTACAAAAGCAGCAAATGAGCCATTTTTCTGAAGGCTGTATACTAAATGCCTCTTCTTCTGCAACAGACCTTGCACAAATCACGAAAATGCAAACATAGGGATATTCCAGTTTGGACACCTATCATGTTTCTGATGTAAAAGTTATGAAAACTGATTTATTTTTATATAAGCTTTTCTAAGATTGTCACTGGATCTGATTTCTTATCCAGAGCTTTTGTCATTTATTCAAATATATACACTCAGTCTGATCTTTAAAGTTGAGCTTCCATCAGTTCTTAAACTGTATCTGTGTGTGTATAAAATAAGCACCATTCTGACAGCCACCTTGTCCTCAGGTCATTGCATGGTGAACTTTACACAGCAGCCTGGAGATGAGCAGATTGAACTGTAACAACAGGTTGAGATAATGTTTGGGAAATGCCTCATTACATCATACATTAATTTTATGTTTTCCCTACAGACAAGAAGCAACAGACCTTACATTAGGGTCCTGCAGACTGGAGGTCTTACTGGGATTTACAAAAGAGGTCTCTTCTTTCACAGCCTGTTAAAAGAAGGAGCCAAAGTTTAGTACAATGTCCATGCACTTAGGAAAATACAACTGTTTATTAAAAAAAAAAATTCCTGTAAGCACCTCAGAAAACTGCAGCACCCAAAATGCCTATTCTGCTCAGATTTAAAAGCATGATCTTTTTGAATTTTCATCTCCTACAGCTGAGATTCACTGTGATGAGCTACTATGTACAATGAGCAGGGCAATAGTGTAAGGAAGAGATTGGTTCTGGAGGAGAAAGAAAGGAACACTGACATTTATGGTTCCTCCAGAAAGCTTTTGAGCAGAAATCATACAAAATCTACACAGACAAACATACTGCAGTTGAGCTGTCCTTTCAATTGGAGTAGAGTAAATATTTATGTAGTCTAACTGAAATAATGATGCCAACTTTTCAATCAGTCTTTGAGAACCTAACTGAAAAATGTGATCCCCTACATATATTCACACTGTATGCACAATTCACAGAAAAGCTCACCCACTACTGCTCTCTGCTAAATTACAGAGTCCTGTCTCTCATATGCCATGTGTCTGTAGAGTTGAAAATACTAGTATTGCAAAATAACTTACATGGAAATTGCTTTATCACCTAGGAAATGCCCAATCTGGGCAGGTGTTGATATACTCTTCAACTGAGATGCAGTATTCCACAATCCATGTGTAAATGCTGGTGTGAATGCAACACTGACGCCCCCAACCCTCCCCCCCCCCCCCCCCCCCCCCGCCCCCAGAAAATACTGACTAAAGAGACAAGAGTATCTCCAAATCAGTCATGGACTTCTCAGACTGTGACATTTGCACCCTGCTACATGAATAGAAGGGAACTGGAATGGTCCCATGACAGAGGGATTTTTCAGAGTTCAGTAACTGACCCACAGTAATTTGAGGCCATAGATCCAGATCAAATTAAATTTAATGTGTCAGTCTAATCCTCTTAAAAAAGGATGAAACAGATTTCTTCAAATCCATCAAATCCAAATCAAAGGATTTTGCAGACATGTAAAAATATTGTAAATGTTATGTAAGACCTTCCACTTCCATTCAATGCTAATTTATATATTCCATTTGAGGGTACCCATAAGAAAAGAAAGCTGAGTTTCTTCTATATCTTAGCAACAAACTAAAGGAAAAATATCATAGGGATACTCAGTGCTTGGGGAAATCGCCCAAGCTGTGATAGTTTTGGGTTTGTTTTCCCCTTGTGATGGAGGGAACAAAACCCTCATTGCCACTTCCCAGATCATTATTTACCAGATCATCAGCCATGGTGGGGAGAGACTATTCCAGCTTGTACACACAATTAACTGTATGGGCAATTAAACTGGAACCGCTGGAAGCCTGGCAGAAAGTGAACTCTGTTCTGGGCTTATTCCAGCCCAGGCAAGTACCTGAGGTGATGGGTTTGAGAGCATTTTGAGACAAGTCCCTTAGGAGGAAGTTCATCCCTTCCTATTAGAGTTGTTGCACTTTGGATATTGATACCAAACCCACTATCAGCAGAGAGGAGACCCTCTGACCCCATCAACAGGTTTGTCCCTCTCCTAGGGGACTAGTTTACACAGAAGAACCTGGTTTACAGCTAGGTTACATGGAGGAGAACAGGACCAGCAGTAGGAACTGAAGAAGCTCCACTGCAAAGTAGTGCCCTTACATCTTTGGGGTTAATCTCCCTCAGGCAGAGGTTTCCTCAGTCCTGCACAAATGCTCCAGCAATTAAGGAATCAGATAAATGTGGGACATAATCACACCACAACCATCATTGTAACTCAGCCACCAAACATTTTGCTGCTAAGATTTTCAGTGACTTAGTGTCACATTATGAATCATTTTGGGATCAGGAGTGCAATTTAAAAATTTCAATAAACTTGTGGCTTTAAGAAATTCAGCTCTGCTTTAGAAAACTTTTTTTACTGGTTTTCTAGTAGCTCTGTCTAGCATAATGTTTATTCAAAATCTATTGCTTTCTTGAAAGGACAGAAAAAATTTTTTTAAGGACTCAAGAGAAAGTATTGAAAATCATTCTTTGTCGGCATAGATGAGCAGTGGAAGCAATATTTCTTTGTGCTACAGAAATTATAATGCTTTTTATAAAGCTGTTTGGTTTCTGAAAGCTGTAAACATGAATCCAGCTGTCAGAAACCTAATACAAAGTCTCTTCTTCCAAACTGATGTCTTAACAGCATTTTATTGTTAAGCCTGTCAACCTAGCTGCTTATTATGTGTCAAATTTGTTACTTCTTAAAACTATAAATTTTAGTTTATTCTAAT
The DNA here is from genome assembly GCF_000738735.6 of Corvus cornix cornix. Taxonomy (NCBI): domain Eukaryota; kingdom Metazoa; phylum Chordata; class Aves; order Passeriformes; family Corvidae; genus Corvus; species Corvus cornix. The sequence continues at coordinate 87,540,333 of NC_046333.1, forward strand.
TTTCACCAAATTAATTAATCTGCATTTTAAGATGCACTTGAACACAACAATAGAAAAGAGATTACACAGATCAAGAATGCAATGCAGGGGCTGTGACCAGTAATGAAATTATTAAAATTCCACCTACTTAAATGCTATAAGCCATGGATCTCATTAGCCAGCTGAGAGAGGCTTCGCCGTGTTAGACCCTTGGTTTCTTCTCAGCTCTGTGATTACATTACTGGTCTGTCTTCTCTGCATTGGAAGGCTAAGCCTGCATCTCAAGAAGTCATATATTCCTAAGCAGCATGACCAGCATTCTCCATCAATGAGGAATTTCTCTTGGTACTAATTTTCTGCATTATTACTCATGCTCTAGAGATCAGAAAAGACTCCTGTATCCACAAGTAAGCACTGCAGAGCAGTGAGCAAGTAATCCTACTCTAAACTGTAAGGAGAGAGGGAGCATACAGAGAAATGGGGGGGCCTGAACAGCCTCAGGTGGTGAGGCCTGCCCTCAGGGTGCCATGGGCAGGTACAGATCGACAAGGATGGGCTCATTCTTCTCACCTTATGCCTGTCCTCCCTATCTGTGGAAGAACAGGCATGGGAAAATATTATACTTGCAAACCCTTCTGCAAAGGGCTTCAGCTGTCAGAAGGTGTACCACCCTTGCTTCAGTGAGGGCTTGTTGGCTTTTGAGTTGTTTGTGTTTTTCAGAAGGAGGTCAGTAAGTCATCAAGTGGCAGCCTGTTGCTTTTATCTTTCTTCTTAACACTGCAAGTCACACTCACTAACCACAGAAGGACTTCCTCAGCCTTACTGAAAAGATGTGACTGTAGAACAAGGGTTATACTTGCAGACAACCCTTACAATATAATTCCCAGATGGTTTGCCTTCATTTGAAAACAAATGCATCTGCTGGGGCCAGGATTTGTGCTTCCATTGCAGGATGTCTTCCAGCAATGGAGCAAGAGGGTTTAGGCAAGGGTAGCAGGGGATGCCTGGTGGGGAACGTACGTAGAGAGCTGGGCAGAGGCTCTCACCCACTGAAAGCCCAGCACTATGTAAGAAATACAGAGGCAGAAACAAAGCATGGAGCTGCTTAGATCTTAACTAAGGAACTTTCTCCCCTCCCACAGAGGCTGCTGCTCTGAGGGAAAGATTTCAGGGCATAGCAGACCTGGAAGACTGATTTATACAGAAGCAGATTCATTTAATAATTACCTAAAGAGAAACAGGCTACTCTTCTGGCTACCAGACTGCAAACCAAATTAAAAGTTGAAACATATAATCCATCCACACAATGCCATTCTCTTTTTTTATCTGCATCAGGCCCAGGGCAAACAAAAAATCATTAATGTTCTGATTTCATATGCCATTAACTTTCTGGATGGTGGTAGAAAAAAAGGGAAAGAATTACTTTATCATTTTCAGCATTACTTTATACTATTTAGGGACAAGAAACATGACTGGGCAGCAATGCCATTGTACTGGCTCTCTTCACAGAGGATTGCTAAGAAATATGAGTTCCACCAAAGGATGAAAAAAGGAGAAAAGTATCTAAGTAATATCAGATTTTGCCCACAGCTCTCTAAGCCATCTACCAATGGGCAGCCTGGAGTTCTCAGACTGCTTTTCAGTCAACTCCTGAGCCCTGCTAATCCCTGCTGCTGTCTTGACAGCCAGGTCCTTTGGAGCCTTAGAGAGGGGGTGATTCTCCAGGGATGCTACACCAGACTCTGCTGAGCTTTCTAGACAGGGTGGGAACACTTTCTGGCCCATGGGAGTAATCCCATGCACAAATTCATAAATCCTGGTGGCTGGATTTGCCTAGTGAACAGCAGCTCCTTTGATTTTCTTCTGAAGAAAGAGTTAGCCCCACGACAGTGGAGGAAAGAACCTTAAAATGGGAATTGGTTGCGCTAGGCATGTACCAAAAGGGAAAATACAGTAAAGACAGAACTCCAGGTGCAGCCATCTGTGATTTTGCCTCCAGTGGGGCACTGTGCAAGGCAGTTTGTGTTTCTCATGCCTCAAGCAAGTGCCATGGGGAGCTAGTGCCATCTGTGTCTCTCCTCCATCACAGGGGGCATTGCTGCGGCTCTCACCTCTACTGATCCAAAATAGGAATACCTCGGATAAGCAAAAGAACTGCATGATGGATCAGATCACTGCAGCCAAGGGGGAGTGTGAGGTTCTCATCTGAGAAAGACAGGGTCTAGAAGGCTCATAGGAAACATATGATGGCTCTTATTTAGCAATTTCACAGAGTTCTCAGTTGCAGAAAGGAAGGGTGAGCAACACAGCTTTCACATGTTTGGAGATCTTCAAAGGTAAGGAAGGAATGACTCTCTGCAGGGCCTTGAAATACTTCTTTATCTTGGTTCTTTATGAATCTGTAATGATGCTAAGGAGGCCTGAATCATATTTGATTTTTCAGCTCTTTATCAACACTTTTATCTTTTGTCAGCCATGCCAAAAAATGTTGGCTGATCTCATCAGATAATAGTGGCTAAGGAACATGTCATCAGGGAAAATGTTCTGCCAAGGTAAACCTACCTTGGTGATTTCATATGTCAAATGTAACTTTTCAGGCAAAAAAGCATGATGTTTATGTCTCTTGGGAACAGACTACTATGTTTTTTTCCCTCTGAATGAGGCCTGGCACCATGGGCTCTGGCAGGGCTCTTACACATCAAGGCCATTAACAGTACTTGTCTCATCATGTACTGGCACTTAGAGACATGCCAGAGAGGAGACACAGCTGAAATATCCTCAATGTGCTCTCAGAGTCTTGTGACACCACTGCCACATTTGTATCCCAGGGAATAAACTGAAGCTCTCATCAGTTCCCACATTCTGTTTACGTAAATCCTCACTCCCCTTCTGTACCTCCAGCAAGGCTGCCACATCATTTCCTCAGTTCCTACTCTGATTTTGAGGTATCATTGCTGACACACTTCTAATGAGCTGCCATGTATCATATATTTATCACACACAATCAAATATTGTATATATACCTGTGGCACCATCAAATTCCTGTAGCCTCACTTTTAAAGTTGAGCAAACCTGTTTCTACGTAGCAACTGAACACAGAGAATTTGAAGCTGAGCCATTTTTAAATGCCATTGTTATGAACAATTATAACTGATGCAATGTTACACTTGCTGCTGTTCCAGTTGAGAGTCCCAGCGCAGTTGCTTCTTTTTACCTAGCCTGAAACTTGACAGTGAGTTTATTGCTCATCCAAGTGGGTGACTAACAGCAACAGCTTTAGCAAGGAAGGCACAGTGTACATAAGGAGCTGTGGAAGCTTCCCCCACAGCCTGAACACCTCAGCTGTGACCTGTTATACTCACATAATTTCAGTTCTGATCTCTGTGCAAAGACTGTCAAATTGTGCAGTAGCTCGGTGCTGTGAATAAGGATGGATGGAGGGAGGGAGGAAAGGAGGAGAGGGAAGCAAACTGCACCTAATTCATGACAGAAGGAGCCTGAAATGCTGGAAAAGCTGATCCTTTCAAGGTACTTAAGTCAACATCTAGTGAAACCTAAGAATTCCTCTGGGGATCCAGAAGGATTTGTTTAAGTCCTATTATAAGAAAGATCGCATATGATTATAAATCCTCAAGTGTCTTCCCCTCACCTACTCTATTTTCATTCATGACCTGATTAGGGTTTGAATCCAGATCTCCTTAAGTGAATAAAGCTCCAAAGACCCAGCTTACATAAAGACAGTGGATTTTTTCTAGAAATACATGGCAAAAGCATCTGGAGTTTGAAGATGACAAGTCCTTACACTGGAATCTTTCCTTAAAGGAGACAGAACACTAAAAAAGACAAAGAATCGTCAAAAATGTAGCTACGACAGACTAGCACTGTGGATCACCTCACTTATGCACCTTTTCTACCATAAATAATGCATAGACCCCACTCTCATTTACACTGCAGCCATGGCTTGCATCTGTGTAGAGAGCACAGGATGACACGGTATCCTGCATGACCTGAGGTATTTTCTGTACCACGGTCCAGTCCTTTCCTCAAGGCAACTCTAGACAGCACAGGCAACCTGCTCTTACTCACGTATTTGCAATACTTAAGGCAAAACGACATGATACTGGGCCTGTACTTGTTTCTAGGACAGGGAGGAAAAAGAGAGATGGCTATCGACTCTGGCCTAAAAATTTACATGTGTATAGGCTTGTCAAGAAAGTTAGTGTGTGAAAGGAGTTACAGAACTGAACATCCCTTTGTTCAGCCTAAATATCCCTTTGTTTACTGAGAATCAAGGCAGGGGAATCAATGGCTGGGTAACCCAAACCTGGCTGACTGAAGATACCTCTCCCTGGCCAACAGTTTCCATTGGGGTTGAAAAGGGAGAAACAAATGGGATTTTTTATGCTCTTTGTAAGGAACCCTGCATCTCCAAACCACCTTTTCTCACCACTTTTTTTCTCAGCAAACAACCCATAATGTTCGGTGAAGAACAGCTCAGTAGTAATGTCACCTCTATTTGTCTTCTATAAACTGCATTGCAAAAATGTACCTGCAGAATGAGCTTGGCCTTCCCTTGTCGGAGACAAGGGGAAGATGCGAGTGATGCAAAAATCAGCTGTAGTAGAAATCTGTGAGAAACGGGATCCTTCCCTGTGCTAACCTGCTAGACACACATCAACCCAAGGATTTAGGAAAGCCTGGGTAACAGGTGCAGAATACAGACACCACTTGTGGATGACAAACTACTAGAACACAGCACACACTGCCTGCCAAAATAAAAAGCCCTGCTGAGATAGCTGTACATTTGATCAGGAGCCTGTGCTTAATTTTAAGGATAATTGGGATTTGTCCGAAGCCAAACTGGATATAAATAGCAAGTGAAAGCTGCAAGTATCTTTCTTTCATCACTTGGGCCTTGAACTGTTTGGCAAAAGGGACTCTTTGTGATACTAACAAGTCATTTCTGCTCAATCACAGCATATCAGCACTGACTCATGCAAGCTGCAAAGGGGTTTTAAATGCCAGGGAGAGCTGGTCTTTTGTATTCTGACAGCTCCTTACTGCTGCTTTATACCACTCCCTCTCAAATGAAGAGTCTGGAATATATGCAAAAAAAAAAAAAAAAAGATATGTCAGTTGCTTCACAGTGTTTAGGGCTCCCCTGGAGCTTAATTATGTGGGAACTCTGACATGTAGTCTGTCAGCTAAAAGGTGGCAGATCCCTGTGGCACAGTTTGAGAGGTGTGTTGTGAAACATTACTCATTTGCTCTTGCCCTACAGGTAACTGTATGGCATGTCCTGCGCAAACCACAGGTTCCCACAGCTGTGTGTGGGTTCCTCGAGTTTCTCACCTCCCTTGTCCATGGCAGTCAGCTCCTAGATCCAGCTTCCAGCATCCCCATGCACACTGCAGCTTGATTCTACCTTTAAATGAGTGGCACATAAATATTCCCATCTTCACCAAATAAAAAAAACCAACCCTCACTCATGTTAGTTTTCTGCTGCTCTATAACACAAGCAGGACGAAGTGATCAGCACCATAACCTTACAAATTTTCAGTCCCTTAAGTCAGGGCTATAACTATGGGAGATGTATTGTCCCCTAGGAATGTAATAAACAGCTCTTCAGCACAATTCTGAAATGAAGCAGCACAGACACAATATTCCAGAATATATTTTCAAATGTCTAGCACCATTTCCCCTGGTTTCATTCTGTAAATCATAAGAACTGGAATAATTTATTTCTAAGGCTCTCTCTTGTGTTGGTGCCTAGCTGCCATAAAAAAAAAAAAAAAAAAAGGAAAACTACAGAAAATTTCTGTCCCAGCTTGCATTTTCCATTTGCAAACATTTACTCCATTCTCCGAATTAACAAGGAACAGCTTCTTCTTCTACTACATGCAGGAGGTGCTTTCATAAACTTGTCACATCCTGATGTTAGTAGCATATGGTATTGAAAATATTCCTACTGCTTGAAGGGAGAGCTGTTACAAATATTTCAAGCAACAGTTTGTTAATTTTGGATGCGATCCTATAGTGCACCAATATTTTTCTCATGCTTTTAAACCTAACCATAAAATGAAGATGGTCCATGAAGTTTCAAAAAGGATGAGTTAGACCACAGATTTTTGGGGCCCTTAGAAGAACATTTCCTTTCAAATACCATGTGCATAAGACAGACTGTTTCTTTCTTTCTCCTTTTACAGATTGGAGGAGCAAATCCTCTTTTATTTTTTCTGCTTCTTCTTATTTTTTTGTGCTATCACAAATTATGGGAATAACTGTGCTCTACACGAGGAAAAGCAAGGCTGCCTTGCTTTACAGCTTGAGGAATATAGGCTGTGCCTTTGAGAACCTAGATATATTTCTTGCTCTGGCTGCCTAGTAAATTGAAATATGACAGTACAAAAAAGAAGAGATGAGAAATTGGAGTGTTACAAGTAAGGCCAGAAGGCAAGACTTCTCAGGGATGTAATATAGAACTGGCATCAAAAGACAGAATTGGGCAGAGGATAACATCATTAGTCCTCCAGATATACTGAGCAGCAAGATATGTCAGATGGGGTCAAAGAGGGGCAGGATCACAGCCCTGGGGGAATACATTGAGTTAAATAGTTGTCTTCCATGAAGAAAACTATTCCTTCTCTGCTCCCTCGAAAGGCTTCTGTGTCTCTCAGCAGGGTAATTCCATCCCAGCCCACTTTCCCCAGAAGATGACTGAACTGGCACTGGGAAATGGCTTAGCTACTGGTATTCGGCTAGTTATTTGGGGGACTGGGAGCAGGTAGAGAAGATAACTGGGTGATTTTATGGTATTTGATATGCTGGTTTATCAGGTCATCCTGTAGCTGCCTTCCCTTCTCCCGTCTTCTAGATGATAGATGTTGTGTTTCTACTGATTCCTTCACCATGAACACTTTTCCTACCCTTTTCAGTGCTTGTGTTGCCATAGCTTCTTACTGTAACAGCTGATCATTGCCTGGTCTCTGCCTGCTTATTTTTGCAATGTATCTGAGAAGGGTGATCTTTCATAATTGACAGGAGGGGAAATCAAGTGCAGAAGAACTCATCTCTAGTTACACAGGCAATTTTGTAGCTAAGCAGGCAGTTGAATGAGGATTTCTAAGATTAAGGTGACTTCCTAATTTACTGGTTATAAATTTTAAACCATACTTTGCCAACACTGAAATCTTCAGAGATTTCAATCTGAACCATAAGCAGTTATTTTTCCACGATGTATGCTACACTGCAACAGTCTTCTTTACTTTCCTTCCCCCGAAACAATAGGATTTTTCTCATTGAGGCCAAGTCTACAGACATCTACTTAATCCAATCTGACTTTTAGAGCCTTGTGAAAAACAACACAGGCAAGAAGGAAGAGAGGAATGCTCAGTTTGCTCTGAAAGTTACTTATGACACAGCAGCAGCTAAAGAATATGGTTATGGAAGAAAAAGCAACCCAGGATGGCTTCCCTTGGACAGCCTCAGATGGAAAAATTAAGGCAGGGCAGGTCAATTGAGAGATGCATACATTAAGCACATTTCCTATCTTGCCTTAATAATGTTGTATTCTGAATGCAGCAGCACACACTGCTTCCATCCTCTAACTATCCAGTCAAACATCACTATTAAGCATATTCAGGAGAAAGAACAAATATGAGAAGTATACCATGACATCCTGTAGAAAAGGCACACAGGAAAAACAGAGGGTAAACCCAAGGGGAGATATATGCTACAAAAAACACAGTTGATATAACACAGAATTCAGAGAGGTGAGAGAACTGCTTTAAGCAAAAACTAAAAGAAAAAAAACACCCAAAAACTCCTTCCTCCTCATGCTGCCAGATTTACGGTTTCTGCTATTGAAATCTAGGGCAGTCAGAATAACCAAATTTTGATACTTCCTTAGATCTAGCTAGACCAGATGTAATCTAGCTCTCAAATGAAAGATCTGCCAGGGAACAACAAATACACAAAGCTGATTGGTAACAAAGTCATTTGCAGGGCAAGTTGGCCTGGTATGTTACTGTGAAAAGAAACAAAACAATGGAAATACCAACATAATTTGTGTTCAAAGAGAATAGTGTGCTCAAGAATACCACAGGAACTGGGGATAAGAATTATAGCAATCTTTCTACCTCTATATTTGTTCCTAAAACATTGTATTTGGCTTTATTTTTTGGTTCTGATGGCATTATCTTTTGTCCACAAATTGCACTTGAAAACAATGACACATTTTAGGTTTCAATAGATTTACCTCTGATTGGGAAAACAATTTTTTTTACAGTCATTCTATTTTAGCATCAGTTTTCAGTTGCATGGCATCATTAAAAGAGTGCTTTTGAAACAGGATGTATCTAATGTAAACACTAACCAAGCAGTGAAAATAGAAGCTTAAAATTTAGTTAAAAGCACATGAACAAGTAGAAAAACATAAGATTAGCTATATTTCACACTCAGATATGTAAAGCTAATCCCCTGAAATAAAGGTTGAATCTGTATATACTGATATTATCACTGGAACAGTCTTAACCACAGTGTCCATGAGTAGTGGGTAGCCTCAGAAAACTCCAGAGGTTACTCCTTCTCAGCTACAAAGTAAGTAAAAGCTACAGTGACAAAACAGAGATTTCCTGAGGCCATCTTTCCTATTTTCTCAGCCTCTCTTGGATGTATTAATCACGTCAGTTAGGATAAATTTCCTACTTCCACCATATCAATCATTTTGAGTTACCTGAAGAAACTGCAGAGCAGCTAGAGAACGCTATGTCAATGTGCACACTTGACTAAAAATAAGGTGCTTCCTCAGGAACGATGTGATGTTGGAAAACTGGTGAAAGCTATGCCAAAACGAAAAAAAGCAGAGTATTAAGCACAGATTACCTGGGCACCTACTCTAAAAGCAGCTTCCACTTGAGCTTTGAGGATGTTGCACTTCAAATGGTCAGGTACAGATGAAGGTGACACAGGGGCATGAAGAGTCTTTTCCGATACCTTCTTGTCTTCAGCCTGTATTTAATAAAAAAAGCAGTGACATATATTAGAAAGATAAGTTCATAAAATGATCAAAGGTTCAATTTTTACTTGTAATAACTTGATTCAGCAATACTGGCTAAAACTTCCATATTCATACCCTGATAGATACATCTTAGAAGTTTTCAAAATATTTAATGACTTGATACTGTTCAAGTATCAAGTCATTATGTTCAAGACAAGAATAGCCCCAGGGAAGCCTGAGTAATAGAAGCAAGAAAATGATGTGGAATGAAGATACATTAAAAAAGCCCAGCCAGGCCCTGGAGTGGTTGTTCAAACCTGTGATCACTCTGAGGAAGCAAAACACTGTCTCAAAATATCCCACAGCAGGCAGAAGAGCAAACAGCAAAACTATAGTGACCACTGGCTTTTTACACCACCCTTAAAATGCAAAGCTTTGCAAATTTAGCCAGAGAAATGTGAAGGAATCTCCACTTAATTACAAGCTAAGCAAAATCTCCTTCATCAGAAAGAAAATAAAAATCAAGAGAGTTTAAACATTGCTGATGGTGTTTCCACTTGATGTCAATCCTTTACCTACGCAGCAATCTGAATCAGAAATTTTGGCCTCAGGACAGCTAGTTTAGTGTCCTGTTCAAACATGACCTAAAGGTTTTGTGCCTTGAACAAACTATATACAGCAGAAATGCCACATTAATAAATTTCCCAAGCAGAAAAGGAAAACAAAAAGAAAGACAATGTAATACTAATATGTCAACAAAGAGGGCATGAATGAGACCACGATTGTAAACATGAACTCTTAAACAATCCAACTGCAACGTGTTACATATTTTTAGAGAATAATTGGGCCATGGCATAACAGCCATCGCAAACTTCCCTATTCTTCCTGGAAGTGAGCCTTGAATTACAGATGAGTAACAGCCTAGATTGTGCATTCATTTTCTGCTCTCATGGCTGAGAAGGGTGAGTGGTTGTATACACCCAGAGAGAAGAGATATGTAATGCTGTCATTCAGATTTCGGCCCAAACAGGTACAAGGCATCAGTACACCAGGTCCAGTGATCCTTGAGGCTCACCTCTGTCAAGCATTTCAAGACAGAACCAATCATTTTTTTGCCACTGAAATTACCATATGATTAGCCCCTTAACTTCAAAATCTGTCTCCTTTATCCTTCCTTCTGCCCTCCCCCACAGCATCCCACTGGCTGATGGTAACTACAGTCTTACTGACTCTTTTCTCAGGTCCTCGAGCAATCACAAATGGGAATATCAAAATTTGGGGGACTCTTTCTGCAAGTGGAACAAGTCACAAAAGCAATTGTGTTGCCTGAGGAAACTGTTCAGTAAACACTGGGGAGGGAAAGAGCCAGACCTTAGCAGAACGCTGTTGAGACTGCAAGATATTTATGTGTAAGCAAAGTTGGTCTAGCAGCCTTCTGCATCCAAAATGCCATAGCTGCCAGGTATGATTTTGAACAACTGTCTGTTAAAGGACTGCTCATCATGAGATTTTTTTTCTCTGGCAAATTTCTAATAATTCTTACATGTTTATTTGTCAAGCTACATTTACTTTTTTATGAGGAAGATATTTTTGGACTTCCCATTCTTCCCAGTCTCCTCCTCAGGGAAAAAGAAAATACATAAAATGAAAAGTGACAGTGTCTAGATGGAGCAACTTATGGAACTGTAGTCATCTATTCAGTCTTGAATGTAATAGTAGTTCAGCAAGTATATTAAAAAAAAAAAAGGACAGGAAATCCAAACATGAAATATTTGATTGCCATAGGTGTCTTTTCTGGGATACTCATGAAGCTGAGAAGTGCAGATAATCAAAAGGACAAAATTATTTGCAAAGAAACCACAATATTTACTTCACCAATATTCTTGGTAGACAAAGTGAAATACTACACATTTTAAAAAGGCTGTTTTTACTGTCAACTTCTATGTGTATTGATTTCTAACAGCAGAAAAAACAACACACTAAGCAGTGGCATTTCTAAAGGCCATGCAAAATCCCACCTTTGATTTAACACTGTTTACCAATTAAATAACATTTCAGTCAAGCAAGATTAAACAACTGTATTTTACTTGCTATATCAAGACAACGAAGGCTTGTTTAGGAGACAAGCTTGTTTCATAACCTGAAATGTTCCCAAGTCCCATCCCCCTGTTATTCAGATGGATATAGACATTTTTCAGTCCTATTGCTCTTCCTCCACTGCCCAATTTTCCCACATTGACGAAGAGGAAGATAAAAGCTCCCAGGGCTGCTCTTTAGCTGGGAACCCTCAAAAGATCTAAATATCCTGCTATATTCAGTATTGTGCAGATTACTTCATTTAATGGAGATCCCAGTGTGATATCTGATGTGCAAGTCTCACATGGAGATTCTTGAGAGGCCCAAATGGTGATGGTGGCTGACCTGGTTGAAAGAGGAAGCTGCTGCTAGAGAGCGCACACTTCCCAGCAGCCATTCCTGGGTATTCAGCTCTGCTTTAGGCCTCGTTTGGGTCACACTTTAAGGGTTTCACCTTCAAGCAAGCAAAATTTGCTTTGCTTGCACTGCAACAGGAGCAGCAGCATCTTTAGTGACTGGTCACACATGAAGAGCAGACATGGCTGCAACTGCTGCTTGGCCTCGTCCTGCTCACCAGCTGCTGAGCCAGCAGCCAAAGGCCACCACGTCCCCCTGCCCCAGTGGAGATGCTGACTGCACACAAAGCACACATGGGGCTTGGGAGTGCTCGGCCTGACCCAGGCCTCCTTTAGCTTCTGAACATATGCCAAAGGCCTCTTTGCCAGCCTGCCTTGGCAGTGACAGCCTTTTTTGCCACAGAGCAGCACATCCTGAATCATTGCTGAATTCTGCCCTCCCACAGCTGATTCGCTGAGACTGTTACACACAGAGTCAGTGGCACTGAGCATCCAGATGAAAAGTAAACTCTAATCACAGAATAAAGCAGCACCTCCCTATTGCAGACTATTAGCACCTCTAAGCACCTATGTAAGTTCTTATTTTTCCTTCATGTCACTAATTTTTACATATAGCTCGTTCATCCCCCAATTTAACTCCTAAAGCATAACTGTCATCAAGAATGCAAAAGAAAATAAAATATTTCATGGCTACAAAAGCACGTGTAGAATCTTCCGTGGTTTATTTCACTAGTTTATAAGAAAATCAAAGATCTAAAACCTGTCTCCTTTAGGAATCTCACATACTATTGCTACAAGAATGAAAGCTGTATTCTACTTTATTTTGCTGTATAATAAATAAATTTTACATTTCCAGAATCCTCACTGCTCACAGCATAAAGACAGCAGCTAGGTGTTCATCTGTTGAGCCAGGCTGGCAGTTATTAACATTTTTTTCATTGATAAACTCAGAGTGTTCTATTTGGAAGTGATTAGAATGCTAAATGTGGCATGATGTTAATGAAACTTCCTATTTTATCATTTTTTATTACACAATCCAAAAGAATCTTAGATGCCCCTTTCAAGTGAAAGTCTTAGAGTCAAATTGGCACTTGAAAGAGATAATCTTCTTGCTTAGAATTGCAATTTAAACTCATCCTAAAAGGTTTAGAAATTAAGAAAAAACCCATTAGGATACCTGATAACACTCCAGTTTTCCATGTCCAATTCTGCTGATCTCAATAACAGCAGTGTGTTCACATTGTTTCACCACTAATGCAGAATTTTAGTTTTTCATAGGAGAACACTAGAGAATTGCATTTAAATGGAAAAAGTCAAAGAAGCTCAGATATATACACGTATAAAACTAGAGACATTTTTTTCTTTTTGTAATTGAGGTCTTACATTTGCTTTTCTCCTCCCAAACATTTACTTTAAATTCAATTACATTTGCTGATACTAGAACTGAAGGCAGATTTGTAGAGTGTTAGATAATGATGACATTGACTTTGGTTTGCAAAGCTAAGTGAATATTAAATACACATAGAGAATATAAAAACAGTTGTGTGAAACACAGCAATACCACTCCTGTACATAGCATTTCTATGCTCTGCTTTAAAAGGTTGATGCCTTGTTCCACATCAAACTTTGTACCAAGAGCAAGACTCATGATCTTGTGCCTCTGTGAATTTACTGATAGCCTCTTCTTAGCCAAACAGCATGTTTAAAACATGTATTTGACTAGAGATAACTGAAGAATAGAATGAATATTTTCTTTAGGAACGTGGGTCTATTTTTGTTGCTAGCCATCGCTAGTAGTGGGAGGTAAAATTTTAACAAAGACAACACAAATATATAGGTTCTGAAAGCACATTAGCTATGTGAGGTTTCCTGGGACTCAACTACATCTGCAAATGGGCATGGAAATCTACAGACTCTTTTGCCCCTTTTTCACCAGGAAATGTATTGCCTTTTTTCCATGGGATAGCTAACACCAATTACAAACAGATACCACAATGATAAGACCTATACAATAATGTGCTATTCTTATTTGAGGCAATGTTTACATGCAAAAACTGCATCTTCTTTATTAGAAAAAAAGTGAAATTGAAAAAACAAACAAACCAACCAGTCATTAAGCTGTCAGACACAGAACATTTTCCTCAGGTTAGCTATTAGTTGGTCTAATGAAAGATACAACTCCCAATACACCTTGTTATGCTTATATCCTCGGAGTAAACCTCTTTAATTCTTGGTATCAAACTTATTTTATAAAATCCTATTGCTCAATATTGTTAAATCCTACCTCTGTCATTGCTAGCTTCATGACAGTCTTACAGGACCATGGTAGCCATGTTTCCTGAGATATACCCTCTGACCCATGTATCACACAGAAGAGTCTCAGGTACATCAACAAGGTGAGTTCGTTTTGTGGGTTTTCTTAAACTACAAATGATTTTTGGAACCCCAGTGGCTTTAGGCATTGCTGCCATGCAGGGAGCAGGTAGTTCCACAGATTTTTGCAGGTGGTATCATTTGGAAGCAGACAATCTGTGTAACTGGGCAGCCTGATAACATATTCTTGCCCTGGTGGCAAAAGGCCATAAGTTTTGAGCAGAGTTTGCAAAGATGTTAAGGCTCATCAGGCTGGCTCTGTCTGAACCTTTCTCAATCTGCCTGCAGCTTTGTTCTACCAAGTTTAGCTGTAGCAGCAATAATTGCATACAGAAAACAATAGCACCAGTATTCTTTGCAGAATAAGGTATTTATGACTCTAACACAAATATGTAGTTTAAAGCGATGTAGGGCTGATATGAAAACAGGGGCCTTGAGAAGGGAAGAGACAGGACATGCTGCAGAGGAGCGCTGACATGGAGTGATAGTGCAAAAGGCACAGGCTGGCACTGGGGACCCATGGCTACAAGCAACTCACCAATGGCCAGTTAAAGTGCAGGCCTGAACCTGGGCAGAATTTGGTTTAGGGGCAATGAGGAGAGTGAAGACATAATATAGTAGCATATATATGTAAAAGCCAGCATATACAGTAAATTTGGGTGTAATGTGAGGATGTAGATCAATGAAGAAAGAGCAAGAAGTAAAAGCTTAATTGAAAACATACAGAAGGACCCAAAGTATACTGTAGAGTGAGGAGAAAGAAGAAAACATGAACATGACTGGAGGCTGCCCAGGGAAGTGGATGAGTTACCATCCCTGGAGGTATTTAAAAGACGTGTAGATGTGGCAGTGAGAGACATTGTTTAGTGACTTGGCATTGCTGGGTTAGCAGTTGGACACGATGGTCTGAAAGGTCTTTTCCAACCTAATTGATTCTGTGATTCTATGACCATCATAATTCCCCCTCTGACCCCACCAGAACAAAATCACCAATCTTAGGACCCACGAGTGTAGGTGAAAGGGTGAGCATGACACCAGGAAAAGAGGTAGAAATTTGAAATGTATTATTATTCTTTCTTTTTATGCAATAATTACAGCTGCGCTAATAATTACTAGAGTCCCAAGATTTCAGAAATGCTAACAATACATTCTTGGGTTTATATTATACACACACACACATGCACATGCACACACACACACACACACACACACACAAAGCAACGGGGGATGGAGGAACATATTTTTCTAATGAAAGGCTTCCAAGAAGAGAATCAGAAATACATTCACAGCTACAACACTTAGGCTTGTGTGTCCTGGAGATTAAGGAGTCTGCTAGCACAAAAGGGCATGAAACAGAAGGTGAAACAGACTTTCATCATTCAGTAGGTGAACAGACACATACACCATACCAAACAGCTCTGGAAAAGAGGTTGGACACATCCATTCATCATTCCCATGAGATGAAGTTTGCTGTAGCAGACAATCAAATTAATTAACTGCAGAATCTAATTTACCCAATTTCTTGCTAATTCTCCTATGGGTCGATTATTAAGCCTGACAAATTCCAGCCCGAAAGCAGTTTGCTTGAAAAAAATAACACTTAGCAACAGGAAGGGAGGGAGTGAAAACTGGGAGTCCACAACAGATGTGGAAATGGTTGGGTTTTTTTTAATCAGAAATAGAGTAAAATGAAACAGCTTTGTAAATGCTTCACTGGTTTTATTTAAGCATAATATTTTGGAGGATGCAAGACTAGGCCATAAAAGACACTTAATAGACCAGAAATCAATGGAGTGGTGCAGGCGAGGAGTTAACACTTCATTTTTTTGCCAGAAAGTAGACACATTGAACACTCATTAAAATCTGCTGCTGGACTGAGTAGCTAGTTAACTACCATAACCAAAGGAGGGCCCACTCTCAGTTAAAAATACTTGTCACAGTTTGGGGTTGTTCAATGTGGTCTAACCTGCCTTGTTGCCTTTGTGCTGGGCAGTGCTCTACAGCGTTTCAGCCCAGGGTTAGCCCGATATTTACAGCATGTCCCTCTCTTGCACCAGAGAAGCTATCTGCTGAGGCAAATCCAGGCTCTGCTCAGAGCTCACAGACCTGTGGTTTGTTTGTTTTAGCTTTGTGAGTTCTGTATACACATTTTACCAGGATCTAGGTCAGAAAATTGTGCTTGAATAAGAAACCACAAGCGAAGGGCCAAAAGAACTTCAGAATGGTTTGTTGGTCACAATCCATAGCCTGTAACGATCACTGAAGTGCTTTCCAGTGGTGACTCTGGGCCTGTTTCAAGAGTATGTACAATTTTCAGATTGCTAAAAACAGTAATTGTAATAAATTTTGAGGGACTGGCCTCTTTCACATTCACATGGTAACCACTGTTCATGGGAATGCTGCCCAGTTCTTAAACCCAAACCCTCTATGCCTGCCAGGGGAGGGTTTTCATTAGACAGTCCTTGTCTCTAGCCTTGCCTTTTGCTGAGCTTCTGCCAGAAACAGAAGCATTTAGCAGCTCTTGGTGCTCATTACAAGACTTTTTCATCAGCTAAACTTTGACTGATGGCAGACTCATCACAGCAGACACAGGCTGCATTTACTGTGCAGCTGCATTTATTGTGAAACACTGACTTGTTATGATACTGGGTTCTGATAATTAGTCCTTAAATAAATAATCCATCTGACTGTGGACAAGATTCTAGAGCTGTCAGGGCAAGCCAAAGAAAACCATTAATTATAGAAGAGCTGAGTCCTCCCTCCACAGACTTGCAGCGAATATGAACGAGCGAGAAGATCAGAGATCAGGTAGAAGTTGCAGGGATGTTATTTGGATTACTTGCACAGTATGGTGGAATATAGGACCATAGCATTTTAAGCTTTCAGTTTAAGAAAGAAGACAGACCGTAAACCTACTCATTTTGAAATCACAGGGGGTACCATTGAGATCACATCTTCAAATCTTTTGTGCAACACAGGTCAGATTGGTTTACCCAATTGTGCACTGTGGTCAATGTGGAGAGAGTCCTTACACTTCATCACTTTGCCCCTTTAAATATGCCAAACTGAGCTTTCAGCAAGATCAATAGTGTAGGACAGTCTTTAAAGCATTTCTGGACGTTGCACGTGAGTGAATGTTCTCTGCTGGGGTTCAGGTACAGTATCAGTAATCACATCTGAACTACACAAGTCCTCTCGCAAGACCTGGGTATTCAACGGATGAGCCTGAGATGGAGAATTCTCCTCTGGCAAACTATGTCAGTGCTTAACAAGCTTTGCCTATAAAAAGCTGTACCTATTACCAGTTGAGGGTATTTCTAGAAGATGAACTTGAGAAATGTTCACAGGAATAAAAGGTGACTTCTTTCCCATTTTACCCCAGTTTGTTGACTTAATGATTTATCTTTTTAATTCCTGCTTGAGCCAGACAAAATAACAACCACTCACAGGTGAAAACCAAATAGATTTGGGAGAAAAAATCTAAATCTAAAATATTCCAGCTTCCTCTGTTTATTGAGAAGTCTCCAGAAATCATGACACAGGTCATTACTTCATGACTACATTAATAAGGCATAAGGACTGCAGTCCATATTTGAACTACACCACAATCCTACAAACACTGAACATGGTTCAAGGAAATCTTCATGACAGAAAATTCACTGCATTATGGAATAAATTCAATTAACTGTAATGCTGAAAAAAAATTTCCAATATTTAATTTTCTCATTAGAAACACCTGGCTCACTGATTTTCAGCCTTAAATTCCATCTCCCCTAATCTCTCGTCCAGAGAAGAGAAAGATTCTGCTGTATAGCTATACAGTGCCTTTATGCTTTTATTTTGGTTCAGTTTATCATGTCCCCTTGGATTTTAATTTCCCTAATGCTTATTGAAGTAATATCAGTTATAAAAGGCTATTTGTAAAACCAAGGTAAAGTAATTTAGTTGAGTTCTCCCTTGAGCTGGCAAAAAACTCTCAAAACACCACTTTTCTTTTAACAGGTCTGTACAGAGTCACTGGAGGCCCAGACCCACCACTTTTGAAGACAGTGGCAATGCTCTCATTGACTTCACAGAGACCAGCTCAGGACCTATGTGGTTGCAAACCTGTGGCCCTGTGGCCCTATCCAGATTCAGACCAGGGAGTCCCACAGCTCAGGGACAGTGGATTTTACCTCACAGGGATACAAGGAGCCGCCAACTTGCTGATCTCTGATCTCTGGCAGAAACAGCAGGACATGGCTGATTGGCCACCCCTGCAAAAACTGTCTCATGAAACACCCACTAACATCAGATGCCAGGGGGAGTTTATGGCATAACACGGATGCCTCATGTAGAAAAACAAGATTTTTTTTTTTTTTTTTATCACTTAAAGTGTTATTTTTTTACAGCTCTGGGCTGCCTAGATGACTAACTCTTCACAACTAAACTAAAACTATATCATAACATTGTTGCAGTAGCTTCTGAAATTTCAAAAGCCAAAGCTGATTGAAATGCTAAATCTACAAACCAAATCCCAGTCCCATAAGGAGATGGAGAGAGGTGATTAAAAAGCAAGCCAGTTGAAGATGAATGTTGATTTGGAGGTGAAAAAGCAGCAGATTTTGAATATGAAGTTACAAGGGTGCTCCGGCGTATATATGTAAAAGTATATATGTATATGCTATACCTTGTTCATGCTGACGTGCAGGGCTGGCCATGGTCCAACTACCTTCACACTCTCCGTTTCTATTTTCTTCAGATGAGAAGTTTCATCATAAAGAAGGGGAAGTCCTGAGCTCAGTTCTAAAAGGACGCCCAAAAGAAAGAAAGAAAAAAACACAGTCTGAAGGGAGGCTACAGAAGAACTGCAGAGCAAGACACTCAACTGCATTTGAAGAGACAGCGGTCGGCAAAGCATCTTCTCTGTAAGACCCTCTAAAATGTTTCATAATTATGCCTTTCAGGTCATTTTGCCTTTTTCTATTTAGCAAACAATTCCTCCCCCTCCTCCTTCTCACCCACCCTTTCATTTCAGCAGAGCTTTTGCCAGCTTTGGGCTAGATATTTCTCTCCTTACCTCCCCCCTGCCTCTAGCCCATCTATATTCTAAAACTTAGTTGACACCAGAGGGATTATTTATACAGCCAAGGTGCCACTCTCAAAACATGTGATGTGTAAAGAGATCAGAGTATAGCTTTTGGCTTCTCTCAGACATCTTTATTTATATGCCAGCCTCTTTAAGACTGTTGTCAGGAATTTGTTGTGCTTTGTCAACAGAGATTTTGAGCAAGCCACCGACACAGAAAGACAAGGAAAAATACTTCTTACGATAGTCCTGAAAGGTTTCTGTCAACATCTTGGGGATAGTGTAGCATATATATGCATATTTGCAAGTACTCATCATGTGATGATTTTACTAATCTCTGTGTCCTCCTGTACTTCTTTTTGCCATGGATTCTAGATAATAACAGTTGGGAACAATCCAGTTCTCTGGAGTCTGATTCAAAGCCTACTGAAATCAATAAAAACCTTGCACTGACTGCAGTTTGGTTTGGAACAGGTTCTTAAGCTGTCCTAAGAATATTAAATATTACTCACTCAAGATCTAATTCTACAGCTGTTTAAATATACATTAAGGGCTTTGCTGACTAGAGAAAAATTGCTAAAACCAGTTTATAGGGATATAAGCAAAAAGCTGGTTTTGGCTTTAGAGAAACATTATCACACCCTGAGGTAATAATGTCCTAGAAAGGGTTACAATATCAGCATTGACCTCCTCTTGGTGGTCTTTCATCACAAGTTAGTGTTGCCAGAGTTCAGCATTTCTCACATCACAGCTGCTTCTGTGGATATGAGACTGTGAAACTGCCTGATACTCTGGGAATAAATTACCACAGCCATAAAGTAAGACATGATGATAGGGTTTTGGTTTTTTTCTGAAGAAACATAGTCATTCTATTTTCCTCCTAAGAAAGAAAATGAAAGGGGGAAAGTGCCTAATTTAAATTACTCAAGTTTGCTATTATTTCAGACTGATTTTTAAGGTGGGGGGGTTTGGGCTTTTTTTAAAGGGAGAGCTCTGGAAGACAAGCAGGCCAGTTTAGCCTTTTAACTCAATCTCAAACAAAAGAAAAGGCAAAAACCTGAAGTCCTACAAAAGGCATACGTTTCCTGAGTCAGCATTAAGTCTTGGCAAACCCAGGCTTTCATTCCAAGAAAGGATCTGGCAGCACTGTGGTTTTTCAAAGTGATGTTTCCAGCCTGAAACTCAGTCTGTGTTAGACCATTCTCTGCTCAGGGTTATGCAAGGTCTTTTGCAGCAAGCGGTTCAGGAATAAAGGATGCCTTCTTTAGAAGTGATAACCTGCAAGCTCAGCCCAGAGTTCAAGAGACAACCTGGGTCCCCTCCTCCCATTCCTCATTTTCTGTCATAAAAATTCTGTGAGCTGCACTGCGTCCATGTTGGCATCTGCTCTCAGTGATAGCCCCAGCTGCTGCCGGTGAATCTGCTCGTGTGCACCTGGTAATCCATGCACGATGTTGCCATGCCAATTAGGCTAAGCAAGAGGCTCACCCTCTCGTCCCTGTAAGGCCAGCTGCTGTTGCATACAGTGGGACTGGGGCTCTGGAATATGCTGGGGGAAGATGTGCTGCACCACAAGATGTGATGTGTATATTTTAGCTTTGAGGTGAAGAGTAGCATTGCGAGTACAGTAATCAGGCTGAGCGCAGGAAAACAACATCTTCTGCTGAGCTGCCTTCATAAACACACTCGTCAGATTTGTTTCACTGGATTTCACTTCCTCCAGTAATTGAAGTAGACAAATTACTTGGAATGTGAAAAATCAGGCAGGTCTGGCCTGGGTTTGTTGTCTGTTTGTTTCTGTAACAAAGTCCTGGGCTGTGTTTGCTGGGAAACATTCACAGGTGTTTAAAGGGAACCTTGGCTGGGCATACTGTTGTTTGTCTCTCTCCTTCCCATGTCCTGCTAACTGCACTGGAATTTTGGCATTTCTCAGAATAGATGTAAGTGGAAGAAAGGCAGATGCTTTCTCCCTCTCTCAGCCTGATGGTGGGTACATATCAGTGGGTCACTCCATGTTCCACTTTAGATGAATTTAAAACCATCTCAGAGCTCAGTGATGACTCCAGTCCATAGCAACTGGAACAAGTCACAAAACACCTGTGGTCCCATGGAAAAGCACAAGGTAGGTGGAGTGCTGGTGTCACCTCTGTCAGCCTTATGAGGAAGTTTCTGCTACGATAGTATATTCCCCCCATGAGACCTTTTTGCTCTTCAGGCATTTCCACTTGAGATATTTTGGTCACAAGCACCCTCTTTCCTGAGAGTGTCCCCAGTTTAGTGACCACTTACTTCCTAGAAACACTTTCCCAGCACTGGCCTTTCCACACAGCCTGGAGTCAGACATCAGTCCCCCATGTCCTCACATTCCTGAGGCAGACTGCTGATAGTGTCTCTGCTCTGCCTGATTTTTTCTTGTCCCACACACTGCGCCATGTGTGCTGTCCCCGATAACCAGCCAATGGCCAGCATGCTCCTAACCATTTCAGTACATGCACTGCCAACCTTTCCCACAGGCTCTCTACAAGAGTCTTCTTGCAGCTGAAATAGCCTGAGCAGCATTTTAATGAAACCATTAAAAACAAACCAAGCCAAGTCCCCTGCACACCAACCTTGAAAAGGCACTTAGACCTGTCACCCCAAGCTGCAAATGAATAAGTCTGATTCTGTTTTAAGGCAAGTGCTCCTGCCCAGACCACCACTGTTCTCACAGCATAAACATGCCAGATGTAACCATGGATTGGTTTCTTAAGGGAAAACAGCTTTGCACCTCCACCTGGATGCACAGGTGCCACAGGGGATCAGCGATAGGTTGTAGCAGGGCAGCACGGCAGCATTAAGACACTCAGCACAAGGCATGCACAGTTGCCTAAAAAGCCCAGGTGGGAGCAGTCAGCATGGCTGCACCACAGCCTCCCCTCCAAGGTGTCCCATCCCTTACCACTCCCTTAGAGAAACTGGGAATTGGCATTTGGTGCTGCTAGCACTGGGCAGGAACCAGCACTGATTATCTTCTCCTGCATCAAATAGTTAGTGTGGACCAGCTTTCAGCAGACAAAGTGAAGAGAAAGGTAAATTGTCTCCAGGAACAGGTGCCATACACACCTCGGCTGCTGAAGTCCCCTCCAGAGCATGGCAGCTGCCAGACAGGCCAGAGAGGCTGCTCCCCACCAGCAGGGAGAGGTTTTGGGGGAGAGGGCTCACCCTTCCCTTGCCTGGGGGAGGACATGGAGCCCCCTGGGCCCCAGTGTCATGTCACAGGTAACGCTCACTGGGCACAAAGAGAACTGCTCCTGATGTTTGCCCTTGTGCTCTTCTAGGCTTTTTCTAAGGTTATTTCTGCAATAAGGAGAAGCAGGAAAGCTGTGGGACCTGAGAGGAGACAGAGTGCTGGAATAAACGCCCTGTGCTGTGTGGTTTTGCTGTTTCTTTAATTACCTCCTGTCCTGCAGGTGGGCCCATGGCAGGGCTGTGGGGAGCCAGAGTCCAGCAGCACTGCTGGGGCTGAAGCTGGGGCCCCGGGAGTCTGACATGGAGTTGTGGGCTGGATGGGGGGAGCCCCGAGGAGGGGATGGGGGAAGCAGGGCCAGCAGTGCCCTCTGGGTCGGGACATTCAGCAGCAGCATAGCTGGCTCTGAATGAATTTCCGGACATGCTTCAGCTCTCATTTGGGAAAGGAAAATACTGGCTGGCACACCCCCCAGAAAGGTCACCGCCTCCCACCATGCCAGGCTGACAGCCGAGCGAGGTGTTCCAGCACAGCCTTGCCAGCATCGCCCACCACCCGTGCCCAGCCGGCATCCAGGGCGGCCCTGCGAGCGAGCGGCCGAGGCCCAGCAGCCCCGGGCCGGGTGAGCTGCCGGCAGCCCCGGGCGAGGTGAGCTGCCAGCAGCCCCACAGCAGCACGGGCTGCACGCCCCTCCTCGATGGTGCCGGCGGCTGCAGAGCAGGGCCCAGATGCAAAGACCTGCCAGTGGCACAGGAGCGTCCAGCGGCCTGCTCTGAGCCTATATGGCTGTGCCAGGCAGGGGGTGGCCACGCTCCATGTCAGCCCCATGTGCTTCCCAGCATGAATGTAGGCTGGAGTGCAGTGTACAGTCAGTGGAAAACAACACATCTTCTGGAGGCCGCTCCTAAGGGAGTAGCTTCATTAAAAGCCCCAGCAAGCAAGTCACATTGCTGCTTAGGATTCCTTCCCTAAATGTCTACAATGCCTTGCATTTTATTTCTTTAGCTTCTCTCCGAAAAACTATCTCAAATCTCTTGGGAAAGAAAATTAAAGAAAGTGTTTCTGAGCTTCTGAAACAAAGTCTGATTAAAGTGCTTGTCCAGGTAGGTGCCTGTGCAATACTGCTGAGGTGAGACAGCCTACAGTCAAGGTCACCCAGTACAGTCCAAGACCCTGGTTTCAGGAATTTGAAAATTGACAGATTAACTGACCTGGGTGAAAGTTTCTATAATGGATAGCTATCTCAGAGTGATTTACAGTTATGAAGGCAGAAACTGGGCAAGGGAAAAACTCATCGTTTCCTAGAGACAAGGAATATAATAGATCAGATCTTGTTTTGCCCATCATCTGACATTCTTACACAGCTTCAGCATCTGACACACTGCAGAGTGCAGAGATTGTAAATCTGGAGAGCAGGAAGTAGGACTGCTCAATGACAGGGATGTTTCTCTTCTAGTTCCTATGTAAACCTATAAATACTTAGCCAAGCTCCATCCCCTTAAAAATACCTGTACACATTCAGCAGCAGAGACTTCCACCCAAACTCCCCAAGACTGCATCAGGAGTGGACAGGATTCTCCCCTCTTTGCTTTCTACAAGCCAAGAATTTCTCCACTAAGAAAGCAAGCATATTCCAGTCTTGGTAGGTAAATCTTGTAATTGCTCCCATTACCCAAACTAAAAGCAAGATGCTGTATGTCCAGTGCTCCAAAATTTCTGCTGCCTGTGCCCAGATGAAAACAAGATCCAAACAATGAGGGCTGAAGTCCAGCTGGGCAGATCAGCAAAAGGCAATAGCAGATGAGGGTAGGTTTGTGAAACTATACGAAGAGTAACAACGAAAAATAGACTGTGCCAAGTGGTTAGGGAGACAGATTCTGAGACTAATGGGGTATTTGTTCAGCTGTGGAACACCCATCTAATACCAAATCCCACAATCCTGTAGCAAAGCCAGGAAATTGCAAATCTTGTCTCATTTGCACATGCGACAAAGCTAGCAAATAATAACAGGAAGCACATTTTTCAAGGAGGAAAACTGAAATGCACACTGTTTTTCTTTCCTTTCCTTTGCCTCCTTGCCAGAGACAAACCTGCAAGCAGCACAGTTACTGAAATGACAATCACTGCAGTGGACTTACTGGTTGGATTTGGAACTGCAGAAACAATGTCCTTTGTCTCGGGAGCAAGGGCACCGTAATTAGCATGGTGGTGGTGATGCCGATGGTGGTGGTGGTGCCTTGCAGCCATTTTTGTGGTATATGGAGTGCCACCATTCTCCTCAATGTTGAACGGGTGCAGATCACTGTTGTTCAAGGGATAGCTACAAAATAAATTCAGTTCAAATTAGAGCAGTAAACAGTAGCACCAGTTGTACTTTGGGAGAGACAGAGTGAAAACTTTCTTGGGAAAAAATGCACAGCTTTTTTGTAAATAAAAATTTTAATGAGGTATATCCCAAATCTTTAGAGTTTTCTATCACTGTGAAGAAAAAGGATGCCTCTGCTTGTTGGTATGACTTTAAGATCAGAATTAATTTTGATTTTACACACTACACAATCTCTGCTAGAATCTTTGCTGGGATAGGAAAGTCATCAGGCAGAAAAGAGTAACTCCTTTAAAGTGAAATTGTCCAAAGAGCAGAGACCAAGGAACAGTCTCAGAGTAACACTACATTCCTGAGAATGTTCAGGTCTCTAAACTTATGGTGAAAAACAGGTATATGAAAAAATTCTGACTTGGGGAAAAAATGGAGAAATAAAACATTTTACAGGTAACAATATGCGAAATAACACTTGGCCAAAAAGGAATTGTACCTGTGCTGGTATAACTAGCTTGGGTTTTGGTGGGGTTTTTTTGCATGTGTTTAGTTAGGAGATTAACTATCAACAGTCTACAATATATGGCAAATGGGGACACATTGACATTTTAATTCATCATCTCTAACTCAGAGGTAACAAATGACACTGCTGCTTTTCTTCATTAGCTGTAACTGATGCTGTTTCAGTTTATTGTTTGAAATAATGATGAATTTCTAGAAACGCTATTTTCTCTCTATTCCAGCCACCAAAAAAGATTGAGATAACTCTACATAAATGCTGCAAAGGACTTGAATGTGCTTTCCTCAGAGGAGTGCTTAAAATTTTTATAAGGTTTTAACTTACTCTATAGTAGTGCATTAGACAGTAGTTGCAGTACATCAATTCATTTCAACTAAAGATGAATCCCCTGCCTATTTGAAATATGCTAAAGAAATTATATCTTCAGATGCATGGGTTTTCAGTTTTCTTTTGTTACTAACAGCAGCTGAAAACCTGACAATATGAAATGAAGGCAAACCGAATAATTAAAGGAACAATGAATAAATTATACCTAAGATACGTTCTAAGATATGTTCTCTGCAGATTACTTAGTGATTCAAAGCAAAATTAACCAGACATCTGCAAATAAACACATCTGTATCATTTCCAAAGTTATACTGAAACACACAGCTTGGTACATCACTAATAACCACTGTCTTCTGAGTAACAACTTCAGACAACATGAGGTTTCTGACTGGGTACTAATTGAATAATACTTTTATGCTGGTTACTTTTTGAAAGCAGAAGGCAGGGAGGGGAATGTTGGGTATATTAATCTCAGCAGGTTTCCAGCATGTAGCAACCACTGCCAATAAAGGCACTTCTGATGTGTTTTCTACCTTAAGGAAACAATACAAATAGGTGTCTGATCCACAGGGGACAGCTTTCGTGAGCTCAGATAATCCAGGACTGGTCTGTCTTTTCAAACTACACTATATCTTTACTGCTATAATCAAATCAAATCAAGCAAGTGCCTACAGGGGGAAAATGGTACAGGCTAATGAGATTGCACACTAATTGTAGCAGCTCTCCTGCACTTTCCCTTCAAGGGCCTTGGATTGGTGTGACTTTTTTTGACTGAGAGGATAGGTGGTTTTGTTCACATGGTTAAAACCCTGATGGGAAATAAGATCAGTTTGGGGCTGGAGCCTCAGCACATCTTTTTTTTCCCATCTGATTCAATTTTTTTCAAGACACAAAACCTACGTGCTTGGGAGTTTCTTTCATTTCACCCACTGGCAGCCTGGTTTAGAAGATTTTCAGTTGGTCTTTTCAAAATGAATCACACCAAATCCTTACACTGACTCCTCATACTGCTATGGGCCCAAGGTATCTTCCATGCTGAAATGGAAATAAGCTAAGCAACTGAATGAGACAACTGAATTGCCCTTTGGTATGAGGGCAAATGTGCACGAAATTCTCTAGATGTATTTCTTGACTGTCCAGAGAGGAGAGTAAAAAGTAAAATGTAAAAGGCAGGGAGACCATTACATCAAAGAAGTAACGAGCTAGCCCAGCAAAGCTGATGTTCAACTATGCACTGAAGTCCTTGAGGACAGCAGGTCACAAAGCTCCAGACAGGGTGTAACTACCGAGGCAGAGCACTCTGATGTGAAATCCCAAGCTGCTGGCCCATGTAAAAGCACGTGGTCATCTGCACTCTTCCAGAGCTGACAGCAACTGACAGATGTCGAGGCAAACTCATCTCAGGGTCAGCCAACTGTTGCACTTCCGATGCATGTGTGGTTGGGCATTTGCACGGATACCCTCACTACCAAGGAGTTACTGAACAATCAGAAACAACAGGTCTTGCAGCAGCCCCAGAGCCTGCCAACTAGAAAAGCTGACAGTACCCAAACAAAAATACCATGTAGTCCAAATTCCTTTTCTGTGTACTCTATTTTAGGGGCACATTGGACTGCAGTTTCTACAAGGTGGCATTTTTATTACCTCATATCACACCTGTTTTTCACTTTTGTGTTCTTACACTGTCCTAAATATAGAGACTCAACACTTTTCCACTCAATGCATCCTTTTGTCACTAACTTTGCTTTCTATTGCTTGCTTCTATCTGGCTTACCTGAATGGAAAACATGCTCATGTATCCTTCCCAATCCATTGATGTAAATAAATCACTACTTTCAGTGAACCAACTTTTTGACCATCTCCAAATGTATTCATACTCCTGACCTCCAGGAATTCATACTTGCTCCCCAGATATCAAGTAATGCTCTCAGACTATGTGCATTATGTGGACAGGTAGCAATTTTCATCCTTTCTCTTGCACCTGCCTTCTGGCCACCCTATGTATGCCAATATCATACCTTTGGTTTATTTTTTAATCATGAATTGGCTGTCCTGCAGGTTTCCTCTTTCTCTGCTGTTATTTACCTGCATGGCTTTCTCAGCAAACTCCAGCTGTTTCCTATACAGACACCTCCTGTCCTTCAAGGAAAATGAGGCAGGGCGGTACAGGCAATTGTGCAAAGGAAGCAAACCTTTCTTCTTTGTCCCTCATTCAGGAAAAAGCACTCCTGAGGATTAGTTTCCGGAAGTTGAACCTTCAAAAAAGCCACTCAGTGTTCACAAGAAGGTTAGTACTGCCTTTAGCCTCAAATTCACATTAATTACCTCCTTCTGACCAAAAAGGCAGCACACTGAGGAAAAAGGCAAATAATGTGTATCTACTAATTTTCTTTCCTATTTTAAAATTTTTATTTACGTTACTAGTCCTCTGTCTCAATTTTACGCTCCTCACAGTTTACCCAAAAAGCTATTTTCAGTAGACATTCTTAGATTTCATGTGCTCCAGTCACCTACTGGACATCAAAACATGTCTCTAGTGTACAGTTCACACACACAACAGTGTTAAGAGGACATAGGAAAATGGGGAACAGAAAAGTCTTTGAAAGCCTTCAAAACCAATGGGACTGTGTTACCTGAACTGAACCTCCAACACCTTCACTAGCAGAAACTCCATGACCCTGCTGTACAATCGATTTCAGCATCTCAGCATGCCTACACTTATTTCTTTGTTTATTCTGTCTCCTTTACTGCAATTTAAGCCACTATTTCTTCTCCCATCCATCACGGACACAGTGAGGTTATTTCTGTCTACAGAAGCCTGCGTTTTTGAAAATGGCCCTTTACATCTCCCCTCAGAGTCTGAAGAGCTCTGAATTCCTCAGTTGCCCCTCATGGGTCACACATTCCCTACAGCTCTGAAACATCTTGCCATGCCTGTCCACCCAACTGCCCCCTGCTCTGCTTCAACATGTGGTGTTCAGAACTGGACAACCCGCTCCAGCTGAGGCCTGGAAGAGGAAGGGTTGTCTCCCATGTCCTACAGGATCTACTCCTGTTTATACACTGGAACATGACATCTTTTTCTATATATTGGGATTGTTGACTCATATTTAACTTATGATCCTCAAGAACATCAGATCCTTTCCTAAACTGGCCAGGTTTCCAGCCCCACAACCTCAGCTGTGAGGCATGTTACTCCTACCTAGCACAAACATTCCTCCTGAGCTGCACCCTAATCTTTCTGATGTGCTAAGATCAATACCTGATCAGGACTTTTCTCTCATCCATTACAGGCCTGGTATGGAAGGACTCCCATTTTTGGTGAGTGACAAGGGGTTTTGTAAAAAACGTAATTGCCTTTCCATGCCATCCTCCCAGCTGCCATCCTCAGTCTCATGTAGAACAAAACTGTGTAGGCCTGCAGAAACATCTTGCACCTGTGTCCCAGGGCAGGCTTACTCCTGCACCCTGACCATGCCCCTCTTTCCCCACTCTTCCTCTAGGCATCTCCCACCTGTCTGAAGTTACACTTGGAGAGCAAATGGTGGGGCTTTCTTTTCTCCTCTCCATGGGGAGGCTGGAGGGGCAATAGCAGAAAGCAGGCTCAAACAATCATGCCTCACGGATGACTCTAAGAGTTTAGACCTTCCCTACGATAGTTGAACAGTGCTTTAAAAAAATCCCAGGCTTCTAGGTCTGGTTGTGATAAGTAACCTTCAACAATTGCCACAGCCACCTCTATTTGCTTTGAACATTCCTCCCGCACCAAACCACTGCAATTTTCCAGTATTTAAAAGTCCTCAAACTTTCCACAAACATCTTCGCAACCACTCTTGATCCTCCCCCATCTGTAGCTCAGAGCAAGCCTGGTGGTGATTTGCACAGGTTTTGGCAGCAAAGATTCACACTGCTGGCTTTGTACTGAATGTGCTGGGAGATGTATCACCCATTGCCATATCACTACAATACCTTCTCCAGCATCAAAATGGGCTTCAGACGTGCTCCCAAATGGCAGCCAGGGGAAGTGCTGCAGTGCCTGTTACCATATGTGTATTAATGTGTATGTAATGAAAGCAGCCATTCCCTGTGACACTTCAGTGTGGCAGCCGGGGAGAGGAGACTTAACAGCCGTGCTAAGCCAAACATTCATTTTTGGGTTTATTATCTCCCTTTATTGGGAGGAAGGAGGGTAGACTTTAGGTTAATTCCCTGCCCATGCTTCAAAAGCAGTTAAAAAAACCCCAACAAACCAAATAAACCACAATGAACTTTTAGCCAAACTTCCATTAATCATATTTAGAATCTCACATACCACTTGTTTCGCTAAAGCATGGCAAGTGACACAGAGAGAGAAGGAATTTTACATTCTCTGAAAATGTCCCTGTGAAGAGGAAAGAAGAGGAAATGAGGGGATAGGAAGAAGGCAGTACGTGTGAGTATCACTTAATGGCCAGGACTATTGGACTGAAGCAGAAGACTTGACCCAGCATTACATGAGAAGGGAACACAGACCACAGCAGGATGACTGCAATAACAGAGAAAGGGTGAACTTTTATTTTGCAGCCAAGGACTGGGACATGTAAAAGCAATGAGTATTCCTAAGTAAAGGAAGACTGGAATCACTAAAACCAAACCTATGTCAGTTTTTTTTCCTGCACCATGTAACCAAGATCTCTTTGCTGGCCAGAATTGGCTTCCTGAGCTGTGTGAAGTGTAACTAAAGCTAACAGTACGGTTACACTTCCATGCTCAGCTCTGACATCAGGAAAACACAGTTGGCCCATTTGCTTCCTTCAGGGAAGGCATGGAAAACTGTGTTGCAGAAATCTTTCCCTGCTGCCAGGGATGATCCACAGTCCCCATCCAATCCTAGCGACACCTCAGAAAGCAGAGCAGGCAGCCAGCAGCCTTTTCCCAGAAAACCTTGTAATTAAAGAGAAAAAGATAATGGGGAAAAAATACATTAAGAAATGGTGTCAGAAGCCTGTTGTAGGATACAAGATGCTGAACTAAGTTTTGAAGCAAGAGTAATCTAGAATTCTCCAAAAGAAGAATAAAGCCCGCAGCAAAGCATGTTCTAATAAAATACCAAGGAACAAATCTTGACCCAATAAAGACATTGTCCTCATAGATTCCACCCTATCTGCATAAAGATCATTAAAAAAATACTGTCTTGCAAAACTGTCATGCAAAATATGCCCACTGGGGAACTAAGCTTGCTTTTTTTCATTTACAAATGGTTTTAATTAAC
Organism: Corvus cornix cornix; assembly: GCF_000738735.6. Taxonomy (NCBI): domain Eukaryota; kingdom Metazoa; phylum Chordata; class Aves; order Passeriformes; family Corvidae; genus Corvus; species Corvus cornix. The sequence continues at coordinate 87,570,824 of NC_046333.1, forward strand.
AGTAACAATAGCTAATGATATTTAATCACCTGTCAAAAAAATTCATTGTCCCAGATGTCCTTGTAGATGAGAAAACTCTGAAAAGCAGACATAAAATTTTCTAAGACCAACAAGATCCTCCCTCAAGTCTGCTGCCTTCCCCTTTCAGACAGAGGCAATGTATTCCTGTCCTTAGGAAATAAAATGGCTTGGGGTGCCTAATCTAAGCAAGCTAGCTCAGGTTAAAACAGGAGCAAAACTAAGCAAGGAACTGAAGCCTCTGAAGCAGCCTGCAGCTAATCTTGGATTGTTAGCCATGGTACAGCTTTTCCCACCACTTAACCCATTAAATAACTCAGGTCCTGTGAGCTAAGCACATTCCTGTCTCATCTCTACTGTGCTTAGTATCACATTGCTGCCAAAGGTTGCAGAGAGAAGCAGGCACAGGCCTGAGGCTTAGTTAAAAGAGAAGAACATGAGAAATCACAGGATGTGACAGAAGAAGTTGCTGGACATAAAAGATGAAGGCAGAAGCAGCTAAAAATGTTATAAAGGATGTCCAGAGGATTGCTGGAATTCACAGGTACTTATGGTAGGGCTCCATGAGCAATGGCCGAACATCACAGAGCTCTGAAGGGGGAGTATCAGGGTCTCTTGGGTGAGAACAATGTGACAAGATCAGCACTGTCTAGGAAACTGTATCAGTAACTCTGTAAGGCCCAAACTACAGAGATAGCCTTGGGAAATTTGAGTATGGATTTAGCAAAACCGGGAGCAATGCAGGGAAAAAGCAGGAGTAACTGCAAGGAGACAAGAGAAAGGCAAGAGGAGGATTCATGTGCATCAGGATGCACGTGAGAAAGGTGAGAAAAGTGACCAGCCCTAAGCAAACTGCTGGTCAGTCAGCTTGGCTGGTCAAGCTCCGATCACCACAGTCCAGGGCATCTCCTCAATTGCAGTCCTGTTTTCTGTGGAGGTGTATGCATCGAGGATGGAGCTCTGTGTGCTGCCCCACATTTGTGAGCTGCTGTTTGTGTATGCAGGTGCTGCTCAAGGTGCTGCCCTTCAGCTCCTGTGCTTGGCAAGGCTGGCTCCAGAGTGGGTGCTCTGTGAGCATTTGCATCTCTGGAACGAAGGCTCAGCATCTCATCCTGGGCCGTGAAGCCAGGAATTACAGCAGCCTTGCATCTAGCAGATTAGAAAGGCGTAATCCCTTTAGCCTTGAAGCCAATCCATGGGATTTGGCTTCCCTTAACAATATGCTCCCATCTTACAAAATCTCCTTTCTGTCTCTGTCCTTACTAAGATGAAATTCCTTGGGAAAAAAAACTTGTTTTAAAAGAAATTAATCAAACTGTGTAATTTTCATGCTTCTAAATTATTCTGATTCTGAATGCTGCTATTGCTTTACAAAAAATATGCTGTCTTGTAAATTTTCAGTAATTTGCCATAACTTTAAAGGCCAGTGTGAAGACGACCGACTCCATTGCCACACAAATGACTTCTTTTTAGGTTATAGATTTTTGCCCTTTTAAAAGACAGTACTAACAGGTAAAAGTAGTAAAAAATCAATCATTTAGCACAGCAAGGGCTCTCTTAATTACAAACTTTTAACCTCTGCCCTATCTCTGGGCAGGTTCTCACTTCAATACTTGGGCAACTCATCTGACTTACAGCAGGAAACTGTTCATTTTACCTTTAAAGCCATTTTCACAGATTTTTTTTTTTTTTAAGTCAGAAATCGAGAATGAGACACACACATTAAATGCAACCATTGAAACTGAAAATGAATAGTAACAAACAAAGGCCTCCTGGGCTCAAAATTTTGATACAGAAGCAGCATCCAATTTTACATTCAAGTTCCTTGAAGTTTGCTTCAAATCAGCCTTGCTACTGATTCAGAGAGCCCCAGGTGCTGAAGACACAGACACTGAAATCACAAAGCTTCCTTGCCTCTTTTATTCCTCTTCTCCATTCTCAGAGTTTCTAGCATAATCCACTGCTTTTCATTTTCTAGTTCCTTTCTTTTGCACATAACACTGTAAACCTCTGCTTCTCCTAAACCCTCTACTTTGAGCTTTTTGTCTCCCCGGCCCATTTTTTTCTGAGCTCTTCCTTCCTGTTTGACTTCTGTATTCCTACTGATGAGAAAGACTCAGCTTGGAGGCACCATGATGCTGGCTCTGCTGCTTGCCATCAAGGCCTTAATCTTCAGGGCCTTGGGCCCTGGAGATGAAAAGAAACAGCCACTCTGTCATCTGTTTAGGTACTGAGTTCATTACTATGCAATTACACAATTTAGAGAGCACTGGAGATTCATTAATGATTTGTATTTCTACTTCTCTAAGGAAGACAAAATTGCAGAAATTGGTAATGGCAGGTGAACTACTGTGATTATAACTCCAGCACAGAATGTTACGGGTTTAGGGAGGAAAAAGTAACTTATAAATAATTAGCTTCTTATCCGGAGTTTAATTGCATTAGATCAGTACTTCCTACTTCTAATTAGGTGTGGCTACTTCTTTCATTTTTGTTGTCACTCGGAAAGTAGAAGATGTTTTTCATTGCCTTCATTAAAAAAAAAAAAAAAAGAAATAGTGTTTTTTATAATCCATCAACATAAGACATTGGTAAGCCAGGAACTACAGGTTTTCAAAACTGTTCCTGTATGAAACATCTGCTGTTGTGTAATTCAAAACACCATCTTTCATATGATGAGCTGCAGATTTTGCTGCTTGTTTTAAAGGTCATACTACTAGTGCTATGAAAGGAAAAGGAAGAGGAAAGGGAAGAAGAAAAGAAAGAGTAAGATGAAAATGGAAAAGAAAAAAAATCAAGCACATTACAAATTCAAAAGATAGTACATTCATGGTAGAAATATAATTGTGGTGGCAATTTGAAAACAGAACCCTAGGGGCACTTCCACTGGTTCCCATAGCCTCACCTCAACATTTGTCTTAAACTGGCAGATTCGTCAGTTCTGAGAGGGTGTGATGATTGAGGCAGTCATCATGAATGCTTCTTCTGTTAGCGACTAGATTTCTCCTGAAGAGATACAGGCAACAGATCATGGAAGACCTGGTGCCCCCAAACCCAAAGGAGCATCCCACAGTCATTAGAAAGCTGTTATGCAAAAACCACATAACAAAGTAGTAACATTGGATCAGGCTGGTGGCACTTCTTATCTCCACCAATCTGTGTGCCAAGTCTGCCAAGATTCTAACTGAAGGGGAAAAAAAATCACCATCTTTAGGAAAGCTGGATGGAAGATAGAGATTTTTAAAAAAAAAAAATCTTTTCTTCCTGTTCAAAACCAAGTATATCACATGCAGAAATTAAAAGCGATACACAAGTTATTACTGACATGCTTGTATTTTCTGTAGCAAGATACTCATATCTGCAGGGGGCAGTGCACGGGGAGGCCTGACGTGAACTTTACAATTAAATTCAGATTAACACTTGTGAAATAGGCTCTTAGAAAGTTGTTTTTCTTTAAAGTACAGTCATGAAACAGTCATTGCTAAGTGCTTGAGAGCAGCATTTAGTCTGCAGCTTTATTACTGGAAATGATTCATATCAATGGAAGAACTCCAACTGAATTATCTGTTGGGGTTTTTTTTTGTTTGTTTGTTGTGGGTTATTTTGGTGATTCAGTGGCAATAAGAGCAACAGCATGTACACTGAGGAAGGGAAACTTTGGCCAGTCACTTCAAGGTTCATCAGTATGTAGAAAACAAGGGAAGCCGAACAAGGTCTTCGTGATCACCACACACTGCTTTGCCATGTACTGCAGGAGGCAGACAGAAAAGTATGGCCCACCTCTTTACATGTTTTTGTCTGATCTGATTTGACCAAGATTGTTTTTTTCCAAAAGCTGCATCTTTCTATGTGCCTGCTGAGGAAGGACTGATTTTCCTGCAGGCTCTTTGACACTGAAACGTGGGAGCAGAAAAGTACTGTGAATTTCCAAGCGTGTGCAGTTTGACTGTAATGTAGGAAAAAGTATTTATTCTGAAACAGTTCAAAATCTCCATCCTCACAATGTAGCACAGGTTTGGGTACGGTGCAGAGAGTTAGTGCAAGCTGGTTCTCGAGGTTTCATGGCTAGCACATGAAACTTCTATCTTAACAAAGAAGCCAGGATCCTGGTAGATCAGTGCCCTTTCAAAGCACAACACACAGAGGCTGAGGTCAACTAAAAAAACCACATTTCCTAATTTATGTCCATTAATACTGGTCTGTAGCAGCTCTGGCTCCAGCAGTCTCTTTAGCTGCTATTAGGAAAGCTGCAATGACAGCATTCCCCATACAGGGCTGTTTTCCTTGGTTCTCTGCTGCAGAGTAATAGGAAAACCACTCACTGCCAACAGTCTTTCCAGAGATCTGGCGTGTCAGGTTAGATGGATGTGCATCAAAACTTCTCTCCTTTGAGACAGGTAGAAGAAGCCTGCCTGCTTGATACACAAACTGAAAAGATTCCTCCTCTGAAAGAGTTGATTGCAGTGCTGAACTGTCTTTCTCCTCTCTCTCAGAGAGCCCTATCTCGCCAACTTTGATGCCTGAGAAGGAGGTGACATACTCGGTTTCATTTTTCCCCTGCTGCCTTTGATGTTCCCCTGCTCATTCCTTGCCAGCACCTGAAGTTCCATTTTCAAAATTACTTGCTCCGACACTCTTTCTCTTGCAGGTTGAAGAGACATCTTCTGCAGCGCTCATCCAGTGGAACAGAAAATCATAGTTTACATCACCAGGCCATAATATATGCTTTGTTGCCATCCACAGTGTGAGAAAAAAATCCTCCTCTTGGTCAGTTTGCATATGAGTTCAACGATAAATGCATGCAGAAGGACTTAATTCTTTCCTTTAAGCATACAAACCCCTGACTGCCAGCTTTAGAAATGCATTATAAAACCTGATCCCTTTGTTCACTTTGCCTGTGACTCACATCAGCTAGAGAAAAATAGCTGAAAATGAAAGTTTGAAGAAAAAGCCCACACTAAAACAATATATTGAAAATGACAACACTTTCAGTATTGTATTTCAGGTATCATATTTCAGTATTCAATATTAGTCATTCGTTTGCATGGCAGGGCCTGGCTGGGGCTGAAAAGTGATATATTTCAGCTGGTGTTACAGATGTGGTGTCACAGTGTCACCAGCTTTTCAATTCCCCCAGCAGTTCCTGGGGGAGAGGACATAGGATTACAGTTATTATAAGGTAATCCCCCTCCAAATCCAACTACACAGAGTGCAGAGCCAGGCTTGAGCCCTGCCAGGGAAGAACTGGTTTCCAGCTTTATTAAATACAGGAGGAAGGTGTGCAGAGAGATGATCAAAAGATACCCTCGGCCAGGTTGTATCAATTAATTCTCCAGCACATGGAAGAAGCAATTCCATGCTGGACTTCAGATGAGTGTAATTTCTCCACTGCCTATCACTACACTCACACTTCCCCTCCAACCCCCCCAGGCTGATGCAAGGATAGTGTTTATCACCTGTAATCAGATTACAGAAGTTTCCAAGTGTATGCTGGACTTGTAAAAAGAAGGTTTCACACAATGAACACACTTCAGAGCAGGGTGGAGAAAGTTTGCACATGCAGTTCAATGGGTACCCCTGAGAACATGTTTCATTTGGATTAAGAAGGTGGTACCTCCTTTAGGCAACTTTCAAAAGGTTTTTCTAAAAAAACCAAACTTCCCTGTGTATATTTAGAACACATTTAAAATGTGTTGACTTAGAATGACTCTGTAACATGATCTTTGGTAAAAACGGTGCATTTCCTCATGAGGAGCTCCTAGTTAAAGTACCACAGGAGTGTATAGACACTCACATACCAGGGCCATCAAGTTCCTACATTGAGTTTGTGCCTATAAACTACCAGAGGATTCCTATAGCAGTACAAATTTAAGATGTAGTATTGATTTATATTGCCAGAGCTTTCCCAATAGTTTAAACAAAACTTGCTGTTATGTTTAACAACAGACTTAACCAAACATTTTCCACTTTTCTTCTCTCTCCCTTCCCTAATGTAATCTGGTTTCAGATGCAGTGTTTTGTGTTGCTTCAAACAAAAAATTGTAATCTTAGCATCACAAGACCTGTATTACTTGTTAAAAACAAACTGTTGTGAGTTACGTCTGTGCTACTTTTAGGAAAAAAAAAATCCCAATGTGCTTTTTTATCTTTAAAGCAACTCTTTTATACAACCCTGTCCAGACAGAGACCACCCATATCCACCTTTGTTCAGGTGATGTAAGCTGCACAGGTCACAGCAGTGCTGGGGTCAGAGAGGACACAGGTAGATATGTTCCCTCTTCCCAAGTGCATCCTAGCCCATGTGCTACAAGAAGTCAACTACACCTATAGGAAGAAAGGACAGAGACATTGATGCCTTCTTACCTAGCTGATCGCTCCGTGACTTGGCTGGTTCAGATTTCTGCAGACAGCAGGGAGGATGAGGGATGAGCAAGTGAAAAGGGAGTGCAGAAGGTGTGGGCTCCTTCTCCAGAGAAGCAGAATGATAAGTGCTTCCCTCGAGGCGACACACACGAACTGCAGAACACACAAGGCCCACAGGTTGTTCTTCACCAGTGTGCCTGAGGCATTTTAACACGTACAGGACCCAGTTAGGCCTTGTGCTGTCTTTTCTTGCAGTCTGTCAGGGAATGGATCCCTCCTTCAGTGCCCCTTCAGCAGCAAACCAAACCACACATAACAACACAGGATGAGGTGGAACACTGGCAACAAACCACAGGGAAGCTGACAAGGTTGTATGACAAGAAAGATACTGTATTATGAATGTAGGTGTGTAAATAATAAAGCACCAATGCGAGTATTCAAAAAACCCTCCTCCAGAATGCTTCCAGAGCAGCAGCTAAACTAGACTTTTGTTCCAGTGGCTCCAACAAAGTTTCTCTTTCTTCCTTTCTTAAATAAAATGTTGCTGAAATAGAGGACGACTGGTCTGGGAAAACCAAAGTCAGCTTCTGTGATTACACACCTTAGATTTACTCTGGCATTTTCACATCTCAGTGCACAATTGCTTTATTGTCTTCCCCTCTCTACAGATTGTACTGGAAACTTCGATCCACCACAGCACTAGTAACTACGGGGGAAATCAGGTACAAGCATATATATACACACTCCCCCAAAATCTTTCAAAAATAAATAATGCATCATAACCAGATCAACAAGGTTGACATTTTTTATTTGTACTTAGCACATACAGGAAAGATCAAAACAAATAATAAAAGATAGCATTTGTAAACAAATGTATTTCACAAAAAGTTATAAACTACCAAATTTGCTCTGAAAAAATTCATTATAGCCATTTAGAAATGTGTATTTATCAAAATCAAGTTAAAAACTACTTCATTTTGAAAACATTCCAAATGAAGATTCATTCATTCCAACAACTTCAGAGAGACCACAAATGTAAGGCCTAACAAATGCACGAGTGAAGATGGCACTGTGATTTTTGGTTTAAAGATAACAAAAAAGTCTGCAAGTGATCAAAATACCAGCCAGTCTCATTCAAAGTCCTAGGTCTGTAAAATATACATTCAACTTCGCAAATATCTAACTTCAAAAAAAATAGAGCTATTCTACTGGAATGTCCCCTTTTTTTAATGTACTGATTATATGCTGTGTTTTTGAGCCCACTCAGACAAAAGTTATCAGTAGGTAGTTTCATGTAATTAGCAAGTTCATTTCCATAATCACATTAAAAATAAGATGACAGCAGCACCCTTTTAGCAAGGATTAATTTTTAACATTCTTGCCTTTATAGCAGCAGGTATGGTTTTGGGGAATGCTATCAATATAATTAGTAAGTAAAAAAAAAAAAAATATACATACTGTGTGAAATTTATTACAGTGTTCTTTCCCTATACTTGTTGTCAAAGTTAGGTAAGCACCTCTATTTTTTTCTGCAGAACACAAAAACTAGAAACAAATGACATCCAAACCTATGACTGCCTCAGTAGGCTCCCTTTGTTGGTGGCCCACAAGCCAATTTGATTGCCAGTATGAATACTGTTTTTTCCTCCCTGCAATCTCCTATTTGTATGCCAACTAAAAAACAAGGTTCTTAAACTTCATCTATTAATTTGACTCCAAATAAACAAGGTAATAAAAATAACTAAGGCACAAATGTCTGATCTTCAACAGCAGGCAGAGGGTCACAGACTTGGAACTTGGGTAGAATGTAAATCCCCAGAAAATTTCTGGTCTCGGGGCACTGAAAATTCTTACCAGAATTGAAAAAGGTTTTTCAAAATTTTTTTTTTTACAAAGATATGGAAAACACTTTTCCCAAGAATGTCCACGAACACTAAACAAGGATGGATGTACATACGAAGACACACACTTTATGCACAATACACTTTGAACATACTGCAGACAGACAAGGACCATGGAATGCAATGATGTCTAAGATGGCAGGTGAAATGAAGATGGCTCTTTTTCAGAGTGTCGTCATGAGTTTATCTTGGTACACCATGCTTTGGACTCCTCCTAAATTCTTCTGGTTCTGTTCCTGGATATACCGTAAATTGCTGTCCTCTCCACTTGTGGGGGGTTTCCAATAGGGCCTGTCATCGTGATAGGGTGGCCTGCACCATTTGCACAGTTATTGGTTAGTGAGGAATGGAAGTCAACTTAGGAGTGCTACACAGTAACATGAGCTCACCCCGCAAGTGCTAAGCATGCACACGGAGCTACAGCGCGGGAAGGAAATGGGGACAGACCTACAGCTCCGACGCAGAAGCCACTGAAACAACTGGGAATCTTTTAGCTGATTTCAAAAGGCTTTCAACCAGAGCTCAGTCATTAAAAACCCTCTCTGTTTTCAATGTTCTAGACAAGCGTAGTACATCAATGCTCTGGAATCCCAGAGGGGTGGTGGGGAGGGAGGAGGAGGCTACAGGAAAACTAAATTTGTACAACAAACAAGTAAAATAGAACATATCATGCAAAACATTGAGCTCATGAAAGTACATCCTTAAAGTGCAAGGGGTTAAGAAAGGCAATCCTATTATGAATGAAAATTGCTCTTCTGTAGCTGCTGCCATTCCTTTGGCACTGGTGCAGTTAATTAACACTAAAGCAGCCTGTAATTTACACAGTTGCATTTTCTTAAGAACACCCCCAGTCTACAGTTAGTACAGGTAATTCTCTGAGACTTGAAGTACTACAAGGAAAATACCTTTTTCCTTACTTGTTCATTACTTATTGCTGCTTAGAGATATTAACTTCAACCATTCCTACAGTGTCCCCTGAATCATTGCAGCGGAGAGGGGAATAAATGAAACAACAATTTTGAACACTATGTAGGAAACCACAATATTGAACATTACCTTATTACCAAATTGAAGCTGCAATTATTATATATACGGAAGAAATTCTTTTCTGTGAGGGTGGTGAGGCACTGAAACGGGTTGCACAGAGAAGCTGTGGATGCTCCATCCCTGGAAGTGTTCAAAGCCAGGTTGGATGGGGCTTTGGGTCACCTGGTCTAGTGGAAGGTGTCCCTGCCCATGGCAGGGGGTTGGAACCAGATGATCTTAAAGGTCTCTTCCAACCCAAGACATTCTATGATTCTGGTAAGTTTTTTTATAGTAGCAGAAACACAGGCAAGGTTTAGATTTTACCTTTTTGTGGATATACTCTTAAGTTATATAACGACAACTGTTAATTGGAATTAACAGGTTAAATATTAAGCTAACTGCAAACAATTTCACTGAAAGAATCTGCAAGAAATTTCACTGAAAGAATTTTACTAAGAAAACTGAGACAATTCCAAATACTATTTCACAAATTATTTAACAAAAGCTCTATCTATTTATCTATATATATATCATGTATTGCATAAAATTCTTTCATGCCCAGCAGAAAGAATTTTATGCATCTCTAGCTGTGATCTCAAATTCACAGTTGAATGGATTAGGCTTTTTCAAATCAAGCTATCCAAGACCTTAAATGTCCAATTCTTTCACTTTGACTCCAAGTTAGAATAACTTGAAACTTCCACTTTAACCGCACATTTAAATGCTTCTACCTGAATGGCACAAAAATTCTGAGCACCTTTTCTACCAAGCTTTATGACTGAGCTTTTAAGTATGGCTTTTTTTTTTTTTTTAGCCTTACAAGCCTTGCTATTAAAAAAGCCATTGTTCATATTTCACTGACCTTAGTCTTTGCCCAGGCAGTGGAGGGGCTGGAGGGGGAGCTTGTCTACACACACTACAATACATTATTGTGCTTATTTCAATATCATTCTGCTCCAGGGTGAACTATTTGGCTTTAAAATGTCACAGACTGGTATCGTAAGTGATGGAATCCTTAGAAAAATTTCAGCAAAACCTCAAATGATTTATAAAATCATTAAGCTCTCTTGGCAACCACTCTTTCATAATGTGAAATTGTACATTTTAAAGCACTCATAATAAACTGGATAAGCAAACCCTAAAATCAGGAAGACTCCTGAGCCTGAAATACAGGCAAAGTTCATTACCCAACTTCAAGTCTTCTGCTTCTAGCATAAATTTAGTATCTGCTTTACTGCTGCGTGCAAGGAATTTTGAGACGACAATGCCTATGTCTGCTTCTCTACCTAGTATTTCTAATATTAAAGATACTTGCCTTTTTCCTGCATTCTCAGACTCAAACTCAGACCAAATTGTCTTTTCATTCATTTTAAGCTCAGCCTCATCCCCAAAGCCTGCCCACACTAAAAACAAAGTCTACCGATTGTAATGTAAGAATATAAATGCTAGATAAGGCGAAACAAAGATTAGGGTATTGGTATTTTTTCCTGAAGATGGTAATTATTTCTCTAAAAGACTGAGTCATCTAAAAAGGTTACTTTTTATTAGGATAAAAAAGTGGCTGGTTTTTATCATGTGTACACATATATACACGTATCTACCAGCAGGTGCATGCCTCTACCGTGCATTCCACCAAGCTGGTTTTAATGGGACTGAATTTTTTCCAAAATTTCTTTTCACTCAATGTCTCTCATCACTAGCTACAAACAAAAAAGAATGTAAAAAGATAGCACAACAGCCCTTGCAGGAATATTTTTGTGAAACAGTTCTCAAAAACTCAGTGTTATAATTCTACTAATTATCTGTAAAGTGCTTGATAAATTGTTCCACGTATTTGTCATTTTTTCATATATATTTCTGCAAAAGATGAAAACAGTGCTCCACTGCAAGACTCTGACATTAATAACTTAATTTTACACTAAAATGAGCTTCCTCTTTGCCTTAGGAAATTAAATGCAAACAAATACCGATCAATTTGCAATGAGATTTAGGGAAGCTACTGAGCATCTCTCTATCCAACATACTCCCTACAGGAAATCACTAACACTGTATTTCAAATTTTGAATTAGAAATCAACTAGAAAAAAAAATTCATATTCCAAAGCAAAATTTAAACAGAAGTTATTTAATACTGTCCCTATATCCCATAGCTCTTACTTCCCTTTGCTTTTTCTGTGCAGAGAATTGCCCAATACGGCCACCAAAGCTTCATACCAAGTCAGATAAAGAAAGAAGTAATCATCTTTTTTTCACAAAGCGAAGATTGCTTACCTTACATTCACAGGTGTGTGTGGATGCCAGTGGGGCTGAGCAGGATGAATATTAGGATGATACTGTGGCTGCAAATGAAAACATTGAACCTGGTTAAAGAAAACACATAAAAGCTCCCTATTAACTTTAACCTTTTATTTTCCTGGGGTCATGAGGAATATGTTCCCAGTGTACCCTAGAAATCCTACTGCTTCAGACCTTCTCCTATGTCATTGAGCACATACGTGAAGCCTCTTGGTGATGAGCCTACTCATTAGGACACACTCATGGGAAGAGGCAAAGAAAATTGCTCTCCTGTTTGACAGACAACCTGGCACATAAAAAAAAAGTCAACTTTGATCAAAGGTGGAGAGTAAGAAAGGTTACTGTTATAACAGCAGGCTTCAGAAGGTCACCTCTCTTTGGTGACAGCACTTCCCTCTCATAGCCACAAGACCTTGAAGAGAAACAGTAAAACAAAACCACTAGTGAGAGTTTTAATAAAAAGTGCTAAGACTAAGTTCTCATGCACATACAGAGTTTGGAAGCTTGCTTTCTCAGTACCACTAACTGTCAAGTAGCACAGATGGAAACCAGGTAATGTTTTCCCTGGAGTGCATAAAAAAAAAACCCCAACAAGCATTTGACCAGCAATGAACTCTGTAAGTGTTGTGATGAGGGAGATAATTGCAACTTTGAAATTGTCACGATCATCCAATGTGAGAGGCTGCTCTAGACAAAAGCTTGCTCATAGAGCAGTCTCCTGGGGCCCATCACATTCACAGTCCCAAAGGCTTTAACTTTCACAGAAAGGAAAGGGAAGGGAAAGAAGATGGCAAATAGAGTGAGCTCAGCTTGCAGAGCATCCAAGAACAGGGGGAAAAAGAGAAAAGAGTCCCTCCACTTTCTCCTTAACCCCAATCTGGTGCTGTTTATTTCTGACACATCAGAAAATCTCACCCCAGAGTAAGGAAAGGGGAGCAAAACAGCTGTACAAATTATAAAGAGCAAAAATATTTACCACTAAATACAAAAATGGCAACATTTTCCTCTGTAACTGTTATGCTCTTACCTGGTAGTTATGGACTTCAGGAGTATTTTTAGCACTAAGAGAGAAAAAAAAAATTGCTTTTATGTAATCAATACATCTATGTCACAATGTTTTTTAGTTCAGGGAAGTATAAGAGAGAAGTAAAATTCATATTCTTAAGGACATCATTATTTTATTCAAGATATACACCACAGCAGTTAACACATAAAAGAGGGGTGTAAAAATTTTTTCTTCACCTTACATTTAAAAAACAGGAACAAATTATGCTTGATAAGCTAGCATAATAGCAGTGAGCAAAAAGGAAGTATGTTTTACTTTAGTCTGATTTCAAATATAAAAAGAATAAAAACAAATAGATTAAACAATAGAAACAGGTATTCCCCAAGAAGAATCTGGTGATGCATAATGAGACATGCCAAAGCAATTCATCCCACACCAGAGAATCTGTTTCTACAAATCCTAATTCAGATTGTCTTCAGAATCCTTTTAGCCCAAGAACAGCAACTGAGAGGTAGAGAGAACTTGGGCAGTCACTTACCACAGTTGTGCTGCTTTCACAGGATTGTTTGCTTAAAAAGAAACAAACACAAAACCTTAAGACAAGTGAAATATCAGCCATTTTGCAGTTCTTGTTATTGGGGTGTTACACTATGGCTAAAGTGAATGCTCACACAGTCATATTTGCACAAAAGTGTCTGAATTTCAAGTGCAGCCCAGTGCTTTCTAACAATCCTGTGCATGTCAAAGTACAGGGCAGACAAACCTCCCTCTGGTCCTGCAAGAGTTAAAGCCCTTCAGAGATGACAGCAGACAAGCATATTCTTCCCAAATGCCACAAAAGGACTTTTGGCAGAGTATGTTCTGCATAACCAGACCACTTCTTTTCTTACCTTACTGTAGTACCATGTCAGTACCATTGAGTCCCTTGGAAATCAGAAACTACACCTTGCAGAAATTTTCAATATCGTACTGAAACCAGAGTATTCACAAAGCTGGTAATGGCCTGTGTCTTATTACAGGGAACAATGGCAGCCAAAGCAGCCCATTAGTTGGGAATCCTGGGAGGCACTGAGTAATCTTGAGCAACAAGGTCTTGGCCTGTGCTTTGGACAGGCTGGAAAGAATGGCGAAGAAGGCAGCTGAGTAACTGGGATGTATTGTCTCTTTTTTATGATAGTGCGTGCTTCAAGAGCACTGAAAAGCTTCTCAGTGATACAGTGAAAATCCAAGTGCCTGCTGAATGCACAAAGTTAATGAGACACTGCAAAAGTCTCAAAAGCAACAGAGCTAGGAGAGAATCCCACCCTTGTGGGCTGCATTTAGGTACAGGCCTTAATGGCCAAAAGATGCATGAAAGATAATAATCTACAGGGAGTTTTTGCATTAACTTAACAAACATGCTGTTGAGCTCTCTAGAGGGAGATCACCTGGGTATGAAAAGTTCTGACTGGCTGCAATGGACAGAGAATATAATTAAGCAGAAGCCACACTTGCTCTCGTCTCCCTCCATCTCACAGACATCAGTACAGAGGCACTGAGACACAGGGCATGCCATGCATGTCTGTCAGATCCCGTTATGGTAGGAATCAAATGTAAAGAATTCATTCTTTAATAATAATAATAAAATAACCCACACTATATAGTTGACTCTCATGTCTCACATAACAGCATCTCACAAATTTAATAAATTTGCATTTCAGTTAAACAGGCTCCATCCATGTACTAAGGAAGGAACCAGGGGAAAGAGTTACACCCTCTAGAAAGCATGCATGCTTGTTACCCTTTCTCCCCCCACTGTAAATGAGAAATAAAAATGTCCCCATAATACCACAAGAAACTGTGTTCATGGAACTGTGGTTTATATTCTGGGAATGCAAACGAGTGCAAAGACATTCTAAGGGAATGTCAGCTCACCCTGCTCCATATGGCAACTATACCTGCAGGCTCAAGCAATACAAAATTTGAAGGGGATTGTCTTGCAGTGTTCCTTCCTAGGCTTTTCTACATGGAACAAAAATATCAGCTCAAGTTTTTAAGGACAAATTACAAAACCACAAGGGAAATCAATTCCTTGTCATTCCATTTAAATTCAGTACATCTCAATTCCCAGGGCAAGTTAGTTAAGGTCAGAGTGTGGATAGGTGAATAACATATCATTACAGTCAGGAAAGCAGCAACAACTGCATAATGAGACTGCTCAATAACCCTAAAATTGTCTGGCTAGATAAGCAAGTCAGTGAGGCTTTTGGACACTGCTCCACTCCACAGGACACTAGCAATTCTTCAAAAAAACATTACATGCTTCCCCTTACTGGGTTTTCTGAAACTCTTCCTTCCTCCTCAATAGAGCAACAAAAGAAACCATAGGTACCTCCTCCATAGATGGGGGTGGAAGAATTAATTGTAGATAAAAACAGAAGATGGGAACAACAAACTCTGGCAAAGAAAAAACCATGTACATTCTGATTTTTTAGGTGATCTGACATATTTTTCTTTTTATAATGTGGAACAGATGTCCTGATTATAATGTGACATTTATAGGAGTTAATGGGACACCTGCATGACAGATTCAGTGACCACATGTATGAAAACACTTACCCTTATAAGTGGAATGCCTTCGAGAAGGGTATCTCTTGCTGGGCCTTCTTTCAAATGTACTAGTTCTGCGTAATCTTGTCCCATGTGTTGCTTGATATTCTGTCCTCCCACTTAAAATACAGAAATAAACAAAGTAAACTACTGCCTTCTGCTGGAAGCTGTACCTGCTCCTTTGTACAAAGATAAATACAGTGCTGTTACTTCGCTAAATACCTGAATCTGAAGCGTGATCCCAGCCTTATGAAGTCGGATCTACTAGATTTACTGTTTGCTGGGGCTCGCAATCTGAAGAAGGCATGGTGCTCCACTGCACACTTCCACAAGTGTTTGCACGTTTTGGCACTGTCTAACCGGAAAACAAATGTGTGCTCTTGCTCTCTGCCCTAAATGCAGAAACAAAAGCTTTGGAAGTTGGCATGCATGATATTAGTTATTGTCCTTGGTAGGAGAAACACAGCCTGGACCAACAGTGTGCTGAGCTTCCCTTGTGTTCTTACCAGCCTGAGCACACACCACACTTTGTTGGATCAGGCCCAAGTAAGGGAAAGAAGTTACCTGTTCATCATCTTCTACAACCACAAGCGTTAATTTGCTCTTTTTAAAGTCCATTTTTGTGATTTTAGGCCTAAACACAAGAAGCAAAAAGAACGAGATTAACAGACTATTAAAAGAATTTTATTTCAACAACTATTTCACGTTTAAGAGTGGTACTTCTAACCAGGCCAATCTACCTTCAGATTTTACCTTCAGATTTTAAACTTTGTAGATTCAATTAAAAATTACAAAATACAGCCAAGATCCCATTATGCAAACGAGAAAGATTTAAGCATTTTAACAAAAAGGAATATAACACAAAAGCAGATTACCAAAAGAATAAGCCTATTTTGTTGGCTCCTTCAAAGATCAATATGCCTGTTGGTGTCAGTCCAAGAGCATATTCACAACCATCTCTTCCCTGCAAGCAAGTAGAGAATAATCAATCCGCCATTAGCAGTGTAAATCTTACTACAGTAGGACTGCAAAATCCATAGGTCTTAAACTAAACAATGAGGTTGGCATATTTTTTTAACTTTACAGAGCAGAAGAATATGCATCTGTACTGGGTGCAAAGTGGCACATTTTGGCAACAGGAGGCTGCAGGGTGCCCTCTGTGGGAGGAGGCCATGCGCTGCTCCAAGTGGCTCTGAGATCCATGGAGATGGACCCACACCAACACTGTACCCAGGGGAGCCCACACCTCAGCTCACCCGCGTTTAAGAGCAGGGAGCTCCTGCCAGGGGAAGGAGACACAACAGGAAGAAACTGAGGGACATAGGAAAAAGCATGTGGAAAGGGACACTGTGGGAGCATGGAGAAGCACCTTTGGAAGGAGTGCTACAGGTGGGAAGTATTTCTGAGGGACCATGGCCCACAGGGCAATCCACACCAAAACAAGGACACCCCTCAGGGACTGACCCACACCAGGGCAGGGATCTCACACTGATAAAATAAAAAATCACATGAATCTTACCTTAACTACATGCATATCTACACCATACATTTCAAGCCATTTAGCTTTGTTCAAGTAGCACAATTCAGCCTGCGCTGGGCTCTTTCCCCTATGAAATAAAATTCATACTTCGTGGTAAAAGATTTTTGTCCACTTTAAATGCTTTCAAGTTCCTTCCCCTAACCTTTTCTTTGTGTCCTCAATCTTAACGACACTAAATGGTATTTCAAGCTTAGCTTATGTTTTTACCCTCTTCCCTCCAAATGAAAATAAATCAGAAGACTGAAAATGGAAAAAGGTCTAAAATTGCCAATAAGGATGAAAGTTCAGGTAACACAGCATCACTGAAATGTACCACATTTATTAACAAATGACAGGAAATTAGTTTGCTACCATCCTGAACACAAAATTTATGTTTGAATGAAAGAAGGAGAGAAAGAAAGAGATTTACTTCCAACATAAACAGGAAGAAGACCTGACTCCTTAAGTTATTAAAAATAATCTAAAGAAAAACCAATAAAAAATTAAAACTCACCCCACCAACCTTCCCTAAATTACTCCTTGCTATTTCTAGAGAAGGAGAGGGCTCAAATCCTTTTTATAATACTTCTACACTGACAAACATAATCCCCACTTCATGCCTGTTGAAGGGATTTGACTTTGGAAGAGAAGCAAACCTGTTGCTAGAGACCCCACTCCCACACAGGTACTCTACCTGCACTCTTTCCATTTCTGAAAAATGTCAAATTCCATTGCTTCGGTCTGGTTTGGTGCAAACCTGAATTCAGACACGAGCTCTGGTGTGTGCTCAGGGTGCTCACACTCTCCCAACTCAGCTGAAATCAATCAATTGAGAAGTTAAAAATATAAAGTTCTTGGGATGACCAGAAACATTTAATTCCATTACCCCTACAAAGATAATGATAGTTTGCAAGTTTCTAAGCATGTTGCAGAATGCACTTGTGTCAATGCTTTAAGTTACCACCCCATCTTCCTACTCCTGGCCCCAGTAAATTCAAACCAGATTTTACAGCAGAAGTCAGATAAACAAATTTGCAGGAGCAGTGTAGGATTGTGGTACAGAATTCTGACATTCAGGAATGTTATGACTGAACCAGCTTAACTAAAGCTGCTTCTCCTGATTTTAAAGCACATATAGGAAGTAAAGTTTCTACTAAAAACAATCATCAATGCACCTTCTGTTTTAGAAGAGTTTACTTTGAAACTTCCTCTCATTGCATACTTTTCATTCCAAAACACTTCCCATTCTATTGCATGCTTTGTTATGTTTCTGTTCATGTCAAAACACGAAGGGAATACCTGGTCTCATCAAACTAGCGATAAAGCTGTGTGTGATTTTTTTTAAATCACAGTGGTAGTGTAATATTCAGATTCAGTAATTTTGAAGGAAAAAAATGCTGAAACATTAACATAATTAAGGTGTCACTTTCCACTTACATGCTCAGGCTCTGGTATTTTTTTTCCTAGGAGCAGAACACTTGCCAACTCCACTGAGCCCAGCCGGAGATGCAAGTGCTGAGCTTTTCAGCGACTGACGCCCTTAACAGCTTTGTGTCTGTGACAGCTCTGCTCCTGGAGCCTCTCAGCTGTACAGAGAGCCTGCAACGTCACTGCCTCGGGACTGTGTAGCAAACACCAGTGGTAAATACACTCTTCAGCAATACCATGTGTCACCTGACATATGATGTGATTCCCAATCAGGGCTTTGTCAGTCCGCATTTCTTAACTGTTTACTACTGTTACTACTACCACCAAAATAAAAATAAAAATTGAAAAGCGTAGAGGGAAACTAAATCCCTTGAAGAACACAGTTTTATGGCTTCAGGGCACTTTTACACTTAACAGCTGCAAAAAATTTTATTCACAGCCAGACTTCAAAAATACCTAGCAGGATCCATCAGTAGATAGGAAGTTACATTCAAAATCCAATCTGTTGGCTGATAACACCTACTAGGTGGTTTTGAGAACTCAAGCTTTGCTGAAACATTTAGTAATCCTGAGGATATTAAACAGATTGAGTTCACTAGTCTTCATTTTTAATTAGTCTCACACACATTTTTTTCTCTCAACAGTAATCTTCCATAGTGAGTTACAGTATTCCTATGTCTGTTAACAAAAAGGCCATACAGATATCTCAGCTCTGTGGCTGTTTCATCGAAGCTGGAAAGCCTATTTAACAGAGATATTGTTAAGAATTACTGGCAGTCCAGTCTCCAGTATACAAGAGGGAGCCACAGCAAACACATTAGCAAGGAGGACTTCAAGGCGGGGGGGGGGGGGGAAGTAAGGGTCTGAAGTTTGATGTGCTGCCAACCATCTAAGGAAAACATAGGAGATTTCTCTACTATTTAACTGAGAGAGGAGGTGGGGAATGAAGTCTGACTGTGCTGTAAAGAGGATGTGTAAGGATGAGAAGAATCATGAGCTTGTATGACAAAAGACACACAAGAAGCTAAGGCAGCAGTATTAGGCAGGAGAAAAATATCACCCTTGTTTCTCCATAGCTGAACTCACTGTTTATTCACTCTCAGGTGAACAAACTGTTATCTTTTTGGTTTCGAAGAAACAAGTCTTCAAGGTAAGAGTCGGTAAGAGACTTGCCAGCTCCCTGCACAGGGCTGGAGGGCAGTGGAAGAAGGGGCTGTCACAGACTCTGTGAGGACACTGTCACTGCTGGGGTGGAACTGCACTCCCTGAATGAGCACTAATATTTTTCAGTGCAAGGGCACAGCAGAAGACCCATCTCTTCATTTGTGGTTTTATGACATGCTTTGGCATGCCCCTTCTCTGCCCTTTATTGGGGGTGGGGGGGGGAGGAGGGGTGGGAGGTGGGGCAGGTGTTACATAGCACATGTATATACATTATCTGTGCTCTTCAAAAAATAACTGCATAACCTGGGGGACGTTTTTAAAAGGGTATTTCCTAGAAAGTTTTTGAAAACTCAAAAAATATATTTATTTGTAAATGTATGGCTGATTTTTTTATACAGAGAGGAAAAAAGTTTGCAGTATCCCATGAAGATGTCTTATGATTAGAACTGGAAATTGGAGATCTGAGAAAATATTTTCCTTTTCAATCTAATTAACAGCTTCAAAAGTATATCTGGTTAAACACCAAGACCATACAACACTAACGAGGCAGTTAAAAACTTACTGTAACAGTGACAACTCAAGTTTGATGACAACTTTTCTGCAGATAATCCCTACTTGAAGCATAATATTATGGATCTGCTTCACAAGTTACCCCATACTACAAACCAACGTTATTTGCTACAGAATTTCCTTCATGGGACTGGCAACAAATCAACACTTCACATTTGAAAGATGATTCACACAAAACACCAACCTTGAAAACTGCTATTGGAAACCAAAAATTACTATAACAAAAAGCTTCCTTGATAAAAAAGCCCAGAAGTATGAAATTTAAAGCTGATCTGTGAAGAGAAAAGACTTTTCTTTCAGAGGGCTGAGACTACTAGTGCCTAAATAGCAATTTATAGCTTTTTCTTCACCCTTAGGAAAGGTACACTAAGGAGCAAGACTGGATTTTACAGAGTAAATGCAACCCACTGTGGAGGGAATAATGGACATTTCTTTACACTTTTCTGCTTAATTACATTTCCAATGTCAATAAAATATAGCAAACATTACACCAAAAATGCTTATTATTATGTATGTCAGCAAAGAGAATGAATTAGTTGCAGTAATGAAATAATTTTGGACAAGCTTACAGTAATGATGTCAAAATAGTGGAAAACTGAAACCGGAAAAAAAAAAAAGAAGACAGCAAGAAAGTATAAAAGTGTGTTCCCACAGACAGAATCAAAGAGTATCAGCTTTGGTAAAGAGCTGGACACATCATAAACATTTTGTAGCATTTCTTGCAGCTACTGTATTGCATTTACACAGTAATCACAGGTGCCAGTTACTACCCAAAATGTTGAGGCATCAACCTATTATTCTTTGCTTGGTCCTCCTTGCTTGGACCAGATGTGAGGTTACCAGAGTTTCTATCTGTGAAAACGTAAGCAACAAATCAAATCTGGGCTCTGTATTTCCTCCACCTCAGAAAGACAAACGGAGTCTGCCTGTAGCAGTTCTTGGCACACCAGACAATCACAGTTGTACCAACTGGTGCAGCAAAACAGCCCATTGCCTTAAGATTTACACCTGTTGCTGCTTGGAACTGAATTCCCAGTTTTTCCTGTCAAGTCCATCTAGAACCACTGAGGGACTTCCAGTGCTATATTAAACTAAGAGACTCTGACTAAGCTCTCCATGTGCCATGGCCAACCACCAGTGAAACAGGAAGAGAATTTTTCAATTAATTTTGCTGCTGATATGCTTAGAATGGTCCAGCTCACTGCATGTTCTTTTAGAAAAAAATGAACTTGATTTGGGCCTCATCACAAAAATTTCCTCCCCATCTGCAAAACAAACTGCCCGAGATGGAACAAATATTTGTATTAACATGATTGCAGTAACAAAAAAACCTCCACATCATCCTACAATAACCTAATGAGAAACCCAGTGTACTGGAATTGCTTTTACATATTGAAATCCTTGTTCCTGCCACAGCAGTGATCTTAGTTCTTACCTTCCCATATAATTCTCTCCTCTCCAGTACCTGCCACTCCCTCCCTCCTGCCCTGTACCCATCTCCTGAGTCACACGCTGTGGAGACTTCCTCTCCCAGGCACTGTTGAGGCAGCAGGAAGCCCATATTCACAGGCACCCACCTCCCACAAACTGTGTGAAGGGCCAGCTGGCTCTTCAGGCCGAAGTGGTAACACTTGTGCACGCACCACAGCTTCTCCCTCAGTGGGGAGCTATTTTAGGTCCTTCTTGCCCAAGCAGGCCTGGCTTTCCAAGAAACTTTTGTCTAGCCATGCTTTAGAGTCTCCATCCCTGTATCAAGTGTGCTGACATTGGCTAACGTAGTTCAGAAGTTATGAATGCAGGTGAGTCAAGAAAGTGATCTCCCTAAAACTCTTCTCGTTGGGTAAAAGAATGGCATTTATACATAATCAGTGGGAACACATTACTAACAAAGGAAAAGAAACCAGTAGGTGAGCAGTTTAATAAATTAAGACAAACCACTTTCAAAAGATTGCATACCTTGGAGACACAGAGCTGCTAGTTCAACAGCAGTTTCATATGGGCATTTCAGTCTTAAAAACAAAACAAAAAACCAAACTATAAAAATCATATCTCTTGTCAGTGAATTCCTCTTGCAATAAAGCTAAAAAGCAGCCTGATACAAAAAACAAACATTAACTTCCACAAACTACTAATGCTATGAAACATCTACAATTAATTTTCACTTGTATATTATTATTTCGTAAGTTGGTACATTCTGATTAGCATTAAACATGATACACTTCACCATAAAACAAGTTTGAACTAACAGAGAAAACACTAAATCAACTAAGGAACCATTTTTACTTTAACACGGCATTGTAGAATATATGGGTTTGAGGTTTTTTGTTTCTGTAATTAAAAAAAATTAGAGCAGGTGTGAATATGGGTCAGGGTAAGACTATAAACACACAAAATATTTTTGCAGAGTCAACCTGAACACAGTGTTGCACTTCAAATTTCTCATCCTCTATTTCACCTACTATACTGAAAAAATGTGGTGAGCCCATGTTAACATTTTCCAGTCATAAAACCCAGGACAGTTTTTGCTCTCTTTAAACATTTCCATCACCTGGTCAGTCCATCAAAATCTTTCCCCATTCTATTAGTCAGTAATACAGTCACGATACACACAAAGTCCTATATGTCTGTATTCTAAAGAAAAACAAAATGCACATGGGACTGTAAATCATGCTTATAGTCTGTGCATGAACAGCATAAAGAATTAAAAAGATTAAAAAGTTACAATTTTAAATCACTGGGAGATTAACTATTATAAATTCTTTAAATTATAGCTGCAAGTGTGAAAAGGTACTTACTTCCCTGAAAGAATGTCTTGTCGGAGCTGTAATACAAACAGGTACCTGACAAATAAAAATTCAGAAAGTCAGAAGTAATTACAGTGGCATCCTTCTAGCTCCACTGGCTGGAAGAATACCCCAATTCATTGAGTAGTAACAGCAATATGAATAACTTGCTCTTGACAAAAAAAGGGGCTTTGGGATCACACAGATACACCCTGCAAGCTTCAAAGCTCCCACAGCTTTCACTAAAATCAAAGAGAAGAATGTTTTTTGTCCACTGGTTGTGCTCAGGACATTGTCGAAAGCTTTGCTGTTTAGGATGTGCTCTATCTGAGCATACACCTAAATGTTACTGACATTCCAATGTTCTCCTAAATTTGGGTATTACCTAATTCAGGCAGGAATCGAACTACAGTATCTAGAAACAAAACACAGATAAAGGCATACAGGCTTCAGAGCTGCCTCCTCAAACACAAATACAGAACATGGAAAACATCCAAATTGGGCAAAAGGAAAGGTTCATACCAAAATGTCACTTAAAAATAGCAGGAAAGTTCTGAATAAAAGAAACCCAAATTCCATAGAGCTCACACATTTATTTAATAAGCCAAGTAGGAATTTACAGCCTTCAAACTGCTGTAGTATTTTAAGCTGTTGCTTTGCTAATCTTCAATTCTAGGCATGCTTCACTGACACCACTCAGAGCTGTGCTCTGAGGCATGCACAGGTGCCACAGTCATGCAGGAACTTGTGAAGTCATAAGGACAGGAAGGCACAGGCCGACTCTGCACTGCTCTGGACACTGTGGGGTGAGGCTTGCAAAGATGAGTGAATCAAGAGAAGAAAGCATGCAGCACTCCTGAGAGCCCAGTAAACGCAAACACAAACCTCTGCTATCTTTACAAAGGATGCTAGAAAGACTGTTTTTCATCACAGAAGATATGCAGTGAACGTGGAGAAGGACAAATAGTTGGAATCAGACAGTGAAAGAAATGAAAAGGAAGATTAAGATTTCTCATGATAACACTAGAGCAGAATCAGATTTGTCCATGTTAGCTCTCTGTCACATCTCTGATTCACATACTTGAATACCTGACTTGCTAATTGAAGCTGGGTATTTGCATGCGTAGACAAAGGGTTAACAAGTATACTTCCTGTTCTTATTGACAGCCCAGATGAACTCTTCTAAATTTGCAAGAAAACTCTGGGCAGTGCTCCTGTCAGTGTCAGGTGGCTCTGGTGGGTATGGCTTACTCTCGTTCCTTTTCTGTGTGCAGGCTGACAAACACTGGCACCTCAATTGTTGCTACTCCAAATCAGCAAAATACCTTAGAAAATTCTCCACAACACACAAGTATAGACATGTTCCTCTGTCATTTTTATAACTAAACTAACTAATCAGGTCACATACAAGTGACAGAAGATGTCTTCCAAAATGCTCTGGGTTTCAACTGTGGGTTTTAAACTGAAAAAAGCCAGAGTGGGTGAAGGGTTTTGACGCTTCACAATACCGTGTTAATTACGAGAAAGCAATGTTTGTAGCTTCACTAGAAACTGAAGTTTTCTAGAAAGCAGATCTCCAGAAGGAGTTTTGAACACCCCCTTCCTGGAAAGTTCAAAGTTACTGTTAATGATGATTTTTCTTCCACTTAGAATGATTTTGAGTATATAGTTATTAATCTTCACTTTGTATTCAACACGCTACATGGAAAATATGATCCAACTAGCATAAAGATTCTTTTAAAATCCCCATAAATTATAAGAATTAAAAATTTAAGAATTATAAAATACTTAAATTCAAAATTACTTTCCCCAATCAAAAAAAAAGTGCCCCTATTTTTCTTACACAGTTTCACAGTGGTCGTCTGTCAAGCTTATAATCAAAAGAAGTTGTTCACAACACTGAGTATTTAGCCGACTAAAGTGTTTTTCTAATTAAAATAGTCTTCTGAAATGTCACCGTTCAGCAACAATTAGATCACAAGGCATCAGAGGTTAATACTTTCAGACAAAATGTCTTACTTGATCACAGCAACGATCACATAGCTCAGAAACAACCTCACTGTGACTGGGATCATATGCTTCAGAGGATTAAGCAAGAAATCTTGTGGTAGACAGTAATGCAACAATTTGACCACAGGGGAAATGTAATACTTGTCAGACATGCACCCTGATGTATGAAGACTTACATCAGTTTCCAGAAAACACATATTATTCCTACTAATTTAACTGCATTTTCTCATTAGAGATGTCCATAAATCATCCAGATTTTTGGATTCTCTTAAGATCTTATACTCAGCTACATAAGTGGCAGGGATTTCTCCAAGTTAATTATACATTGTATAGGAATATGCCCTTTTATTGAATTATCACTGCTGGACTAAATCGATAACGGATATTAAAGACCCTATGTCTACATCATAAGGTGGTGACAATTAGCTCTTTAATCTTGTCTCAGGCAGTGAGAAAAATCCATGCTTGGCACAGCAGACAGCAAATCATTTGCCTGCAGCCATAATGTAAACATCAGATGCATATGAACTACAACAATCAACCATCTCTAAACACCTTAGGCTGATTAGGAGTACACTGATTATTGCCAAGCAAATTAGAAGACACAGAAAGTGCCCTACGGTGAGAGACAGAACAAAAGAAAACATAAAATAACATTAAGATAGATGACTACTATACAAAGAAGACACAAAGTAAGCAGATACAAAAGATAAGTAAGCCCTTTCCCACAGCTGCTCCTTTCCCAGTTTGCAGAACATGCTCTGAATCACACCAAGGTGCTACGGACCCAGCAAGGTACAGGTCCACAGAAAACAGCCCAGCAGATGGAAACAAAAGACTTCCAGATATTTGTAGAGTGACTTTGTACAATGCAGGCTTTTGCTTCACAGAGAACCACGGGGAAGCAGAAGTGATTCAATCAGCTGTTAACCAAGAACTCAGGCTGGCCATTCCCACAGTTCTGTGGCCTCGGTACCATTATTAAATCACCCCCAAGTCTCAGGGCAGGAGGAACAAAGCAGGGCACTGGCATTTTAGCAGGACATAATGGAAAACACTCTGAGAGGATGGCAAGTATCAAGGGTAGGTGTCTCCCAGCTGCAGCTCTCCCCACCCAACACTGCCTTTCTTTGCCAACTTCAAAGCACCAAAACGCAGCATCTCCTACACACTAACACGCTTGGAGAGGTCCCTGAATGCTTTCTGGCAGCAAATAAAAAAGATGATGTTTCTCTGACAGTAGGAAAACACCAAAGAAGGCAGACAAAATGACCACTCATAATAAGAAAGCTCAAATCACCTGTTTACAGTATCCCCACGAGCCTCAGATGTCTTAACTACCCCATCAGGCATGCACAGTTCCTACCTGGTGAACTCTTCATGAAGGTTGTTGGGTTCTGACGAGTAGTACTTAATTCGAAAATGCAACGTGTACGGAGGTCCAACTGCACAGGCACAGATTTTAAATGGGGAAAAAGGGTTTATACTCGTTGCAGTCCTGCTAAGGCAGAACAGTCTCCACACCTCCCCACAACCCAAGAAACCCAAAATTGATTACATTTTTCAAATTCCTCAGAGAAAACATTTCATGTTTTTTAAATTTAAAAATGCATGCAATAAACCAAAAAATAGATGATTACCATACTTTATGATACTCATTAATTCAAATTTACCAAGGCAATAGTCTATTTGGCAAACAAGTTTTTGTCCAAAGAGGCGTGCCCCACAGCATGCTGTGAATGACAGTAAATTCCAGGTACACTGCCTGTTGCTGGGCCCAGGGGGACATGGAAGGAAGAGGGAAGGAGAGGGTAATACTCCTTACCAGGCGCAAACACTACTCCAAACAAAAACACCTACCACCCAACAGATCAGCTTTCGATTCAAACACATGAATGAGAAAAGGTAAGATAAATAGGGTGGAAAGTGCTAGAGAAGACTCTGGAAGACACCCCTGAAAACAGAAAGCTAACAAATTCCATGGAGTTGCAACTGTGTTTCCTAACGTCAGAAGGTGAATGCTAAATCTGACTTTCCATGTAACACAGATAATAAGAAGTTATCCAGCTACCATGAGACTGTGACCAATGCATCCTTATCTGCCTAACCCTCATCTTCTGACCAACTGCCTGCAAATGTATTAGTTGATGGAAAAATTACTTTTCCACACTTTTCTAAGGTCTTCCGTAACACCATATCAACATAGTGAACACGTGCCTATTAATGATCCTTCTACTAAATGACATGCAGCTAAAATTCAATAATCAGAGCTTTAATTCTGTCTCCATGTACAGCTCCTGTAAGTCAGGCTATAGCACCCTGGGCTCACAGTTAGGCACCACTGGTGAGGTCTGCATAGGCAAGATAATGATTTGGAGAAAAGAGCAGTGAGCAACATCCATCATGAAAGAGGAACTCTTCACAAAGCATCTGCTGAATGCAAGGTGAAGGAAAGTATCCTGTTGTGAGACAGACCTTTACAACACCCAAAAAATTGCTTCCCTCTTTTTGTCATCCCTCAGAGCCAGGATTGGCCAAATTCTTTTCAAAACAGGCCCTTCACAGATTAAAAACAGACAAAAGCATGCAACTAAACTGGCTGAAGGTATTACAGAATCACTGATTTTCCAGAAGAAAAGGACAAATCTATTTCAGAAAGTGCAGCTGCAGGTCAGTTAGTCACTAAGGTAAAGCAGTCTGTGATGTGATGAAAAGGGAGAGAAACCCAAACAGCAAAAACCTTACCCACAGCAGCTATCTTCACCATGGATTCTAGCAGGCTGACACCCACACACCATGGGGTGACACCAAACTATCCTAAAGGCCTTTGAAGAACTCCACCATTTACAAAAATCATCTAGATATTTGGGTACTTATCAAAAAGAAAGGCAAAGCACCACTGAAGCAATCAGGACCCATCTCTGTGAGCTCCTGCAAGGGGGTCAACGATTTCCTTGAGAAACACTACATTTTAATCTCACAGAAGCCATGTCTTCAGTGGCCCGTGACTGTTGCCAGCTGCAGTACTGTAACAAAACATGTTAATGCCAATGCTCTACTGTACCCAAGCCTGCAACCAGATTATCAAAAATCCAGGAGCTACTTCCCTGCCTTAGACAATTTTCATAGAAGACTCAGTGGCCCAATCCAACCCAACCCCTCCATCCAAAACTACCTTTGATGAAATAGCAGCTATTTCAAAACTACATTTGACAAAACAGCAGGTATTTCTGCTGGTTTTACTTCTAAAATAGTAATTAAAAAAAAAATTAAAAATTAATCATTACACAATGAAGTATTTTCCATTCACTCTCTGAAAAAAATCGCAGGATATCTGTTCTGGATCAGAAGCAGTAAGAGGAAGCGCGATCTGTGTCCAGGCAACCTAATTTCACAGATCAGACTGAAATTACCTGGCAACCTACTCTGCCTCAGACAAACAGCACGTGTTCAACAAGGGCTTCTGAAGGCTGGGCTACTGCTTAATAACTGCTCTTGCATTTAGACATAATATAGTCAGACAATTACCCATTAAATAAAAACTATTTCCTAAGACATATTTATTCCATTAACGGCTATATTTAAACATTCTCTATCATGTTCTAATACACGAAGTTCAAATTCTTTAGGAAGTAACAAAATAAAGAGGCAGAGACATAGTACTTACTTTTTATTTGCTTCTTAATGAATTTTGAATGGTCCAACCAGTGCTAAAAAAAGAAAATCCACACTTAAAAGCAGTTCCATTTCAAGATTTTGTTGACTCCATAAACTGATTACAATAAAATTTAACAGATAAAAATATCTTATAAGGAAATATTGTCAAATTTATTTTCTAAACGTCTGCGCATTGGCACATTAAACAACTTCCTTCTTCCACATGGGAAAGCCTGATTTATAGATTCATCAGTACTGCCAGGGAAGTCACTCTTCCAGAGAAGAAACCTCAAACTCCAAGGCCACAAAGCAGTGGTGTGTAAGGAAAGCACCCTTTTGTCCCAAACCCCTGAGTTTCAGCCTCCTTTTAACTCCTGTTTGATGGAGACCCTCCAGATCCTGTACCATCCTGCCTTCCACTGCTCCATAGCCAAGTTTTTTTCAAGGTAAGGATAGAGACTTAACCCCACTAAAAGCATTTGGGAAACACTGATATATGCCCCAACCCCTCCTTTTTAAACTAAGGCAAAAGATCTGGAATAGATGCAACAATGATGACAGAAACATATGACTCCCAGCAAAGTTTATGCACTCTCTTGTCAATATAAGTTGCATCTACAGAAAGGCAGCAATAAACACAATCTGGTATAAATTTAGCTTAAATCTTGCACAGTCTCTGCTCAATGTCCTACAGAAGGCTGCAACCTGATTTGAAGCAACTCCATGTAAATGCTTCTGTCATGAAACATGATAAAAGAGTTTTGGATTTCCTTGAAATAAATGTTTTTCTATCTTTTTATATATATATATTAAAATTATAAACTAGATACTATGAAACAAAATCTTAGGGGAAAAAAACCCTCTTCCTTCTTTCCTATTAAAGCATGAATGTTTTCAGTAAAAGGATAATCTCTCAATAACTAGTTATCATTACACCAACACCATGCTACCATGGCTAAATAAATGTGCAAAATTATTTGTTAGCTAGTAATACTGGCATTTATTTATTAAGTCTGCTCTAAACCAAGGCAAAAATTTATCACAGGTATAGATGAGTACAGATCAAAACTCTGACAACTTACAACCCTTAAGGTAAATAAATCTCACAAGAGGTAGAAAGAGAAATGGAACAATGATTCTGAAGGTGATTTTATTTGCAGGAGACTTGCAAGACTCCCTTAGGTGAGGCTGCCAAGAAATCCATTCTTATAATCTGAGAAATCTCTACCAGAATGAAAATAAAACATTACAGCAGCTCATTTAAATACATTCCTTAGACTTGCAAGTAATTTACTTTGTCTCTACTTTGCTCTCCTATGAAAAATTACATCTTTGTGAAATCTCAAATCTTTCATAAGGAAAAAAATAACATTGAAACTTTGCCTTTTTTTTAAACTGAAATTATACAAGTCTGCTACTTTCACAGCTCCAGGGCAGATGAATTTTTTATTCTTCCAATACCTAGCTACGAAAATGTCTTTCTGTTCAGTATTTATTTTGGATAAAGAAACACCACTCAAAGACAAATATAATGAATCCATTAAAAGAAAAGTTTATCCTCATGTAAAAAACATCTATAATACATGACCGAAACTTCTGTTAATACCATGTTCTGGAACAAGCACTGCACAACATGAACTATAATAATTCCCAATGAAAAAGCAGCTGATAGTCCCTTTCTTGGCATGTGGTCTTTAAGATACATTAAAGCTCAAATAAGCACAAGTTTCAAACTGATTATTTGCAAGTGCAAATACTTCAAATAATGGTTAAAAAAATACCTAACAAGACAAGGAACTGTTTGTGCAGGCCATTAAATGACACTACAGCTTAGACCGGAAACTATCATCACTCTCTGTCCCTATGCGGGAAGAGGCAGACTGCTCCAGGAGATAAAGCACAGCAAGCATTAAAGTCACCCCCCCTCAGAAGCAACAGTGAGCTGCTGTTTTACCCCCACCCCATACTGCACATCATGTGTGTGATGTGCCACCACATGGATCATAAACACAAATACAAAGGTAGGGCATGGACAGACAGTATTATTGGCCCAGAGCTCCCAGGCCTGGAAGTTTTCATGCAGATTTATGAACCAAACCAATTTAGAAGTCAGATATTTTGTGCAATTTCTGTGAAAATCAGGCTGAATTTTAACACTTCTTTGCCTCAGATAATGTCAGAGGGCTTCTTCACACTGTGTACCACACCAGCTTTCCAAATGTCCCTCTGAGCTGAAAAAAACCATAGCATTCTAGCTAAAGCCCAAAATAGGTTTGGGCTTGGCTACATACTGCTTGCTGACTCAGTTAGAGGGAAGTGAAAGCAATGAATTCTGAAGTCTCACTAGGCAGCTGAATAAAACCAGAGGAGCCTTGCTCTCTCAGCACCTAAGACTGTAGCTCTGCCTATCTTGTGTTCCAGGCAAACAACTGTACATCATTTCAGGATCTGGACTCACCAGAGAAACTTAGCTACGGATCTCACAGTGTAGGACCAAGACTGACCACACTCATTTCAACCACACACCACCATAATCCCCGTCTCCTGTTTGGACTCGGAAGTATCAGTGCAGAAAAAGGAAGAGGAAAGGGATTAATTGCTTTAGGACTGTTATGATAGGAAGACAGTGACTAAGCTACTTTACCCATAGTAAGGGAAGAAAAACCTGATCAAACTGGGAAGAAAAACCTGATCAAACTGCAGGTAACGAGGATTCTACGATTATACTAGAACAGAACAAGTAGTTCAGTTGGAAGAGATCTACAATGACCATCTGATCCCACTGCCTGATCATTTCATGTTATTAAAGGCACTGCACAAACATCTCTTAAACACTGACAGGCTTGGGATATCAATCACCTCTCCAGGAAGTCTGTTCCAGTGTTTGACAACCTTCTTGGTAAAGAAATGCTTCCTGATGTCCAGTCTGAACTTCCCCTGATGCAGCTTTGAACCATTCCCATGCATCCTTTCATTGGGTACCACAGAGGAAAGCTCAGCACCTCCCTCTCCACTTCCCACCATCAGCTGTAGAGACCACTGTGGTCCCTCCTTTAATTCTGTCAGGTAAACTGGAAGGTCAAATGCTGGATTAACTTCCATTTATTCCTCTTTTATCTCAGTAAAATTTCTTTGCTCTACCAAATGAATAATGGTTCCTATGGTATTAACCGACATAACACAGTAGCCATTGACTGGGATTCATTAAAAAAATGGGACTGGGACACCATTAAAAAAAAAATTTCTTAAAATACTGGAAGCATGTATTTATCTCAGCATGGTCTCCTGCTGATCACTCACTTTACTGACCTGAAGAGGTAAAAATAAGTACCTCAACATTTCCTAATGGTAGCAGCCAATATTTTCTCAAAATAGATACATAGCATAGGAAAGATAGATATTTGTGTTGAGATACAGCAGATAAACTGCAGCTGCTAAGGCAGTCAGCTTATAAGGACCACGTGACTGCCAAATGAAGACTGAAAGGAGGATTACCACAGGCTGGCACAATCCCATCACACACCTGAGCTTTGCAAATTCCACTGCCTCTCTACTTGCTTCCTAAAAGAAAGAAAATTCCTTGTCTTGATTTATACAGCCCTCAAAGGTGACCTGAAAAGGAAAAAAATTGCATTGGACCCTTTTTGGTTTGCTTTCTTTGCTAGTTTAAAATGCATGGAGAACGTCTTGAATAGACTGTTCTCCCTTATGCTTATTTACATATTTAGCTATCAGTAAGAGGAAGCCCATTTTTACTGGAAGTTTTATTTGCTCTCTGAAAAATATTGGTTTAATGCTTTCTCAAGCTGTACTTGAAGGTACAAGAGGGAGACTCATGCTCAATGATCAAGTTCAGAAAAGAAGGTGTGCTAGACAAAAGCTGGCACCTTTAAAACCAAAAGTCAATTATCCCTTCAACTGTGTTCTTGCTTTCTGGTTTCCCAGGCAGCTGAATCCTACCAAGCTGCCTGCCATTACTCACATGACCTTCTAAAGCAGACAGGTTAAAAATGTATGTATGTATCACATGGAGGAAGGAATCACCAAAAAACCAAGCCAATAAAAACTCTACCCACCAAACCACAGTTTGGGGATTTCTCTACATTTACAGATTTAAAAGGGAGCAAAGGAGCAAAAGCCCTCTTTTCTTTTGCAGGTCATCTTTCAACATTATGATGTTGGTAACAGAAAACCAAATGAGAACCAGGGTCATGTAGAAACTCAGGGAGTACACAAACATATACTTAGAAACAGGATGCTCTCCCAAGAGTTCACAACTGAAAGCAAGGAGCTACTGTTTCTCATGTTTCTCTGATCCCTCCTAGGAAGTTATGCTCCTCTTGAAAATGAAGGCTCACCTGACCGTTGACTTCAGCTGCCCACTGAAAGGCTGTAGAGAAGATGAAGACCTACACTTCCCAGAGGTATTACACGACAGAAGGATGAGTGGCCCCAGACTTGGGAGAAATCCCAGCCAGACAAAGAGACTGTCACCCTGAGACTGCTCAGACAAAGCACAGGTGCCCAAAAGGACTGTGGAGCCACCATCCTTGAGGGTATCAAACATGACTGAACAAAGCCCCAAGAAACCAGATACAACTGAAGCTGCTATGAGGAGCTTGGATATACACACTCCCTTCAACAGAGAATATTTGCAGGCATCTTTCAGGATGCTGCTCTACAATCTCACCTACCCAACTTGAAAGAAAAAAAAAAAAAGGAATGTGCCTTCTACTCAAACAGCATTCACATTGTAAGACCAAAATGGGATTAGTGAGATGGACAGTTTGCATTTGGGCTCAGATGAGACCAACTTCTCACAAACTACTGGCAGGATCTTACTACAGGAGTTTCAGTCTGAGTAGGTCAATTTTGGTTTAGACCCTCCTCAGATACTGCTGTCAGCATCTTGTTGAACAGGGGCCAGGCAGAGGGGTACAGTAACACATCAACACCGCTGGAGGTGCGAGGACCAACCTGATCCAGGTACCAAGTTTTATCAGTTTTCTGAGTTGTCTCTGGCCTGAACAAGTCTGACCAGTTGCCCTCCAGCAGTCCCCTTCCACTGACACCATTCTGCAGTCTCCATGCCAAGTTCTCTCTGGCCCTGTGAAGGGCTGCCACCTTCTTTAAGTCAGATACAGTGAGACAGTGCAAGCAATGCAGGGTGCAAGCAATGCAAGCAATGCTGCCCAGCAGCAGAAGGGCAGATGGAGCTGTGATAGGAAAGCTCTAGACTGTGATCTTGGGAAGAACAAGACCACGAATGCTAACTCCAGAACCCTGAGGGCATTGATAAGCCTTAATGGCTCTTTACCAGCCCTGTGTGAGACCTCCAACCACATATTGTGTGGCATTCATGGACGTCTGGCCTGTCCCAGTCTGAGTCAGCACAGAGCCATCTCAGAAGCATCCTGATAAATGATGTAGTTTAATTGCAGACCAGATAAACTAACCAAGAATAATGGAGAGATAGATGGACATCCTTCAAGACCATTAGCCTATCCTAATTCATATACATGTGATAAACACAGGATATTTTGCTTCACAGACCTGATGTGACAGAAGTAAACCACAGAATTATATAAAAATTACATGAAAAAATTTGCCTTGACCAGTATGTTTCTCATTAGATTTACTTTACAGACAATGAAAGCTGATACCACTCCAGATCAGTTCTAGCAATTAAAAGCAAGTTACTTTTAATTTTGATGCCTGTGTCCAAACATTAAAAATAAACTGAAGAGACTTGTAACAAGTAAGCAACAAACCTGACTAAATCTGTGGAAGAAAACTGAGAAACCGCTTCATCTTATGTTCCAACCACACACAAAGACAAAAGAAACCAGCACAAACTGCTTGCTGTCCTGGAGAGAATTCTTTACACTCAGGAGAGAGGTGCAGAAGCATCACAACCACCTGCCCTGTATGGCCGCTTCTCAAGTCTGTGTCAGAAAAACGTCCTCGTGAAACAGTAAGTGCTACTGGAAGGCTAAAGACTGGAATTTGTTAGTGTTTTGGAGTCTTCCACCAGGTGTTCACAGACTGCAATACAGCCTTGGACAGCCACAGCTGAAGTGTTCCACATTCATCAGGTGCTCTGCATCGCTGTGGAGTCAGCCACACTGCCTTTGTCCAGTTACTGAACTTGGCATTCCCATCACTGCTGCTATTAGAAACTGAAGCATTGAGTGCTACGGGATGTTCTACAGCTTTTGGGACCCTCCATGACTGGTATTTTTTACTCTTGGCCATAATGCACAGACACATATCCTGCAACAAGCACAGACCCAAAGTGCTCATCATCCAGAGGAACAAGAGAGATTCAGGGAGGGGAAACTGAGTCACAGAGGAATTTCACAGCTTATTAGTGGGGAAAATAGTATGTTTCTAACAGTAGCAGAAAAGGAAGCACTTGGCACTATCAAAATATTTACCAGTCTCCCTTCTTCCCCACATCCAGCATATTGAACAATAAGGCCTGTCCCTAATTTCTTCTGCTAAATGAACACTTGTAAAAGTATTAAGAAGTACAAAAGGAAAAAGACTCCCCGATATCACACTATGATGCTAATTGACTGGTTTGAACTGCTCATTTTTCCACATCCCTCACATCTCAAGAAGTCACAGCAGTAATATCAAAAGCAGCAGTTGAAAAAACCCGACCAATGAGCTCTTAAAAAGAAAATTCAGATAGACAGAGCAGAGGCAGTCATAAAGCACCAAGGCCCTACAAGTCCCTGACCCAATACCTGCTGAAACATCCAGGAGCCTACTTCTCAATGTGTAGAGGAAACAAAGGCACTCATATTATTCTTTGTTGTTCAGCTTGCTTCCTACACGCAGCACTGCTGAAATCCTTTGTTGTGAGACATACAGGATCCTGCCCTTCCCAGAAAAACATGGTCAGAAGGCTGCCTTTCATAGAGGTGAGGATCTCAGTGTCAGAATCAGTGCATCCCGATACACTGCTGCTGGCTAGGCCCACCCTGGGCAACATGGTTCTGGCCATGTTTTTTCCCTCCTGTTTCTGTACTTGGAGCAACTGCTTTCATGAAAGCCTATTTCACCTCTACACAATCTTCTCCATCTCCTCTCTCCACTGTCTTCTCACCTCTTGCATCAAAATCCAGTTTAGAAACTGGTCAATACTGAGAAGTTCAGATGAAAACATGGTTTACCAGGACAACTCACTGCAGGTTGGTCCTGGCACTCATCTGCCCAGGGAACCCTGGTCCCCACCACAGCCATGGGCACCTGCAGGAGGGCACAGGGTGTCCTCACACATCAGTCACACACTGTAAATCCAGTGCTTCCCCACGTGCCAGATACACTGGGTGCAATCACCCTCAAAAGGCTCAACTGGCTGCACAGCACAGCTGGGAAAGGCTGTTCCATACGGACCTTCTTTAAGCTAAGGGGTCTCTGTGACAGTAGAGATGAGACATAAAGGACGTAAACCACTTAGAGGATCACTAAAAGACACACGTGTGAGAAAAGGGGCATTTTAATTCTTTTGCTTCCACACATTCCCAGGGATGACAGCAACTCATTTGCACAAACTAAAAAGAAAAAAAAGGATTTCAAAGATTTATCTTAAAAATTCTTCCCCCTCAATTACTCTGTAATTGTTCTTGTGAACAGAAACAAGATCATGATGGAAGCAAGCAAATTCCAAGCTAATAAACATGGGAAATCCTTCAGTTATGAATTCCTGTAAAACACAGAGCGGCTGTGAGGTTATCCATGTTTTGGTATCACAGGACAGAAAAATGGAACAAAGAATGCAAACATAGAAATGGAGATGTCTATATCTTGAGAGACCCTGTAAAACAGAGCTCACAAGGAGCTATTACCCACAGAAACCCTTTTTCTTAAGATGATTTGGAATAAGAGACAAAGAAAGGACACTCCTGGACAGAAAATGAATAAACATTAGCTACCAATGGCCAAAAATAAATGTCAAGTACCCAAACCAACCATAGAATTCATTGCACGCTACCACTTTCTACAAAGATCAATTAAATATTTCCTCATGGCAAGTGAATTTCAGTAGTATGGTCTCCCAAGATTTTATTATTGCTATTCCCAACCTCAGCTAAAGCTTTCAAGGCCTCCTGCTTTGCTAGAAAACATACACTGTAGTAAAAGTAACTAAAAACCCAATAAGCTTTACATTTTCTCTAAACCACTGCAGAGACCTGCTACATCAGAGTGACACTCTTCATTCATCCCAAGCACTACATCTCTGTTGAAGTTCTGTAACAGCTGAATAAGAAATTATTTTCTTGTATTAGAGTATTTCTACTTCTAGACTGAATAGCAAGTAATTAAAATATAACAGTACACTAGGATTTGCTTTAGAATAAACTATTAAATGATTATCTACATCCTCCTATCCTTCTGCATCCTTCTACATTCTTCTGATGGATGTCTTCAAAGAGCACAAGATACAAACTAATGCAGAGTTCACTGAACAGGCACTACAGGATTTTCTGCATTACTGCTGACATCTTGCTTTTCACATCTTTATGTTTGGGGTTTTTTTTTGTATTAAAAATAAGCTGTTCAAACAATTAAAGTTTTTTCTCTTTCAAAGCAGATAAGCTCTAATAGTGATTTTGTTTTCCAAATCACAGCTATCAACACTGCTTGTAACTGGCAAAGTTACAGGACTGCAGGAAACAGTGCACTCAAAAGCTGCTGGCCTTGGCACACACAGAAGCAATCTCCACTATTCAAAGACTATTTTGTGCTCTCTTATTTATAATGGTGCCTTTAAAGTTGTTCAGCCCTTAACAATACATACTAAAGACAAAGGCTTAGAGCCTCAAGGGGTTTACACAACTTTAATCTCCAGTCCCCAACTTGCCATTGTGCAGCTGGGGCTGGCACTAAGCAGAAGCCCATGGAGGCTGTGCATTAATTGCTGTGCAAGCGAAAAGAGCAGGCCACAAGTTCAAAACTGATGAAGGAAGGCTGTTAAAGAATGGAATCTTTTGGCACAGGGTGCTGGGCAAGATAAAGGCTTGTGCCTTGAAATTCTCTGAGCTCTACTCGCTGCCCAGCTTGAGCCAGACCAAAAAAAAAAAAGAGCCAAGTAAGAGCTTTTGGCCTTGCACTTCAGTGAAGGTAAAGAACTCTGCTTTCAACACTTCTCTTAATTCAGGAAATTACAAGCCTACCACCAAAGCTCTGCAACCAGAGTTGGCTTATTTTAGTCCCCCCAACAGCTGTTCACAGCCCTTTATCCCTCTTCTAATTGTAGATGCATCATGTACTTCCCTCCTTGATACAGAGCAAAGAAATAGCACACAAACAAAGCCAAAACACTTGCATGTATAGGCACATTTTACCCTGAACACCAGTGAGAGAGCTACACAGAAGACATGGCTGCTCACATCTGCTTCATCTTTCTTACCAGTCAAAAAAGCCCTTCAGTTTTGCAAACATTAAAGAAAATGAGTCTTGGCTTCTGATCTGCCCTCTTTCTTGCTAAGAAAGGATATTTTGCTCTCCCTTTCTGCTTCCCTTCTTTCAAAACATTATGGAATTCCTTGCTAAGTAAATATTCCTAGCTATCAAATTCCCAGTTGGATGATTTGACAATCAGCGACAATATAATTTGTTCTTCCCATTACGAGCAGGCTCTGTTCTATTAACTGTGTCCTTATAATCAGGTCCATCATAAAAGTACACACAATTTATGTAATAGAAATTTTATCAGGAATACACACTAAACTTCCTCAAAACTCCAAACCCCTTATGGACATACTTAGTTCAAAACATCAGTTTCTAGTGACACTAACTTAAATTAACTTAGACATCAGGATAATGTTTAAACAGATTAATACCACTTCTCCCCAAACCCACAGATTCCCTGCTTCCAATATCAAGTCATTATAATTCCTGGATAGGTTATCAAGTTATTATAATTCCTGTTTGTTGTTTAAAGTCACTGGTAAAACACAGATGATAAAGCAGCTGCTAGAACACTGATCCATCCTTTGACCTAAGCTTGTTAGAGAATAAAGCTGAGAATTCTGGGATGGTAAAGTTAGAACCTACACTTCCAAGATGTCAGTACTGTAGCTACATTTTCCCATTAGTTTATTATATTATCCCAGAGAAGACATCTTCTGTTGCATCATGGAAAAAACATTTACATATTGACCAGAGAGCACTAAAAGAAACACTTATTTTCCAAGTCTGCATATTCTCTATCCACAGTGCAGGTTTTTGCCAAACTGCCTGTTCACAGAGAGTGAACAGACAAAAGATTAAATATATGGCAATACAGTGTAACCACAGTGTTGTAGTCTTTTAACCCTATCCTATCAATATATCTATTTGGATCTGTAAATATGGGGGGTTTTTAAAATTAATTTATTTTACCTGTAGATACTGGAGGTCCTTATACAGAGAAAAGGAGAATTTTAGCTAAAACCTTTTGCTATTGCAAATGAACCTAAATCTACAAAGCAACATAATCTGTGCATGGAACAGCAGAGAGAGAAGAGCTACAAGAAAACCTTGCTTGAAAAACGTTTTGAATACCATGAGCCTACCAACCAGAAAGCACATTTTTCTTTACCCACATGCATTTCTTCTTTACTCGTGTGCAACCAAGTCACGTGCATGTCATATAAAATGACACAGGACTCATTCAAAGGATGTAGCTTTATGTGCAAGAACCAAACATGGCATCACTCGTTTCAGCAGTACATCCCCCAATGATGACATCTCTCCATTGGACTGCACCAGCAATACATTTATAATAGGCAACACAAACTACTGCAAAACATAAAAATTAACTGAAGTTATACTTACTGTAATTTGGGAAGCATCCATGAATTGTAGGCCAAAGTAATCTGTTTCTACAAGGTCCAAATGATACACAATCTGGTCAAACAACTCCTGCCCCTTTGCATTTTTCTGTAACAGAAAAGAAAATGTTTTTTGGTTTGGTTTTTTTTTAGCTGGTCAACACGAGTTTGTTTGGGTGTGTTTCTTTTCAAGTTCAAAAGTGTGAGAAGAGATACACAAAGGAAAATAATATTGAAATAGCAATTCTATTTATTCTGAAGAATTGCATGACATTTCTTTTTATTTTCCTCAGGAAATATAGCATGACATGCTGTTCTTGTCTGCAGCTATTCCAACAAGATCAGATTTCACTCTCAAAGAAGACTTTCAAAGTTCATCATAACTAAAAATGTACAAGAGAAAAGAAAGGCTTATGTCCTACAAGTGTCCTAACTCACTTTATTTTAGCCATTATTTTATACCCCAGGAAGTCAGATTTCTCCAGGAAAAGCTTGCTTTATACTCTGCCTGAAATCTGCTGGCTATCAACAGCAGCTGCAGTCATGCAGGGCCATACCACCACTGAAGCTGCAAAATAAATTCTGGACAGCCTGAATACTTGAAGAGCACTGTGAAGAAAATTAATGGGATTTTATAAGAATCTTTCATTTACATTACCAATTGCCATCATATTTATGGCTTTTAAATGAAGAAACAAAAAAGGGCCAAAAAAGCTGTCATTCTTACTTGGCATGCCATCTGAAACATGCGGGCATGGAAATAAAACTAACAAATAAACCCCCGATTATTGACTACAGGTACGTGTAGAAAACTTAGCAGGTCTTAAAGGTAGGCTGCACTGGCCTGGGTACTCGTTTTGAGGTTAAGAAAAGGATTTAGATACACATTCTTCAACGCTAGAAAACCAAAGTTTGAAGATTATAGGTGGGTAGAAGGAAAAGGCAATAACAAACCAACTTTTCATGCAAATCCTGTTGAGTTACTTGGAGAAGAAAGCTTTCAAATTCTTGAGCAAAAACACCCCTTGGCCAAAAATACATGAGATGACCATAAATCTGAGTAAGAGAGTGAAACTACAGCTACACTTTATACAGTGAAGTACTGATCAGGATCCATTTTTGTGACTGTTGTCCCTCCTATACTTTTAAGGATTTTTTTTTTTTAATTTTTATTTTTAAACCTAACATATTAGGCATTTCCACTTCACCCCAAAATGCAGCAAAATTGACAGAGTTAAGCATTCAGTTCCTTTAGTCTGGCCTTCTACACAAAGGCAGCATCAATCATAACATGCAGAGCTCCTGTTCAGGGTTCTAAGCTGTCCAAAATCAGTCTTCAGCAACAGACAAGATGACGAGTTACAGCTCTGTTTTTCCAAGAAGGTCAAGAAAGTTCAGGTATAGGTAGCAAATTTTATTTAAATTGTATTTTTTGGGTTTTTTTAACTTACAAAACAGAAGCACAGAAATTGAATCATATCAAATTTCAAGAGCAACAGAAGGACTTCCATTGAAACAAACTGCATAAAAGCTTAATAACAACATTAAATTATCATTGTAAGATACTGTCTCCTTTTTTTCAGGGGGGCAAGAGGTGGATAATAGACATTCTTAACCAAAGTTCAACGTTCTTTTAAAAGCAGATGAGAGTACAATGGCTTCTTAAAACAGTACACTGCTAAGAAATCATCTTTACTTGTACAGTAATTGTTATAAACTGAACAAAAAGTATCCAGAACATATTTTTTAATACGGAGTAAAATCAGCACTTG
Organism: Corvus cornix cornix; assembly: GCF_000738735.6. NCBI lineage: Eukaryota > Metazoa > Chordata > Aves > Passeriformes > Corvidae > Corvus > Corvus cornix. The sequence goes on from NC_046333.1 coordinate 87,611,750, forward strand.
TTAAAAGAAGTCAAACCAAAGCACAACAAAATTTAAACAGATTCTGCTTAAATGAGGGAGGAGAAAACCCCTCAAAAGCAATAAAAAGAGAAACAGCAGAACATGAAATATTCACCAATGTAGGAAAAAATGCACTTTATGCCCTACTCTGCTCATGGTTGCTTGCTGTATAGCATTAACTACCAGTATATGTTTACCTTCCACTGCCACACATCCAATAGAAACCAGAGAGAGCACACTCCACCTTCTGTACCCAAACAGTAGTTAATGTTTAACATGTGTTACATGGAGAATAGCTCTGCACTGCACGGCTAGACCATAAAATGCGGCATTACATACACAGCTTACAGGAGATTGTAGCATTTAACTTGTCACTAAATGAGCTTTCCCAGCAACTCGTACCACTTAGATGATAAAGCTGCTGCAGCCAACAAACTGCTGACAAAAAACTGTCTTTGAGATGTTGCACTACAGGGGGAGATAAAAGCAACTAATTCCTTTCCTCTAGTAACAGTAAAGGATGACCTGTTCTTTATTCAGCCTCACCACTGACTGACAATCCAGGGGGTCAGACTGTGGACTCCTAAATTAATGTGCACTGAATGAAATGGGTGGAACAGGCAAAATAGAAGGCTTTTTCCTTAGGCATTACATATCCACGATAGTGGTCTCTAAAGCAAAAAATGTCTGTATTACAATAAACTTTTAATTTTCACTGTCTTTTTCTTCTCCCCTCCTTCCAGACAAAACAGTAGCTAAAAATAAGTTTCCCCTTTCAAAATCTGGTACCACATAAAGACAAGAGAATGATTTTGTACAATAAAATTTTTATAGTAGATCTAATAATCTGGACTTTAATAAATCACACTCTCTCTACAGACCTTTGACTTGTGCTTATACATACAGCTAAAAAGCCCAAACCATAAACTAAAAATATTTTACAGTCATACCTTGCTAGACAGATGGTTCAGAACTATCAGATGTGAATGGCCTGCATAACTTACATCTCACAAAATGAAGTACATGGCAACAAACAGTATGCATATACTATTATACAGAGTTACTATTTTGTTGGTATGGAAGTTACTGTAATTGGGAACAGTGATGTAAGAAAGTTGCAAAACCTTGTTTTGGCTTGGTTTTTTGGATTGTTTTTGTTGGGGCTTTTTTGTCCTTGCTTTTTGTTTGGTAGGGTTTTCTTTTTGGTTTGTGAGTTTTTGTTTGTTTGGGGGCTTTTTTGTTTTGTTTTGAAACAACAATTACAGCACTGCCAGTTTCTGGTGGAGTGTTCCTTGGAGCTCAGGAGAACTTGTGTGAGCACCATGAAACCTCACAGGCAAGCACTGGGAGGGTGGGTATGAAATGCTCAGCTTACAAATGAAACTACAGCTGCAACCTAAGGTAAAACTGAATTAGCATGAGGCAGGCACTTGATGAAGCACAAAGACTGAATTATGCCTGCAGACTGGGAACCTCCCTGATAATGAGCAATCACTGAGAGAAAGGCAAAAAAAAAAAAAAAAAAAGGTGTTTCTCATGTCAGTCATCCCTGTTCCACCTAACAATTACTCGAGTTTTGTCCACTCTGTTTCATGAAAGCCCATCTCAAATAAACCCCCATATCATCTTCCTTGGGATCATGAATCACAGAGGGAATTCTTATGTTAAATGAGGACTCACTGCAAATCCTACAAGGACTCCAATAGGGATGGGTATGAAGCACCTTGCACAGCCACAGTGACAACTGCATGGCCCACATTTCAAGTAAGCTACATTTTTGGCTGCTAGAGAGTTTCCAGTCTCAGGGAATCTATGGAAATTCTTGTCAGCTAAAACATGACAAAACAAAGATTAGCTTCTCTAATTAGAAACTATTCCAGACTTGACATGGAAATAGGCAAGAGGTTTTAACGTGCTTCTGGTTGACATGAAGGAAAGAGAAAATTTATCAGCCAGGGACATTTTACACCAGCTGGCCCTGTCTAAACAAGCTGATTAGTGTTGATTTTAGCTGTTCCAGAGCTCTTTAAAAGGTTTTTGCCAAAGGGCATGAAAAGTGGACATACAAGCCAGAAAAGTCTAATTTTAGTTCAGATACAGTGCAAGGATGCCATTGATCACTCTCAGAGCACATACAAGCAAAGCTGGAGAGCTTCTGCCCACACCTTCCCCAAACTCAAGTGCAGTTACTTGAACCCAAGCGGAGAGGGTGAAAATTTTGAGTCATATTAGAGAGCTCAGACTACAGGGCTACAAACAAACTATTAACTGATTTCAGAGATGGTTGAAGCACTGCTTGGGAAAACAACCTGTCAAATAGGCCAAGAGGTACATGAAATAGTCTGCAAACTGACAAAATGACAACCAAAATGAAGGAAAATAAACTATTGCCAAGAGAAAAGTCAAAGCCAATTAACTTTCCAATCAAAGCTGGTGCATCCCAAGCTGAATAGTGAGTAGCAACAGCAATGAGTAGGTAGGGCAGACTTAGTTTCTGTTTTGAAAGAAAGCACAAGATTATGTATTCTGCAAGATGTTAAATACTTTTGCAGAGTGGGCTGGTACGGTCTCATGGTCACTGACTCCAGGTCTGAGCTTCTAGTAAATTGTTAAAGGCACATTTGTAGCTAGCAAGTTCCACCTCCACAGGCCTGATACTGCCCTGCTCTGATGGCACCAGCATTTCCCCTCCTTGGCACCTCCTGAAAACAGAGTAGCTCAGTATGTTCTGCTCAGTCCTCTTACATCTGAACTGTTATTAACTCAATTACAAAGCCTACAGCTCATTTTCAAACCTCAGGCTTTATCTGTTGGCCATACTGCTTAGCAGTGAGAATTCGCTTTGCCTTTTAACAGTCACTGGCAGTGCTATCTCCCAGTGTTTCAGGCTAAACATGCATAAAAGCCATCTGTGCTTCTAATTAGCCTTGACTCCTGGTGCTCAGTTATCATCTGTCCTTTAACTTGCTTTCTTCTGGATAGTCAAGCCCTCAGTTGCTCAAACACACTCAGATGTACTGAAAGCAAGCAGTACTTCCATAGTTTTAAGCACAAAAATGCGACTCTTCTGCATTCTTATAAATCAAGGGTATCTAACAGCTTCAACCAAAGACTTATTGGAGGCCATGGCTGGGCTTGCAGAAGCTGCCCTGAAAACCACGTTATCCATGCCAGCACTGCTGCTGTAGGTAGTATTGTCAAAGTCAGCCGCTTGTTTTGAAATTCCAGTTTGCACACTGCCTTCCAGAGAGGACACTCTGGCAGAGGGCATGCTGCAAACTAGCCATGACCTTGGTGCCTGTCCCACCCTCCCCTCCAGGGGCCTAATGAGCAGATTCCTAAGAGTGGGGAAAGAGTTGCATTTTTTGTGCTTGAAATTATGCAAATACTACTTTCTTTTCATAAAATCAGTGTTAATTGAAGAAAAGCAAGCTATTTCTTAACACGTCACACTTCCATGAGGCTGGCTAACTTGCTCAAGCTACAAATGAAGATGTCAGGTTATTTTCTTACCAGCCAACCACTGACTTAAATTTTCAGTTCTGTCTACAAGCTCACTTGAAAATGTGACACTGTTCAAATAGCCATTAAACCTGTCACCTTGTCATGGCAATAACACCAGTACTGCTTCAGAGCCTGCTACTGCATGTAAATGATGTTTAAATGTAGTACAGACCATAGAAACAAGCAGCATTGCTGAACGTGCCCAGAAAAAAATGCAAGTGATGACGCATGTGAACTTTTATATGAAGAAGAACAAAATTCATTTTGAATTTTGAGAAATTAGCTGAAGACAAGAGCCAAAATTCCCTTAAGTTCCCCCTGCAAAAAAACTCAAAGCAACAAAAAATGCCAAATGCATACACACATCGCCAAGCCGTCAGCCGTTCATCAGAAGACAAAAAGATCCCATGAACCTTATTCATGGGTATTTACTTATTATAACCTTGAAGGAACAAACATTTTGCTCCCAGTCATTTCTGTCAAGGCCCCAAACTAAAATTGCTATTTCCTGAGCAGAAGTGGCTTATAAGCAAAGTTAAAGAACCCCTCAAAAAATGACAAAACACCAAAGCAAAAAAATCCCAAAACTCCCACAAATAATAAACCACACCAACAAACCAAGCTGCTTCCTTCAAATTACTCTCAAAGCCTATGATAAAAGTCTCAAAAACTAGGACTCTTACAAGTCACATCCCATCAAGGGGATAGAGGGAAACTCAGATAAGCACACAACCACTTAAGAATATTCTCTCTGTGGGCAGATTGGCTGACAGTGCAACCAAGCTGGGTTCCTGCACCCAGATGCCAATGAGAATTTGTAGACAGTCACTAAGAAAAAGAAAATCCCCAAAGAGGGGGTATAGTAAATCTCACTATTGCTGCACAGCAGCATTTCTCAACAGCAGGCAGACTTTCATCTCTGCACTAGCTACTGGCAAGAAGAATCAGTGTTCACTGGAAGAGAAGCCTGAGCAAGAACAAATAAATAGATCACCACATTTTATATGTACCAAGTCTCTACATAAACCCAAATGGCACTGGACCTCTAGTCAGATCACAGTACATTTACCATGAGAGCGTGACACTGGCCAAGTCTCTTGCATCAGCTTATGCTTTCTACGTGTTATATAAGGGCAGTCAGTTGTCAATAAAAAATAAAACAACAAAAAAAAATTAAAATGGCCCAATAACAAAAAAGTAACAATAAAAACAAATAAAGCAAACAAAACCAAGAAACCCAAACCATGAAGAACTAAGGGAGGGGAAGAATAATATGCCATTTTCAAGCTCTGCAATAGGAATGAAGAAAAGATTTTTCATTATTCATAAAGTACAAACTCATTAAGATGAATCAAAGATTGAATTGGCAGCACAGCATTAGAGAGAATATACAGAAAATAGAGCAGAGAGGGAATTACCTTAGATGCAAACAATCCTTTCTAAAGAGTCCAAACCTATGCCAAGAAACGCACTGGAGAGATTCCTATGTACAGTAACACAAACATAAAACGGATCCAGGAAAGTCAGGTGAGATTTGAAGGGTGAGTACAGGGTTTCCTTTGCCTTTACCACTTCACACATCCCTGCTTCCAGCCACTTCCTTCCCCACCTCTCAATCACATTCTCTCTCTTCCTCAAGTGGACAAGTACAAGTGAACAAAATTTATAAAATGATCTGAACAACGCTAACTTTTTCTGAAAGCTGGTTTTGCACAGTTGTTTCCAAAACAGGCGCTTTCACTACCTGAGTTTTAGAGTACAGCCCTTCAAAAACTGATTATAGTAGCCTACCCAGAGACTCAGAAGTCTGGTTTGCTGCTGAAAAAAGGAGCAAGAAACTACTGTGTCTCAAAACGTATGTTAGCTGTAAGGGATAATTTCACCACTTGCTTAGTCTTTTCAGAGAAGATGGGGCTGTCCCAGGCTGGACACAGCTGGTTTCAGCCATCTCCACAGCAGACCCATGGACCACTGGTGGTGGAGGGTAGGAAGCGGGTACAGAAGTCAGGAGTGAAGGAGTGGATTTGAGTTGGGTAAAGAGTCACCTTTATCTTGACCCATGAGCCTTTTTGATCCATTTTTTCTCCACATCGTCTTTCCCCATCCTGCAGACTGAATGAGAGGGCTGGGAAGGAGCCTGGCTGATGGCTAAGGCTAACCCACTGCAGTGGGGAAACCCTTATGCAGGGCAATTTCACATTTCCATCAGTCATCTGAAGGGCATGCTGTCTTTGCAAAGCCTTTAATCTCTCCAAAAGTCACACGAAGGGCAGGCAGGTACTACCATGGTGGGTGCCCTATATGTGCAATTACTATTGTCAACATTATTAGCAGCAGTGACATTTTTATTTTATTAGACTCAGATGAAGGAGGGGTTCTGCTCATTGTCCCTATCACCTACATGTACTACTGGCAACACAGACCTCTTCCCTGGAGAAAAGCACTGTCAGCACTTCTAAATGGGATCCTCAGGCAACAGATAAAAGCTACCATCAGCCACAGAACAAAGCAGTAAAAAAAATAAAATTAAAAAAAAAATCCTTACTTGTAACATTATGTTCTGGAAGTCTGTCTGGACTCCTGTTATTTTAGGCACAGACAGGTTACCCCACCACAATTATACCCTCAGAGGCACAATAAAAAAAAAGGGTTATTTGTATGTAAAGATTCTTTTTCACCCCTAGAATGCCAGCTCCCTCTCCTGACCCACTTGAAATATTACATGCCCCTCAGGTTCAAACACAAAGCCGAGGAAACACGAAGTAGCTAGGATGAGGAGAACAAAACCTATGCTGAGACTTCTTAACCTACATGATTTCACTCAAAATATAATTTACAGTTCTGAATTCCCGGAGGCAGAGGTATTATTTGATAAAGCTAAACTATGGGCGTTGAAGTGGAAGCCACCTCTACAAGATGATACCATCAAACACAACATAATGTGATGCTTTAGCCTTCCCTTGCCCATTGTCCTCCTGCACAAATCACGGTGGAACAGAGGTGCCATTTTGCTGGAGAGCTAGAGAAAATTCTAGGTCATGAATTTAAACTGTATTTGAGAAATAACATGGAACACTGGCATAAGCTGACATTCAAAAGAACAAGCAGAAAGAGGCAAGTACTACCAGAAGAGAATCCCGGGAGAGTTTAGCAAAGACTCTGCACTTTCTTATGCTAATACAGTACCAAGGTTTCAAATGACAGCTTTGCTTTCTTATACACCTGCATTTGAAAGCTCCATGAGTAGAAACAGTTTTAAACAGATGCAATTGTACAAACAGAATTTTCCATATAGACACATCCTTCATATACAATTCACATGTATGGGTGCCTGACTCAACTCTTTCCAATTTTTTAAACTTGTTTTTAAATAGGACACATTTATGACTGTCTACAATAAAGCAGTTTACCAATAAGGCTCTACAGGCAACCTTGTTTCAGCATAAACATAGCTCAGACCAGCAGTAATGGCCAGTCAGATGCACAACCAACACGAGCAGTTGTACTTGACATAAATTAAGGCTGCTGGGTTCCCGCTCTCCCAGCCAGACAAGTCACAGGTTCTGTTCCTGACTCCTGCCCAAGAGGTTCATCAGGGAAGCTGAATGCCTTGTAAAGAACTGGCTACAGAGAGGAGTTACATCAGTTAAGCATCACTACTAATTCAAGCTAACAGTGCTTTCAAACCCCCTCCCCACTCAAATGCTCACGTATGGACCACACAGCACAGCCTAGCATGGGGCTGGTATGCCAAAAGCTGCTTCCTAACACTGCTACCCAGGCAAGGAGGAGGCCACAAAGCTGTGCTGTGGCTGGTAGGTAAAACCTAGGACAGCTGCTCTAAGAACTGGTATCTTACACAATGTCGCTTTTGAGTGCCCAGAACAGAATCCCCACCACCACCTGCTGACCTGTAACAGCAAAAAGGTGCAGATTCCTTTAGTAATATCACATCCTGTATGCTGCACGAATTTACTTTTATTTATGTCTGGATAAAACAAAAAGTCCCTTAGAACCACTCCTCTCCTCCAGCATAAAATTGCACACTGTTTATGCCCACATAACTCACAGTCAATTATTTCTATGTCTTTTTTTAAACTTAAATAACATACTATTTGTGGAACTTTTCATAGCACAGAATTAATTCCACATGCATGCAAACATTAGCATTAATAACCTATATTAATTACCTTATAATGTGCTAAATCTTCCATATAAATCATATTTATTATTAATCACCCTGGCAGTTACAGCCAGTAAAAGAAGTTCAAAGATGTGCAACAGAAGCAGTGACCAAAAAGGGAGTTTGGAACTTAAGGACAAAGCTCTAATGTGCTCTTTTCCTCAGAAGCTCTATGGATTTAAAAATGCAAAGAAACTCTTTTTGAAGTTATTTATTCAGACAGCCAACTGACTTCAGTACGCTTCACTCTTTGTTCTTTCATACACTAAGTCATAGGATAGGACCTCTCCAAAGAATCAACCCCAATTATTTGCTTCTCTCTGAAGAGAATCAGAAATCCAGAGATTCAGAAAAGTCAGTAAAACCTCTTAAACTGCAGCTTTATAATCAGCAGATTTAAAAACAGAGGAAGACCAGGGAAGTTTGCCACTAAAAATATTTCATTTAGTGGACAGCCAGGAAGACATAATTCTTTTTCAACACAAACATAATTAGCCAAGTATATGCAATTAAAGACAAACACTACAAATTACATTTCTTTCTAGAAAGACAGAATATGCAAGAGGAAAAGCCATGTGGTTTTTATTAAAACAACTTCATCAGAACAATTATAAAAGGGTTAGAATAAACAGCACTTCAAGCTTATAGATATAATCTCTCAGATGATGCTACTGCTCAGTTAAAACTAACAGCAGACCTAGGTTTATTATAACGAAGTTTAGCACTGTAGTCTTCTTACTCCTGCAAAGGAATTACACAAGAAGATTAATTCTAATCATGCTATAGTATTTAACTTCTTGCTGTCTTATAAATATTCAGATCTGAAGGACAGATGACCACCTTATTGTACTGAAAGAGGCATGGCAGCACAACAGTCTGTTTATCTTCATCCTAAAGGATGAGCAAGGACTCATGTCTGGGGTTTTTTACTGAATAAACTTAGAAGTTCTGAGTGTTAATATGAGGAGCAGAAAGACTAGGTTTTAGCCAAAAATGATTTGTTACTATTTAATGCCAACCAACAGATCATCCAATCCTGTTAGGTAAGAGGCTGAGAAGATAAAAACTGATTATTAACAAAACATCTGACCCCACAGTCAGTATGCATAAAAGCACATTATTCATCAGATTCTGGAAAAGTGATGTTTTCAAAAAAGAGAGAAAAGAAGAACCACTAATCTGTGTCAGGCTTCTTCCCTGTCAGGTTCCCTACATGATGCAGTTTTTGCTGCCTACTTGGAGGGAGTGTTGTGTGCCAGTGCTTCCTCTGGATGTACTTTAAAAGACAGGCTTCAGGAATTTTAAGGCAAAAATACAGATGAAAATACGTGATCAAAGGTACATGCTACGTGTGCATACATTCCAGAGAGTACAGACAGACTAGCAATAGTTAGAAAGCTGTCCCACGTATGGTTTGATTTGAAAATCCATTTGCAGCAAGCTGCAGCTTTTAGTAGTTTGCACGAAGGTTTGAGTTTTGTCCTTTGTTTTGAGGGTTGGCTACCCCGCCTGCTCCATGCCATGAAATGGATTCTGCACATTTGCATGTCAAGGGAAATAAAACAGAATCCAAAAAAACTATAATGGAAATTAAACCCAAGCACCATAAAGGAGTAAAAAAAATACAGTATCAGAATTTCAGCTGGCTTATTATATCTGTGTATCAACAACATCTTAATAGGAGCTTGCATGTTTAATTCAGACCACCACAAAAACATAGGGAAGCTTTGCTATTGCCACGGTGACTGCCAGAGATTCAGCAGAACTCATTAAACTGGTGACACTCCCAGTTTACTGTGACAGGCTAATGGGACATTCCTTGTGGCTGGTTCTTTTCACCTGGGCGTTTCACCTTAACAGAGGTTTTGCTACGCTTGACAACTTTTGCAAAAATTTTTTTCTTAGAGTCTGAATCTCAAGACAGATCAGACCAAACACTCCAAATTGGCCAGTCACACATGGCTGCACTACTACCACCTCAGTTGTTTAAAATAACAACTCAATTTTTAAGTTAACCTTTCAATTTTTTTTATTTCAGGGAAACACATGTCAATAAGGCCTTACTCATACTATCGAAGTTCATATCCAAAAGTCACTGTAACATGAAGCCACTTCACAGAACAGGTTTTAGTTGGAGGGATAATGAACTGCTTAAAAATGAAACCAGTCTTATATGGCTCCAGCGAAGACTGTACCACCAGTTCTTTGCAGACATTAATAAAAACCTTCATTTATAAAGCAAACAAAATTGGTAACAGTCTCTTCATCTCAGAATAATTTTATTTCACAATGAAAGTGAACACAGGAGCAGAGAACTCCCACAAACTCACAATACTTCAACTAAATATCCAACAGAACCTAAACCACCAGCATTAATAGCAAGCACTACGATGGTCTGAAAAGTCACTAAGTCACTGGAGGATCATATTTTGCTGTCCTAATTCCCTTTCCTACCACTAATCATAGAGACAATAGCATACCAGGTTGGAAGGGACCTCAAGGGTCATCTGGTCCAACCTTCCGTGGCAAAAGCACAGTCTAGACAAGATGGCCCAGCCCCCTCTCCAGGGTCAGTCTTAAAAGTGTTCCAATGTTGGGGAGTCCATCGCTGTCCTGGAGAGATCATTAATATAAAAAATGTTTCTCACTACCAGACTTACAGACTTGGACAGAGCCAAGAGCAAACTCAGGTTCTTCTGCTGGAGCAAAGTTCTGCAAACCAAACTCTGGCTGCAGAGACAACTTTGCTGCCTGGTGGCTTTTAGATGACACCTACAACTCAGATGACTTCAAAGTGATACATATGTAGCTAGTGGAGCCTTTAAGTGCCACGAAATACAACACCACACCGATGATGCAGGAAGAACAAGTGTCAACTCACTTGTTCAGCTGCGCTGATTCTGAAAGAGACAGCATGTCATGAAGTTTATTCAGGCTGAGCAACAAAGCACATAAGACTGTTGATAACAGCCAGAGAGTCTGTAGATTAAGAGAGACTCATCTTTCATCTCACTGTATAGCAAATACCATATGTTGGGGGAAAACAAGCAATTTAGATGAAGAGAGTGATAAGATGAATGCTCGCTCACCAATCGCACACTGAAGATCTTTAATTATGCCTTTTTTATAATCTTGGATGCAAGACCAACAAAAGTTGTTTATCCTGATTGTTGTGTTTTCAGCATGGTCTCCCACAACATCCCCACATCCACAGTGGGGCATGGCAGTGTAGATAGGTCGATTATTGATATCTAGATCACTGGTCTCAAAGGGAAGTGATTAGTGGTTTGAACACTACCTGGAGACCTGCTGTAAGGGGAATTCCCTTAGGGATCTATCCTGGAACCTATCTTGTTCAACACCTGCATCTACCATATGGAGGAAGAGATGGAACACATCACTTTTCGGAGGACACCAAGCTGGGGTGTGCAGGTGAGCTGTGTGAAGGCAGTACACGAGGACACTGACAAGCCAGAGATCAGGAAAGAGCTACAACAGTGTTACAAGGCTGGACCATACATCCTATAGATTGAGAGAAGTGCAGAAAGATCACTACTGTGACGGGCAAAACAGACTCAACTTAGAGAAGATTAATTCAACTCACTGCCAAATAGTAACAGCAGGATAGTGAGACAAAATCAGAACTAAACACACTTTCCCCCCACTTTCTTCCCAGGTTTAACTTCATCCCAGACTCTTCTCCCTCCTCCCTCACCAAGTGGCACTGGGGAAAACAGGTAGTGTCTCTACACTGCTCCTTCCTCCTCTTCCACTGCTCCTTCCTTCCCTTGTTTCAGGATAGGTTCCAACCCCATGGGATACAGTCCTTCACTGACTTCTCCAGGGTGCATTCTTCTCATGATCTGCATCTCTTCAGGACTAGCTCCAGCATGGGCTCATTCCACAGGGCAGAGTCTTTCAGGAACAAACTGTGCCAGTGTGTGTCCCCCAGCCTGCTCCAGCATGGGCTCATCTCTCCATAGGGGCACTGCCTCCTTTGGGCATCCATCTCTCCTGCTTTGGGTCCTCCATGGGCTGCAGGTGGATCTCTGCTCCATCATGGGTCTCCATGGCCTGCAAGAGGACAGCCTGCCTCAAAGCTGCTCTTCACCACAGACTGCAGGGGAATCTGTGCTCTGGCCCTCCTCCTCCAGTGACCTTGGTGTCTGCAGGGCTGTTTCTTTCACATTTTTCTCACTCCTCTCACAGCTGCTGTGTAGAGCTTTTTTCACCTTCTTAATATGTCATCACAGAGGTGCTCCAGCATTGCTGATGAACTCAGATTCTGCCAGTGGCAACTCCATCTTGGAACTTGCTGGAACTGGCTCCATCTGACATAAGGCCAGCTTCTGCATCTTCTCACAGAAGCCATCCCTGCAGCCTCCCCGCTACCAAACCCTGCCATACAAATACAATACATAAGTTTACCCCATTTTGCAGACTCCACTGTCTTGACCTTGGTAGGAAGGCTTCTCATATACCACATACAGACTACTAGGCCTTCAGTATGAAATTCAAAATAGCCAGGGTTAAGGGGGAGGGTAGAGAGTCTTGCTGTCCTAGCTCAAGACAAGGTTATCTTAGATCTGCCATACTCATCGTTACTGAAAGGCAATACTCTCTACTGACAATACCACTGAACTCATGTCCTCAATGAGGGATAAAAGCTCTTTCAGTCTCTGAGAACTGGGCTGTCTCTTTTGTCTGTCTCTCTCATCTTCCCTCCCCACTCCCAACTTTCACAGGAGGAAATTATTCCAACCTCGTTACTGAATAACTTTGGGCGTTGAATTGAAACACAATCCTTTCATATATGTAATATATTTACTGATACAAACGCAATCGACCAACAAAATACAGCTTATTTTGATGTGAGAGCACTTTCTGCTCAGACATTCCATGCAAAGGGAAGTGCCAAGACTCCATGGGCCACAGGGAGTCAGCGGGGAGCACACACCTGCCTGCAAGCAATGCCAAATGCTTTTCAGCTTCATTTTCACAACATCCAGGGGCTGTGAAATCTCATGTGTTGGAAACCATCCTTCTTCAGCCTGCTCTCTTCTCTCATTCCCAGTGAATTCATTTTCCCCAGTGAATCATGAAGACACAGAATTTACAAACTACAATATGACAAATATTTAGCAGTTTGAAACATTTTTAAAGCTTTATGTTATTTTAAATGTAAACATGGGTTTAGATTTATTATTTCCCAACCCATGTGAGTCATAAATGTTCCCACTTTCCCCCACCCCCTAATTTAAGCTTCCTGCAAATTTACAGACGTAAGATTGACAGTTTGTTGGTAACAAGCCTTTCCTGATGTTGTGTGTAACTCGTACTGAATTAATGCCATTTTGTTTACATGCAGCATTTAGAAGCAAAGCATTTTCTGAAGTTATGTTCCAGTTGTCTTCTAGTTTTTGTCACTGTTAAAGTTGCTGGTTGTTTTGAATTTTCAGGATAAACCATGATCTAGGGTGAGTGTTAAATTGTAAGATTTGTTGAAGCACAAGGATAACAAGGTAGACATCAAACTCAAACAATCACCTTTGTTATTCTCCTCTGAAGCACCCACTTAGTTTTCACTGCATGAAAAATGGAAGCCTAACTACCTGAAACAAACATTTTAAAAAAAATTCATTGGCATAATACATCTGGTTCCCAGGACACAAGATCAAACAACAATTTTCAGAAATATGCATGTCTAACCAATTTGCTTTAATCCAACACAGTCGATACTTAAAACAATCTTCCAGAGAGTCACCAGTTGTCTTCAAGACCCTGGAAGGGATGAAGGAATGAGTTACAGCTTTTTTACCATCTGGTTACAGGTGGATGCTTTCGTGGTCAGTAAGGTAACTTGACACTCCCCCTCCCTCATGGAGAGGTTGTGCCACAAGCAATTTGTTCTGGAGTAACTTCTGCACCTCAGTAAGCTGAGCACCCACTTCAGAATAGGAGGTCTGCAAGGCAACCACAGCAGTGCTAGAACTACTGTGGCTAAGTTGCTTATGGTGTTAAGTCTTACTACTAAAAACTAGGTTAAACACCTATCATTTTCCACTGCATAGCGAGACTGACTCAGCAAAGACTAAAATGGGCTTAAAAGGCATACCAAAGACATTGCTTGAAATAAAAAAAAAATCCCTAAACCCCCCCCCCAAACAACTACAAATAGTTCTGAACATAACACATCAAGATGAATAAGAACTCAGTGTAGCATGTACTTAGAGGTGTCTTTCACTCGTAACATTTGCATCATACTTAGAGATGAGGATTTACAAAAATTGCAAACATCTTCCTCCCTTTGGGAGATATCAGCAGGTATGCTGCACTGTTTACAAAGCTTCACAAGGAAACTAGAACTGCCTTATTTACATGTCAGAACAAGCTGGTGGTGCACATGTAGCACTACGTAATGGAACAGACATCACATACCATACTTTTATCATGCACTAAAATCACATCCTAATCTTTCTCAACAGTTTTAGATGGCATCTGTATTTTTGTACTTCACAGCAGCCCGGCTATAGATCCTGTATTCTTTTTGCAGCATCTCCATAAACTGATGCAATCTTACTTCGATGTTTTCAGACAGGGTAGGGGTTAGTGGAGCCAAGTAATATTTTGTTCATATAATATTACAATATTAATACAAAATGAGTGGGTTTTTTCCTGTGTTAAGCACTGTAGGCAGATCAGCTAGCTGACAAAGAAAGCATGCAATACCAGGAGTGCACATCTAACACCTCATACACTACTGATCCAGAAACTGAAGGATCAAAGTCATTGCAGTGAAGCAGAGGAGAAAGACTTGGACTGAAAGAAGTGAAGGCTGCAACTACGTGCAGTATTGAAGAGCCAAGAGAAGACAGCAATAAAATGAAAAAGAAGGGAACAAGAACCACAGAAGCAGATGTAAATTTTGAAATATGAGGCGCAATTGAAAAATTCAGCCTTGAGAAGAGAATGTGGAAAAAGATAGGAAACCAGCCAGTCACCTTCTACTAGCCTGGAACCCATAGAGATTACTAGCATTAATACAACAACAAACACCTTTCTCTTTTAGCTGGTATACATACTGAGCCTTACAAGACCTGTTTAACGTCATACATTTATCTTGATGCCATGATCCTACAATGCCCAGCATAACCCTGCCTTAATTATGCCTGGTTGGGCACCATTAACATGATCTAGACACTCATCTTTAGGCCTTGCACAGCTACAAGACTTGTAAGGAGACATTCTGTTTACTTTTTGCCCAACACAGCTATTTTAAGTTCAAGCTACTTAAGAAGAACTTCTTCAATTACAAAAACAAATGTAAAAACCAAAACTGGAGGCCTCAAAGGGGGGGAGTGGATGGCAGTAGAAAAGTTAAGCAGAAAAGATATTTACAAATCATTTTTCCAAAACCAACAAAATTCTTGCATTTGTAAATAATTGTACTAGAGAACTGTCTGCAATGCAAGAATCAAGGTACAGGAGGGAAAAGAATTGGGCAATCAGCTGGCAGAAGGCACTGCATCAACAGCCTATACTGAAAGGATTGCCCAAGCAACACATTGCCCAGATAAACAGCTTCAGAAAATTGTGCAACAAACTCTGAAGTGCCAGTGCCTCAAATTAGGAGAAAGGAAGCACAGCTCTCACACAACCCACTACCATGCTACAGCTTTCAAACACAAACTCATGAGCAACTCACTCAGATTTTATGCTTTCAGTTCACCACATCTGCCCATTGTAGAAGAGTTAAAGATTATTATAAAATTACTGCCAGTTTCAGACAACAGTATCAAGTGTAGAGGTATGGCATCCTACTTCTGAAAGGTAACAATTAGGCAGCAACTATGACGAAGGTAAAGGGATAATCAGTGTTGTCCTAGTGAGAATAGAGATTATTTCACATTAAACATATTAAGCTGCAGCAAGTCAATGTTTATTCTCACAGAGCAAACTCAGTCTTCTGGTGTGAATACACCTAGTCTTTACTAACTCTTGAAGCCACAGACAGGGATTACTAAACATAGCTAAGAATTCACAAGCTCTCTACTGCTTTCAAGTTTCCTGCTTCCTGCTATGCCGAACTTAAATTGCCATCCATCAGTGACAGAGAAAGCCCTTGTGGAAGAGATGTTGATTTAGTGAAATACAAGGAGCTTAAGAGCAAACTGCTTCTGAGGAACTCCCAGCTCCCCAAAGTAGTCAAATGTGTGCATGGGTGCACATGTGAAGATATCTATGTACACTTAAGATCCCACTTACTTAGCCCCATTTCAGTCAAGAGGCTGATTGGAAGCAATGAAGCCTATAAGGATACTAAAGGTTTCCCAAAAGGTCTATTAGAATTCCATTACTAGTAGGGAGTGTCTCATCATTAGGGCACAGATAAAAATAACAACCAACAAAACTTGCCTAGTAGAACTCTGCCTAGACTCCACTCCCTCGAAAGGAAGAAAAGCCAGACTGCAATCTTGAAGCCTGAACTATTACCACGTTTCCCTAAACAAAGCCCAAGAGGCAACTGGTGCCAATGCTGAACAACACATCTTTGTTTAAAGGGACACAACTGTGGCTCTTTCTTTTCCCGTATGTCTCCGTATACACTGGAGGCACATTCATTAACTGCAAAACTTGCTGCCAGGGCATGTTAAAGCATCTCCACTGAATTCAGAGAGATTTCACATCTATACCTACACACTCCCAAGAAAAATAAAAAAAATCAAAATGAGATAATGTAAAACTATCAAAGGGCAGGAGGCTTCAACATATCCCTTGCCTTGCATATTTAAACACAATAAGGATGGATGGATGGATGGATGGATGGATGGATGGATATCCATCCACCCAGCTCCTGAAAATTTTTTTCGGTGGAGATCTCATGGCTTCTCTGGATAACCTGTGCTAGTGCTGTACTACCTTCCCAGTGGAGTAATTTTTCATAATGTTCAGTGTAAACCTCTCAAGCTGAAAACAGGTCTTTGTCTTGTTACATCATCTGTCACTACCAAGACAAGCATCTTTGTAACTGCCCTTCAGATAGTTGCAGACTGCTATTAGCTTACTCTCCACCACACAAGGCTCACTCCCCTCAGGCTCCCCTTGCAGGTCATGCAGACCACCCTGACAATCATCCCCTGAAACATATCTGCAGTTTCCCGACATTTACTTTACTAGTGGGTCCAAAAGGAATGTTCTTAGTATAGGATCCTCAGTGCCAAGGACAGAGCAACAATGATTTCCCATAATCTGCTGGCTATACTCCTAATGTAGCATGGTACCAGATTTATTGACAATGATGGCACACTACTGGTTCATATTTAACTTGCTTTCAACCATAATCCCCAGTTCTTTTGAGCAGAGCTGCCACTTGGCCCATAAGTTCCCAGCTGTACTGATTCATGCTATTGTTACGCATCAGGTGTGCAACTTTACACTTTGTGTTCTACTTCATGAAGCTTTGATGGCCCAAGCCTTAAGTCTCTCAAGATCTCTTGGTATTTATGTTTTGCCATATGTCATGTCAGCCTCTCCCACTAATTTAGTGTAATTTGCAAATATATGTCATCATCCAAATCACTACATATTGAAAAATATGGACCCCAGCACCAACCCTTGGCATACTGCACTCAGTCAGCTGCCAGCTGGATGCTGAGCTACTGATAATGGTCCAGCTGATTTTCAACCCATTAAGCGGCTTGCTTATCCAGCCCATACTTCCTTAGACCTCTAAATGTGAATGCAGTTGGTGGCACTATTCAAGATCTTAGTAACCTCAAAAGGTGACACTGTTCTGTCTTTCATATAGAGAGCCCTTTTGCCACAGAAGGCAACGAGGCTGGGTAAGCACACTCTTGTTAAATGCACACGATTAAGTATTAAATTCTTCACCATGTATTTACAAGCTGAACCTATGTGGAAACAAGCCATGATCCTTCTAGGGATGAAAATAAGGCTGACTAGGCTTTCACTTTCAGAGTTTTGCCATACGTTTTAGCAGATGAGCATACAATTAGCCTTTTTCCATAACTTTTCCCTTATCTACTAGTATTCCTGTAGAAACCCTTCCTGGTAATCTTCATTAGCCCTAACTCTGCTGGGCTTTGGCCTTACATTTTTCATCCTTAAATACTTGAGTAATGCTTTCATACTCTTGTTGCTGGTCCATGTTTCCACTTATGTGTCCTTTTTTTCTGTAATTTTGTCCATAAAGAAGCCTCTTGTTTAGTAAAGTTGGCTTTTCTGTTCCAAGTCCTGATATTCCTGAAAAATGTGATGGTATTTTCTTGAGTTGTCCAACCGCTCAGATTTTTAAATTTCCTTTTTTAAGTTCTTTACTAAACACCTCCCCCAGAGATTCTAATTTGGCAAATTCTCAGGTAAGCCACAGTCCAGTCCACAAGCCTGATTTTACTGCCCAGCTTTCCAGCTTTCTCCCAGTCCTGAACTCAGTCCCCTCATGATCACTCAAGATCCACCAGACTCTTTCATCTTTGTTGTATAATAGGTCAAACAGAGCATTAGCCCTGTCTGCTAGGAATTAATCTGCTACACCTTCTAGGAACCTCCAACATCATCTGCCCAAAGTTTTGAGGCCTTCTTAGCAGAAAGCCTCTGTGAGGACAATGGGCAGGAGACCTCTAGTTGTTTTCAGAAAGCATTAACCACAACACTATAGGGCACACAAAGCAGATGATGGAGAAAAACACTAGCATGCATTTACCAAGGATAAATCTGCTTGGTCAACACAATTAACCACTATGAAGTGGTTAAATCTGAATTTAACCACTGATGGGCCAAGTGGCAGCCCTCCTCAAAAAAAACTGGGGATTATGGTTGAAAGCAAGTTAATGAAGTATCTAAATCTATGAATAAGAAGGGAGCAATCAAAGTTGCTCACCTAGACTAAAGAATTTTCAACATCTTATCTGACAGCACCCTTGAACCTGGGTTGCTGTGGTAGTTAACGCACCTAGACTCTAGGTGGATGAAACACTGGCTGCATCATTTGGGTCAAAAGGCAGCAGTTATCAGTCCATACTATACCTAGAGGGCAGTTACAAGTAGAGTTCCTCAATTAGAATGCATCCTCACTGAGGTTTTGGAACATGGTGAGCTGAGGGGTTTTGTCACACTCAAGCGCAGGGCAGCCACTCAAGGCAACCTAGACAGACTGGCAGAATGGGCCAAGAGGAACATTTCTCATGAAATTCAAACATGCGAATGTTTGAATACAAACAAATACAAAGTTCTGTGCTTGGGACAGGCTAATCCCCTGCAGTGGTACAGGCTGGGGTATGATTAGCTGGGAGAAGCTCAGCTGGAAAGGACCTGACTCCAAGGCAAACCAGGAGCATGCCCTGGTAACATGGAAGGCAACAAACATACTGGACTGTAGCAACAGGAGCATTACAAGTAGACTGAGTGAACTCACTACTCTTTACTTGATGCTTGTTGGATCACATCTGGGAGAAGGCATTCAGTTTTGGGACACATACAAGAATGACACTGGTAACTGGAGTAGGTTCTGCCAAGGGCAGCATCTTCTCCATGAAGAACCGCTGAAGGAGCTGGGATTGTTTAGCCCAGAGGAGTGAAGAGTTTGGAAAACAGAAGAGCAACCTCCTGATAGCTAAGCAGAGGAAACTGCAAAGACAAGACAGAGCCAGGCTCTCTGCTGAGCTGCATGGTAAGAGAACAAGACACAAATCAAAATAGAAAAGGTTCCAATTAGATATCCTAAAAACCTTTTCTCTTAGGTTGCCCAGAGAAATTGTAGCATGTCCATCACTGTTTTCAAGGTAAGACAATACCCTCAGTTTGAATTCAAATAAAAAGTTTAAATTCAGTTTTGACTATGCTTTGAGTAAGAGCTTGAAACAACTGACACAACTATGAATTAAATGCATCTAGAAAGGTCTCTAACAACAAGAATATTCTCTAGTTCTAAGCATTTTTCTGTTTAGGTTTTTATGAAGATACAAGCTTTGGACAGCAACTTTCCCTCTTTATATACTACACCATTTTTTCTTCCACTGGAATTCCAATTGATTGTATAACTTCATGCTTTTATGATTCAGTAGCTTACAGAGTATCACCTTATGACACTTCATTACAGCCTCTAAACTTAACATGACACCAAAAAAAAACCCCTGAATTCAAAGAGGGAAGGAAAGCACCTCTCCACGTTAAGATACTTCAAGGTTTTTCTGTGACAAAATCAGAATTAATATCTATATTCACTGATAGAAGAAGGCATTTGAAGGTATTTCCAGCATTTTAAAAGTACTTCTGTTTTGAAAAGTACAGAAGCAACAGCCAGTATGCTGCAGCACAATACATATGAGAACACAGACCACAGTATCTCTCCACCCTGAAGAGACAGGGGAGCACTCTTTCAATTCCTGATCCTTTTTGACAAGGCTAATAAAAATACTGAACTGACCAGCAGTCAACAGGACAATGCTCAGAGATCTCTGCAGTAGATGGCCTTTTCTGCTGGAAAGAAGAAACAGCCTCTCCTGCAGAAGGCTGGAATAACTAATTCCAAAATAATATTGAACAACTCACAGGGTATCTCAATTTTCAGACAGGCCATGAAGCAAATGTTTTACCGTGTCTGTATTTGTGTCCTGAAGGGGCCAAGGCAGGAATCTTTCTGCTCTGTTACAAATGGAGGGATCTACATGCAGTTCTACCTCAGCAGCATAAGCCTCAAAAATACCAGCTGCCTTACTCCTCGCAGAGGTGCAGGCTGCTCTAGGACCGTGAACCTGCACAGCCCCGCTGTCAAGCAGGCTGCAGGCAGAAAAAAGCTTTGCACTGTTAATGCCAGCCAGTTTTCCACATGCCATTTTTTTTAAAAAACTTCTGCTTTTAAAATGGAAAAGTCATCTATTTATTTTCTTTTGTCAACATATGATACCAGAAAAGCAAAGATGCTTTCATAACCAATCATTATATGAGAAAAGTTACCACTGAAGTGGAAAAGAGCAATATCCAAAATAAATCCTCGTAACAACACAGTGGCACCTCAGTGAGATACATAAAAAGGGAAAAACTCCCAAAATATAAAATAGTCCACTCCAAGAAAGCAGTTTAAGTAAGCTCTTCCACACTATTGGATTCTATCTCTCTACTAATTACTAGCAAGCAAATTCACATTAAAAAAACCCCAAAAACGAAACAAAGAAAAAATCCTTCTGATACACAATTCAGGTACCACATTCACTTAGAACAAAGGTCCTGGACAAATATTTTTAAAATTCATGTGCTTTTCTCAGTATACCTTAGAGGGTGGTTGATTTCTCTAGAAAATGGTATAGCAAATAGTATGAAGTCAAATGCATTTACAAGCTAGGACCCTATTTATGTACTATTTCTTCAATCCTACTTAAATAAAAAGCCAAAAACTCTTGTGCTACTTTCTCCAGCTTGTGGCCTCTATCAGAATAGGAGAGGACTGCCCTCTTTCCATAGTTAGAACGTGCTGTTTTTGCAAATTCTCAGTATTTCAGGTTTCAATGTAAAATACTTGGCTTCTCTTCACAAGAGAAGTTCATACGAGATGTTGCACTACTTTGTTGGTTTTTCCTTTCCCTCAGACAAGGACATTTCAAGTATTTTCACAGGATATATTACTTTCAAGATTTCCACAGGGATCCAGGTCTCCCACTTAAGAGTCAAAGTACAGAAGATCTATCTGAGAGGAGGATATTATGTAATGGCAAACCTTTCCCCATTAAATTCCAGCAGAGCAATTAACCCAAAGATTGAAAGGAAAACCACAGGTGATGTATCAGCCTATTTTAATGTGTTCTCAACATAAATTTTCCTAAACACACTCATAAACAAGTTAGAGAAATGTAGTCTAAAGTACAGTGATGTGGGGACTCATCTCCTTGATCAACTTTACTCACAAGACAGCAGCTAAATAACCAGCAGACAGACATTTTAAGTTATATCCTGGATCTGATTCTTTCCAGCAGTTTTAATTGTTGGCTTGGATGACAGAACAGGTATGCTTTTAAAATTTATAGACGTTATCAAGACATAGGTCAAATAACTAATGTGAAAGTGTCCAGAATAAACAATTCTCTACCAAGATTTTCTTTTAAAGATTGCAGCAAAAAAATCAAAGCGGCACTAGTAAAAAAAGCATCAATGAAAAGAGGCTTCAACATTGAAAAAAAATAAAATCCATTAGACATAAGACACCCTACACTGAAGATAAAATCAAGGAAGCAGTACAGCAGAGGAGAATGGGGTGCTCACAGTGGATTAAAAAGTGCATGCAGTCAGTACTAGACTGCTGCCCAAAGAAGCAGGTCCGATTTCTAGCAGCAGTGTTATCCTCCTAGGAGTGTTATCAGTGCGGTCTCTGGAAAGCAATTACAATTCCTCCCTGCTAATAACAAATCACAAGTGGAGCCCCGTACTCAGTTTGGGACACCATGTTTTAAACTGCTGACAGAAAAAGAGAAAGTACCCAAGAGAGAACTGCAAGGACAATGGTTATAGCAAAAGTGGCTTATATAAAACAAAACAAAACAAGAGTGCTTTGATGTTTGTCTCAGAAATACTACCATCTAAGAACATAGACCAATCACAACAGTCTCAATATTCACTCCTTCAGTACACCCAAGTATTCTATGAAGGGATCAGCAATCAGTGGTGTTCTATATGGAACAGGAAAGTTTGAACTTGCAGCTGAGCTTATTTGGACTAGAAAAAAAGTTTTAGTAGCTGGAATACTAAAACAAAGCAGCAAGAGACCCAAGGATGTTGTGGGATCACTTGCCTTTGATGATTTGCGAGAACAAGACTGGCAAATAGTCCAAAGAGACTTGATTCTGCCCCAGTATCCAGGGCAAATGAACAACATCACTTGCATTTCTGTGGTGTAAAGTGACTTTGCGGTATTAAGTCCATAATATCTTCGGAGTAAGTTTGTTCTTTAATTTAACAACTGCCCATGTTGGAAATGGAAATCAGAACAGTTGGGGCTGGAAGGGACCTCTGAAAGTCTGATCCACCTACCCTGCTCAAACAGGGCTAGCTACTGAACTCTGTCCTGGACTGTGCCCAAACTACTTCTCCATCCATGAATGGAGACTCCATGACCTTTCTGAACAACCGGTTCCAGTGCTTGGTCATTCTCACAGTAAAAAAACCTTTTCCTGATGTTCAGATGTAGCCTCCTGTGTTTCAGTTTGTGCCCATTGCATCTGGTCCTGTCACTGGGTGCCACTGAAGAGAGCCTGTCTCTGTCTTCTTTGCACCCACCCTTCAGGGGTGGTTAAACACACTGGTAAGCTCTGTGTGTCATCCGTGTGTCTCCCCACCCACCCCACGAGACTTCTCTTGCCCAGGCTAAACTGTCCAGCCTTTCCTCCTATGAAATGCTCCAGTCTCTTAATCCCCTTAGCAGCCCTTCGTTCAGCTCTCTCCGTTATCTCTGTGGCTCTCTTGTACTGGGGAGCTCAGAACTGGACCAGCACTCCAGGTGTGGCATCACTGGTGCAGAGCAGAGGGGAAGGATCAGCACCCTCGACCTGCTGGCAGTGCTCCATCTAGCGTGGTCCAGGATGCCATTTGCCTCCGTTGTGGCAAGGGCACACTGCTGGCTCAGGTTCCACTTGTTGTCCACCAGGGCCTTTTTCTGCAAAGCTGCTTTCCAACAGCTTTCCCCCAACCCAGCGTCTGCTGATGCCTGGATTTTTTCCTCCCTTGGTGCAGCACTTGGCATTTGCTTTTGCTAAGGGACAGGAATGGGAAAGTAAGACTGTATCTTTCCTTTCAAGACTGATTCAAGTAACCTGTTTCCCAACTGTCTTATTTTATACTTTCTCTATTCCCTATTTTCTTCCATATTTTTCCATCTTCTACCAAATTTTTCTTCTGTTCCCTGCAACATTTCAGCAACTACTGAGAACTATAAAGTCCTTACAGATCACATTTGCCTTGTGACTACTTACACTTCAAGATCTTGTCAAGCCTGTTCTTCAAGGCGTACACACCTTCAAGCTAAACGAAATATATTTAAATGAATTCTGAAATTACTGCTTGATAAACAGCACTGCACATGTACCATGTCTCAGATGTGACTCATCTCTACCAGGGGCTAATATATATGCATGCCAAGATCAAACAGAACAAAACAAATGCCATCAAGATTAAAAAGAAACACACATACACAGAGGTTTGTATTTACAAGGAAGCCCAAAGGAGTGTGCACCCAACTGAAATGAAGTGAAATTCAGGCACACAGCACCACCCTTCAAGGCACATAACCTTCAGCTATACTTCAGGTTCAAATGAAGAACAAATAAATTATAAAAAAAACCAACAAACCAACAACAATCAAGGCAGTAACCAACAGAAATAACTCAGTGCTGGGAGGCAGACTTCCCTAGATTTTGCTATTGCTTCAGTCCCTTGTTTTTTCAATCTGTTAAACAGCTGTCCGGGAAGTTTTGAGATATAAACAATGGGCAAAGGATGATACTGCTTTAAATTAACCCTGCAAAAAGTCCAAGTAATTTCATTGGAAACACAGTTTATAAAAAGCTGTATTTGTTCCCAATAATATTGCTAGTAATAGTGTTCTTTACGCTGGGTCACTGTGCATTTCTGTCTGCTTCCAAGTACGGAAGCAAACTCTGTTACCAGTCTGCAGTTTCAACACCCAAAACTCAGATGGAGAGAAGGTTTGTAATGATTCTTTCTACGTAAGTTTCTCCTATGTATTACACTCTGCAACAAGCAAGCTATGACTGGTAGAAGCTGCTTTATTCCAGGCTATTTAATAGCTCTGAGTTCATATTTCCTCCAACATATGAGGAACACTTCTTGATAATACACATCAGATAATCCAGGAACGTGGGTTCAGCTTTCACTTGAAGCACTGCTACTTTATTGCAAGCAATTAGGCTGGTTTCTACATACTCAAAATGCTTTAACTTACTGAAACTTCTAAATTCTTTGCTAGCTGGGATTTTCACATTTTTACTGGCAGAAAAGTGTTCCCTGCCCTCATGGTTTGTTTTTGGGAAAAACATATTTAATGTCATTGTTCCTAAGGTTCTAATTGTCCCAGTAGTCCACTCTCATATATGAAAGCAAAAAACCAAACCAAACCAAACGAATCTGGGGTTTTTTATTTTATTTTTAAAAAATGTTTTCAGCTTTTAGGAAAATATTTACTGTATTCAGAAAATCAACTGACATGTAAAGATTCCTGTGGAATAAGATTAAGGGTCCTTCATTCTAAGAGTGTAACTCCTTAACATCTTGGAGCAGAAGTACAACAAGAAATTCAGCAAATTTGAGTTTTCTTCAAAGTTATGTAAAAAAATAAGCAACCCCTCTTGGCGTGTGTGATTTAAGACTAGAAAAAGAGAACAATCAAAACAGATGTCACTAATAAAAGCTGTAGCATAAATGTCTTTTTCAAATTGCAATACACACATACACAAGAACAAACAACATTCCAGCCTCATTCATGTTTAAATTAAGATTCAGAATACCTAAAGGCTGCTATGAAAACATCTGTTAATTCAGCCTATTTTTGAGGGGAAGAAGGGGTAAGACACAATCTCTCATTTATTTAAGCAGCTATTCCGAGAAAACTGATTATCTCTCCAAGGGAATGTTAATTCTTCTGTCTTTTCATTCAGCAACTGAACAACAAGTCATACATACCTGTAATACATAACAAGACTGAGGCATGCACTCTAAGAAAAAGAAACAAAAACATTTTTGAACACTTTCAGCAAAATTGTCTTTTTATGGCAATAGAGTAAAAAGAGACAGAAGTGTTTGTACTATTAGCTCCTTTAAGTAGATCACAGCACTGGTGCACAGCAAATATACGGGAGCCTTGTCAGAGTACAAAAGAGGTAAAACACCACTAGAAATCTGTGCCTTAGCTTGAAAAAGAGCAAAATCTACCCTGAAGGGCATATGCAGGTTCTGAAACCCTTTCTCACTATCACAGGCAAGCATGGTAACTGTGCAAATCATGAAAGTTCTTGCCAAAGGTCTTTTGTGATAACCAGGCAGGGTAGTAAAGACATCTGCAACCAACACATCAATTTGTGTGGATAGTCCTGCTGATTTTCTTCTTTTCCTCTCCCTAGGAGATATTATTTATGACATGTTATACAGGTACTGTAACTATACAGTTAACCAGAAAGTCTACAGTAGAATTAGCATAAAAATCATTATGTGCTTCTGTTATCTTCTGGATAGCTAATTATCACACAATAGCAGATTACAATATGACAAGAAAAGGCATATACCAGAGGTTAGAATTGTGAAATTTAGCTGCAATTTCTATGTTTATCAGAAGGCAGGCAGGAGACAAGGGAATTAAACCCTCATTTTCATTTCAGTACCCAGCAACATTCCTCTGTTCTGAGCTCCTGCTCTGCCCTCTCTCGCTCTTGGATAGCCCAGAATATGGTCCCAGTTTGTACAAAGGAAAAGCTCTGCAGCATTACGTCTGTTTAAAGGTCTTTTCAAACCTAAATGATTCAGTGATTCAGTAACTGGGTCTCTACAAAGAAGACGTATCTCTGTGGATTCCAGATCTCCCAGGCAAGCACCTCAGACTTCTCAGAGTGTATGCAACTGGCACTGTCCATGGAGACTGCTCATCTGTGCAGAGCACAGACTCTAGAACTTCCCAATAACACCAGATGTGTGTAGTTTCTATAGAAAGTCAGCTTAGGCTCTGCTGTTCCACTTTCCTTGCTAATGTCTCATCTCAGCATCAACAATGGGGGCTGAGGAGGAATGCAAGTCAAGTAAGGCCTGC
The DNA here is from genome assembly GCF_000738735.6 of Corvus cornix cornix. Taxonomy (NCBI): domain Eukaryota; kingdom Metazoa; phylum Chordata; class Aves; order Passeriformes; family Corvidae; genus Corvus; species Corvus cornix. The sequence goes on from NC_046333.1 coordinate 87,638,257, forward strand.
ACAGAGTCCAAGCAACCACAGGTTGTGTAAGATCTGCTACCTCATCCCCTCACATTCTGCCTGTTCTCATCCCAGTTGGGGCAACAAAAAGTAAATCCTCAAAGTCTGCAAGATAAGAAACTGAGTCTTAGCTACCTTTAGCCACCTAAACAAGAACAAAAGAACTGGGCTCCTGCTGGATTATTTCAGGGAAAGGAACACCCAGGATCAAGCAGCAGCCCTGCAGACATCCAATACACAAATACTTTTTCACACAGACAGAAGCTTCCAGGACTTCTTTTTGAAGTGGAAAAGAGCATCTCTGTTAGCTAGAGGTTTCCTCAGGCAAACCAGGAACAGAGTCCTCATTTTTCCCCACCAACAAAACTAATGGACCTAAAGATCTTCCAGGTGTAAAAGTGACTTTGGGAAAAATGAGTACAACTAATATTCTGGTTTAACTGAAAAAACTCAACATGCTAAGAAACTGGAGTAGGAAAAGGAGGCAGGAGAACCACAGCAGCACCTTAGCTCAAGTTAACTAAAGCAGACAGAGCTGGGCTGACCTAGGTATTCAGACTGAACTGTTTCAGGGGGTAAGCTTCAAGAATCAGCATCTGAAGACAGTACATTAGGAGGACTCAGAAATGGCTTATGACATAGGGTATAACACTGGAAAGGCAAAATTGCTGAAGACACAGGAACTAGGGCTAACATAAAACACACCACTAGTTTTTGGGTTTTTTTTTAATAATGAAATGTAAGGGCTCGGGTGAAAATCACCTACTTTTATCAGTAATGCAGTCTTGTAAAAGGTTTCTGGCACATGATGGACCAGTCCTATTATCTTAAAAAAGAACAGTTTCTCAAATGGGAGACAGTGAATCTGAGGGATATCTAAATGCTGTTGACTGCTGGATTTGCTCTGACCCTCTGCTTTCTCAAATCCCCACCCTGCAAACCATACTTAGAAAGAAGCAAGCACAGAGAATACAGAGGAAAAAAAGGCAGTCTGAAGCTTGACACCTGCTTCAAAGCATGGTATTTTCTGTATAGAAAAACAGATCTACACCAAATCTGAACTATGAAAGACTAATTCATCATAGCTGGCTGCATATCATCTGCCAGAGTGTCTACCAGATGAGTGTTTGTTCTGGGCGGGTGAAAGGCCTATTGAGATACTGCTGTTTGCACTGCCTACTTGTCTCCTGACAAGGGTGGAGCACTGGAATAAGCAGGTCCCAGCTTGCTGGCACTACAATAAACTGAGAAATACTCATCTTACTCTGGTTCTGTCCAAAAAAACGCAGTTGTGCCTTCCTGAGTTTTGAATACAGTGTTGTGGAGTCAATGGGCTCTCTGGGACAAAGAACAAGAATGAAATAGGACCTGAAACACAGCTTCAAGGAGGGAAATGCAAGGATATATAGGCCATATACATGACACTGCTGGACAAAAAGAATACAATCTCAGTATGACCAATGTGTACATAATGAAAAAAAAAGGATCCATGCAGGCAAAGATAGCCAGTTACAAATTACTACAATTCACTGACATTAGCAGTGGCACTCTTGCAGCACAACCCCCTATTTAAATAAGTACTAAGACAGTTCACATTTAGTACCAAGACTGATAGTATGTCACCATATCAGCTTGCTTAGAGCCCTTAATTAAGGGGACACACTACAACTTTTCCTTAAGTGCTTTTCTCCACCCCCCTCCCCCCTGCCCCGCCTCCCACCTCCTTACATTGCACCCATAGGGAAAATAAAATCATCCTGCAACAGTTAAACATCCTTTCAGTGTCACAGGCAGCTATCTTACATTTTTCAGTATGAATGAACACTGGCCTTATACTCATTTCTAAGGCTCATTTACAATACAGCTGGATCAGTTCTTTCCTAGTTCATTTGCTTTCAATAGGGGCTTCATTCTCAATTCAAATGACAAATCGCTCCAGCAACCACACATACACATGGCTTCCTCAAGCCTGGCATTTTTTAGGTTTAATGAAGCCTTTTAAATGACTGTTGTTTAAATTACTATGTAGCAATATATACATGTTAATTACTTTGGAAGACCTGTGCAAAGTAGAGAAGCGTTCAACTTTAATACCTAAATATTTTTGCCAAGGATGTTTTAGCTACTGAATGGAATTCATACTGTTGATTCATTTCATCTTTCATGCATTTTTTTTCTGGCAAAAGCTTCTAATAACACGAACCAAAAGAACATAATCCCTTAGACATCAGGAATAATACCAACTCTGTTGACCTGAATCTGTTCCCATCAACTTCCTTTATCTGAAAATTGGCACTCATGCTAAATGGACAACATAAATAACAGCATTTAATGATTGGTATTTGCTGGATAAGCTCCTCTACTTTTCCAAATTACTCTAGGAGAACTGTATTTTTTAAGTAATGATCTTTTTCAGATATTGCACCCTACTAAATACTTTCTTCTTGCTCATTTTGGGCTGCCAGAATTCTTAATTTCAGAAGAAAGATTGCACAGTCATCTCAGTTTCTCAACGAAATAACATAATAATCTGTACTTTATCTTTGCTAGACTTTTAAATTGCTCAAAGGGCTTGTAAACATTTATTCCTATAAATAAGATTGAGCACAGGAGGGAGGAAGCAAGAAGAATTAGGATTGGAGTAAGTTACAGATGTGCACCTTGCCTACATTTGTTATTTGCAAAGTGCATACACATTCAGTGTGGTTAGTCAGGAAGCAAGGGGTCCTGCTCCATTCTGTGACGCTGGCAGACATGCAGAGGTGATGACTATCAACAAAGTGAGCTTGTGATCTGGAGCACTTTGAGGTGTGCACATGACGCAGCCAGCAACAAAGTCACATTCTTACTGCCTTTGCCCTTCCTCTCACTTCTACTGCTCTTTTATTCATGTGACATTTTAAATTAACACAAGGTTCTCAACCTTTATGCCACACCTTCCACAGCAGAGGCTTTAGTCTCATTAGTTTCCAGAAACCTTATGTTAACCCTGATTTTAAAAACTATGTCAGCATAAAAATGCTAAGAAAAAAAAAAATACAAGCATGACAGTTCAACCTAGCTCATACAAAGAAAAGATCCTTTGACTCTCTACAACAGAAACTCTGTAACAACCAGAAATCATTTGACTACTACTTCACCATAGAAGATGATTATCCTAATAAAAACACAAACGTTTTCCCCTATTCTATCAATGAATCATTTTCTTCAGGAATACAAGTCTGCCTTTACCCACAGACCTCTTCTTTCTTCCTTCACTTCTCTCCTCAAACTAAACAAAGTACATCCTCAATGCTGGAAGAACAAAGGCAACAGATTTTTTTTTTTATTATTTTCTTGATAAACTCATTATTTATCTTCCCAAGTTCAGGTTTGTTTTTACATCAAGATAGCAGTTTTCCCAACACTGTGCCAAGTACTGGTGCCAAGTCCTTAATTTATCTACTGATTTTTAAGTTTTATATCACTCTGTAGATCTTTGGGTCCCAGAGCTGTACTTTGAGTTTCCTTTGCCCAAAGCAAGAGCAGAGTAAACCAACATACAATTAAGATGCGAAGTCAGGAAACAATCATCAAAAATTCATGTGAAGAGCACAACAGCTTCAGGAAGCAAAACCCAAAAAATTGTTAAGTGTCATGAATTTAGTCTGTCACCACAGCCCATCCCCAGATGAGTCACAGTTACTCAAAACAAAGATCATTAGATAGTCACAAAGCGTACATAATGAAGTTTTCTTGAACAACCAGGTGCACTTTAGCATTATTAGAGCAAAACCACCAAGTTGCTGCATTCTATGAGCATAAGATCACTGAGGAATGCAGTACATTTTATTCAAATTTACCAAGTGTTTATGTATTTAAAAAAACCCCAGCCCTTTCTCAACTCACAGCATCTCATATTTGCATCTATTTCTATGCAAATTAGCAAACGCTTTCAAATTATTAAAGATGGGGAAAACCCCATACTTGAAATTTTCAGGTTGATTTTTTTTCCTTAAAAGCGTGCAGCAAACTGAAGACATATTATTTTTGTCAAAACTGTTACCTGAGCATGCAAATTCAGCATGTCAAAAAGAAGAATGATTATGCTGAGTTGCATGGTTTGTTACATTCTTTCTTCCTGTTATAAATAAATTATGATAAATTACACAGGCTTGCAGTAGTTAATGCAATTTCTCCTTTAGCACAAAAATATGAGTTCATCATTGTTTAGAAAAATGCACTTTGAATGGATTTCTATAAGCTCTTCAGTTTCTAACTTCAGTATTTTGCCAATAATCTTTTCATGTGTTAATGCTTAACATTCCATTTAATTAAATCCAAATATCACTAAGGTTATAAAAACCAGTTTAATCCATCTTTTTACTGTTATTTTTTTACTGTTATTTTTTTACTGAGCTACAAGACATGGTCTTATTCACTAGAAGGCCTAAGCAAAACAACTTGTCAAATCTTTTCCCACAGGTTAAATTCTGCCCACTGAAGTAGCAAACTCCAGAGCATCATAAAGGTCTCTACTACTTGACTGTCTGAGGAATATTGTCTTTGCAAAGTCTCCATAGAAGCCAGTTTACAACATTTCTCCTCACCTAATCAAAACAAATACAGTAGTCCTACTTTGCTTATTGTCTGAAATTACATTAGCAGTCTGAGGTTGGCAGCATCACTCTCCTGCCTTTATTTTTAACAGACACTTTTACAGATGATAGCCACCAGATATGCTTTCCAAAGCAAAGAGATTTCCTCCACTGGTTTACTTTTTGAAGGAGACAGACTCCTCAAAAACAAAATTCTAGATAAAGTTAAGACACAAGCAGTAAAGACTTCAACACACTGTCATCAAGTACCAAAAGCATGCTTCACATCATAATAAACAAGTTCTAGCCTTGAAACACTTCTAACAAAAGATGAAGTTAAAGACAAAAGATGCAGATGTGAGAAGATAATTACCTCTTTATTAACTCATGACCCACAGCACTCATGCAAGTACACATGGTGTCCACGAGGCAGGAAAACAATATGCTATGAGCCTGGCACACCAGAACAGAGAACAAAACAAAGTGCACAGAAATGACCTGAGAAGGACCATCACTGGGGGAGACAGGTTATTTCAGTTAAAGGCATAGTAACACAAAAATTCAGCTACAGCACCAGCCACAGTCATGTACAATCTTTGATATATTGGCCAACGCAGCTGAATCGGATGGGAAAGGATGATTATGGTAAAATAGATGTCCTCAGTGTCAGCAGCATGAAGTTTGGAGTGATCACCAGGCAGATTCTTAGATGTTTATGTATCAGAAGAGTAGAACATCCACATCTTTTAAGTACTGATCAGGGAAAAAAAAACAAACTAGAGACAACACTAAGAAAACCATGAATCTAGCAGTTAAGAGCGAAAACAATTTAACAGAAGTCTGCCACTTTACAAGAACACACCTATTTCACTGTGACTGGCAAATTTGTAAAGAAAGTGTATTAGAGCATTTTAGATGATGCACAGCCTAAGAGTATTGCATTTAAACTCAGCCGGTCTTGATTTGTTTTACACTGACAGTGAAGTAGTAATTTGTGCGTTTAGACAAGTCATAAAGTTACGTAAGAAAGAAAAGGAGTCTAACAGGCAATGTGTTCAAAGTCTCAAGTTCTATTCTGATACATTTTTAACAGGCAGATTGGTTTTCTCTCCCTCTCAGAATCAGTGGACAAGTTTAACAAAAGACTCAAAAAAATCAGAGGTCTTAACTTCATAAATTTGAAACTGCCTCCCCAACCTCACTCTTCCACCCTGTTAATCTGAAGTACTTGCGCTGAGGGAACTTCAAAACAAATTTTATCCAGCAATTTGAGAAGTTCATGACAAACACTTGTTTTTCTGTGATTTCCAGTGTGTAACAAGTCACTAATACATAATTAGAATACCTATAATCTCTAGATTAGCTGTAGCACAGACAGATTTGTATTTTAGCAAATTATCAGCTTTGTCTATGCTTTATCACTGTTCTTAACCAAATTCTACGTTGCCATTTTCATGCAAAAAGATGTGGTTTTAATTTAGGCTTATTGGGTGTTCCAAAAGGAAAGCTCATATCTTCTACCCTACAAGGTTATCACAAGACAGTCACCTCAATTCAATAAAGAATGTCAAAGCAAAAGGAACTTTGTACTGTAACACTGCAATACCTTTAGTCAGCTTCCAGTATTTGTGTAAGGTGAAATTCTGCTTCTAGAACAAAGTCCAGATAAAAAGGCACTACAGCTAAACTGGTTTCCTCAGTCTCACATAGTCAAGGGGCTTTCCATCTACAGAATATGTCTTAAGTTTCAAGACTTTAACAATCCCATTTCTCTCTCCAGCAGTATCTCAGATCCTGTTTTGGCCAGTATAGAACTCAAAAATTTACTCCCAAAATACAATGGTACTAGTTTGCAGGGACTTTGCAGACAAAAATCCCTACAGAGGAATACTGTGGGCACAGTAAGAGCAATCCAGAACCATACCAAGAAGCCTGACAGGACAATCTTACTGCAGCTGCTGAACAGATTGGTACTCTACAAGCCCACAGACTCCCATGACTCTGCTAAAGATCACCATTTCCTGCACACCACCACACATACACCTTTATCTCAGTCACTGCAGCTCAGTGTGTCTCAGGTTTAAACTCCTATCTGGTTATTCAGCACACCCTTTAGTCACAGAGTGAGACAGCTAAAGGCAATAATGTCTTAGGCAATCTCTGGTAATCTTTTCTGCAGCAGTTTACCAGAGCCTCAAGTCTCCCGTCCAGATGGGGATAACAGACACTGTCACCTTACTACCCAGACAGTATAAAACCTCCAAAGATGCTTTGGGAGTATCACAAGAGGAGTAGCAAATGCCTGCACCTTAAAATAAATAAATAATCATTTTAAAAAATCATATATTAAATTGGAAACCTTCACCAATGAACACTAAAATCAACACTTCTCAGCTCTGGTCAGCATCATCCTTTAAGTTTCCCAGGCCAGGAACAAGTTGATCTCCCTCACCCTGCAGCACAACAGCCCTGACTGTAAATGGATGCAGGCATGCATGTACACAAAGAAGCACCAGATGGCCTGGGAGTTCTGTTTTCTTTAGCATTTTGAAAACAGGATTTATCCCACCAGCCATCAGAAGAACACAACTAGTTAGTCACAAGAAAGAAAATCCTGAAGCAAAACTTTATTTCAGTGGTTTTCCCCTCAAGAAAAAAACAAAAAACAAAAAAAAAACCACAAAAAAACCCCCCCACAAAAATAAAAAAAACAAAACCCAAAAAAAAAACACCAAAAAAACACCACCAAAAAAAACCCCAGAAAAAGTTTATTCAAATGTTTAAAATAGTTGTCATTCTAGTTGAAACCTGCTGTTCTAATGTAACTTGTGTATTTGGAGCTAAAAGCATATTTTCCATTGGAACATTTTCAGCATGATTCAGAGCCATCCATTTGCTCTTTCAAGACAAATAATCTTCCACCTGCTTCTTAAAAAGCATTGGTTTAGATCATGCTCTTAAATAAAGCTTCCTTCCATAAATGCAGTAATTTAATAGTAAACCTTAAAAGGTTAATTTGGAAAATGTAACATGAAGTCAAATTCATTCATAGTTTACTTTCCAAGTGAGAGACTAAACCAAAAATAATTGAGGTATTAGAAATGGAAAGATAAAAAAATTTAATTGACATTTATTCACAATCAAGATTTACTGAATTTGTAGTAGTAGCAAGACCCATTTCTGGAATATCTACAAATAAAGATTTACAATAAACTCAGACCACTTGAATTTTATGGATCCCTGACAGATTAGGAATCCAGGCTCTGCTCAATGCAGCAGTCATCTTCCCTGAACAGCACAATTTCCTTTCACCTCACCTGAAGCCAGCCTTAAAGGGATAAGGGATGCACTCCATCACAGGATATCCAGATCAAGTAACGACCCTAAGACCACCTTTTCACCCCTGGTTCCATTTGAAACTCCACAGGTGAAACCTAGACAAAGGTGACTTTCTCTAAAATTCCTAGTGTCTTTCTAAATTCAGTATCAGCTTTGGTATTCTTATCAACTCTGGCTCCCTGTTAGATTCTGAAAATAAAAACTAGAGACAGCTAGGTCCAGTCAGCAATGAATTAGATAACAGCAGCATAAATTATACCACTCATCATGATCTCAAGAAAATTGTCTCATAAAACAAGTCTAACTTCTTCCTCCATAAAACTACACTTTTATTTTATTACAGCCATAAGAACCCTTAGATAAATTTCTGCAAGATCTCTGACTTTGGAGCAGATGAGCTGGTGCAGATCTGGCTTGAGCTATTTACCATGATTTCTGTTGCTGAACAACATAGGTAGAGTAGCTGAGCATTTATTTCTTCTCCACTTCATACTAATCTGTCTTACTTTGGTGGGGCAGACCAGAAGCACTCCCATGACCAAGCTATGAGAGCACCAAGTACATCAATCAATCCATTCCTAATAGCCTCAAGGCCCAACTCAACAACACAGACTGTTGCAGAACATACACCTTAAAGAGCTCCTGTGCCCTCTGGCAGATCTTCCCCCACTGCTTGGCCCCTTACTTATGCCATACTTTTAACAAATTTCTGACATTCAATGTTGCGAATGTTTTTTGGTTTTTTTTTTTTAACAATGAAACATCCCTGGATCTGATCCCTGACCTGGCTTTCAGCACAGCCCCACAAACAGCTGAAAGGGCAGATATCTGTCTACAGCACCAGCACGGAATGAGAAGCCAAGAACTGTTTCAAATTCAACTGACCACAAAACACCCATACTCTCAAAACACAGCTGATGAGTCTGACAGAAGCAATCATAAGCATTCCTAAAATAGATGTGTGTAGTTCACAAGAGGCAGATTTTTAAAAAAATTAATCACGAAGGGAAAGGAGGAGAGCAGACAGCAAGAAGCACTGTCAGTGCAACCCTAAAGTGTTCTGCTCACAGTCACTCACCAGTTTTCCCTGGGTGGGAACTAATAAAATTACTCCTGCTGAACAAAACTGGCACAGTAGCAGGAGATGATGGGTCTTATCAGTTGTACATACTGATTTGCAAATCCTGGGGATGCAGAACTGCATCAACAATGTAGCTGAACTCAGTGAAATCACAGGTCACACAGAGAGGTACGTGAGTTTCACTTGCACTCACTAGGTCAAAGACAGTGCCCTGGATTTCAGCAGCACTGCAAGAACATTGGTGTAACAACAGAAAAACAATGGACTGTGAGCTCTCAGTGTAATGTTAAACAAGGGAACATTAGGCAAGAAGCAATGCCATTTCATATAACATTCAGCAAACCATTATAACAACATTGCTGCGTGCCCAGCTCAAATGTCTGCACATTATTCAAAAGTCAGAAAAAAGCTACAAACAATATTTTTGAGCCTGAAAAGCATCTGTAAATAAATTTTGTTTTTATCTACTTAGACATAGACAAGATTAAGAGGTGGCTTGTGCATGAATTTAGCAGACCTTCACGTGGAGAATATTTTTCCCCATAGTTCCATGACTTTTTGTTGCCTGCCTGCTCAAGTACCAAGACAGGGGATAACAGGGACCATAAAAATATCAAATACAATAAAAGAGCGATTATTATGCTGACAAGTTCACATGCAACATGAGTAAGTAACTGCTTCTCATTAAAGACTCTTAAAGGCAGATGAACTAATGAGATCCAAGGTGAGCACTGACAGTAGAAAAGTGACAGGCTTAAAACATGTTCTTGGAAGAAGTTCTAGAGACTGATCAGGGAAGGGGAATAGATTAAGTGTTCACAATGACCCTTTCTGACCTGAAACAAATCTACAGTTCAGAACCTATTTGTTTACCAGCCCTCGATATGACTCTCTCCAATATAAAGAGTGATAGAAGAAATGACATCTAGGAGAACAGTCAGCTGACTTCCATTCAACATCATCATAACACCCTTAACAAAAGATGTTAAAAGGAGGAAAAAATGGCAACAGAGACAGCTGGAACATCTTCTGGCCACTAACCCAAAGTAAAATTTCTTAGCAAATGCAGTAGCTCAGTCAGAAATGACTGTGAAGCAGCCAGGTATTTTGGGGTGAGTGGAGTGAAGATAAAAGCAGGTAACAATAATCAGTGATTTTTTGCACATATTTCATTCTAATAATTCCCTTTGAAAAAGAATTGCTTGAAAAACAAGAAGTTCTGTTAGTATGTGTTTGTATTCATTTAGTCAGGCCTTAAGAAAACTCTCTCCCTCCCTATTGCAGCACAAAAGGAAAACGTGCATCATAAATCCTAGCTGCCTCAAACATCAATTCCACTTCTTACTGCCACCAGGAACCAGCAGCCTCACAATGGCTTTGGAGATATAAAAGCCACTTTAAGTAACACCATAAATTCATTTAGATCTCACACCAAAGCTGCAGGCTTGTCTATGGTGCCACTTCTGCATTTATAATCTATTCTTCAGCAATAAAACCACCCTGAGTTTATTAGTACTGCAGGTTATGTCCATGTACAAGACAGAAACAGAAGTATACTCCAAAGCATGTATTTTCATTGTGGAACCACAGAGTCATTAAGATTGGAAAAGACTTCTGAGATTGAGTCCAAACACTAACTCAACACTGCCAGGTCCACCACTAAGACACGTATCTAAGCATCACATCTACACATTTTTTGAACACTTCCTGGGATGGTGATTCCATCACTTCCCCAGGCAGCGCATTCACACGCCTGACAACCATTCCAGCAAAGAAATTTTCCTTAACATCAAATCTAAACCTCTCCTGGCACAACTTGAGGCCATTTACTCTCATCCTATTGCTTACTACCTGGAAGAAGAGACCAGCCCCTACTCCTTTCAGGCAGTTATAGAACAGTAAGGTCCCCCCTGAATCTCCTAGAACACTAGCCCTACACCCAGTCTCCCACTCCCTGGTTCGCCTCTCAGAGTTTCCACTACCATCTGTGCAGAGGCAGAGATTACCCAAGTTTGGCATTTCACAGGAGATACTTTCCAAGCAAAGCAGACGACAGTCTCAGAAGTGGTCACATCTTGTGCCTCTGGAACTGCACTGAGTTCATGTTTTGCTTTCAGAGACATTTTTTCACCACAAACTGCAGCTAGATCGCACAGGGTCAGTCAGTAGAAAATACTACCTGCTTCTTGTTTCCAATGAGCACTTTCACATCATGCACAAGACAAAAGAAACAAAAGAACTTCGTCCTCCACCTCACTGTATCAGCTCTGCAATGCAGACAGAAAATACGTAGTTTTCTAAGACTCAAAAGGAAAAGCTTCCTTCCCATATAGAGGCTCTTGGAGCCTAATACACAACTTGTGCAAGTATAGCAGGCAGTGCTGCTCAGAGAGCTGCTGCCTGTAGGGAGAGCTCCTCAGGCCTGAGGCTTTTCACAGGATCTATATTCACTGGCCCCCACAAGTCATTTAATGCTGCCTTATCTTGTTAATGAGGTTATTGCATATGCAATAAAGAGGAATTCATATTCTTTAAATACAAACCTAACCAGTTTACCCCACAGCTTGCAAGAAACAACTTTTCCAAACACCTTACTGAAGATTTTAGAATTATATAAAAGCTCTATCTGCCTTAAATTAAGAAGTAACTTTTGATTTCAGTAAACAGTAAGGTGCCTTACTGAATGCAAAAGAAACAAAGTTCATTTTGAGGGCTATCCTTCAAGCCAGCACTTGCACTGCAGCTTGCCCCCTTCTCAACAGCTCCTGAAAGTCACAGCAAGCTCACACAGAGGTGTCACATAGAAGTTCTTCAGACTATTTTCTCTTCCTAGAAAGCTTCCAGCATGCAGCTTACTGAAACAGCTGGGAAAGTTCTCCCGTCCCAGCATTACACAAATGCTGAGAAACTGGCAGCTATTATAGGAAAAAATCTGCTTTGTGAAACACAATTTGGATGAACAGTATTTTCTATTTACGAAAGAGCTCATCTTTCTCCTTTGCTTGACAATTTTTCAAGATTCTGATCATACTGGAAATGTTATCAGATGATCTGTCTTGCTCTGTCAAAGTGAGATGAAATTCTTCAAGAAGAAAGCATTCTATCAGCAGTTAATACAATAACATGTAGGGGGATGAAATCATGGTCTGCTTTCCCGACCATAACAACGTTGTTAAAGCAAAACTGAAATTTGCTGAAATAGGTGAACTTTTTTTTACAAAATACATTTTATGATCAAATCACGGACCAAAATATGCTGGGTGTTTAATGTGAAAATACATCAAAATCTAAGGACATGAACTGTAAAATGAGTAAATCTGCTGGCAAATTTCAATAGCACAAAACTCACTTGTTTTTTTTTCACAGCACTGAATTTTTCTATTCCCACTCCCTTCTGAGAAATGCAGTCATCAACTTAAGCCTATTTTTTTGCTAATATACAGATAAATGTTCCAACTCCTTCCTCATTTTTTCCATCTTTAAAGTAAACATCTTTTTTCCTAAAGCCAGAAATGACAAATCAGAAAAGTTTTACTAGAGGATATATTTTAACACATATAATATGCAACACATACACATCAACATGCAACACAGGGAAAAAAACCCATTTGTAAGTAAGATCAACAAAAGAGGGGATGGCTCAGAGAATTCAAGGGAAAACATGAAGGGCAGTGGGTAAATAACATTATATTGTTTCCCTTTCCAAAGTTAAGAATACTATATAAAATATTTTTTGTTGAGATTATTTCCTCTTATATTGACCTCCCAAAATATATTATACACCCTTCATGAACTAAACCCCATCAATTAAAAGAAAAGTTCCTCTCCAAGTGCCTACTGTTTGCAACACTTTGAGTTTTGATGCTCCAAAGGCTCACCGATTTTCACACCTAAAAACAAGGGGTTTGATTTTATAAGTTTGATACCATTCACTGAACAGAGAAAAGCCAGCTGTGAAATATCATTGTATGAGCAGAAGGGAATGGAGACATACAGAGCACACATACAGGCTGATAACAGCTTAAGCAATCAGCTTAAAGGAGAAAAGGAAAAGGGCTACAGTCAACATTTAATGGCTTCCCTGGCCTCTGTAAAAGGAACCGGCGATCTTTGCAGTCTTAGTAAGCAAGTTCCCCCATTAAAAAGAAAACCCATCAAAATTAACATCTTCTAATTAACTAGAAGTCAAGAACAAAACTCCAACGTGCTGCTGAGAGCTGCATGCAGAATTAATTGTGCCAGAGAGACACAGGGTACAGGTGGAGCCACCCTGCATCTGGGTGTTCCCAGCCCCAGCTCACAGCGTGGCCTCAGCAGATGAGACTCGTGGGTGGACTTGAGACCATTGGAGTGGGGCTGGAATTGCTCCTCTTCAGGGAAAGGGGATGCCAGTCACAAAGAAGAACATTTCCTGCCACCCTCTCTTCATTGCTGAACAGCAGGGAAAGAAACTAAATCAAACGCAGCAACACGAAACCGCAGGAAGAGGGACGAAAAGAAATTAAGTCTTTTGCACAACGAAGTTACATTGTTACACTGTTAAACCAGCTCTTTCCTCCTCAGAGCTACAGCAGGATGTCTGAATTCCCACCAATTTACATCGACATCCAAAGACCAAAACATGACAGAAAAATGGATACTGCCCACTGGACTTTACACTTGCAGGGTGCTGCCCTTCCTAGCAATACGACCTACTTTGAAGAATACCACCACTCTTCACTTATGTGCTTAATTCAAAGAGATAACAGACTCATCATTCATCATCTCTCAAAGCAAAGCACTCATGGAAGGTTCATTATTCGGGAAGAATTTCTACTCAGTAAGTAGCTTGAATATAAAACCTCCATACTGAGGATCAGCATCTCTACTGAATAGTGATCTTTGTTGCAACACAATGATTGCAGAGAATACTGGCGCATTCAGACCTGCTTACAAAAATGGAAGTCTTGAGTTTGGTCTTTTTACATAAATGTAAGCTCTTAATTTAAAATCATACAATTATCATAGATCCAGGAACAACTAACAAGGTACGAAAAAGATTTAAGTGACAGAAAGCAGCCTTGACCAATTCTGGGTGGAGAAACAAGGGAGAAGAAGGAAAAAATTCGTAAGAAATGAAATGCTTCTTTTCTCAGAAAATTTGGAAAATATTCACTTGCACAGTTAAAGCAAGTAATGTTTGGACCTCATACCAACAAGAGAGATGTGATGCAGCTAGCCTGTTTATATTATTTATCAAAATTAAAGTGAGAATTCATTCACAACCTGAGATAATTTTAAAGCTTAACAAAGACAACTGAAATTATTTATCATCCAATACATAACCTACAAGACCTCACATAGTGAAATGTACGCAATAAGAAATTTAAAACTTAAAAATGGGAAGAACAGTATCCTTGTTTAGTCTCAGTTGAGGTCAAAAAAGAAACAGGTATTTTCCCAGTCAAGACTGCTAAATTGCAAAAATCCTCTCAAGTCTACATTTATTTTAGAGATATATATACACACACACATAATATACCAATAAAAATAATACAATCAATTATTAGTGCTACAAAGAACTACTGTGAAAAGCATTGTTTTCAAACAGCCACAAAAGAATTAATCCTCAGATAAGCTATCCTTCGAAATAATGTTGCAGTGTAGAATAATTTAATTAGAGGTCACAGTCCATAAATGGTAACACTGCTTTTCTAACTGTATATTTGATACCACTATGTTCAGATAAAGTGAAGTTCTTCAAAAGAAAGTACCAATATTCTCCACATATTTGTGTAGAGTTACTTGTAGTATTCCACAAACATTAAACTGGCTCTTCTATCAGGATTTCCAGCCTATTTATCATACAAACTGTACCACATATATTAAAATAATGAAATACAGAACAAATTCAATGTGTTTGTCAGTAAATGTAAAGAAAAAAAGAGAAGGGGGAGAAAAAATAAAAAGAGACGACATTTGGTATTTGTTTGGATAAACTATCTGTGGTTCCATAACAACAAGGAAGGGAAACAATCTGAATCTGTACAGATCAAAACCAAACAGCCAACATAAATTAACTCTTAATATTTTTCATGCTTCATAGTTAGAGTCTGAGTCTGGAACTTCAACAAATATTTCAAAATAATCTCATCACAATATAGCTAATGGCCCAGGACACATTTAAATTGGTGCACAGAAATAAATGGAAATAGTAAGTCAAATGAAGAGCAGATGGTCACTCTAAACACTTCATTACCCTCCAACCCTTTTATTTCTAATGCAGAAAGAATAAAAGAACATTTACCATAGTCTACATTGGAAAACAAGCACTAAAACCTCCCTATGTGTTTCTCAAGTATTTAAAATACTAACCCAGAAACACTATACAAACTGTTAGCAGCTGTTGAGTTCATCCTTCTAGCAAGAAAAGAAATTATTTGTACTTATCCTTACATTTACTTTGCAAAGAGCCTACAGACTCAATGATGAGTATGTTCTCTCTTCTTCTCTCAACCTCCTGTCCACATCATTTAAGTTTTCAGGTCCATTTTTGTTGTCTTGCGTGAAACCATACAATCTTAAAGCATGGTGGTTTAACCTTTGAATTAATTATTTCACTGATAGCTCCCAGTGTTTCCCTAATGTCAGCTCTACAAATAGGAATGTTCACAACAAGCAGTCTTCACCTGCACCATTTGTGCCCTGGCAGACAGGGCACTTACATGAGTCAAGCTGGCTGAATGAGCTGCTGAGCCAGCCACAGACTCATGGCCACAGCCAGGAAATTGAATTTTCCTGGGGAAGGAACAGGACTGAGGAGCGCTTCAAATTTCTGACAGCTGCAGAAAACCACAGAAATTTTCTAAACTAGTAAGAGGGAATAGGACAGACAACTATGCTCAAGCCCCAAACCAGAAGGAAGCAGACCTCTAATGCTCTTTAAAGTGCCTCCCAGAAGAGACCCCTCACAGCTTGTGTAGCTAGCTGCTCCTGGGATGAAAATAAAACTACTTTTACAAATTGGGAAAACAGTGTCAGGTAAAGGAAAACCCACAAAACTAAAAGAAATCTGCTCTTATTAAAAAGAAATTTCATTAGGCATCATGCTAGTAATACAGATGATATCCACACAGAAAAAGTATAGATAATTGCTCAAGGACAAGATTGCAGATGAAAAGGGTGAGTTGAAACAGTTGGGAATTTAACAACAGAAGCCCTGAATTCCAAAATAGATTTATGCTTGAAGAAGGTGAGACACTAAACAAGGCCAGCCTCTCAGAGAAAGTTACATAAAAAGAGGTATTTACAGAGGCACTCCAAGTAGCAGCACAAAGAAGTGCATGAAGACAAAGCATGTGCAGAGAAGTAGAGATAGCTGTCCCCTTCCTGTTTCAGAAAAGGAACAGATGAACAATACATCCCTTACCTTATATATAGTTTCTAGTCTCTTCAGCTTATCAGCCTTTTTCTTCCTGTACCATCTTCTGCAATCCAAACAAAACTAGTCCGTCCTCAGCTTGCTCTTAGACATGTACTCACTTCCAAAATCTCTTTGCTCCTTTTCTTGCCTCATAGGAACTTTTTACATTACAGATGTTCTTTTTCCTCTTCAGGACTCCTACTAAGAGCCTGAAGCTACAGGCTTGCCACCCAGCACTCTAGGCTAGAACACAACCACTGGAACAAAACCCCAAAACATATCAGAAGTACACTGTTGACAAAAAAGTTCCTGTATTGTCAAATTGTTCTGTAAGTTTCCTTCTTATAGACCCTCTCCCTTCAAATCCATGGTGGTCTCCAAAGCTTCTCCAGTGTTCATTATCATACAGCTAAGCTCAGTGCAAACATCTGCTATGAAATGCATTTTTGTGCTAACAAACGAGAGGCCCC
This sequence comes from Corvus cornix cornix, assembly GCF_000738735.6. Taxonomy (NCBI): domain Eukaryota; kingdom Metazoa; phylum Chordata; class Aves; order Passeriformes; family Corvidae; genus Corvus; species Corvus cornix. Next base: position 87,655,126 of record NC_046333.1, read on the forward strand.
AGACACACTGACATTTCACATGGTTACTCTCCTAAGCACAGCTGTCTTTTAGTCCACTGCAAAAACGCTTCTGAAAGAACGCATGTGACAACCTTATCTTCTCCCCATCTCTCCAAACATATAAGCTCTCCATCAGAGAATTAGTACCAGGTGCTCTTACTTTTGTATCTGCATTATACTACTCTCATCACTGCCTTTCTCCCCCTCCCTGGTTGTCAACTCTTTGCAGCAGCACTCCTGTCATCCTGTCTGTATTACACTGAAAAATTGTATTGGTTTTCATTAATAACTAATGGAACTCACAAGCAGAATTTCTCTTACATATGCCAAAACAAAACACTGCTTATTGTCTCCCTTTTCTACTATGTACTGTTGTGATGTCTTTTATCTGTTATCTGCTGCAGATTTATTGGGGATGTTTGGCAAGCACATCAAGGGCCAAAAATTCCCTCTTCTCTCTCAAGAGCCTAACACTGTGCATTTCTGAAGCATGGCTGCAGTCATGCATGCAGACCCCACCTCATTTCTCTCTCTCTGGGGATGTGCATGTTCCTGATTCTGTATGTGATTCTACTGTGAATGCCTTTCACACACCTTCAGCGTACACTGCAGCAATGCATCAAGGCATATGGAACAGGGATAACATAATTAAAGGCCATTACCAGCAGACAACACATTGACTTCTAGCTGCAGCTGCTTAATCAGAGCTGTAAGGTACTCAAAAGGCATTTCAACGTGAACTGAAAGAGCAAAAATACCCAACCTCTTCTACCAACAGAGCTTGATCAGTTTATGAAAGGGATTACTGGCGCTCACAGGAACTCATGAATGTGAGAGGCCTTTCCCTTTCCAGTGTTGCAAAAATGCTTTTAACATTTTCCAGCAAGTACTCTAATTTTATGTTGTTGAAAGGTAACTTCTGCATAAAGAAGGCATATTACCAATTTTATAAGTGCTAAAAGCTTTAAAGAATTTATTAAAAATCCCATTACCCATGTGATGTAATGTATCTATTGAAGGGGGGTGTCTGTGTGTGCAACTCCTTCATCAGGAAACTTCTGGGCATGACCTGAATCCAAGTGTCTACATGCATATTAGTGCATTTCTCTAGAGTTAATATTCATTAAACATTATTTGGAAATCATGTGTGATATGGAAAAAAGAAAAAATGAGTTGCACTTCTGTCCTGGTATTTATAACTTTATCAAGCCAAATACACTAATCAATAATTATAAGACAGAGATGACTGCACAAGAGTTAATTTAACATTTATATGTGATGTAAGCATGGAGGCTAGACAGCAATTTTTGCCATGTTCATGCTACCCCAATAAGAAAAGAATACAACACTTAGGAGATCAGAGATTAGAAAACAGTATTGAAGAACATTTACTATTCCTATCCTGAAGTGTTTCCATAGCAGCCAAAACAATTATTAAAACAGATACACCAAAAGGAAGGCAAAGAAATAATATAAAAGCTATTCATCTGAAAATAATTCACAGAATTGAAGAGTTATATTTGACTCGTTGATTAATTTAATCATTAAACATTACATACTTTCTAATACATCACACAAGTCTTTGTAATGATGCCCACAGCAGCAGAGGAATTTATCAGAGCAAGAAGATTTTTAGAAAGAAGTATTTATAACAGACAACATGTTGACTGCTGTGGATTCACATCACAGAAAATGTAAGGTATCTTAGATCTGCTTTGCAGGATGAGGATTTTCAATCTGGAGGAAGCTTACCATTTGCTTCTTCTTTTATCCCATTTAAGACTACAGAAAGCCAAGAACACTCTATACATGTTCATTCTCCTCCTGCCCTCCCACAATTTATTAGAGAATACCATTTCCAACAGCATTAAGTGACATTAATTCCTGCTACTCTGGACAGTCCCACTGAATAGCCATCTTTCATATCTGCCCTTTAAGCTTTCATAAGATGCACCTAATTAAAAATCAAAGACTCAGTTTTAGAAATGTCAGCAATCGTGCCTTGGAGTTAAGAAAAATTTGGCTTTTTGGCTTTATCTGTGAGCCATCTATGTATTAACTGGCAGGCACCATCACTGCTGCCTAAATGTCAGTGCTCTTTCCTTGCATTCTTTCTCCAAGAACACAGCATCACCTACAACCAGTTTTTTCTTTCATTAGAGTCACGAGTCCTCCAGAAAAACAGAGGCAAGACTGTTTTGGCAACAGTGAGCAAGTGGCCTTCCATCTGCCCACAACCAAGTTGCAAACTCTGATCTGTTAACAGCCTCCAGTGTAAGCCAGAGTGCAACACAGAAGATACCGAATAGGTTCCCAATGGTAAAAAGAAATGCACAGACAGCTACGTGTGAGGGAGGAGCGATGGTTTCTAATGGAAGTGTTTTTCTCCTTGTGTCAGCTCTCATCACTGGATTTCAGATGTGCAGACACGTGGTGTCAGGTCAAGAAGAAGTAATGACACCATTTATGTTCCCCTTCCCATGGGAAATCACCCCACAGCAACAGAACTGGTCAACTGCCACTCACTCCTGTATAACAGATCCAGCCTTAATAGCATCTCACATTCAATACAGGGCCCTGAGGAGCTTGTGGGTTTAAAAAGCCATCCAGTGCATTATTCTGTTTAGAAAGAATACTTTTAAAGTACGTGATTCTTGCCTTAAGAGTGAAGAAAAAAGCCAGCATCATTAAGCAATCCTTGAAATTTCATGCAAGAAGCTGAGTACAGAAACCCTTATCCTGGGGTATCTGCAGTGCTCAGAATAATCTTATGTTGACATTCGTTTGGGGGCAGCTGTGTACGAACCAAGTTTGTGAAAGCCAGAGAACACCTACAAATGAAAGAGTACACAGCACGTAGAAGGGAAGGCTAGCAGATGGGGTAGCCCAAGGGCAGAGCACATGCAGTAAAAAGAATAAAGTGCAAATGCCCCAGAAGAAAGAGGGTGTGGAAGCACAAATAAAGAAGAAAGATGACTCTAGTTCACTACTGCTCTACAGCCTAAAGAAGAACATGCAGAGGAAGAACTTGGAGATCAGGGCAGATCTCCACTTCTGTTACCACCATAAACTGACCAGAGTTAACAAGATGTGTACTTTCTGATACAGACACTATCGCACAAATTATAACATTAACTGCAAAGATACTTATCAATTTACTGATGTAGGATTTCTTTTTCCAACAGCCCCCATACAAGAAAACATTGTGGCAGAGCCTGATACATTTAACTTGGACAAAAGTTTCAGGGTTTCAGTTTTATTTGAATATTAAAAAAGCCCATGAAACAGTAACTGGGAAAAAAAAAGGAGAAACCCTGATGCTTTTTTCTATGTATATAGCTAGTTTTCCTCCAGTCAGGCCTCTTCTGTCATTCCTTCACACAAGCAAATAAACCCCGTAGTCTTTGAAATCCAATAAACCTTTCAATTACTTCTAAATGAAGTCTTAGAGATAGCCTAAAAAGTTGTAGTTGCAAGAGTATTGTGCTCTAATATCAACAAGTTCCTTTTCCAACTGAAAGGGCAAGAGGGGTGCAATGTCACCGTGTAGTAAAAAGAGCACATTTTATAGATGTCGGTATCTCCTGAAATTAAGTGCTTGCAAACACAATCAGCAGCACAGTGAAATCCTCTGCAATCATCTCCATACTTGACTTCATGAGTAAGCTGCTCACTGATGATGAAGCCCATACTCCTTCCTTTTGATAAAATTTGAGCTGAAATGAGAGAAACCACCATACACTTTTTTTAAGAGATTCTACTCAATTCATTCAGCTTAACCAGTCCTGCACCTCAGCTTCTGAGTATTAAAGCACATTCTATTTCACGCCCTATTCCCATAAAATCTAGACCTGCAAAGCTCAGAGAAACTTTACTGATCAACTTCTATAAATGGTGCAACGCCTCTTTCAGTTTTTCTAACTCTCAGTGTGGGTGTTACTTTCTGTGAAAGAAAGGGGAAAAACATGAGGAACAGATATGCAATTCAACAGAACAGGTTTTAATCCTCAAAACACTGACAGCTATTACATGCTCCAAAGCCCTCCATCAGTCTAGGGATTTGGGTGAAAAAAAACCCGCCAACTTCTTACTCTGTCTTTGGACAAATGAGCTACAACCACCACATGTGCAGCTCACATTCTGAGAACGCTGGCAAGTCTAAGCTTCATTTGGAGGTGAGTTCAAGCAAGAATGCTCCTTTACTGCTTCTTTACTGCGTCAAGAATGCTCCTTTACAACTTCTTTACTGCGTCAAGCAGATATGTCCATACATTTTCAGCACTCAAGGACTAAGAGTGTCATTACCTCACTTTCTGATGCTACAAATCATCAGACCATCTCAAACGGACTCTAGAGAAAAATCTGACCTTTGATAAATCAGAGTATAACCTTAAACAAAATATTTACCAAGCTTATTGACACAGACCTCTATAAGTAAACCCTTAGCACACTGATAACAATCGTCAAGTCTACTTTATAAAAGATTGTGCTGAGATGCTAGGAGGAGTGCAGCAAGTTGTGAAGGAGATGTGAGGAGAGGAAATACATTACCATTTCAAATATCTGGAAATGTGCGATGTAGTCTGTAGGCAAGGGAGGCCTGATAATGCTGCAGCAAGTATCTCTAGGTGGCTCCGTTCACATACTTCTGTATTCACTTGTAAGAGTCTTACTCAATCTCTTCTGTTTCTTTTAAGCAGAAACAATAGGGTTGCCAAATTCCATGTTTTAGTGAAATGGTGCCAATATATACAGATGACAGCTAATATGAAAGGCACCTAACAAGAGTCTAAAGGTACTCCAAAAAAAACCTCTCTATTATACTGCTAGAGATTAAAGCAGTGCACAATTTCTCAGGTTGTTACACTCACTTCACTAAGTTCCCCCACCTGTTTTTTGAGACCAAGCTTAATGGCTGTTGACTATCTGGGCTGAAATGGAAAGAAGATTAAATGTTTTTCAAACATGATAAACTTCCATACTATTTCATGGGAAACTTAGGTTTCAAGAGGGAGGGAAAAGGTCAGCAAAAAAGGATGGGTGTTGAGTATTTAGCAGCTGTGAGGAATGGAAAAAAACAAAACTGCAAATTGCCGATACACACGGTGCAGCTGCCTTTAAGAGAGAGAAAAGGACACACAACGGGCTCTAGGGATGCTGAAACACCTACAAACGCGGCCCAACCTCAGCGAGCAGGCACAAACAACACACGCACAGCCCCACAGGCCGGCACCGTCCCTTCCTCATTCCTCCCGCACAGCGGCGGGAGGGGAGAAAGTTCAGCGCCGGCACGGTCCCCGCACCGACGGGCCAGGTCGGGCTGCACCCCCGGAGCCGCCGGGGCTTACCCCTGACCCCGGCCCCGCAGCCGGGTGCCACAGGACGGGCAGAGCGCCTTGGGCATCCCGGAGGGCCCTTCAACCGGCCCCGGCCGCGGGGGCGGTGGGAAACAAGAACTAAGGAGGAGAAGGAGGCAGCGACCCCCCGGAGACCCCCGCCGCGGCGGAGGCAGCCCGGCCGCGCCTCGCTCTCCCCGCGGCGCCACAGGTGCTGCGGGGCTGGGGGCTGCAAGCCGGAGGGCAGCGAGGCCAAAGGCAGCGCTGCCCCGCGGAGGCTCCGTTCCCACCCGGGCAGCACGTCGGGGTGCCCCCCACGGCCGGCGGTGCCGTCGGGCGGAGTCAGCGGGAAGCCCCCCGCACCAGCCGGGGAAGGCACAGGTAGCGCCCGCAGCGCGGGAACGGCCCCTCCCGGGAGAGGCGCCGCGGAAGGCAGCGCTGCAAGGGGCTGTTTTCGGCAGCGCAGGCGAGGAGGAGAGCGGGTGCCCACCTCCCCGCTGGCTCCGGGGAGAGGGAAGAAGGGCGCAGACGGCTCCCGCGAGCAGGACGGGGGCGGGCGGCGGTCATGGCGGGGAGGCGCGCCGCGCACCTGGCAGCAGGTGCATGCAGGCGGGGACGGCGGCGAGGGCGCCCGCGGAGGGAAGGACGAAACCAGCGAGGCTTTCCCGGCGAACGGCGCCTGTTGTGCGGCCGGGGGGGGCACTCGCAGGTGCCCGTCGCCAGGGAGGGGGGGACGATGCGGAGGAGGGGAGAGGGTAGCTGCAGGCGCCGTTTTGCAGGCGGCGGAGGTAAGCGCACGCTACTCACCGGCAGCTCCACGTTGACTTCGGTCCCGTCCAGGAGAAGGACGCGGCACTGCAGCACCGGCTTGCTGCCGCCGGCCGCCGGGATGTGGACGGGCACTCCGGCGCTGTGCACGACCCCTCCGGGGTGCGGCGAGGAGGGGAAACCTCCCGAGCCGACGGCGGCGGCGGCCGCTCCTCGCAGCCCCCCGTCCCGCTCGTCCCCCTCGCCGCCGAGTCCACCTCGCCCGGCTCCTCGCCCGTAGCGCTGCATCGACCGCCGGCCAAAGGTCCTGCGCAGGAACCGCAGCATCCTGGGGGCGCCCTGCCCGGCCGCTCACACCCCCGAGCCCGCAGCTCCGCGCCCGGCCCCGCGGCGCCTCCCAGAGCAACGCAGCAGCGCCGCCCGCCGGGAGCCAGCCCGCGCCGGGCGCCGGCCGCACCGCCCCGCCGCCCGCTCCGCCCTCTGCAGCGCCGCCCGGCAGCGGCACGGCGGGGCGGGGCGGGACGCGGCTCCTCCCGCCGCCGCGCACCGGGGTCCGCGACCGGCGTGGCGGGCAGGGGGAGCTGCTGAGGCGGGAGGCGAGCGGCCACCTGCGGGGTGGTCGGGGCGAGCGCTCCGCAGCTCAGGTGGGGAAGAGCCGAGCCGTTCCACTCCGCTCTGCTCCGCTCTTCCAGAAACTGCCCCGGCTCCGCGGCCGCTGGGGTGGTGCCTACGCGACGGCAGCCCCTCGCCACCGCCCCCGGGCCGGGGAGGGGAGCGTAGCGGCGGGGGCTCGGAGCCTCTCTGCCCCGGGCAGCCCGTGCTTCGCGCTGAGCTCTCCGGGGCGCCCCCGCCCCGCGTCCCCCCCCCGCGCCCGTCTGCCGCTTCCGCCCCTTCGGACAGGCGGAAGAGGGGATGGGGGAAGTTATTTGCGAAATAAAAAAAGACGAGGGGGATGGAGAACTGGGCGCAGGCAGAAGGACGGGTCTCGCCTGTGTTGGGGGTGGCCGAAGTGGCGGATCCCGCCGGGAGGAGGAGGAGGAGGAGGGCAGCGCACCGCCTCTCCCGCCGCCGCCTACATCCCTTGTGCACAGACACGTCTGCCCGGTGCGTGGGAATGCTCCCGCATTTGCCTTTGCGATCAGCGGGGTCTGGTGGTTTAAGGAAACCGCTGTGAGAACTTGGTCCCATGGAAAAAGCAAACCCCCCAGACCGCCCCGGGGTTTTATTCCCTTTCGCTTCTGTAGCTGTGAGGAAGGAGTACGGGTTTGTTTATCTGTCACAGAAAATCCATAGGTACAAATACTCTCACGGTCGCTCTGCCAAAAAGTTGAATATCTATGTATTCTGGCTCGGGTGGGAGCGCTTTTGCTGAATTGCTACGTATAAAATACTGGACGTGAATCATGTCTCACAGAAACAATCAGTGGGGCTAATTCTGTCACCTTATGGTCAGATGTGATCTGAGGAGCTTTGAACTGAAATAATTTGCTGCTTCTGAGGTGTGGGTTTGGGTTTTTTCTGCTGTGAATTTATTTCTCTTAACCTTACTTCCAGGCCCATTTACACAAGCATTGTCCTATTAAGTATTCAGAAAGACTGCCAAAATATCTCAGCTTGTCATTTTTTATTGAGACTTGATAGTATTAGGTAACTGCCTGCTGCTTCTGCATCCTTTTCCATGTTCCTTCAATGCCCTGGATCAGGTCTTGAAGTGTCTCATTAGCCAAGACCGTCACTGAACTGCATGATCTTTGGCAGAGATCTACCTGCAGCCCTTCTGCACTATATGGTTGCATAAAAGAGCTTTTATAGAAACAGAGTGGAAAGGTGCTAATCTTTGCCTGCTAATGTTCACAGTCAAAAGTAGACACTTACTACAGATTATAGGGGTTTTTTTCCGGTTTTTTTTTCCTTCCTTAGAAGCAGAATTTCAATTTTCTTTCATATCCTGAATGATGTAGCATACCTTGAGGTTCTTTCACTGCTTTGAACACTGTGAAGATATCCCAGTCCCATAAAGCTCGTTTGCATACCACAAGCAGCACAAATTATCTTAAGAATTGGAAATTCAGCAGAAATACTCTCGTCTCTTGAGGGAGCTACAGCAATTCTGGTGCAAAGGAGAGTGGGGTGGAAGAGAGGTCTTGCATCACTTGGGACTGGGCTGGCAGAAAACCGAGCAAGTCTTTTGCCGTGCTAAAAATCTTTTTTACTCTGAAGCTGTGAGACTTCAGCCCTTTGTCTCTTTCAACTTCTGTCATGGAAACAGAAGTCTGGTATTTTAAAATGCATAAACGTAGGCTTGACTTACATTAGCAGCATACCTGATACAGACCAATGGCCATACCCCAGAGGCAGTCCTGCATTTACAGAACTGCCATAGAGATGCTGAGGTCCCATTAAGTCTCATGTTAAGAAATACAAGGTAATTCTCACAGTAAAGGATCTTTTGGAAGGAGCTGGTGGTGGGAGGAAATAAAGCTGGTTCCTTAGTACCCAGCCTCTCGGAGTAAAACAATCCCACCGTTATTTTGTCTCATGTTACCAGCAGAGCTATCTTTAGCCCTGAAACAAAAACCTTGAGCAACTGTGGTACTGAGGATGCCTCGAGAAGTATTTAAACTAGCATTTATATTCAGATTTTTATTTCTATGTTTCACCCATTTACATCCTCTCTCCATTTTCAGATTGCCAGGCCCTGAAGGGGTTTGGTTTGCTGGCACCTGTCCTGCAGTCCCTCCTCAGAGTGCCTGCTACTTGCTTCTAATGAAAGGCACAAGCAGAAACTGCTGTGGTGCTCATCTATATTGTAGCTAAGGGCATTACTTTTAAATCTTTATCAAAATAGCCTTCCACTGCAACATCAACCTCCCATGGAATACTCCAGTGTCCACTAAGAGCCACGAATTGATTACTGCCACAGGAAAGGTGAAGGTGGTGACCTAGGCAAACCATTTTTCCTAACCCATATTGAAGTTCTGGTAGCAATCCCTGCCAGTAACCAGTCTTACCCACGGCTTTGCCATGGTTCTAAGCAGTGTGCAAATGGGAGAGCATTTACCAAAATCCTTACTTGTTGCAGTGGGGATACTGCAACACGCATATATCAAACCAGGAGTCCCGTGGAAATATATATGGACAGACAGATTCTTGCTAGATGTTTCAGAGATGTTTATTTCTCCAGCCGCATGGCCGGAGCTCTGCCGAGGAACTGTTCCAGTCACGGGACCAAGGGTCCTTCTGCCCGCGCAGGGAACACAAACCAACCAATGGGAACGAGGCTGAGCAGGGGCAGGGAAGCCCCGTGTCTGTGCCCTCAGGGCCCCTCTCCCAGGGCTACATGGCAGGGGAGGGACCCCAACACTTACTGACATCGGTGTAGTAGCAGCAAGATGGGGAATCGCTGGCCCTGTTGCTGCTTGTAGCTAAATAACTACATAAAAGTTTGATAGGCACTTTATTCTTGCTCTTTCATTCAGCATTTTGGTTTTGTACAAATCTTGTCTGGAAACTTTTGGAAAGCTTGGAAATGGAGGCAGCCATGTGATGGGGATGGGGAGCAAGCCACGAACAGTTCTGTGAATAGACTTCTCCTGCACGAGGCATGCATGTGCTGCCTGGACATCGGAGACCTCTTTCTTGTTTTAATTTCTGTCACTGCAATCACATTTATGGATTTTTCCTGGCCTGCCAGACTTTCACTCTATGCAAAGGAGTGTTCTAAATTTAATTTACATGCAGCTAGAGTTTCTTTTTCTGCAGTTTTGAAGAAATGTTATCTTTACTGAGTAAGTTAAACAGGCTTATATTTTGCAAGTTTCTGCCAGGGTATGTTTTGTTACAGTCATTACTTGGAGGAAACTTACATAAACAGATTCAAAGAGCAAGTATTGGTGCAAACCCAAATGTCTATGTTAATAAAACTGGGGAGGAAACAGAAACTTGAGGAGTTATGACGTACATTCACTCAAGCTTTCGGATATTCATTTTTTGGGGCTTGTTTTCTAAACATATAAATGAAATTAAACTTTTTGTACTAAAAATTTCATTAAAGGGGATACTTTTCAGCACTAGCATTCATTGGATTACAGCACTCATGTAGCAGATGGCAGTTCTATCTGTTTATTTTCCACAAAAGTGTGTCAGTTATATGAGCAGGTCTAATGTCTCTGGTTTTCAGGATTTTTGTATATCCAGATACAGATTTAGATCAAAATGCAAAGGTAATTCTGAGTTATGTGGCTAAGGATAACTTGCATTTCTAGTCCATGTTTCAGCTAGAGATCCCAAAGCACTTCATTTAAAAAAAGGAAAATGATGTAGAACTATTTCACCAACACTGAAATGCGGCAGCTGTTTAATAGCAGAGAAAAGTACTAAGAATCTCTCTTATGCAATTGTAATGGAAATCTATGTTTGAATAGGCAGAAAGTTATGCAAATCATAGGGCCACAATGCTGGAGCTAGTGGATGAATCCCTGAAAAATGTACCACATGATCATAAGTAGTGAGGACTTTCCTTGCTCTTCTCCAAGTGTTTCAAAAGTCCTTGATTAAGGAAAAAAAATTAATATGTCTCCATTTTAAATATCAGTGTTGCCGTAGGCATGACTTTTGGCAGCTATTGCTGTTCATGTTAATCCTTATATACAGAAAAAAATTACTTTTTTTGTCAGAATAAATAAAATAGTAGCTCATTGCAGAATAAATGTGTCCACTCAAAGAGCTGTTCTTGTATACCCAGAGAGGTTTGTTCATAAACATGTGAGAATAAGAACCTTTCCATTAGAAAATCTACAGAAAGAAAAGTTTCTTGCTGAGTGAACACTTTGCAATGCCTCCCATCCATCTAATAAGCAGGTTCAATATGACTTAATCAGATGTTCTTTCCTTTAGTGAGAATTTCATCAGGTTTTTACTGACCTCAATGCATAGAAATAATATTGAATATTATTTATATTCAAACTTATGATAAGGTTTAAAGCATTAATGAAAAACGTTTTCAATGCTTTGTTAAATTGTAAAGATAACAGATGCTCAGCTGAAAAATTGAAGCATCTTTCCACTGGTGAACTGTTTTGATATTAATCTTTGGTGAGCCTAGAAGACTGCTCAGAATGTTACCTATAAGCCGAAAAGAGTAAAGTTTGCTAGGAATATTTTCTAACAGTAATTATGTATCTTTTAATTATATCTCCACTGAAAATAGATATCCATGGCTTCTTGTGCTGTGCATGAATTAATAAGGTCTAAAATTTGCAACAAAAATACCTTTGACTGACACTGCAGTGCTGAATGGTACCTCGTATAGGTCTGATGGGGCAACAAACCACTTATGAGGAACTGCTGGAAACCTTCAATATGTATTAAAAATCGACTGAGCAAAAGGTGAAGGTTATAATGAACAAGCATCACATTAGATTTGGTCAATTAAAAGAAGCTTAAGTCAGATACTCTGGGTACTCCACTGCCTGGATGTTACACTGGCGGCAGAAAGGAGATCCCCTCCTCATTTGGAGATTTCAGCTCTTCACCTGTTGAACTGTTTGAGGGAACAAGAGGCAGGAGGTAGCCACGGCACTGTACTTCAAGAGGAGGAATTACTTGGAGGCAAACTAGTCAACAAATGAAGAGATGAGTCAATAAAACTAAGTATTTCTAAGGGAGCAAAAATGGAAAAGCAGCAAAAAAGAAAAATGTGAAGCCACTGACACGGCTGCTGAGTCAGTTTATCTGTCCTGAGTCTACCAGTAACAAGAAAACAGGAAGGAAAATCAGAACTGAAAGACTGAACCATTGGGGCCAATAGTTTAAATAAAAGCAATTTTTTAAAAAATGCAGGTTTTATTTCTAAACTTACATTATCTAGCACAGGTTTTGCTGAAACCTGAGGGATGTGGAACCAAACTGTTGACATATTACAAAGTTGTTTCATAAAATAGAAATGTTCTGTAACTGTTGTTTTTTAGAAGCTGCATTTTCCTGAACAGCAAACAGCTCATTCTAGGAGCATATTAATTAAAACGTTATCTATAGCTGACTGATAACCTGAGTATAGAATGAAACAGCACCATTACTTCCAAATGAACAAGAATCTGCCACACTAGTAAAACTGCATTGGTGTTTGAAAGAGGAAAATTGTAGAAGGACTGAATCACTTCCTCACCCTACAGCATGGCTTTTCATTTCTGTTGTGTGGCATAACTAGGGGGAAGTGTACGGTCCCCTTTTGTGTGTATATGGACTTCAGCTTCCAAGATTGATTGTCAGACACAAATGCAAATTCATCCCAGTGAAAAAAAGTGAAATCTATCATAGGATTGGAAAGCAATATCTCTTCATAATATATGACCTGGAGGGGAAAATATTTTAGAGATTTTGTGACTGAACAGCTACTTATCACTTAAGTTTCCTGACATGCTACTTTCCTACTGAGTTTGTGGGGTTTTCATTTCATAAGAACTACAGCACCAGCTAAAGGAAATCTATTTGGAATCATTCTCCCCCCCTTCCCTTCCTCCATCAAATATTAATAATACACATGTACTGTCAACAGAGACTGCTTCTTGCCCAGCATTTTCCTCTTTTTATTGCCAGGCACTGTGCCATGCACACACTTTCCTGTGCCATCCTGCAGTGATGGCATCAGAACACTCTCATATTCTTTTGAGCCTGTTTTCTTTCTGTTGTCACATAAACACATTTTTATTTAACAGTATTTTTAGTCTCTCAGGATCCTCTGTCAGATGATGGTAGTGTAAGGTGGAGAGAGACCACAGAAAGGGTTGTGATGCTGCTGAAGGGTAGAAAAGGGTTCATATTGTCTTTGCCTTGAGAATTTCCCATGCTTATGGCAATTTCCCAGTTGAAGTCACTGGGAAAAACTTCTGGCAGGTTTTCAGAAGCCCTTTCCCAAAACCAAAAGTAAAGTCATGTAGACTGGCTGGAGTATGCAGACAGATCAGAAAGATCCTCCTTACATTACTGGAAGGAAATTTGTATCCTGCGAATTTATCAGGAGGAAACACAGTGAATCCCAAGCATGTAGAGAAATAACTTTATTTTTCTTATCTTTCTAAAGTCAGTGTACAGAAAGGTATGTTTCCTCTAAAATACAAACATGAAGGGCTGCTTCTGCTCAGAAGACATGGCTGCATAGTAACACACAGCAAAGTGCTGGCCACTACATCTTGAGCAGGAGAAGTTTAAAAAAATATAAATTAATAATATTGTAAGTGTCCTTTTATGTATACTAAGATTTAATTATAAAGAAATGTTTTTATATTTTCATAAGAAAGTTTGATAACTTTGGCAATATTATAACATGTTGCTGAAGCAATGGAAACAACTATTTCTTTCTTTAGCTCTATTTCCCTTAAGTGTAGTCCAAGTTACAGTGCAGAAGAAATCTGTCTAAAAATCAAGTCACTCTAAAAATGAACATGACTGATACAGAGAGCTCTGCCTGAAATGAACAAAAAAATTTACATAGCATCATTTTTATAAGAACATTAATTCCCATAGTTATTTTCTCCAAAATACTTTGGCATGCCTTCAGCCACACCTAAACTCAGTTGACTGGATGCAGATTTCTTTCAAAAGCAATGGCATGATTCTGACTCCTTTACAAGTTTGAAAGTATGAACTCTTCTAACATTTGCAGCACAGAAAATATCTGTCTTACACCCTGACAGTAGGACCACTTGCAGACCTGAAAGTCACTGGGCGACTTTAGGTGAAGACTGGAGATTTGTGGAGTGTTCCTTTCTTGTTCACTGGTGTGAAGCCATGCAGAGAGAATTTTGCTGGGCTAGACAGGATTTTTTTACCCTGGCAGCTCATAAAAGAGTAAGGCATGTGTCATTCAAATTATTAAGATGTAGTGAAAATTACTAAGATGTAGTGAAAATAATCATAAGCCTATTTAAATGTAAGTATTTAAATGTAAGTTCTTTTATATTGTGTATAAGATCATTGTGTTAGAACTCTTAGCAATTAAAAAAAAAAGTCTGAGCCAGAAATAAAGAAAATGTTAGTAGTTGTACCTCACTGTAATTCCTTTTCCTGCTGAAAGCACAACAGATGTTTGATTCCAATGTTTACAGTTTTAGAGGCAGGCATAAAAAAATTGTGCTAACAGGCAGGCAACCATAAGTATTCTCTGTTTGGATATTTAAGTATTCTCACCATCATAGATGAGCAAAATTAAATGGGAGAATAGACTGGGCTGTAAACATTTGTCCATTGAGGTTGCCTTGCATGATGCAAGAGGATCAGTGATAGGGTGAGGGGTACTGACTGCTCCCCTCCTGTGCTCCAAGGAGGTGAGGGGACATTTTAAAGAGAGGTGGGAAGAAAAGAGATTTCAACTCTTCTGAACCTGGTCCTCCACAGGGGCATACCAACATGTTAACATCTTAGCCAGGGCCTGAAACTTATCCCAGAACCATTGAGCCAAACACTAGCAGCTATCAGCTTGGAACCCCGTAATGTTTGAGTTCCATTGTGTCCAGACTAGGATCCTATTTAGCAGAGAAATGGAGTCAATATTGTTCATTTGACCTGACAGAAAAAGAGTTTCAGCGCACTACTGGAATAGCTCTTGAGCGTGGAGAAACGGACTGCTTACTTTTTGTCAGGAGCTCTAATGTCTTCTCAGGCTTTGCTGGGAGTTTAAATTAAACAGTGAAAAAACCCAGGGTTTTGTGGTTTTTCAATGTCTTTTGAAATTGCTGAGCAGGTTTATACAGTTATCCAGGAAAGGTAAACAGAAAGTTACTGGATTAGGTTTACATGTAGGCATTGAGATAAAGCATTATGATTGAAATCTTGTTTTCACCACCATCTCTCTTAAATATTAGCAGCTGAAGTTGTGTATTCTCAGCAATTAATGTTTAATTGCATTTGAAAACTGGAGCAGAGAGAGACTCTCAAGCACAGAGCAGCAACAAGTACATCCAGTGACAGAAGCTGGCAAAACCCAAGTCAGAACTGAAGTACAGACAAATGCTGCAGTCTTCAGTGATGGCAGAGCCCAGGCTGTAGGCAGCTGTTGGATGCTGTGGGAAGCTGGGATTGGGTCCCTCCCCAGACTGTGGGAATACCAGTGCTGCATTTGCATAATGGCGCAAGCTAATATTAGGAGTGGCTGGGCTCCTGAGCAGGAGTTTACCAAGGGTTCTTTCACTGTGGGAGGAATACTCACCTCTCAGGTTAAAAAAGAAAATAGGATGGAAAAGGTGTTTACTTGTTGATGCACATGTTCTTTCAAAGACCAGCTTCTCAGAAAATTGTGTTTTGGATGAATGTGGCCAGCCCCCTCAGCCAGTCAGACAGTTTCTGTGAAACACCCGCTTAGGCATGGGGAGAAAGGTAATCCTGTTTTATTTTCCAGGAGCAACAGAAGAAATGAAACTGTGCATAGCCATGCCTACTGTCACCATGTGCTCTCTCTGACTGTCATGCTCATCACCCTTCCCTCAAACTCAGAGGCTAAGCATGCATTTTATTCTTTCTCTGACCCAATCATGAAAATTTTGGGTTTTCTTAAGGGTGAAAATTATGAATTTTTCTAGCACATTGAATAGAAAGAAATTCCTTTAGAGGCTTCAGATAGCCCAGAAAGGAACACTGCCATGTATAAGTTAGAACAGAGGTGTATCTCTAGAAAGTTATCTCTCATCTACCTATGTTACAAGGGCCATCTTCATCCTGCGTGGTGACATAACTCCCTGCTTGCCAAGATCAAATGTGTAGCTGAGGTATTTATTCAGGTCCTAAAATGTATCTATACCTGCCTGGAGGCACATCTACACAGACTAGAGAGTTGTTTACCTAAAAAGAATGAAACCCAGAGCAGTATAGCCTCCTCTGGTAAAAAGTCAGACAAAAAAATCCCCCTCACTTGTGAGGACTGAAAACCCTTCAGGCCTGGTTTCAGGCAAAAACCTCTGCAGATAAGATAAGATAAACCCGGCTGCAATCCCAAACTGAATCCCAAACTGGAGTTCTGCCCAGCCAACTGGGAGAGCTGGGAGCTGTGCAGGGGTAGTGCCTCCAGCTCTGAGATACAGAGGACACATCAGAAAGGGTGAGAAGTGCTCCCTGGCTGCTTCTGCTGGTGGATGAGCAGGGAGATAGCCGCACTCCAGATCTTACATAACCTTTAGTATGAAGTGAAACCACTGACTAAGCAGACACTGCAACCTGTGCTATACCAACACCCAGCTTTCCACAGCAGGAATACATCATGACAGACGGGTGGCTGGGCTGCTGGTGGCGGTGGGTGGCCTTGAAGTCCCGTCCCAGGTAAAGCACATCCTAAATGCTGATGCAGGACAGAGCTTATGATCATGCTAGCAAGAGTGGTGGCCTGCTGGCTGGAATCATCCTACTGCCTCCTTTGGCAGTCATAGTTAATAGCACAATTACAGATCTCAGCTATCAGCTAATGTATAATTTTACAAATCTTAATCAGCAGTTGATGAGAAGCCCATTGCCAGCATGGAACCTGGCTCTTCACCCATCAAGCAGCAGGGCTGTCTAACATCCCACATCACAGCAGGAAAATGGCCCTTTCTAGTTTTCCTAAAACAGACTTGGAGGAGACTTTTGGAGGTATAAGATAATTCAAAATGAAAAAACCTCAAAATTAAAGAATTGATGTTTAAAATAATTAAAAATAAAATAAATTAATCTGACAATATGAACTTGGTAAAGAAAAGAGTAAAGCTCCGTATAATAAAGAATTATAGGACTGCTTTTCTATTCTTTCTCTTGTCTCACTGGTGGTGTTGTAGAAGCATGGATGAGAGTTAAAGCTCTACTAGTCTTTGTCCTGAGAAGTGTCAGGAAAGATGAGTGCCTGTCCTAGTCCTGTGCTTGTAATGAGTTGTATTGCCTTTTTTTCCATCCTTCAGTGGTAGGCAAGATCTGATATCCCGTCTACAAGCAGAAAAGGAGTAGTCATGGTGATATTGCTTGCCTACAGGGATGGTTGGTCACTTTTTATTGGTTCAGAATCAGCCCTATTTGTGCATAGGGAACAGGAAAGATTGCTCTCTCAGAGCAGAGTTGGTTGCTAGCTCAAAGCTTGTGCTGGTCCTGAAAGCAGCACTCTGGGATGTAACAGCTCATCAGACCTCTCCACTTAGGAAGGTTGGTTCTCTGCCCCCCTCTTCCTTTCCTTAGGAAGAAGAGAGTATTGTGTGGGTCACTCATATGAAGAGAAAGGGTTCCTGTGTCTGGTCATAGAGGAGTTATCATTCTCCTCTTCCTTCTGTCCCAGAAGCATGAGAATAGATGACATGTTGTGGAGTGAAGGGTGTGGTTGAATAGCAGGGGTCTTTTGTCAAGTACAAAGCAACTACAGCTAAGTTATACTTCAGCTTGCCTTTTCTGGGTGGAATTAACAGAGTTCATGTGCACTCCCTCAGTCTATTTCTGGGCTTTGCTAGTTTATGTAACAAATCTTTCACATCAGTTTGGGCCCAGATCCCGTAAGAGTATTCTGAGCAGATTTGAAGTTTGGGTGATGGTCACAAGGAAACAGAAGTAAATATACAGCCAGGAGTGAACCAATGGCAGAGGAATGGACTGGATGCCTTTGCTAATGATAGGATCTGCAATTTTATCTGACTTGACTGTTCAGGAAAGAGTGACGGGAGTGTGTGAGAGCTACCCACTCAGTGTGCCAATATGCAGACACCTCACCTTTGTTTTTCTGAGCAAGAGCTCTGTCATCTGATAACACCTAAAAATTATAAAATAAAATGAACCAAGAGGCAGATATAAAACCTCACAGCAGCACTGAACTTTGCACAGTTTAATTAAAATGCGTAATTGGATTAGCAAACAATAATTTGGATTGTTAGATATGCCATATAACAGTTTTCAAATGCATGATGAATTTCAGCAAGTCCAAATTCTCTCTGTTAAGTGGGGCAGCAGTTGAAGTGCACTTATTGTTCCAAAATATAGCTTGGAAACAACTTTCTGAAATCTTTATTGGAAACAAACAAACAAAAACGGGGAACAGGCTGTCCCATCCCTGAAAGTGTTCAAGGCTGGGTTGGATGGGGCTTTGAGCCACCACCTGTTGTAGTGGAAGGTGTCCCTGCCACGGCAGGGGAATTGATCTAGATGATCTTTAAGGTCCCTTCCAACCCAAACCATCCTATGATTCTATCATGATTCTATGATTCTCAGGAGCACTTGAAAAAAACAAACCAAATCAAATAAAAAAAAAAGCCTCGACAGGAAGTTTTTTGGCAAAGTTCCAGGATTGTTAATAGTATCTACTAACTTCTTAAGCTTGACCTATAGCTCACATCAGCTATAGGTATAGATTTTTCAGGTTGGACTAAGCAACTCTGCTTTGAAAATACATGTCCATATATGCCACGTCAGGTACCTAAACTGAGTAGCAACATCAAACACTTAAAATCATTAGTCTTGGTCTGTGGTCATTGCTCTGACTCTGTATCTGCTACTCTAAACAATCTTGCAATTAAAAAGATATTTTGCTAATGCTTAAACTTGAGAATACCTGGGAGCCAAGGTGTCCACAGTAGAATTAGCAAACAAACAGCATGGATTCAGCTAGGTTAGTGGCTGCTGATCTTTCCAGACAATAATCTTCCATATCTGACAAAAGACAAACTGATTTATGTGTTTGACATTTTGCAAACATGGTTAAAATGTAAAGAATGGGAACACAGTAAGGAAGTCTGGCACTCATCAGAATACAAAACCCCAAAGCCAATCATATGTCTGATTCCTAAAGAAAGGCCTAGGAGCTGGAAGAGCTGCAAATGAATTTTCACTATAGAAGCTTGCTGGAAATGTCACCGAAATATGATTCCCAGTAATTATTCGTAGCCCCGGACAAGTGTCATTGTTCGTGACCAGCAGTGTGAAAGTAACATAAAGTGAATATGTGGAATTCTGTCGAAAACAAACAGCTCAACATTATTTGCTCAGCTAGTGAGGAGCATTGTTTCTGTGAATACCAGCCATAATAGAAGTCTGAGCACAATATTTCAATAATAACTTAAATAATCTTTGATCAAAGAGCAACAGGGTGGTGCTAAGAGCCAGACAGATTAAATCTTCCTCAGAGAAGAATACGGAGTCCCAGACCTCACCACTGCTCCAGATGAGTCGACTGGAGGGACTGGTCTTTTCTCATGAGAGGGATGCAACCAGGCAGCATGTGAGCAGGGAGGGAGAAGAGTAGGGCCACGTTCCTTGGGCAAGGCTGTGGTGACACCTACCTCTGCAGGTGTAGAAGAAGGACAATGAAAGATCCCCACAGAGAGGCACGATGTCCCCGCACTGTCCCTCTGAGTGCCTGACTCCTGCTCTCTGAGGGACCAGAGACACAGCTTGGGTCCCAGTCCTGCCTGTCATGGTGCTGCTTTTGTCCATCCACTTGCTCAATTGCTCAGTGTAGCTCACAGCAGTTAATTCTTTCCTGACCCAGGAAGTAGCAAAGGAACTGAAAGAAAGATGTGAGGATGAGGGTCATCACCTGCTGCATGCTGTAAGGTGCAAAATGAAAGACAATGTCCAGATGGACAAATACCTGTGAGACACTGTGTTTGCATGGATTTATCTGATAGTCACCCCTCTTCTGAGTGCTGCCAGATGCCCAAAGCCTTGCTGTGTGGCTATCCAGCATAGAGAAAATAGTGACATGAAGTCTGAGTGCATGTGAAGAGCTGGATACAGCAGGCAGGGCAATCTCTTCCATCCCCCTGCAGCATACTGTGGAGACACTGCTTGCTTCCCTGCAAGAAACTCTGCCTCAGCCACCTCATGCAAGTTATAGGCCATGGCAGAGGAGTGGCTGTGTGGTGGCAGCAAAACAGAGCAGCTCCATCACAAAACTCTTGTTCACACCCTAAGGAAAAGGCATTTGGAGGCAATTCTGTCACCTTATAATACCTGCCATTGCAGTACAGAAATTCTTTGGTTTCCTACCTGTAATCTGTATATACCTGTGGCTTTCTCTATCCACAGAAAGAGAGGATTAGAAGGGATACTGTTCCTTGGTATCGCAGACTATCCTACCATCTGGATTTGTACTCCATTTTAAGGTGGATCTTGGTAAATCAAATATGTTTGCTGTCTGAAAAATAAAAAGAAGGTGGGAAGTGAATGTAAGAGGGGATTTCATCAATATCTCTAATTATCTGAAGGGAGGGTGTAATGGGGATGGATCCAGGCTCTTCTCAATGCTGCTGAGCAATAGGAGAAGAGGTAACAGGCAGAAACTGGGAGCAAGTTCCACCTGAACATGAGGAAGAACCTCTTTCCTGTGTGGGTGACCAAGCACTGAAACAGATTGTCCAGAGAGGCTGTGGAGTCTCCCTCACCGGAGATACTCAAAGCCATCTGGACACAATCCTGTGCCATGTGCTCCAGGATGACCCTGCTTGAGTAGAGAGGTTGGACCAGATGACCTACTGTGGTCCCTTCAACCTGACCCATTCTGTCACTCTGTAAGTGCTGCACACCAGTCTGCTTAGGAAGAGGCACTCTCAAAATGAATCCTGCCTGCCTAAGACTCAAGCCCTGCAATGCTTGTTTTGAAGGTGTACAGAATAGCAATCTCCGGTGTGTACATACAGATCCTGAGTTATTCCGGCAAGTCTGGCAGCACCACATCAGCCAGCTTAACTAAATAATCTACTTGTTCTTAGTGCTTTCCCTCATTAAAGCATTTTACAAAACCTACCTTAATTAAAGTTCACAGCAGTCCTGTGAGTTAGCAAAATGTCATTATCCCAATTTTACAGATGAAAAAATTGCAACAGAGAGGTGAAATGCTGTGCTTGAGGGCACAGAAGGAGACAGTTTTAGGGGCAGGATTAGCCATTGGGTACTCTTGGTTCTGTGCAGCATAGGCAGCCTCCAATGGCTCTCAGAGATGCTGAAAACACTTCTGTCCCCCTAGGGCTCCTTTGCAATCTGTGTACTGTCTGTAAGGTGACAAAGGAGACTGGTCTGGGATCTGCGTGCTGACATCTCCTGTTATCCCGTACCTACCTTGCAGAACTAGGCTGTGACAGGCATGTGCTAAGGAGAAGGAGAAAATCAGCAACATGACCTTTCTTGGGCTATTGTGCAGTCTCAGAGAGCTGCTCTGTGAACAAAGAGGGGGCACAAACAATTCAGAGCAGTCTGAGGCTGGGCCAAGCCACAGCAGGCACTGTACCACCTTTGACCGCTGCTGGATTCCAGAGGGCTCAGGACTTAATCCCCAAACCATGCTGCCTTGCTGAGCCAAAAACCTAATGGTGACCACAAACATCCCAAGGATGTCTACAAGCAAGCTGAAGCAAACATGGATCCAAACGGTGTGACATTTGCAACCCATCTGGAGTGGTGCAGGGGGCAAACTTCTGCTCTGAGTCATGCAGCAGAGATGTGAAGCTGGGTCTCCCACCTTTTGAGCCACCACCCTAGCCAGAAGGCTCAGATGTGTGCAGCTAACACTCCTACACCTTCCATTGTCATGTAAATATTAAGAAGGTTTTATTTTTCTTAATAAGAAAGGAAAACCTCGTTCCACATGTTAAAAAAATACTTCACCACAAAGCAGAATCATCACCTGCTACTCAGCTGAACATAAAACATTTGGGTCAAAAGACACCTCAGGATGTCTCTAGTCCCACTTCCTGCTCAAAGCAGGGTCAGCTCTGAAATCAGACCAAGGTGCTCAGTGTTTTATCCAGTTGTGTCTTGAAAGTCTCCAAGTATGGAGATTGCACAACAACCCTGGGCAACCTACTCTAATGCCTAATTTTCCTCATGATGATTTGTTTTTCCTTATATCCAGTTGGAACCAGTTGGACTGGTGTCCTAGAAAGTAGTGTGTTGTTTCACCTGTGGCTACTTCCAGATTTTTTTTCCTTTGTTTATAGCCCTGCTTTAAAAAATAAAAATAAAAATTATTATTATTATTATTATTAATAATAATGACCATGGAAACTTTTTAGTGTGGATTTTAGCACCGTAGCACTCTGTCAAGATCTCAAGCTGAAGGCTCATAATTACATCAGAAATATAATAAGAACATTTCTTCTTTTTTTTTGTGACAGAATGCAGCAACTTTTTAAAAACTCCAGCATTATTTCATTTTCCTCCCTTGTTTTTATGAGACACTACTTTCATGTCCCTGTATTGGAACACAGATCAGAGGTCTTTTAAGCTCTCAACTCTGCATCACGTCTTAATACCCTAAGGCATATGTAAGGTGATTGTGATTTACTGCTGAAATTCACCTATTATATTCATGTTACATCAGTAATATTAGTCACCTGTTACTTTCTTGAAATTCTTTTATAGAAACCTAATACTCAAATTTTCTTGTGAAGTTATTTCTGTATTTACTTCCCTGACTTAGGGGGAAGGGGGAGAAAAACGCTTAGTGCAGGATCTAACCTTCACCTGAATCACTTCTCAGTAATTATACATACACCGAAGTCAAGAACTGTGTGTGCCATGCGAATGAGGGAGCTAACACGAATCTCATTTGGCTTTGTTCTGACAAACCACACCTTAATCCTGTTTGGAGTAACCCTAACATTTATCTGGTTGTGCTTGTAACTGTGCATGGCATAGCTGTGAAATACTTTACTGTGTTTACTTTGTTCGGTGTGCAGCAGTTATTGCACCCACCTGCCAGACAGACCTACTTACTCCATGGATATATTCCTTTGTCTGGCAAACAACAGAAATGTAGCATGGAGTCTCTCAGAAACTGATGGACGAGAGAGAGGAACTGGGTATAACTGATACAGGGTTGTGCCAAAAGTGATGCCAGGCTATTCTGCCACTGGTATCTTCAGGGGGGGAAGTTAATGAAAGGACCTTTCCCATGGAATGAAACACAGAGGGATACTACGCTAAAGCTGCAGTGGTTCAGCCTTCAGACGCTAGCATTTGCTCATGCATATTGAGGTCCGTGCCTCCTACACCTCAGACTGCAGATGAAAGCGTAGTAATCAGTGGCAACGTTTCCTGGTGAGCGCTGAAACCCCACTGTGAGTCATCCAGGACCTTGCTCTGTTTACTCCTCCCTTGTGAGTTCCTTGTTGCTGTCACTATCTGAAACCTCTCAAGTTTCATCTGACCTGCACTGCATCAGCAGGAGGAGAGCACGAGGGGCAGCCAGCTCTGCCGTGCTTGGAGGGAGAAATGAAGCAGGGCAGGCTGACTGGACCAATGGACTGAGATCCCTGAGAAGCAAAGGGAGTCGTACTGAACTGTGGCTCAATGGCTAATGCAGAGCAGCTGTCATGACTTGTTCTGGAGAATACATGACTTTTGTAACTTTAATTGTTCCTTTCTCCCACCCCCCTCCTTTTTTTTCGTGTTTTCACTGTTTCTTCACCTTGTTGGAGATCAGGGAGACAAAGCCATGAGCTGGCTTAGGCACTGCTTAGACCACAGGTGCCACAGTGACGCTGCCAAAGGAGCTGGCTGAGTGGAGAGGTGAATTTGCACTGATGTCCCTGCTGCCAAGGCAGGCCTGGGAGAGGGCTCAAGCCTAACTCGGGTTTGCTCACGCGACCTGCGGTGGCTGCAGTGTAGACATATGGTCTGTTTTACTTGAGGCCAAAAGAGACAATTATTTATAACTCAATCTTAGGCATGCGACTGCACTCTTTTACTTCTCACCAAGATGAGTAAGACACAATAAGAGCGTCTTATTCTCATGCTCTCTTTTCTCCCCTCCCTCGCCAAAAGAAAGATTTTGACTGTTTTCTGCTATCCTTGTTTTGAACAATCATGTGATTTCATCGTGAAAGTGTCTGATGTGAAAAATACCTGACTATACTTTGACATAAGTAGACAAATAACTAGTAGGATGAAGTCCCTGCATTTGTAAACACAACATCATTGTTTAGTGTTCAAAGTTCTGCAGTGAACCAGCTATATAACCACTAGTATTTCACTGAAATTTAATACAGATATTCTTACCTGTTTTTGTGCACATACCCTCTTTGGACAAAATGGTCAAGTGTTGGGGTCTCCCCCCCTGCCATGTAGCCCTGGGAGAGGGGCCCTGGGGGGGGAGACATGGGGTTTCCCTGCCCCTGCTCAGCCTCGTTCCCCATTGGTTGGTTTGGGTTCCCCTGCGTGGCCAAGGACCCTCGGGTCCCGTGACTGGGAGAGTTCCTCGGCAGAGCTCCGGCCATGCGGCTGGAGAAATAAACATCTCTGAAACATCTACCACGAATCTGTCCATATATATTTCCTTTTACTTCTAGATCCATTTCTTTCTGTGGCTCAGAGAGCCACATTTCCCACGATTCTTCCATAGTCCAGAGAGAATATCCAAACCAAGATGAGAAGAGAGAGGTCTAGAGAGGTTTTTACTCACGAATTTTCCTCAGGGATCGGTGTCGTGCCCGCATTCCCCCACCAGTTTGTTACAGCGGGGATTACTGTAACACGCCTATATCAAACCAGGAGTCCCGTGGAAAGGAAATATCTATGGACAGATTCTTGGTAGATGTTTCAGAGATGTTTATTTCTCCAGCCGCATGGCCAGGGCTCTGCTCAGGAACTGTTCCAGTCACGGGACCCGAGGGTCCTTGCCTGGGCAGGGGAACACAAACCAACCAATGGGAACGAGGCTGACCAGGGGCAGGGAAACCCTGTGTCTCCCCCCAGGGCCCCTCTCCCAGGGCTCCATGGCAGGGGGAAGGGACCCCAACAGTCAAGGGGAGCCCGTGTCCTGCAGGCCTTTGATGTTTAGGAATGACATCCTGGTAAATGGGACATGCAATCCTATAATTTTGTTACACATCTAGAGTGAAGTGATATTTTATTAAGTACTGAGAAGAAAAAAAATCAAGAGTATTGTGGAGTTTCCCCTAAATTTAGCTGTGAGGATCTTATTTGTGCTGCCCCTGGCACCTCATTTCAGAGCCCAAAATACACTGAAAGCACAGAAATAACTTCACTAAAGCTCATAAAAGGGGCAGAGTGACACACTGATAGGAACCCCAAAGTCTGCAACCCTGAGAGGTGGGAGCAGTGCACATAGCAGCTTGTGAGAAATGCTGTGCCAGAGCTCTTGGTGATTTGTGTAGCCTCAGAGGAAGAGTTAATGAATTCTCTCTCTCCTGCATCAAGAGTAGCTAGGAAGCAGCAGTAAGCACATTGATGGCCGTCACCCACAGACGTGCACAGGGCTTTCCCCAAACAGAGCTCAAAATGAATTTTGCTGAGTTAATATACGTTGTGCCTGAGGCCAGGTTTTGACTTCTGAGTGGGTCCCGGCACTGTGGGTAGACTCCTTGAAGTCAGTGGGAGTCCACGCAGAGTAATGTGTTACCCACCACAAGTAAATGCATCACAACATGTTTCAAATAATATTCGAGGGCCCAAATCCAAAAAGCACATCTCCAGCTGCTAGAAACTGCATCAGAAAAGGAGTTTCCCTTATTTCAATAGAATCACCTGCAAGGATAAAATTGCCCACATCCATAAACTGGATCAGGACCTTGAAGTGTATTTCTCCTGGAGCCAGGATTGAGTATCTGCATTTTTGTGAGCATAACTGAATATTGTGCATGTGCTGAAATCACAATAGACCCAATTTCTTGAATCTGGAAGAAGGCCCACATGCCTGCTTTCATGCTCTGCCCTATTTTCATGGACCAAGTACCTGCTGTAGGAAAAATACACAAAAGAAACAGGAAAACCCCTGAACCTTCTGCTTGGGGCAAGGCTAGAAATGTTCCAATTCCCTGGGGTTTGTTCCATACCCAGTAATGAAGTGCACTCTTAGTCCATAAGATGTATATTGAAAGAAAGCAGATTATACAGTGGCATATCTTATTTGTCTCTCCACAAAAACGAAGGCATATTTTACATGTTATATGTGAACACAGAAGGGTTTGAACCCCACTGCTATTTTATTAAAATTATGATTTGAATTATATATTATTTTCATATCTGTGGTGAAATATTTTTAGTTAGGAAAGAAGACTTATGTAAGAAAGTGCTTATACCTGTAACTCCAGAGTGCTGGGGCATGTAGGATATATTAGGCACTTTTGGTCATTGAAGTTATAGATTCTCTTCCTCAGTGTGAGGAAAGAGTGCATGGGGAGTCAGTTATCAACAGAGGTATCTATCACAAAACAACCTCTGTGACACTATAATAGTGGTTCCAAAAAATGAAGTCTGAGAAAGGTAATTTCTGTCTCTTCCCTTTCCATGTCCCTAAATTGCCATCTATTTCATACCTATTTGAAGGTAGGAGGTATCATCTGCCTTTGATCTTTAACAGGAAAACTCAGAAACAAATGACATGGTATAAAGGACATTTTTAATGGATACTTGATGTTTCCCCAAATAAGTGCAGCTTGAAGAAGCAGAGGTCAACAATGAACACGTGGTCTAGAAATCTGTCTTTGGACAGCAGTGCATAATTTGCATTAATTATGTCTATAGCCATTACATATGACACTAGTCTAGGCTTCACAAAGCAAATGAGATGCTATATTTGTATCAAGAGTATTGCTTTGTCTGCCAGTGAATTGGACTCTCTGTCTTTGATCAGAGAACTTTTTGATCAGGTGTCCAATAGCCATGTTTTTCACAGCAAAATTTCTCTGTTTAAAGCCTTTAGCATTGCATGAGAGCATTCAGCAACCTGGAAATGATTATATGTTGATGGTATTCAAATGATGTTTGAAATGCTGAGGTGCATTTTGATAAGTAAGATTTGCAAGCTGTGGTTAGTTATACATACCAAAAATAGCTTTTTAAGGATGTTCAGCCAAATGGTTTGCTTTTATACAAGAATATACACAGAGACCAAACCAAGAAAATTTTAGATTTAGTCAGGAAGCCACTGCTTAAATATAAATCAAAATTTTCATATAATTGCAATGTGAACTGAAGAAGTATACTTGAAGTGATTTTTCTCTGCAGCACTTTTCTCAGTTAGCAAGTCTTTGAAATGTTTCCTTTTTCCCATGAGTAACTGTGAAGTCCTGCAAGTCAGCTGCCTTGTTATACTGGCAAGAGTACTGCAACACATCTGCAGTAGCCCAAAACACAGGACTGCTTGGGACTTTCTGACCTGAGGCAAAAGAAATGTAACAATCATTTACCTGCTTCACTGCAAGTTTTATCAGAAAAATACAAACTATTATATTTATGTAAGATGTATTATATAATTAAGCATACTATCTATAATATTGACAGTAAATTCTAGATTCAATATAAAATAAAACATATATAGACAATTGAATTCTCTTTCTGCTGACCTTTGTAAAGGGGAGACTGTTGTGACACACAGAAACTTCAGGAATCCTCTATTCTTTAGGAATCTATTTTCTAAACATTTGAGCAACTATTTCCACAGAGGTTCTCAGGCTAAAAGTGACTAAAATGTAACCATTTTTACTACTACCCGGAATAGCATAATTATTCCCCATCAATTTCATATACTCATGAATATGCATGCACTACTACTTTCTTCGCAAAATGGGAGAAATGTGAGAAAACTAACTTATGGCTTCAGAATATGTTAAATATTTCACTTACAGGAATCCATGAAGACCGATTTCCCCCCCCCCCCCCCCCCCCCACCGGATTCTATCGACAATGGGAATTGATTTGCTGCACTCTCCTCAGAGAAAAGGTGCTTGGCACAGCTGCAACGAGGGCCTGCCTAATATTCTTGCCTACACAGATAATGCATACGTGAGTGCATATATATGCTAAAGTGCCATTGCTTGGAAAAGCTACTGGAGGCATATTCAGCATTTAGCTTGGGCCAAGCTGACCCAGTGCTGAGAATAGCTGCTGGAGATGTGAGGAAGTGAAAAAGAGTCCCACCGAGAATAGCAAAACCACCACCAGCACCATCTACCAATTAGTCCTCCTTGCTTATGCATACTAAAGAGGACTTGACAATCCTACACACCATTGTATCAGTGAGCATCAAAATTGGTGAAAGCTGATGCTTTGAAGAGTCATAGAATCGTAGCATCATAGAATGAGAGAATAGTTTGGGCTGGAAGAGACTTCTAAAAGTCATCTAGTCCAACCCCCCTTCAATGAGCAAGGACAATTTCAAATCAGGTTGCTCAGAGCCTGGTACAACCTGGCCTTAAATGTTTCCAGGGATGGGCTACCTACCACCTCTCTGGGCACCCTGTTCCAGTGTTTCACCACCATCATTGTAAAAAAACGTCTTCCTTATATAAGAATATATTCTTACTTCTTTCCCTCCACCAGGTTTCTACTCAGCTCCCCACCCCCAGGAGATGTCTGCAAGCGAGAGAGAAACTTGTGCCACTGCTGTGGGAACTGAGAAACAGGCTACTGCCAGTCCCGGCAGGACCAGCCTACTAACCAGCGGGGACATGCAGCCCATTTTCAGTGCTGCTGCTGACATTGGGACAGGCAGAAGGGTTTTTGTGAAGCACTGTCAGTGCTGACTGCCTTACTTGTTTAAAAATGAGCCTGCAAAATTTATTAGATGGAGCCATCTGCTTCTCAGTCATTCTCCTACACTACCTCTGACAGTGACTGACAGGAGAGAAACAATGAATTTACAGCAGTGGGTGAGAATCAATTGCATTTCTGATCCCTCTTCCAGAGCTGCTTGGAGCCCTTACAGTTCAAGCTGGAGTACCTGGTAACACATCTCTTGAGCTTTTAGAATGTAGAGTTAGTATTCTCGGCCACTTTTGCTTTGCTCCTTGCAAAAGGCAATGAAGAAGAGCCTGTAAAGGAGTGTTTGCAATCATTATTGTTAATCAGTTTAGGAAAGGGGGAACTTCACTGTAACAGCCCCAAGTTTTCTTTTGTTTTTAGAAGGAAGCCGTTCAAAGGTCATTTGGATCTTATTGACATATCACTTCTGATTTCAATAGTCCAATAGATTTTGGTAGTTCAATAGGCTTTAATATGGCTATGAGTGCATGTTCTTTGAACAAGGAGTTTTCATTAACAGATTCCAGTGTGGAACATGAATTTTTTTGTCACAAGTACATAATCTTCATTGCAAAATGAGCTGTGGTTGTGTATGTTTCTTTTGACTATGTTTATTCCATTTCTAATGAAAACTGAAAGCATTGTAGGTTGGATTTTTTCTGATATTTATTTGATGTGAAAATCAGGTACAAAAAATAATGATCAAAACAAGAGATGAAACTGCTTTGATTCATTTGTATTGGAAAGAAATGTATTAGTTCTGCTCCTTCCACTCCAGACCTAAAAAAGAAACCATATGTCCCAAACTTTGGCTACTTTTCAAATTGTACCGGTTGATCTAACTAGCAATACCACTTTTGACTGCAAACCTCAGATGACAAAAATATGGACTCTCTTGCAGTTAATCAGTGACTTAACACAGCAGCATAGCTAATTTGTTTCAGCTACTCAAGCAGATAAAAGAAACAAGTGAAAGAAGTTGCTGCCATTTCTAAGAGCTGATTCACATGTCCTCAGGAATTAGTTGGTCACCTGCTGCATAAGTTGTGTGTATTCTTGGTAAGTTTTGTGAAGGAAGCTATGCACGAGCAAAGAGGAGCACCAGCAGTAGCTCAGCAGAGAGAGGAGCCCTCAGGCCAGCTGCTGCATAAGGCAGAATGCAGGTGCCTGCTCTTGCAGTGCACGCTCAGTGGCAGACACCAGACCTGCAAAATTGGATCTGCTTCTCTTTAGCCTGCACACCTTCGCCAAGGGCAGGTCTTCACCCCAGGCTGGCTGCATGCTTAGGCTTCCCCTTCTCCATCACATCACAGGCTTTAGTTTTATGATATGAAATGTTTGCCTAATTCTACATACCATGGAATTATAACCTTAGTTTAAGGAAGAAAAAAAATATTGTTACATAAGCAATTCCACCAGAACATGGAATTAAATCTAGGCAACACAGAGGAGTGGACATGTATTTACTCTCTGAGATTACCTCTCAGCAAGTGCTAAGATACCACAGCGAGAGGTGCTGTTATAAAAAGAAAACATCAGGAAAGCAGCACTTTCCTGGCTTCTTGCTGGCCAAGCAGCCACCACTGACTGGCTGGCTAAGGTGAAAAGCCCTGAGACAGTGATGTTTCCTCCTTCAGCAGGGTACATCCTATTGCATGGCTCATGGGCTCTTCCTGTGTAACGCCTTGCTGGTGCTGCTGGCAGGGCCACCCACTCACAGCTGTGCTCACCACAGGCTGGAAAACAGGCAGCACGTGGGCCCAAGCCAAAGCATCCTGTCTGTGTTGGCTGCCACCCCCATGGACTCAGGATCCATTACAGTGCTTGTCACTGAGTGGTCAGCTGCTCTTCTCTACTTTAGGATCCTCTCTGAGTGGCAGCTGTGCTCATTCACATTTAAGAAGGCCCAAGCTCCAGGCAGGGTAGTGCCCAGGTTGACTTCGTGACCTGTGCTGGAACTTCAGGGTGTCAGAGGAGTCAGGAAGCCAACACAGAAGCTTGCAAGCAGCCCAAAGAAAACATGGAGGATAGGTTGTCCCTTAAGCATGTCCATCTCAGGGCAGAGCACCAGGAGCTACTTCTCTCTTAAAAATGTGCAAGTCTTTACTGTCACCTGGAGATTGATGCTTAAACTTCTTGTGTTTTCCCCCCTTTGGTATTTTTGAAGTATTTTGGTGTTATATGTCAATAGCCAGCTCACCATACAGGTGACAAAAGGCTGCTCTGGGCTCAAGACAACTTAGGCCAATGTCTCTCACCTCCACAGACTGTAACACACAGAGATATGGAACTTGGGGCACTCCTGGAGTGCCTGTCCATCTTTTCATGGCATTGATAAGCACCAGCTGGAAAGAGATCACAGATAGCCCAGGACCAGTTTGGTCACAGCATTCCCTTGGGGAGAGGGGATGGGCTGAGCTCCATGCCCTTCCTCTTGAGCACATCTCAGATCCCACCTCCCCGTGCACAAGCTCACTGGCTGTAACCGTGGCTGTGCAGAGGCAAGTTCAGTCTTGTGCTCTTTCTCGCCCTCAGTAAACATTTATTTATCCCATGCAAAGGGGAACAGCATAAATGGGGCCCTGTGCCTTCATGGAGAACAGCAGTTGCAGACATTCAGCTCTCATAGCACATTCCTGGGCAGGAGTTTGGTGTTGCCCCTGGATCAGGCTCTGCTGGTGGATCAGGCAGAGGAGCACCTGGCCCATGACTCCCCAGGGGAGGGAGATGTGTGATAAGAGACCGGCCCTTGTGCTGCTCAGCATCATCAAGGCAGGAGCATGTCAGGGCATGCTGAAAAGCAGACTGTGGCAACCCTGAAAAATGCAAGTTTGGGAAAAACTGATGTATTCAAAATGAAGTTGCTATGTCAGTTTTGGGGGAAAGGAAAGCTACACAAACAGTTCATTTATTGTTTGTGAGCAGTTTGTGGTATCAGGAAATACAAAGTAGATACAGTGATACCAAGAAGTGTTTGAGCATTAGAGATTAGATGTAAGAAACATAATGATTGTACTGAGCCACGTGACTGGGCGATGATTATATTCCTAAACCTACAAGACACAAATGAGTGATTTATAAAAGAAAGGGGAGAAAGGTGTCATGCAAAAGGGGAGAAAAGTGTCATGTTATCTGTTGGAATTGCTGCAACGTGATGAAAGTGATTTGCAGAAATACGCACAACTCACCAAGAAATACTGTGTGTGTCTCATCCCATCCGTAGGAGAAGAAAGCTGGCATGTGTAGAGCTTCTTGATGAAAGTACTGAGCACATCCTCCTCCTTCTCCTGCCTTGCCTGGTGGCATAGCAAAGCACTTTTAGCTTTCACTGAAATCAAGAGCTGGGGTCATTTAACATCTACTTGAAATGTTTTGCATCTTGCAAAATAAGGTACTGTGAAGCTTTGGGTTGGTTTTTTTTTTGCTCCCATACTATGCAGGGTACCTGCTAAGAGCAAGTACTAGAAAGCAGAGGCAGAGGTATTTTCTGGTGTTCTCAGGAGAGGTTGAGCTCTAGCTCCAGCAATCTGTGTTTTCTTTTTATAACAGCACCTCTCACTGTGGTATCTTAGCACTTGCTAAGAAGTAATCTCAGAGAGTAAATACATGTCCACTCCTCTGAGTTGCCTAGATTGGAATTTGTCCTTTAATTCTATGTTCTGGTGGGATTGCTTATGTAACAATTTTTTTTTCTTCCTTAAACTAAGGTTATAATTCCATGGTATGTAGAATTAGGCAAACATTTCATATCATAAAACTACAGCCTGTGGGTGTGATGGGCTTTGGGCCAGCATCTCGGAACAGACAAATGTTTTTTGTCATTTTGAGGAGTTAGGAAATCAGGCGGATCACACAGAGATGAGAAATAGTAAATGTGTTTAATTAAAAATTATTTTGTCAAGATGGTTTCAACAAAAATATTGAACATTGGAAATGTCGTAACACCTTCTTCAGCATTGCAAATGTAGGCCAGCAGGCTTGTTTTATAGGAGTAAGGGGGAGGAATAGAAACAAAAGTGGATAAAAAGCTTCCAAAAAATCCCAAATGTGTCTCTATATCTTAGGGAAACAATCAGTTTAACACACATGCTGATGGAGAGGGTGATACACTTTCTGTTCAGAAAAAGGACTTGGCAGGCACAGTTTGAATGGCTGCATGAGGGACATATGCATAGTGTCATTTTGGTGTCTTGTGCTAGGGTGGCTTTCCAAGGAGCGGGGGAAACCACCCATGAGCAACCTGGTGAGCTGCCCTCTCTCATTCTTCACAGAAGTGCTCATAAGACCAACTGAAAAGGTCGATAAGGGCAGGTTGTGTCCTCTTCCTGTAGATTTGGGCAGCATCTGTGGAGTCTGACTGGACACAGCTCACCATTTAAAGAGGGACACCCCACCAAACCCTGGCAGGGTAGTCCCTTGTAACATCTCGATTCTATCTGTTTTCTCTTACCTTGTGCATGAAGGATGAAGTGAGCTTAAACCAGTCCATTCCACTTGCAGAAACACTACTCTGGCCAGCTCTGACCACTAGAAAAGTCAAATCTTTGGCTCAGTGTTGTGGAGGCCAGTGGGCCTGTGGTACAATGGACAAAGGGTGTCCATTGGTGGGACAGTCCCCAGTACCAGAGATCCTCCCCAAGCTAGGGTGACAAAAGAGGCTTCCCCCAGGATGCTCTGTTCTGTTATGTTAATGTACCCCAGTTCTGCTTCCCTGGTTGGCCCTTTGGCCTCCCCGCCCCTTTGTTACCTTTTATGTCCCTGCCCTAGAAGGTTCTCCACTCCCTGTTCTCCCATTGGCCCTTGCCCCATCACCACTCCCTCAGAGTTTCCCCGCTAGATCCCATACCCTAGGCCTGCCTGTGTACCGCCCCCGTGCCCTGAGATCATTGGTTCCTGATGCGCCCCTGCTCCCATATATAAACCTGGATCCTCCTATGTTCCTTGTCTTTGTCCCTGAATGCCTTTATGGTGTTGCTGCAACAAAGCTACTCCTGTGGAACCCCATACAAAGACTCTTCCTCCCTTTTTGGCATCAACCCATTTTCTGGAGCTATCCGTGTGTGTGTACATGTGTATGAGTGTGTGGTGGTCCTGCTGAGTGGTTTCGCCTTGGAGACACTTTCGGGAAGGTCACGGCACCTCACCATCCAGCACCGCCAAGCTGGACCATGACACAGGGTGGAGGGGCTCTGTGTCTTTATCTCCTTGATGGCTCCAAGACCAGGTGTCCTGTTCACCTGGTATGAGCTATGACTAAGGCTGATGGAGCAGTTGGCATAGGGAGCCAGTACCACCTCCCAGAAACAGCCAAGCCAAAGGGACACAGATTTTGAGTGGTGTGAAGAAGGGCCAACACTGCCTTTCAAAGATGAGAGAGGCAATTAATTAGCTGCCCAGGAAGCATTGTTTTCCTTTGTAGAGTAGTTTCTCCTTTGGAGCTGGGAGACAAACTGCTCATGCTGCTCAATCACTCTTTTGGGACACCAAGGTACAGGCTCACCACAGCCCTGGGAGCAGTTACGGCTTGGGAGTGTAATGCCAGTTTCCCATCCTGTTGTCCCAGCTCTGGGCCGGTTTGCTGTGGGGCCACAAGCTGGTCATTTCTTTCTTTCTATCTTCATTTGCCCACCTGAATGAATTAAAAGATGGGCTTTGTGGATTAGTTGCCTAATAAATTCTACTGTGCTTTGCATTTGCAGCACATGATTTAAGCATCCCCTTGGCAGTTCATTAAAAGCCCAGGAGTAGTTGTATGACCACAGGTAAGCATATATACTTTGGCAGCCCCAGTTTTGCAGATGCATCTGGTTGCAAACAGAATTTAATGTGACTTCAAATAAACCATGTGAAAACAAGATCTTCCATTTGTCTGGATTAGCATAAGCTCTTCCTCCCCTCATCTCATTTCCTGCACGTTTAAACTACAAATACAGCTGAATTTGAATGTAATCCTCATGTCTTTACCAACTCATCTTCACTGACAAAAGTGCATCATTAAGAAATGGGGGGGGGGGAGGGCACTAGCCCCCTGTTTCTCAGTGTGATAAAAGCAAATCCATCCAAAACTGTGTTAGTGAATAAAATTTATCCCCTAAGCACAATGAAATTGGTATCACAATGCATACAGGCACCAAAAAAAAAAAAAAAAAAAGAAATCCAGCTTCAGGATTACCACAGAAAAGCATTTCTGTAAATTTGGGATGCCTTTCTCAGTTCATAAACACTTATTACAAGTAAACAGACCCAGTGCCTGGAGAAAATGTGCAGTTTAACCTATTATTGATTATTTTTACAATCTTCAGAAGCAGCCAGGTTGTATTTCAGGGCAGAAATGGAGAAGGTGAATGTGCAGTGCATACCCTGGAGAGCTGCCAATTCTATTTGTGAGGTAAGGAGGGGTTGATCCAGACCCAGTGCACCTGAAAGAGGCAGGTGGTCACAACCTGATACCCTGATCTGCATAGCAGTGTGCAATCAGTGTACATTTGTTTTGGGGATGGGGGTTTTTGGGGTTGGAACAAGATGAGCTGCTGCAAGAGACATTTAGACAAGGATGAGTGTCTAGGACCTGAAGGAACTCATCACCTGGAAGTTGTAGAGAGATCCCTGAAGACTGATCCAGCTGTAGCTTGCCTTGCCCTGGTGAAGTCTGGGACTGTGGGAACTACAGGCAAATGTACCACCAACCAGACCTAGAAGTGGTACAAGTGTAGAAAACTAAAAATCACTTTTCAGGAATACTTCTTACCAGAAGGCAATTATAAGTGCTAAAATATTTTGAAAACCTCTCTTTTCCAATTTAAACACTCCTGTCTGTTACTGCCTGCCCTGCCTTGGAGAAGATAGTGACCACTGAAAGAGATGGTTACTGAAGGCACAGAAATGTGTAGCTTGATCATATCCACTGTCACAATAAATGCAGGGAGAAGTAAGACATCAGGTTTGGCCTGGTGCAGCTCTTGTGCTGTAGCAAGAGGACATACACAGGGAAAACTGTGGCACATACTACACATAGTCAGAGCCGTCAGAGTGGCCATACTGAGTCAGACTGTTTGACCCAGTATTGCGTCTCTGACCACAGTCATAGCGGACACACAAGCAAGAGGGAAAGAGCAGGTTAGGTCTGTTTACCCAGAATAATCCCCCAGCCTTTGAAAATTTGCAGCTCCCCATCCAGAAGGGTTATTCTGGTATTTAGAAGCTGTAGTGTTTAGAAGCTTTAGATTCTTGTGGATTCACCCAGTTGTTTTTGGTCCAATGTGAATATTTTAGCCTGTTTCTGTGAAGAACTGTTTCCTTTTGCCAGTTCTGTCCTAGCCACTCTCTGGTGTCACTGCCTCTTTGTGGGACATCAAACTCATGTGGGACAGCCAACAGTCACTCCCTACCCACCTTTCCTTCATGTTTGGTGGACCTAGAGCACATCAGTCCCTGGACATGTCCTTTCCTGGGCTGGAGAATTCTGGTCTCTGTGGCTGCTCCTGGTGTAGAAGCCATTCCACACCTCTGAATATCCTGGTTAAGCCATCTCTGAATCTTTTTCCCATCCTCTCATTTTTGGGTTGAGGACAGATGTGTCCTTTGTAGAGAGACAGTGCAGTTATGAAGTGCCAGCACTATCTCTGTTGCTGTGAGACTGGTCTTTTATCCAATACTAGTCACTCTTCTGAAGATGCCCATCACATCTGCAGCTGAGAACCAGAGCACAGCTGGGCTCCAGCAGGGATTTTGGCTGGGGGGGACAGTTGTGCCACGCCTACTCTTCCTGGTTCAGAGTTGATTGCAGGAGCAGATCCCTGCAAAACTGGGCAAGCTGGGGGCAGGTAGAGAATTCAGAGAGGGAGGTGCTTGAAGGATAAACACTTCTGAGATCACTAGCCTCTTCCTCACAAGTTTAATACTTGATGGCATAACAATAATCTTTTTTCCCCCAGCACGCCAGTCCTGTGAAATGAATGTTATCCTTCTCATGTTGCCCAGACTCACAACAATAAGCTTTGTTCTTACAGGCTGCCCAGCCTAATTGCCATGCCACGCTGGGAGCTTACAGCCAGTTTCATGGCTTTGCTGCACATCATCTCACCCAGCACTTTTCCAGCATTGTTACTTTCTAAACACCTCCGGCCCCATCAAACAGCTACGCGTGTTTCTTCATTTCTTCTGGCTGTATTAGCTTGTGTTGTTCAGGTTGGATTTTATTACTGTATCCTCCAGATAAGGCTGCTGCCTCTATGATAGAGTCTTTGCCACCTACTATGAGATTAGCTGCAAATTAAATTTGAGAGCTATTCATCTCCTCTTGATACCTACCATTAACAGCAATAAAAGTAGAAATCACAACTGAGATTCCCAGAACCCTTTGGGTACCTGTCCTTATTTCAGTATACAGTTGTTGATTGTTCAGTTTTATCTATTTAGAGTCTTTCAAGTAGTGTTTGGTATACAGAGCAGCTTTCTGACATGTTATTAATCACCTTCTTTGAAATGACTGTAGAAAAGATATTGGGCCATGAGCCAGCAGTTTTGGGATCATGTTAACGGTTTGCTGTCGTATTTCAATCACTTGCACTGTGCAAAATAACCCAAGATGTCACTCCCTCAGGGTATTAAGTAAAGATTGCAGCCCCTGTGATAAGGGAAGATCCTGACAAGCATTAATCTGAAGGAAGCAATTTGGTGGGAAATAAAGGGCAAGAGCATTGCCAAATGGCCTTTCCCTGCACAGGGACTGCATTTTTTGGGCGCATGCCCTTTTTGGGAGGAGCCCTGTTTCCCCAGCATTCTCTCATTGCCACGAATATCGGGGTGCGTTTGGGTGGTTTTCAACATCCAGAGCTTTCAGTTTATACAGATTTAGAAAATCCTTAATTAAACAACAGAAGGCATATTATCCTGTCTCCTTTCATCAGCTTGGTACCCATCAACTACAGCTGGCACAAACCAATTATCCCTGTGGCAACCACAGCTTTTGACAGCTCTTGACACAGACCGTTTTCAATTTGTAGGCACCCCATGCTATTTTTATGCTTCTGCAGATGATGGAAGGCTGCACTGTGCACCTCCTTCTCTTGGACTTGTGGTGCTGTGGCAGTCAGGAGGGGGCTTTGGGGTTGCCCTTCACCAACAGCAGCAGCCAATGCTGCCAGGGCAGTGGTCACAATGCAGTGTAGAATTTGGCCGTCCTCATGCTTGGGAAGCAGGGTGTTTCCATCATACTGAAGCTGGTGCTTCAGCTTTCTCACAGTGACTGTCATTCCCTGCAGCCCAGTGCTGCCAGGGTCAGTGATTGTAGCCCGAGATAAGCCTGTGTGATGGAACTGCCCTCCTGTGACACACATCCCACCATGCAGGCTCTGGGATA
Organism: Corvus cornix cornix; assembly: GCF_000738735.6. Classification (NCBI taxonomy): domain Eukaryota; kingdom Metazoa; phylum Chordata; class Aves; order Passeriformes; family Corvidae; genus Corvus; species Corvus cornix. The sequence continues at coordinate 87,693,067 of NC_046333.1, forward strand.
TTGTCTCAGACTGCCTACAAAGTGCTGTGATCACCTGTTGGCTGTGGAGCAGCATGCAAGGCAACAGCGACCTGTTGCAATGTTGGAGAGGAGGGGAAAAAAAACAAGCTGGGAGGTCTTTCAAGTCACCAACGCCAGCTCCCAGTTAATTAGAGGGCAGGAGTCTCTTTCCAGGCCAGTGACCAGACTGGCTCTGCTTCATGGCTGCTGTGCAGATGACAACAAGCCATAGATGACTGGGAGCTTGGGCTTGGGGCTGGGTATCACCACCTCACTCAATGGCAAAGATGGCCAGCAGTTCAGCAATCACTTTCTGTGCAAAGATCGCCTCCCGGCTCACAGGAAGATTTAGCATTTTTCTTAGTTTGATCCATTTATCCTTCTCCAAGAACCCAAGCCAAAAGCTATTGACTTAAATGGGCTTTGTGTTGGGTTTGCAATTTGTTGCAATGAGGCACATATGAAATCATCCCAAGTATCCTCATTTATAAGAGTCTTACTTACGTTCCCTCTGTGCTTAGTTTCATGATCTAACAGAAATACGAAGCATGTAGTAGGAGATAGTTACTGCCTTAAGGACAAAAATACTGTATTTTTCTTTGCAACATCTATCCATGGATTTTGAATCCAAATCTCTTCTCATGGAAATCAATGAGCATTTTAGAAGTGAGATCAAGGAGGATCCAGAGCAGAGTTCCCCAACACTTTTTGTTTACCTCAATGAGCTACAGCTGGGCTGCAAACCTGAGTTAAGTTCACATACTCTTCTCTCTTCTTTTAACAGAACACCATGTTTCTGGATAAATCTTCAATATACAGACTTTTAAGGAATCAATATAGAGATTGTCAGAGTCAAGAGTCGTGATTTCCCACACCCACAGAGGATGGTTGGCTTGTTTTGGGGTTTTTTTTGAAATGAAAAGCAGAATACCAAGTAAGAGTCTGATGAGTAGGAGAACAATTGTATTACCAAATGCAGAACATTCTAAAATTCCTGGCATTTACCTTTAAGGGGAAATCTCTAAGACCTCAAAGTTGATATTTTGTGTTGCATTTGTGGGTATTTTCTAAAAAGAACTTTTAGGGAAATTTTTCCTCAAGTATCTCCACAAGTAATTAACTGCATTGACCTTTCAAAAACTGTGTCTTTAGTACAAAGATAGCCCTTTGTAACATTCTATATTAAAATTGTATGGATTTTTGTGAAGTTGGATGACACCATCAAATGTTTGGATACCTCTTTAATATTACACTGGTAATTTAGGCTCTATAATTTTAGCCACTGGAGGGCTCCCTAATTTTTTAATTAATTTAGTAGGATATAGCAGTATGAAAGAATGGAGGAAGAACAGAAAGCAGGGTGGTCCTAGTCACTACCATAATCTCCACAAGTACTAAATTTCATGTAAATTCCAGGTATTCTTTATAACTCAACCAAAATACTGGGAGAAAATAATTTTAATATTTTGGTAGAATAAATAGTCCACTATGAGTTGACCAACCTGCGAGACTGGCTGTAATTGTTTAGCTATATATGCATAAAAAACAAAGTTTCAGGACTTGGTAGCATTACACAATAAGGTAAATTCCTACAAAGTTTAATATATCAATAACTTACTTTAATATATCAGTTTTTCACATGGGTGGTTTAATTATCATTGCAGCTTCCCCATGGTCCCAGGCTGCCAGCACACCTCTATACTGCCACTTGACTGATACCCCTTCCAGAGGCAGCTGCTCAGAGAAACTGCCTTGGGCTTTTTTTCAACAATTATCTACATAGACATTTCTATACTGGAGATGGTTGCTCATGGTGGATCAGGTGGCAGTACAGAACAGAGTCTCTACTCCTGCATCCTGCTCTGGCTGTTGCACTCCAAGCACTGATCTAACCATCTTCCAAGATCTTATATCTGGATCTGGATAACTGTATCCATGCATGCTCTCATCAGAGATCTGGTGGTGTTCTTCTTGCCACAGCTCTCTGCGCTTGTGTCCCTTGCAGAAGGAGAGGCCAGTAATCCTAAGCATGAAACATTTGAGGTGAGTACAGGAGGACCGATCTCAGGCAGGCCTGTCCCACTGGCAACCACTTTGACAGAACTAGGCTTGAACAGTTTTTACAGATTGCGTTGCAAACCTCTCCATCCTACTGACCTGCCAGCTGCCATCCTGATCAGACAGAGACCCAGGGATCTGGTATGGTTCACAGCTACACAGTGGCTGGTATGCGCTGCCGAAAGCAATGTGAATGGGAAAAAAGCTGAACTGTGTGACTCAGGCTTGCAAATCAAGGCACAGAGAGTGCAAGCACTCATCAGTATGGATGCATTTGGTGCACCCTTAGGAAAGAGAAATGAGTGGCACCAATTGTTCCCTCAACTCTTGTCTTTCATACTGCCTTTGTGTAAGGCAAAGGTACCCATACCTCAGCATGGTGAGTAGTAGTTGTAGACTCCTTAGCAGAAAGGCATATTTGCTGCTAATAAAATATTAACCCCGATGAAGGGCTGGTAAAATATTTAAATATCCAGCATTACTCCACTCTTCAGCTTCCCAGCTGGCACAAATCACTGCCATGATTTGGAATCTGATCAAACATGTTTCATAGGTACAAAGAGGCTAATTTATAAAGAAGGATTAAACCCTCTGCAAGACCAGGCTGGTTGGAATTTCTCTTTCCCCTTTTCATGCTGTAAGGCTCAAACATTTTTGCGCACAGCACTTTTCACTAACTTATCTTACAGCCTTTTGAGGCCACATATTTTAATTCAGAAACCTGAGGGCTGAAAATTTATCCACAAGGCAAGTACTATTTTGCCCTTGGCCTTATGAGCAATTTTGCAGTAACCCTTCAGCATATTTTGAGCTTGACCCGTAGAAGGGCTGACAAAGTTGCAGCAAGTCTTGGGACCAAAAGAGGTGATGAGCAAAGGTGGAGAATTGTGCCAAATGTAGTGCAGATACCTAGAGGTGGTGCAAATGAAGTTCGCTTGGGACACAGCAAGTGAGCAGAAACAAGGGGAATACATGACAACCTTGGCCTCAGGTAATGGAGGTGGACATACCATGGTGATGAAGGCCACATTTCAATTACAAGTGGTGTGGAACAGCATTGCTTTTTGTGTTAAAAGCGGGCTGTCTCATCATTTCAAGGAGTGCCCCTCAGCACTCTAAGAAATTGGACAGAGAGTGAAGTTCCTGTACTTATCCCATCATGACTTTGCTGGTTGACCTCCCTCTCTTTTCTATTTCAAGCTGGCAGAAGCCAACTTAGCTGGTATTGAAACACCAACATCACACAGAAATGCCTTAAACAAAATCCATTGCTTCTTTGCTGCAGGCAAGTCTGAGTCTTCTGTGGCATTTTGAAGAAAGATGCCCTCCAAAGTTTGCCTTGGAAGTAGACCCAGTTGTCAGCAAATAAATGATATCAAAGGAATGCTGTGGTCTGAAAGGCGGACTTTTCACCTCCTCCAGAACCAGCTACCTACCCAGCTCACCCCAGTGTCCTGGGACAAGATCCATGCCCCACTGCATTTCTTGTTCAACTCATCAGTGTAGCAGAGCCACAAACACACACACACACACACACACACACACACACACAGAGGTAAGATTCTTCCAGGCATATGTGTTGATCATTTGATAGGTAAATTAATTTAAACAACAACTTGGCTTTAGATCTATCATGGAACTTTAAAATCATTAAGTGTTCAATTATTTCCTAGGAAAGCTTTGAAGTGGTGCTGTTAGATTCAGCTCTCCAAGTGCTGTCAGTGAGCTGCAGAATATGGCATTTGCATAATCCTGGCTCAGATGCTGGCAGCTTTACTGTCTATTATTTTATTGGGTTTAGGTGCAGATTGTGGCAATGATGTAAAAGTTTGTCAAAGTGGTTTTTACTATTTGGTTTTAAATTTACATTACAAATGCCTCTTAAAGAAGATCCAGTTAATCTCAGCTTGGCCTGTTGCCTGGGAAATTTTCTGTGTGGTGTTTAATATTAAATATAGCTCTTGAAGATTTCTTTATTTTCTGAAGTGTTTATAATTATTTCGGTTTTCATCACAGTTTCAAATTGGTTATTTCATGAGTACACAGGTAAGAATGAGGTTCTTCCTATGCTTCATGCAAAAATCACCATTATTTTGTTAATCACTGAAAAGATATTGCTAATACAATAGCCTGCAGAAGATGAGAAAGGGAGAACTGAAAGGTTTCTGTAAGAATGCCTAAAGAAATGGCAGAAACATGATACAGCTTTCAAACACAGACAAGGCTTCATTCTTTCTGTCTTGTTTGATAAAAAATGAACCACATAGTGAATGCTGTAGCTTCGTGTTACTCCTGTCAAATCTTTAGTAAGTGGGTGTCCAGGGAATTAGATAATAAGCAGAGGGAATATTCCTCTCATTTGAAAGGTTTCTCATTGTGTTTATTAATTTAACTATTGATTTTAAGAAGGCAAAATACGCTATTTTCAAAGGGATTCAGTGAAGTGAGATCTGCCTGACCCCTTTACAGGCTATTCTGAGAGACACTTATCCTATGTATCAATGGAAATACCCAGAGAGAATACATGTAATATAATTATTCATAAAGGAGGGCTAAATCACTGAGCAGTTACACATCACTTAGGCTGAAAATATCTTCAATTAAGGTAGGAATGAAGTAATATCACATTTTATGCAAGTTCCCATCAATAAGCCTGACACATGTCAGCTCTCATTTAATAACATATTTTACTTCTAATAATTCTCTTTTTTTTTCCAGGTTCAAAAAATGTTGAAGAAGGCTCAACTGTTCACAGAAATGAAATGTGGTTGTAGGAGGAATTAAGGTTTCATGTTTCAGGGCACAAAATAATCCCTTTCTGAGGAGGCTAAGGTGCATTTTCCTGTTCAGAAAGCAGCACCAGCATCACTGGGATGCCTCATCACTGGACTCAGGAAATGGGTCAAGTGGGAGCAGAGGTTATAACCAGCTTGACAAGTTCCGTGATTCATACACCTCCATTTCTGTCCCCAAAATGTTTGGGAGGTCCTTTCTGCCTAAGACAGTGCTAATTGCCTCATGTAAGTAAACAGAAAGGGGCATGTAGTTCTGGCCCACAAGTACTTCCAGAGCATTAGGCTGTCTCAAATAAAGTGAACAAAATGCAGTTTCATCCTGAGTAGCAACTGGGAAGGGAGACAAGTAAAAAAAATAAGGTTTAGGAGATGGGATAGGACTGGGGAGTCATCCTGAGTGGTGGGCCTTGGGCAACCAGAACAGCATTTTCTGCCCAGGCAACACACTGCAGCTGGTGAGCTGGAGAGACAAGGCTCTTTGCCCCCGCTAAACATCCTAAATCCTGCTCTGCATAGATTACAGGGATGCACTGCTCATAATTCCACCCCTCAGCACCTGGATCCCAGTGTCTGCAGCATGGAGAGAAACCAGGCTGGGAAGGAAACCAAGAACACATAGAAGCCATTCCCACAGGGAGCCTCACTTAATCCAACCCCACACAAGCATGCTCAGTCAGGAAACAGAAGGGCTGCAGCTCCTGCCAGACAGCTCTAACAGCAGTGTAATCAGAGGGAAAAAGCAACTCCATCCTGCAGCAGCTCTTATAAAGAAGCTGCCAGGCTGCAAGAGCAGTAATGTAGGCAGCAGCAGATAGAAACATGAATTTCCATGTCAGAGTCTCATGCCTCTCTCCCTCCATTATTTCCCGTAGTGAAGGGGTTGCAAATTGGGATTCCGCTCTTTAGGTGTGCAGTGCCATTTTGGGCACCCTCAGGTTGCAGAGGAGTTAGCACAGCACTGGCAGGTCCCTGGACCAGCCACTGGAGGCCAGGTGGGAGAGCACAGAACATCTCAAACAGCATCTCAGTCAGCCCCATGTTAGGCAACTAACTCAAGGCAAACTCGCAGAAATCCCAACAGATAAATGGATCTAAAATTAAAGGGATGAAGGGCAGAAATGCAACGAGTTATTGTCAACACTGCTCTAAATTTAGTTTCTGTAAACATAGATATAAAAATATATTTGTATATATTTGTATAAAGAAATAAAAATGTGTTTTTGTTGTGTTCTATTATCCATTGTGAGACACTTTAAATCAATTGAATGGGAAATACAGCAAATTCTGCATAGCAAAGACATTTGCTGAGATGTTTTGTGATGCACCTCACTAGTGCTGCCATTCCAGCAGAGACACAGATTTTGTAAGCTGTGTGGCAGGAATGATTTTATTGGTCTTTTTGGCCATTTTTAATGTATTGGGACATGCCAGCCCCATGTACAGCCTGGCCTCCTTCATCTCACAGAAACAAAGTTACTTTTTAGTCCCGGTGACAGTCAAATTGACAGTGTCAAATATCTTATGATTTTAAGGTATGGGAAGAGTGGGAGTAGAACTTGAGCTTTTCTTCCTGTCTTGCTTAAACCTATTCATATTGACATACTTTCATCTGTAGCTTACTGGTATTTCATAACAGACCAGTTCTCCATGTGCTCATTAAAGAGAAAATATGGAAGCAAGAGGAAGCTGCAAATTAATGCTGATGAAAACTGAAGAGGACAGAGGGTATTCCAATAAGTCTTTCCTGTCTCTCCCAAAATGTGCTCCAACAGAGAAATGACCTGACCCTCCAAACTGCAATCTAACAAGTGCAGGATTCCTTTTTGACTATAAACTACACAAAAAGCCCCAAGCGTAACTCTTGCTATACAGCCTTTGGGAATGTGATGATTTCTTAAGTAGACACTGTTTGCAACAAGTCAAAACGTCGAGGCAGAAGAGAATCTCACTGAATGATTTATGGGAATTTACATTACATTTCATATGGCATAGCTGTAAATGAAACTAACCACAAATGTAAAGAAAGAGAAGTCTTTACCATGTTGAAATAAATGGCTCACACATGACTCGTGAGAAAATTATTAAGTACCAAGTCAACATTTCCCAGAAATTCTGGGTAGTGAAAAATTTTAATTTTCTTATGTCCTGGTTCCAATTTTGAAGGATTTTTCCCCTTGTCTGAAATGGCAGAATTGTCCTTGTAAAAGACATTCAGGTTCCCAGCAAACTCTGTTGTTGTGTTGTTCACCTCCAGTTCCAGTCTTCCGAGCTAATCGGATATCGTTGTGTGTATTAACTCTGCTCTCATTGTCATGAGCTAGTTGACTTCAGCTGTTCTGAAGCCACTTAGAAAGTGTGAGTTGTCTCTGGGCAAAGGCTGTGGCTTTCTCCTGTCACTCATTACACCACACCTTCACGGTGGGCAGAAGCATCCATCTCAGTGTTATCCTTCTTGAATAACATTATAAAGCTTTGTGGTCCGCAAACATGAACTCATCCCTATGCAGCCTCTGGATACAGCTATAATGAATGTACTTGTATTTATTGACCTGTAAACCGGCTTTAAGATACACCCAGATAACCCCTTGTAGCTGTCCTCCCTTGCAGTTCTCAGTTATATCTGCCTGGTTAGGAACAAATGATCCTGATTTCTCTGGAGCTTTGGGATCTGGTAAATGAAGTGTGAATGTGATTTTGCACTAAATAAGTCTATAAAAGTAGTGATTTAATGCATGACATCAGTTTATACCTTAAAAACATGATAAACCTTTGCACAGATAGCTCAGCCAAGGCCCACAGGGATCGAGGCCTGTGTGTCGTAACAGGAAACTGTACGGGAGCAAAGGCGCAGAAACGGGACTGCTGTAAGGCCAGTGGGGAATTCTTGGAGAGAAGCATGAGGGTATACATTGCATTCCAAATGCAGCAGAGCTGCTGCCAGCATTCTTGTGAGCAGATAGGCACAGGCAGAGGGTGCCTGCCCAGTGCCTCTAGCCCTCTGCAAGCAGGGCACAGCAACAGCTGCCCCTCCCACCAGTTTGCCAGGGACCGCTGGGCACTGTGTTCAGATTCTCCAAATCCTGCTTGGAGTCTGTGGCTGAATATGTGTGGGACAGTTCAGGCAAGCAGTAACACTGTAGAGCTGCAAACAAAATGAAAAGTGAGTTATGACAAATGAAATTTCATGCCAAATGCAATCACAACTGTGGCTGCAGTCCTGGCTCCTGTATGGATGGCCCCGCTGTGTTCACTAATGGTGTGGAGAGCCATCCAACTGGAATGGGGAATGCTGTGCTTGCTATGGGGAGGCAGCCGTGCATCAGGAAACACTGAGGAGGAGCATAAACCCACCGAGGAAAAGGGGATTGCAGGAACCCACGAGACATTTTTCACATTTGTGAGGAGTCAGTGCCACACTCCACCACCTTGCACCGGCGAGTTTTTAAGCAACCTGGACAGAGAAAAGTCTTCAATTCTGCCAGCAGCAGATAAAATAGAATGGGTAAAATGGCTTTCCTGGGGCTCACTTCTCTGCTCCTCCCACATTGCTGCCCTGGCAGGATGAGGGACATCTCCTGAAGAAGAAACCAAGTGGTTAAAGGGTTTCAGCCTGGCCTTCTATAACAAGGAGACATGATGGTTGGCTGAGAGGTAAAACCAGTTGCAGTTTTAATGTGATACTGCATAGCTGAACAGGGCACTAGAGAAGAACCCAGAATATGCTGCAGTTCTGCTTCTGCAGCAGCGCAGCACTTCTGCTTCTGCATTACTGGGCCGAGGTGAAGGCTCTTGCCTGGGGCATGTTAGAAGGCACTGGCATTTCCCAGCAGAACCCCTAAGATATGAGCTGGTACTTGCCCCTTCAGAGTAGCCTGAGCTCCTGGTATTTCAAAAAAATACAGGAATGACAGGGTGTCAGGTACAATCCTGGACAGAGGAAGGAGACACAGACATGAAAATCAGGTTCCCAAGGGAAGCTCCTGGTTGGAGATTAGTTGCAAACCCCTCCTGGTTTCCTAACTGCAGCTGAAAGATCTAAGGTTTACTTCTGTGGAAAATACTGATGTCCTTCTTGGGAGCTCCCCATCCACAATGGATGTCTTGGCTCCAGTGAAAACCTTGGCAGCTCAGTGCTCTCGGGTGTACAGGTGGTGGTTTCTCTGATCTGGGGCTCAAACAGCCAAAAGCTAAAAAAATGGGGAACGTGTGACTCAGAGTTTAAAACTGCTGTGGTTCTGTGGGGTAAACATTATTTTAATGTGGAGGGTATATTTTCATGGGCAGTGCACATTCTAAGAAGTTCCCACATGAGTTCATTTACCACAAGTCATTACTTTGTTCTGATGAAATGTATTCTACAAATACAGCATATACAAAATCTATAGTGAGAGAGGGCAATCCTGTAAGTGGCTTTACAATAAAGGAAAGAAGTAATAGGAACACTGAAACAACTCTTTAAAAGTCTCATAAAGCAAACCAGATTGAAAATCGTTAGTGATAATACCAATGTAATTCCGGTTTAACTCCATTACACTGAGAAGTTACCAATAAATGACGAAGAAGTGCTTGCTGCACAACAGAAAGCCCAGATAACAACAGATTTTGGCAGCTTTTCTCACATTATCTATATACAGTACTGCTCAGCTTCCTAATGGAAGCAAGGTTTGAAGCTGATTTTGCTTTGTTCCAAACAATACTGTCTCCCCTTGGTATGGTATGATTGGTAGTATTTTTTCCTGAATACACACAGTCGATTCCTTCTACCTTTACATTTAAAGGTGTTATGGATAAATACAATGTCCCATAAAATTTTATTGTAGAATCTGTGACTACATTTGAGTTCACACTTTCCCTGGATAACAGTGGAATATATTTGTTTGAGGTTCAGTAGTCACCAACATTATTCATTCATTACCTGTTGGCAGATTTGTGTGCAGTGTACCATAGACTGTATAGGAATGCCTGTTTTACATTTTCTGAGAGGCTGTGTATTTATTTTAGCACACCTGTACACACTGTCAAGCACCCAGATTCAGCTGGAAATTTCTTTCACATCAATGAGTTTTTCTTTGTTTCCTTTTTTTTGTAATACTTCAGAAAAATCCACAAAAGCACAGCAGTATAAAATAGGCATACATGAGCACATGTATCTAGTCAAGATTAGAAAGCAAGCTCCCAAAAGCATTCAGAAGGAAATAAAGAGACAAGGCTACCCTTGAATCAAATTTCAACTCCTTTCAGCAGTGTTATCAAATACTTTCTAAAAAGTGAATATTTTCCCCTTTTCCAGGACCACTTAAAAATGTTTAGTTCTGCTCTGAAAATTGCCTGATATTACATCTAATTTATCCAGATCTAATCTTTCCATCATAGATGTCTCGTGTTTGCTTCAGGAAAAAAAAATATAGAAATGCAAGTTGTGCATAGCAGAACTCTAATATGAACTTGGAAAGGCTGCTCTTGTGTGTGTGTGTGTGCAGACCTGCATGTGTGCTTGTGTGTAGGGAAGGGGACGTGGCCAGGAAGGCGACCAGATAATCAAGCAGCTGGGGAAATAGGTCTAACTGTCCTTAGTCAGGCCTTTGCCATTTCCCATTGCCCTCCCCACTGCTACCAGAGCCCCTGGGGACTCGTCAGAGCAGTTTCCCCACATTGCTGGAAGCAAAGCTTATCTACCACAGACTGCCAGGAAAACTCGCCTCCAGGCTGGGGGAGTGTCGGGACCTGTGACGGGAAGCCCACAGTGAACCTCTTAACTCCGACCAAGGGTTCAAGCCAGGATGGAAACAGAAACTGGTTATGAAATCCAACACAGAATTTGGTGGTTAGAGTGAGTGCCATAACTAACGCCTGTCAAGAACTGGTCCTTGGAAACTGAGTGCCTTTTAGGGGTGCTAATAACACCAAGATCGTGGTTTTGATCCCTGTACTGGCCATTCGCTTAAGCACTGGAATCGATGATCCTTGTGGGTCCCTTCCAGCTCAGACTATTCTGTGATTCTGTGATTCTGTGATTCTGTGACATGCACAGAAGCTGACTTTGAAGGATAGGACTCACCTGTCATCACTCAGGACACACCCTGGTGTAGTGCAGCAGATGGGCATGAAGCTGGGTGGGTTTTTGCTGGAAAGGTCCTGTTCCTGAGGGTAGGTATGCAGTGACCCAGTGCCAGATGCCTGTAGCCACAGTCATCCTCAGGGAGCAAGGATCTGTCTGGCCCAATCAGAGGACGACTAGGCAGTGACTCTTCTCAGAATGGGCTTAATCCTCTTTAAGCTTCTGATCTTGGCCCAGAGCTTTCCTGATGGCTTCACTGGCACCATGTAAATTTCAGTCCACTGGGCTAAACAGGGAGAAAAATGTAGTATCTCAAAGAGCCACCTCACATTGGAGCCCATTTCAAATATGCAGATCTTGGTACTGCCCTAGTTGTTTCCCTGGGTGCTGGGGAACGGGGGAGCAGAGAGCAGTGGCTGGTAGCTGCTCAGAGAGTTCATGTGACCCGGTCTAACCTTCAGTACAGATGTCATCCATAGGTGGGCTGTGATAGATCATGTGTAGGGAAGGCACTTGAAGCAATCTTCATGTTAAATGAAGATTTTTTTCACCCTGTAATTACCAATTATCATAACAAAGAAACTGAAGAGGCTGATCAGATTTGTATTGAGAACAGTTTTGTTTCCACCTCTTTTCTCTTGTCTTGGGAATAAAACATGCAAAGTACCAGGGAAGAAACTTTCTTACAAATTGTTGAATTATAACTAAGCATTTCAGAGGTTACTTATATATCTATGTATACACATATATACGTAGGAAAGCACAGAAAAGCATCAAGTTGACAGACATAATTTGTCTTACCTTATGACTAACAATCCCCCTGAAAAGTGACATACTGTGTATTTTTCCCTTCCTGTATTTTGTCATCATGATTTCTCTCACACTCAACCGCCTGCCCCTGCAAGCCAAGTTAACAAGTCAAAATCTTGAGTTCCTCAAAGAATCCTAATTACTGTGCCCCACCACTTGGGGCAGACAGTGAGACACACGCACTCTGTGATGCTTTGGGTTTTACCCCAATTATTATATAAGCAGTAATGACAGAGTGCTGCAAATACAGATGAGGCAATATCTGCTTCCTCCTTTTGTTCTGCTTTATGTGTGATCAAAGCCATCCCAGTGTCCACCTTGACTACTCTTAGGATATAGTACAGCACATGTTCTGTGGATCTGCTGCTTGCTGGACTCCAGTTCTGGTTTTCTGGAAGTGTCGCATCCCCTGCACCAGTGCGCAGTAGCCATGCAAGTCACTGGTGGGTTTTGGCAGCAGGGATGTGAACATCAGCTTCCCTGGTGGTGCCACCAATGGGGCTCTCATCAGGGTCAGGAACCTGGAGGACTCTGGCAGCTTTGGACAAGCTAGGTGGAGTCTAGAAACATTGAACTGTGAAGTAGTAACAGCCCTCCCCATCTAGATTTTTTAGAAAGAAGAAGGAAAGCATATACCTAAAGAAGCATGGGCGTGCATGCATTTTTGGAAACTGCAGCCTTTTCTACTGGCTTCCCTTCTTCATCCCTCAGATTTTTGAGCTGCATCAAGGATTTCTTTCCTTTCCTGTCACTGATTTTTCCATTTCACTTTGTGGGTAATTTTAGGCCCACAAACTAGTTTCTCTTTCTCTAATATTCGATATAACTTCAAAGCGTTCAATTAAGTTTCTCTCCTTATCTTCTCTACCTTGCCAGTTCACCATGTTTGCTCCAGGCTTTTCTAACTTCTCATAGATGTCCTGCTCTTCCCTGCCACTTCTTATGTTGGCAGTTAAAATTAACTCCTGCCATGTGCCTTTCCGTTTTTTCCCTTCTCCTCTCCTTCTGATTCTTGTAAATCCACTTGCCTTAGGGTGTATTCCTGTGACAGAAGCTGCGCCTCTTCTGTGACCCTCAGCATTATTTCTCATGGGCTTCCTTTGATCAAAGTGTCTCCAGGGGAAATGGCTTCTCTTCACTGCTCTGTGAACTTTAGTCACTAAAGCTCCGATCCACACCTGCTTAAAGAAACTTGAGTAATTCATATAAGGGCAGCAAGAGCACTGTAAACATCATCTTTTCCATAGAAATGTACACCAGCGAATACGAGGTTGGAAGGTAGCTCTGCACTTGCGTTTTTGGGAAACCGTGCATGAAGGGACACGTGATAAATTCTTAGAGCTCTGTAATGGACTCTGGCTACCATAGGATTCGCTTATTTTCCTGCACTAATGTACCCTCTCTGAGGGGCTGAGAATGAAACCTTGACTGGGCGTGGGTGCGTTTATACCAAACTCTGTCTTCTTGTTTGTCTGCAGATACTCATTCTCAGACAATTAACTTTTCTAAAATAAGTATGAAATTTGAGAAAACATCAGTTTATTTGGCACAAAGGATTAAACCCAAAGAAATTAGGCTTTTTTTTACAATCTTTGTCAATTTAGCTCTGTTTTCTTTTGAAGATTCTTATTAAATAGTAACCACATTTGAAATGTAGTCTAATTAAGAACAATTCATGAAAGAGAAAGGGAGAGAGGATGCTTTGACACAGTTGGTGATTGTTAATAGTTTTTCTACTAGCACATTCTAATTCTGCATCATTTGCCACAGCTGCAGAGCTGAAATATCTGAGCCTTGACTTCTGTGTGAGAAGTAATCCTCACTTCTATTCTTGCATTAGGTGGTGAACAGTCTATTTTAATTTATTTTGGTGCCTGACTAGCAGTCCCTCTGCATGGCTGAGTGGCTGTTCCTCATTCACTGCATTCCCTTCAGCTGCATCCATTTTATATGTGAATAAATGCCTTCCTTCTGCTCCAGAGGTTTGAGACCAAGAGCTGCAGAGGTACTGTGAAATACTGGCTTCAAGCACTTTATCTGCTTTAGACAAAGAGGATTTTAGAGCTTACTCCATAGCCTACATCTCTGTATTTCTGCCATTCTTTATTACTTTTACTATTCTTCCTGGGATACTTGTGCTTTGACTGCTCAGACTGTTCTACTATTTTTCACAGTTATTTTCCTCTCTTCTTTCTCATGTTTCTTATAACCTGTACCCACCATCTATTATCCCCATTATCACCAAATCTCTTCTTTTAGATCACGGAGCCTTCTTCTGGGCACCGCAATTCAAAACATAAATAGAAGGGAAAGTTTTGTATTTGTGGTGGTATGTGGAAGTCATCTTTTTGGGCATCCTACATCTTATTGATGAAGAGCACCATCACATTTATGTTGTTCTTACTTTTGTTTGTGTGTTAGAAAGCATCCTGTGGGGTGTTTGGTTGAAGTTCCAAAACCACTCTAAAACAGAGCTCATAACACAGTAGGGTCACTCATGACAGAGTGATGACACTGTTCCTGCTTGTCATTTTCCAATTCCATGCTAAGTCAGGTGCACTCATCGGGACACCATATATTTATTTTGAGAGATTTTCTGATATTTCAGGCTGGGGTTTTTTTAGTAGATGATCTTTCTCTTGTAGTGACAAAATTTCAGTGTTTTCTAGGCTTTGATACTCATCTGAATTCAGCAGCAGCTCAAAGTTGGAAAAAACAAATCTCTCTGGAGGAGAAATATAGCAAAAAGAATTTCTCAGCCACCCCTTGTGTATAGCATCTAAGCAAAATCAGAAAAAGCAATTGGAAAAAAATACTGTGGTCTACCCAAATCTCTACTAAAATAGACTACTAAAATAGATGGCATTTTTATGACAATATATGAAGTGATACTGATATGGAGTTATTTTGTCTTTCCCTAGGGAAAATATCAGTAAGGTGAAACAGAACTTTTCCATGAAAAGTTTCAATTAGCTTGGTATATTGATCCAGAAGGCTTACTAAGCCCAGGAGTGATTCCAGGAGGTGAAAGTGACTGAGATTCACACCAACCAGTACTTAATGATTAAAGCATTCTCCTGAGATGCATGAGGCACAAACTGAAATTCTTACCTCTCCTCTTTGGCTGGTAATTATTTGGCTAAATATATAAAACATGGCAGTTCAATTTAGGAGGTGAAGATATTTCTTCATAACCCTGTTTTTCCAAGAAGCTGCTTGAAGCGGGGTGAGTGCAGGCAGACTTACTCCTGTGACCATCACATTCAGCAGATTTCTGTCCACAGACTAATTTCCAGGTAATTGTTTATCCTCAGGTGGAGATGCTCGTACTCTCTTATCTATGTTCTCTTTCCTAAGCAAGGTGGTTTTCTTCTCACTCTGTTCAGAACAGAAAGTTTCGGACTCCCGAAATTTTTCAAGCAAAGCAAAGCTCCTCAGTTTCCTGGCCTGAGCCAAATTAGATCTGTGTAAATGGCTACAGCCACAAGAATACCACATTCTGCTGATGTACCCCTGCACAAGCCTGGACCTATCAAATGTGAGTAGTGTAACTATCTTTTATAAATGCGCTTGAAATGGGATTTCTATCTCTTCCATAATACTTCAGATAGCTTACTTTTTGCTGCTCCTCATTACTCACAGCAATTTTGTGTACTGCTTTCCATTTATCGTCTGGCCAGGAGGAAAGCTGCTGACAATGAGAATCAGGGCTCTGTAATCCTTTCCCATATCTGATGCTCCCACTACCACATGTGGCCCTGTGACGTATGTCCAGAGAGAGCTCTTGTAGAAAGTGCACACTCACAGGGATGCCCAGGTGTTTGCAGAACATGTGGGAGAATGCATTTGAAAACAAAATGAGTAAATATATTAATGGGAAGAACCTGCAGTACTTGGGACAAACACCTTCCAAGAGCTAATGAGCCCTTCTCTAACATGGCAGTGATGTGTTTGGCTGATGTGCTCCTGCTTGTCCTAGCTAAGTCCTCTGAACTTATGAACTGAGCCTTTGTTTTCAGTGTTAGCATTACTAGACTTAAGTATAGCATGAGTTGCTGACATGTTCAGACACTGATCTATTATTGAAAAATGTGCCGCTCCCTGAGCCTGATTGGTAGTCACCATGCATTTCAGAGGTAAATAGCACCTGTGGTGAGCACTGAATCCAGCAGGAGCAAAGAGTGTTATTAAATCAGCATTTGTGTTGAGGTGGTTGCAGCAAAACCAGATAAATGAGTTCAGTTGTCCTATGTGGTGCCTCTCTCAAGATCCTTTCTTCACTATGCTTCTAAAGCCCTGAATTATTATAATGACACACGTGATCTGTTGAATTTGAAAATTAATATTTAACTGCATTGACTTGTTGGTAGTTACATCACAGACAGATCCTAGATCCCATTTTGATGATGGGAAACAAAAACAACAAAAATCCAGAATGGCTTAGATCTGTTTTATAAGACTGTCATCTGAAACTGTATTTGTGTTTGCGTTTTTAGAATGGGGGGAAAAGCCTTGCTATACTGGAGCGGAAGTCTCCATCCTCCATTTCAGAGCTCTAGGATGAAAGATGCTAAAGCAAGAGCATGTCTAACTGTACACTGTCTCTGAACATAAATCCTACCCCCTGTTGTGGCAAAAATCACAGTTCCATGCCTGACCGGACAGCAGGTGGAAGTTTTCTATGTGTATTAACATGGAAGTAAAATCTAAGGAGATACATGTCATGCCTACTTGTACATGCATAACCAGAGAAGTTAATTTCTACTTTCTAAACACTGTATTTAAAATAAGCAAACAGAACTATAGCATAACTACGGAGCGAATTATTGAACAGCATATCAGAAAATCAGGAAATCACAGTTCTCATTAAAGTTCTCATTTGTCATAGCAGACTTGAGCACTTTCATCAAATAACTTCATCCTGCTGTGCCTCATATTCTTCCTCAAAAAATCAGGATAGATAGATCTCTTATAGAATGTTTGAGGCAAATATTTGCTGTCACTCTGTACATCACTTCATTAGAAAATACTATTTTTTTAATAAATGGGCATTCAAAACACGTAAAAACTGTAATTTCCATCAAGAAACATAAAAAGTTGTTTCAGAAATATTCGAGATCCTGTAGTGGTGGAGTTCTTGTGAGGATGGGGCTAGGAGTACTTTACAGGACCCAGATGTCGTGCAGTGCAGGACAAGTTACAGAAGTTTCCATATTTCCTCATGACTTTGTTTTGAAGCTAAAGAGGATGCCTGTAATGGTAATTGAATGTCAGAGTATGATGTGCTCAGGGATGAAGGTGGCTATCCCAGGGTACTCAGAGCTCAAATAGCATGGCTGATAGCGTTCACCAGCAGGTACAGTCTGACATCTCCAGAGAGAGCCCACCTGTGGCCTAAAGATCAGCAGCTGAGCCAGTTGTCATTATGGAGAAGGACCAGTGCTTTTTCATAG
Organism: Corvus cornix cornix; assembly: GCF_000738735.6. Classification (NCBI taxonomy): domain Eukaryota; kingdom Metazoa; phylum Chordata; class Aves; order Passeriformes; family Corvidae; genus Corvus; species Corvus cornix. Next base: position 87,710,241 of record NC_046333.1, read on the forward strand.
TGCTGCTGCCTTGTTACCCCCATGTTGCTCCTCCTGGGGCTCCATTCACCCTTCTGGTCACCTAAAATCATGCAGAAGGGGTCCAGAGTGATGTTGAGCATGTAAATGCAATGACTGGGTAAGGTAAGCATGGGCACAAACAGCTGGGGACAGGTCACAGTGAAGTAAGTTAAGGAATGGCAGAGAGAAGATAAAAGGGGAACAGGAAAGCTGTGCAAGGAAAGAGCTCAGGTGGTTGTTCCCTTAATTAGGACAGGAGCTCACTGCCACAAGAACTCAGTGAGTCATTCGTAAGATAATTGAGCTGTTGTAGGTGGCAGATTCTGGAAGAGATACAAAACCTGTTTCAGACCACAAGCCAGTTTTGGATTACTGAGGGCCTGCACCTAACATGGGTACTGTTTACTTCAGGTTTACACAGTTTTAGTACACCAAAACCACACTCCCTCATCTATGACAAGACCCTAAACTGGAAAGGTAGCTGGAGCAATCCAGCCAGATCACTATACAGCAAAAGCTTTAGGCAGTGAGGATAAAACTCATGTGAGTAACAGAATCAGCTTTTGTCATTACTTGCAATGAAACCCATGACTCATCTACCCTCAAAAATTTATTTCCATGGTACTCTCAGTGTCATTTTTGACTGTGAAAGGTTCAAGTGAATCATTTATGAACATATTCTGGCCACTCAGCCAAGGGATATTCTTCCAAGCTTGGTTTCTTGACAAGACAAAAATGGAAAACAAAAACCTGCATCTGATCAAACTGGAGCTTCTTTCAAAATTTCAGCTCAGCCCAGGAAAATTGAGTTCAAAGATCTCCTCTGGTCTAGAGCCAATGATTCAAACTTAATGTCTCTGCCTGTCAGAAAGGATAACATATAATTACCTACCTCACCAGGGCATTGCAAAAATTAGTTATTATTTGCATAGAGTGGTTGAATAATTTAAAAATCTTCACCTCAGCTCTTGTGGAAGATTGTCTTTCTAAAGTAAAATAAAGTATTAGTAATTTCAAATTGGTAGTAGAGGAGAAGACAGTTCTTCAGATCACAGCTTGAGTAATTCAGTGATGCCCAAAAGAAACAGGCAGGTACCAGGGAATAGATGGGTTGTGAAGGACCAGATAGCTTGCTTCTGTAGCAGACCTCCTCTTGTAGGATCTGGGACCACCTATTTGTCCTTGAGATGGAAGACAGAAGCAGTAATTAAAGAAAACCTCAGGAAGTTGCTTGGTTTTTTGTTTGTTTCCAGTTCAACTGCCCTGCACTTTTATCAGAGCTTTCCCTCATTTCTTGGTTAACCACACTTAATGGCACCCCATTTCCCCTCCAGAAGATCCATATCATCTGCTTATCTCCCAGGATTTTGTGCTGCTTTCACCTCACACAGCAGAACTGCAATGACAGGGAAGCTGTAATTTGGTTTTGGTATTTAGATTGCACTTATCAAAACAGTTCATTTGCATTCACAGTCTCACCCTTGAGTACACCTGACATTTGAAGTCCATTATATTTGAAAATGTCTTGTCTGTCGTTTGCAAGATAGGAGAAACAAGGTGTGCTGTGTTCCCAAAAATTGAACAACAAAATCTCTTCTGTCCACATGCTTCTTCAATTCAGCATTAGTTCTTGTTTCCATCCACTGTAGTGGGGGTGGCACATCAGCACTGAGCCGAGATATGCAGAAGAGACCTGCTCCAACTGGTTTTTAAGTGCTATGCCAGAAGCCATGGTCGGGACCCCACGCTCCATGCACCACACTCACAGGCCAAGGACACTGGGTTTGCATCGGGGTTTGTAGGGTAGGGACTTTCCAGATAGAGTGTATCCTAGCTACCCAGTGTCAAGAAAGCCTGACTAGATTTCTTTCTTTCTTGGATTGTCTGATTCAAAAGGAAGTACTCAGAATCCAAATTGTTACACAGTTCTACTATGAATTATTTAAAATTCTGGTATCCAGGTTTCCTCCATCCTTAAGACAGGTAGCCCTTCATTCACACAGGGCGTCACCACATTTTTCTAGCCAGGCAAGATATATTACACAAGATTGCAGATATGGTGCCTTGGACAGGTTTGCAATAAGAAAGAACTATAACAATCTCAGTGCAGAAAGCTTTTACAGTTATATTTTGTTGCCTGAGTGATCATAAGCTACCTAAACACCCTTAAATCCCTACATAAGGGGTGGAGGAAGGAAGGAGATCAGGATGGGATTACCATGAAGACAGGGTGTTCAGGAGTCTCCCTGAGGTCTGGGAACATTAGTTTAATCTCCTAGGCTTGTGCTGTCTACTCTAGTATGACCTCTTGTGATTTCACCTTCAGAGTCACTTGGGTCTGTAAAAGAGAAAAAACGGTAAAAACAGGCATTTCATTTTTCTTTCCCAGGGAAGACTCACAGATATGGTTGGGGTTGATCATTCACACATTTTTTTGTATCAAAACGACTTTCTGGCTTGGAGTTTCCTGACTGAGATATGCCATACCATGGCATAGTGAAGTATTCCTATAGGAGCATAAGGTTTACCTTGTGCTTTGCTCCTCAGTCCAGGATTACTGGAAGAAACAAGAAGATAGATAAAATAGAGAAGCAAAAAGGGACATACAGAGGAGATAAAAATGAGCTGTATGCTAACCCCGCTAACCACCGAGGAATATTCTTTCCTAATTGCATAAGTATTAATTTTATTATCTCATTGCTTCTCCCCCTCTCTCTCCCCTTAGCTTTGTTTGGGGTTGGGATTAATTAGCATAAGATGTTAGAGCATATAAATTGCAGCAAACTTCTGCTTTATTCCACAGCTGGGGTGGCCAAGACACTTAAAAGCAAATTCTCATTGATGTTTCTGGGAAGAGGTTCAGAAAGGATTTTAACCTACATAGTTTTGATGTGTAACAGGAACTAAAGGAAAAGGGATTACATTAAAAGAAAAAGATATCCTTCTCTACCTACCCAATCTTTCAACAGTTCATTTCAGTTATTTATATAATGAAAAACAATAGTTCCAGCAGAGAGGGCAATGTACTATGAATTTTCCACTTCTGCATATCTACCCCCTGTGGTAAAGTTCATACCAATGACAAAGAAGCTACTCAAAAAGAACAACTTCTGGTTATTTTGTTTTGCATTCAAAATACCATTTATAACTAAAATCCCTCTGAACCTTATTAAGAAATTCAAGCAAACATTTTTGCTTCATTCTTCTCACTTATATCAGCCCAAAGGCATAAATTAGAAGCAAATACCTTATGCATGTAAATGTCCATGGGCATCTGCATTCACACAAGAGCCCTAGGCCTGCAGGAATATTTCCAGAGGACAATACAGTTGTGAAAATATCTGTAAGAGTGCCTTTTGAAAAGCCACAGTCCCTGAATATGTTCTCACTAATAAGCATTTGGAACTAGATTTCAAGACTGAAGGAGCTTTTCTTGTGAAACTGGGTTGGGTACACAGAGGTATGTGTGGCTGGTTGAAAAGCACATGGGAGGTCCAAATGTACCATTCCATAAATGACCCCCTTATTGTCTTCCTATTCTGATAGAGGATGCTTCTTTTTTTCTTTTTCCCAAAGCTATTTCCTTCCCCTTCCTTCTACCTATGAGTGAAAAGTGCACTCATTAAGAGCCATGAGATCTACATTTCTTCATTAAAAGTATATTAAAAAACACAAACCAGAATTAGAGCTGCATAATGCAGTCCCCATCACATGATAAAGTACCACCAACAAGAAATATTGCTATCAACACTGTCTTATATTCATTAAGCAAACACTGCTTGAGATGGTGCTCAGATATTCTTCATTTTTCTATTACATGATCCAAGGGACTTTATTTTCTTCTGATTATGGAAACAACTGAACATTACACCTATAAGTTCTAGTTGTTTGCTCCATCATTTTCTTTTAATAGGTTTCAACAGCAAAGAGAAAATTAAACGAGGGAAATCTTGTAACAGAAAATGAAGAATACCTGATTATGTGCATTCAGCAATTACTGGCGGGGGTGGAGGGAGGGTAGATCTTTTTAAGCTGTGCCTACAGGGCACTTCCACTGCTTTGGTACATAGGCACACAGCTTGCCACTCATATTTTGTGAAGGTATTTCACATAAAATTCCAACTACTTGCAAGACAGTGCTTTGATACACACTTATCTGAAACGGAACAAGGACTGTGTTTGCAGTTTATCCAACGGGACTGAGTTTGCATTTTATCCAGCAAGTGAAAATGGACTTAGGCTTCAGCAAAATTCCAGCAACGGCCAAAAGGATATCTCTCACAGCCTGGCTGTCACTGCCTTGAAGGTGCCTAGGTCCCCTGTGTCTGACTGAAAACCTGCACATGCGCTGGGCATCGTCCCATGCAATAAGGTGCTCCTCTCCCAGCTGGGCTAAGTGACCGTGCACTTTGTTTCTGCTAAAACCTAGTACAGTTCAGGAGATGAGGATGCTTCTGTCCATGGAAAGGGATGAGCTGCCTCCAGTAATCATTGCCTAAGCCTGCTGGACTGATAGGACAGGGCACAGAGCAAAATCCAGCAGCTGACATTAGGAACAGTGATGGCAGCTGTTGCACTCTCCATTTCCACGTCCCTAGACCCTTCCAAGGTGCAGTGTTTTCTTAGCAGTGGAACAACTGCTCTTGGGGATTCAGTTTCCAACAAGAGCATCTTGATCAGCAGCCTGCATCTCCCTGTGGAAGCTGTGCCACCGTGCTGGAAAAGAGTTTAATCATAACAGGGAGGATTTAAATGCCAGTAGTGTCAATGGGGCATTCAGCTGAGAAGGCACCTTTGATTCCTGAGGACTCTCAAGGCTGCCTCTGGATTTTATTCAGTAGTTGCAAAAATAAACGAACATACCAAACCAAACAAAACCCTACTGGTGAGAAACTCCTGCTCCGCTCTGGGTTATTCTTTAACAAGACATGGATACAAGGTGCCTTCTTCCCCCATGATAATGTTCTAGATGGCATATGGAACTTCTGCCCTGTAGCCCGTGATAAGTGCCTAAGGCATCACCTGACTCAACTGATGCAGCAGGATGCAAATTTGGCTGATTGCAGGTGACTTGCAACTCCCCAGTCAGGCTAGTATAGATGCTAGTAACTCAACAGGATAGGAGGAATAGGCATGCAAGTCTCTCCTCAGAAACAGAGAGGTTCTCATAAATTAGGTGCTGCAAAGGTCACATTAACTTTTGATCCTGTTGCTACCAGCCTCTGGGGCCTCTCTAGCAGCTCAGTACTACCTTAAAAGTGAAATTTAAGTTCTCTGCAAGCGAATTGCAGCAACATAAAGAAACCTGACTCTAAAGGAGAGTCAGGCATATGTAGAAGACATATGTGCAAAGCTCTGCAGGTTATGAAAGGATTCTTTGTTTCCACCACAGCAGCTGGAGATGAACTACCACTATTCTGTTGCTTCCAGGGCAATGACAGCCTGGTTAAGCTGAGCTCCCCTCAGTCCTCTTCCCTGATGGAGGTATCGTGCTGCAAGAAATTGATACGTTCTGTGAAGGAGAAAATAATTCAGCTAGAGATTTGCCTGTCTTCGTAATAGCCATTGCATGCTGATTTTTACCTCTAAAATTGCCTGTGTTTTAAGATGTACCCAGAATCATTAAATGAACATCATTTGGGCTTGTAGCTGGAAGGAATACGGTCCTACCTGCTTCATGCATAGGGAGCACTTGGCTGTTTGTTGCTGGAAAATGTCTCACACAAGAGAAGGACTCAATGTCAATGTAACAAAGCTGAAGGTAATCCTTGGCTCAGAAAAATGTGCCATAAACTAGCTCCACTCAGCTCTTCTCTTCAGAAGACAGAAAAGAGGAGTTTGTGCTAAAGCATCTTGCTACAATACATATCAGATTGCTAATCTCACTTTGGAGCTGAATGCAGAAGCTGCATTTCAGTGCTGCTGACTAAGAGATAGAAAGAACAGCTCCACAGCTAAGCAGCTGCACACTGAGAATATTTGTGACCACCCCACTGGTGTAAGGGTCTGAAGCCCCATGAGACTTTGCACGTCAAGATCAAGGGGGCACAGTGCATGTTTTGTGAGATATCCCACCTGTCCTCAGATACTGCAAAAACTTCTGTCAGGCACATCTCCAGGGATTGTTCAAGGACCATCTATGAAGACAGTATCCTTATAGACCCGCCATGCTTTGCAATTTGGGAGAGTTTGCTCCTTTGTTTTCCCAAGCAGGTAATTATTAATACATGTAAGAAAAAGAAACAGTTCAGAACATATATGCACCCTTTCCTCTGCCACTTGTATTCATGAATGCACAAACCACTGTTTCTTTTAATCTCACATGACCACAAGCTGTTTCCCAAATGCTGGCTTTAAAATCAGCTTGTGGTTTTGGAGAAATATAGGACAAGTAGCACAGCCAGTTTGCTGTGAGTGTTGTGACTGCCTAGACCACTTAATGGTGAAGAAACCAAGATTCCAGCACAGTTCCCTCTCTTCTGCCTCCCCAGTCTGTTGCAGCTGTATCTGTATCCTGCCTACTGCTCTGTTGCTATGCCAGCTTCAGTCAGAAGTTGTCTATATGGTAATACACAGCTGGTTACAGGCAGCAGTGCTACTTTCACAGCATAATACAGAACAAATGAACAAAATGAACATAAGTTGCTAGAGGATGGCAGGGTACTTTGAGGAGCAGCATAGCACTTGCCACTCAGCCAGATAACCTGTGCCATGTCTGTTTGCTTTCCCTGGGCATGGGCTTGCTGTCCAGAGTTCATTGGCAAAGCCAGCACATCCACATAGTGTGCAAGGAGTATATATGTGTGTGTCTGTGTGTTTCTGCCCTGGGGATTTTCGTTTCCAACCTAGTTACAATACCTTGGGGTGTTCTTCTCATACCGTGACCCCCAGCTTGGTCACTTCCGATGGGTGGGTCTCAGTGGGTCTCAGGCCAGTGCCTGTGTTGTATAACACATGAGAATTAAGGTCCTGCCTTCTGGTCATTTTGATTTAATGCTTTATTGGCATCTGTGCTGGTACCTCCACTGGACATCACTGTCCCAGTGAAAGAGGCAGTGCCTTTCCCAGAGCTCCAGCTGTTCAAAACCCCAAACCAGTGCTGATTTCAGCTTGTTCACATATTTTTAGCAACAAACTGCAGCGGATGAGGAGCAGAGGCGCTCACTGTTCTGCTGCCTTAGCTGGCTTGCAGTAACTCCTGGGAGGTGGCTGGGCATCATTCCACCTTAAATTCCCCTCCAACATGAATCATAGTGCTATGGAATAATAGAACTATTGAGTTTGGGAAAGATCTCTAAGGCTATCAAGTCCAGCCACTAACCCAGTTCCGCCGAGTTCATGTCACTATACCATGTGCCACATCTACACGTCTTTTAAACACCTCCAAGGATTGTGACTCAACCTCTTCCTTGGGCAGCCTGTGCCAGTGCTTGACAACCCCTTCTGTGAAGAATTTTTCCCTCATATTTAATCTAAACCTCCTCTGCCACAACCTGAGGCCACTTCCTCTCATCCTTTCACTTTGAGATATGAGAGAAGAGACTGACCCCCACCTGGCCACAACCTTCTTTCAGGTAGTTATAGAGCGATAAGGTCCCCCTGGTCTTCCTCTTCTCCAGGTTGAACAACCCCAGCTCCCTCAGCCACCCCTCATGAGACTTGTGCTCCAGACTCTTCAGCACCTTTGCTGCCCTGGACACACCCCAGCACCTCAATGTCTTTCTTGTAGGGAGGGGCACAAAATTGAACACAGGATTTGAGTGCTGAGTACATGGAAAGAATTGCTTCCCTGGTCCTGCTGGCCACACTACTTCTCATACATGCCAGGATGCCACTGGCCATGAAAAGAGCAGGTGCCCAGGGAAATCAGGTTAGGTTGTTTTTTTTTTTTAATTGACAAAGTTACATATTAATAGAAAGAACAGAAGCATCTAGTGCCTGATTTTTGACCCCACAGCTTTCAGTGTGACCCACAGACATGCACTGACTCAGGGCAAACAGGTGGCAGGATGTTCTCTCTTACAAACTCTGTAAGACCAGCAGATTCCAAGAAATTGCTGCTGTATGTGTTTTGTTTCTCTGTGCCCCACTGTTCTTTCTCTTTTGCTTTTGCATGTCTGTTTGCATTCCTTTATCCTGAATCTTTGCAGCAGTTCCTTATAGATGCTGGTGCCCAGTACAGCATAATACAGCTTGATTGGCTCACAATCAACACTTCATAATAAAAATCACGTAGTATTGTCTGATATAAGTCAGACATAGTGGAGAATAATTTAGGTTTTTTCTTCTCTCTCATATCAAGAAATCTGAGGACACTTTGGTAATTTTGCCGTAATGCTGTGTGTCACTTTGGACGCCTTCAGAGGCCACTGAGTTGCAAACAGCTATCAATTTGTGAGCTTTGAGCAACCTTTATGTAGCAGTTTGCATGTAGCATAACTGCAATAAGCACGAATTTTGCCTATAAACAGGTACTACTTCCCATTCTTTAGGGATTTCTTTGGTAGGAGGAATTATATTAAAAATAGACACTTAGTTTTGCAATTATCTCAGAAATCATGTTTAAAATACAGTTTTAAGGGTAACTCTTTACTGACAATGGATTTTGAATCAAATGTTCTCCTCTGTTCTGTGCAGACTGTTTTTAAGCAGTGTGGTATGGTATTGCTCTATGAGGTCAGCTGAGATTTTGGAATTAAATTCCTTCACTGTGTAACTTTCCAAATCTCACTCTCCATTTTCTTGTCCTTCCTATACTACAGGCTGCCTTTTTCATCAGGTTTTTATCTACAACAGTCAGATGATACACTTTAGTTCCACAAAGCCTCAGCACCATAAAATTCAGATATAGTCTTGATGGTGTGAAGATGTGTCAATCTCTTTTCTTAAAAAGAAGTTAAACTTTACACTAAACAAAACATACTTACCTTGGAAATTTGTACTCAAATGAGAGAAACAAACTTCTGCCTCCCTCGAGAGGGCTGTATTGCTTAAAACCTGCCATTACCTGGGCAGGCAGAGGAGTTACTTGCCCACATTGCACAAAGACTACAATCTCACTGTGAGATTCTCTGTCTACAACACTTTTGCATGGGGTATCAGTGGACCTTTATCCACCAGTTTCCTCTTGAGAAGCCCTCCTGTGGCTTCTAGGAAAGGTATTGAGCTAACATCAGGCTTTAAATAGTCTAGCTCCAGCTGGCAACTAAGGACCAGGCATCTGCTCTCTCACTCCTCACCCCCGCCCTTCCCCCGGTAGGATGGGGAAGTGAATTTGAAAAAAAAAAGGATAAAACCTGTGAGTTAAGAACCAGTTTAATAAATGGAAAAAAACCATCATCCTCCTCATCATCAGCATCATGTAATGAAAAGGGAGGTAAGAGAGAGGAATAAAACCCAGGAAAGAAAAGTGTTTCACGATACAGTTGCCCACCACCTGCTGACCAATGCCAGACCCTGTCCCCCAGCATTGATCAACCCCTCCCAGCAACTCCCCCCAGTTTATATACTGGGCATGATGTCCTGTGGTATAGAATATCCCTTGGAAATTTGGGTCAGCTGTCCATGCTATGCTCCCTCCCAGCTTCTTGTGCACCTCCTCACTGGCAGACCATGGAACACTGGAAGTCCTTCATTTGGGGTAAGCACTGCTGAGCAATAACAAAAACATCAGTGTGCTGCCAACATTATTCTCATGCTAAACCCAAAACACAGCTCTGTACCAGCTACTAGGAGGAAAATTAACTCTATCCCAGCTGAAACCAGGACACCTGGCTAAGTGTAATGCAGTAAGGTGAAGAAAGAAAGAAATTTTTCTTCTGGACATTTAGTCAGCAAAAGCAAGACTTTAAGAGGAAAAATCCAGACACTAGTCATTATGGCGTAGCATTAATCAAAGAGCAAAGTAAAACTGGAGATTTAGCCAAGAAGTGAAGTCATGCTGAACAGCACAAAGTCACCTTCTAGATGAAAGCCTTGTGCGACACCACTGCTAGTATGTCCCATCCAGGTGGTGTGGTTCTCCACTTCAGCATTCTATCAGACATGGCTCTTCTCTAGTCCTGTGCAGGTTAGGCATTAAAAAGCCTCTTACGTACTGTGAACAGGCCTAAGCTGGTACACAAGCACTAACATGAGAATTAATAACAGAGATTTTTAGAGAAAGTTTCCAAAATTTCTGTCTTGCTTTTGGAAATGGCTAATCTTATCAGCTAAGATTAGGTCTGTCCTTTCTTCAAACAAGTAAATACAAACTAGTGACTCTGAGGCATCCCTGCAGCATGAAAAACATCTCATCCTCATATTTACTGTCAGACAAGGCCAAAATAATTCTTTGTATCAACACTAGTGAGGACCTAACTGGTAGGATGAGCCTTTTTTGATAAATGCTAAATTAAAAGTCTATAAAGTTGTTTCCCCTGCAATCAGGGTGAACAAGCAATGTAAAAGTGTCTTGTAGCCCATTTTTTCTCTGCTTCTGCTGTGCTTAGGCCAATTTGTAGTTTGGGTTGGGAGCAGTGTAGTCCCAGTGTTAGAGGCACACTAGCTAAAGCTGTCCCTATAACTCAGGTAATCCATCTGCCTCTGCTGTTCATCTCCCTTAATGATTTTTGGCTTTGTCTGGTGGCTGAGCAGAAAGGGCCTCACTGAATTATCTCATCACTTCTGATAGTCTCTGCAGCACCAGGCAGAATCCTGCTAGACCAGACACTCACTAAAAGAGTCAGCCCAGTGCCACCTTTAACTTCAGAGCCACCCTGGATCACCGCCAAAGACCAAAATCAGGAGAAATCTAGGATTTTATTCCCTGTTACAGTTAGTTAAGTTACTAAACCAAATGGCATGCACTTGGAGTTGTGCAAAGCCTTTGACACTGGTGATACTGGCACAGGTTGCCCAGAGAAGCTGTGGATGTCCCATTCCTGGCAGTGTTCTAGGCCAGGTGGGATGAGGCTTTGAGCAACCTGCTCTAGTGGGTGGCATACATGCTTATGGCACAGGGTTGGAACTAGAACATCTTTGAGGTTCTTCCAACCCAAACTATTCTATGATTCTGCAGACCTTTCTGATAACCTCACAGCATAACAAGCAAAAAATCTTTCAGAAAAAGGAGACCGCTTCAGTAGTTGTCTAGCTCAGTGCTCATCAGCTGCTAGAGGCAAAGAAATCTGTCTCTCTGTAGCTTCAGGCCCCATGACTTGGCTCAGCAGTCAGTTTTCCAAGCCACATTTAAAAGGATTGCTAACTACTCTTTCCTATTATCTGTCACTAGACATTAATTTTTGGGGTAGAGGTTGTACATTGGAGTTTTTAGGAGAATGCTAATGATGTAATGGTAGGGGAGGGGAACCTTTTGATGCCACAGTAACTGAAGAGAGAGAAATGAAGCCAAAATATTGCAAACCAATAATAAATCTAACAAACCAATGCAATCAAGTGGAGCAAAAATCAGTTTAAGTGGCTTTGTATTTGCATTCACCATCAAGGTCTCATTTATGCAATTATTGTAATATTGATCCTTTTGCAAAGGAAAAAGTGTAGTGATTAAATTTTTTAAAATATAAGAATAACAAAAATCAATGTTCTTCTAAACAGGGATCGGCTGGAAGATTTCAAAACTTCAGGATAACTTTCATTATCCTGAAGCCTGGAGCTCAGTTATTTACCAGCAGTGGTTCTAAATTCTAAATCTCACTCTGCTCATCCAAATCACTTATGAGAAGGACTTGGTTTACAGTAAATTCCTTTCCCTTGGAGCTGTTTCCTGCATTGTATAGGCATTTTCAGATATGAGAAGTGGGCAAGATTTCTGGAAGCACTGGGTTCCTAAAGAAAATGATTATGCATCTAGGAGGGTTTTCTGAAATATCTAAATAGCTTATAATCTATTTCTGTGGATTTCAGCTCACTGTGATACCTCTTCAGGTATGTATTTGAATCCCAAATGTCTTAGAAAATATACAAAAGATACTGCAACCACCTCTCTCGGTTTGTGTTACTGAGCATTTCATAATTTATCTGCATTTTGGAAATCCTTTGCATACATTTTAAGTAAATATATTTCCATAAAACACTCTCCAGGGATAAGTGCATTTCTGAGAAACTGTAAGAGAACCTGGGTAGATATATCTCAAATAGACTGTTGCTTTTTTGAAGGGAAAATGGTACCAGTTTTGGTTTCAGACTGAGTGCATTTCCTGAGATACAGAGTCCAACCAGTATGTAGTGCTTGCCATTGATTCCACAAAGTCAGCATCTATTTTACAGTTTTAACATAGGTAAACTAAGCCTAAATCAAACATTTATGCTATTCCAGCAAGTTGTAATGCAAGTCAGTCTGTCAATCATGCCCCCACACAGATCTATTATTCCGTTTGATTGCCAGATACAAGCAATTTGAAAACAAATGCTCCTAAAATGGTTTGATTGCTCTTCTTGTAAGTAATCAATTACTCCTTAATTGCCTGACAAATATATGATTTGATGATGTCTCTTGTACTGTCTCCCTCTCTGCTTTGTCCATGTGCTCAAAATATGTATCTGCCCTATAAAACCCCCTCCACCTTGCAAGCAGTACAAAATGATCCTCATCCAGCTGCTGAGATTGCTTCCAATCTAGATTACAGAGTAATCTAGTCCAGCAGTGACCTTTGATAGCCAGCTCTGATCAGGACAGGCCTAGCAATCCCTCTGAGCATGGGAATTGCTGAATTTCAGATGGGGCTGGGATGAACTCTATGCATATCAACCTGCTCAGCCTGACTGTAACAGGGACTGCAGTGCTGTGGGGGCAATCAAATACTGGGTACTTTGGTTAGGCATGAGCAGAACATACTTGATGAAAGGTAGTTGTTGAATTAGTCATGAACCAGCTTGTTACCCCTAATGGAAAGATAAAAACTGAATTTCATGTTGTTAGGATGTGACCTCCCCTGGAAAAAAGGTCATACCTCGATGGACCACTTCTGCTAAGTGTCTGGGAATAACCTTGTATAGCTCTGGAGATTGCCATTTCTGTGTCAGTTTAATCTAATCTAGGACTGTATTGCTGCTGAAAATGATGTCCTATTCCCTCTTCCAACTTGTGGTTTCAGGTCCCTCTGCCTGACTTGTAGTAATGCTAGTAAAAGGGCAGGAAAACACGAGGCAGGGGGAGGGACTCCTTCTAATGGGCTTGCTTGGTGCAGAGCAATAGCCAGGCTGCCAGCTGGAGAGAACAGCCCCTGCTGTCTGGTCAAATACACAGAGAAGAATCATACTGAAAGCTTTCACACTAATAGCACAATGTAGGTGATGCACTGCAGGAGTAGCACAAATCTCCTTTCTGCAGTGAGCACTCCTGCATTGTCTAGAGGATGCTGGAAAGGCAGAAGTTGTCATGGCAGAGCAACAGAAGTGCAACAGCAGCACGTAAGCACTGAACTCAACTTTCAGTACATGGGAGTTGGTTAAGCTTGATGTCTCAAAATCAGCCATCTTGTTGGGGTTTTACCTTTGAAATTTTTGGCATGGGAAATAACAATAGGTAAAGTCCCAGCTACACTTAGGAAATGTGATGTTAAATTATTGTATTTGAAGGAAATTAAGCCATCTCCTTCCCAAGTGCTGATCCACAAGCACATTCAATTTCTGCCCTTCTACTGCGCAACTTCAGAGCCGTATCTTTCCAATTCCTCAGTGCACTGCTTTCTGTCTTCCCTGTGTTGCATCTCTGCCTATAATTCATCCCCCAGGGTGAAGGAACTGTGGGAAGGAGTTTAGTCCTGGCAAAGGGTCACTCAGGACAAGCACAGGAACCATGACCTACCCCTCACAAGGGACCAAGTTAACGTGTTCAAGCAGCCCATGAGAACTACCTGCAGCAACTTTCTCTTCATCTGGAGCATATCTGGGCAAGGTAATTTAGTAGCTGAACTGGCTTTCTGTCAGCTCAGAACAAATGCCAGTGCTGGGCAGTTTCATGGGATGAAGTAATTCAGTGGGGTGAAGGCTACTGGGGCTACCTGAGGTTTCATACAACCACAGGGACTCTCCCTATCTGCCTAAGACTTGCTTTGGAACAACTGAAAGCACATCCAAGCCTTAGCAGAACATGGTCTCTTTAGCCCTCTCCTCATGGAAAGATTGGGTGTTTAAGACATCACAACAGCACTTAGACACTTCCCTCAACAAAAAACACCAAAAAAAAAAAAAAAAAAAAAAAAAAAAAAAAAATTTAAAAAGACAGAAATTACCCATATTCCAGAAAGACAGAAATATTTCACCAGGGTAGAAATCTGAAATCAGCAGCTCAGATGATCCTTGTGCATCAACACGTGGAGTTGTTGTAGTAGTTGTTAAGCTTTCTGTTACTTGTCCTGCTCTGCTGTCACTTCAGCTTCAGGAACTCGCTAAGCTTTTCCATAGCTAATGTCTTCTACCAGAAACAAGGAGAAACAGGAAAGCAGCTGCAGTTGAATAAAAAGGTCGAAAACCATAACAGCAATGCAGAATCTCTGATGCTGGTTCTCAATCCAAGGCATTCATTATCTTGCTCTGCACAACAACATTTTTCCTATTCCTACCTGCTGCTGCAACCACGGCCTTGTTTACTATTCATTTAGTGCACAGCCTTTAGGAAAGGATGTTTATGAGATAATTCGTCTCTCTTCATATGCATAATAGAGAATAAATTAATAACTACATTAATAAAGCAGCTACATTATTATGAGATCTTTTCTTTATTGCTAACATAAATCATGAATGCCCCTCCACCCAAATTATAGCACAGAGCATAATTCTTACTCATAACTCAGAACTTTCAATTCTTTTTTTCAATTTATAGTAACTTACCTTCTCTACCTACTACTATGTCCCCAACAATTCTACTGCCTGCAGACACCAGCTAGGAGGAAAGTATGCATTACAACTTGTAGAAATCACACTGCTATTTCAAAATTTAAGCAAAGCATTAACCAAGTTGTGCATATCAAGAAGTGGGTTAGCACTACGTATTTCTTCTCAAATGATTGTGTAATTAGTCCTCATCAACCTCCAGACTTCCACACCAACAACTGGAATTGTTTTCACTATTACTTCCTGGCAAGTACTGTGAATGATGACTACAGAAATCCTGTGGCATTCAGAACTTTGACATGACGAAAATTAATCTTCATTTTAGGAACATGGGAGCAAGCAAATGTGAATGTTAATGTAATTAGAGACTTGCCAGTTGGGGAATGTTGGGCACGAGGCTTGAACTTACGACTAACGTCCCTTTTTCACGGCTGTGATGCATGTGTTCAGAGAGAAGAGCAATGCGCGGAATTCTAAACCATTTAACATTTGCAAATAGGTGTCATGCTCACTCTGTGTGGTTGGGTGCAATTCCAAATGAAGCCACCAAACCCACTTCCATCTCATACTCAGGATATTTTACCTGCCTTTGCTTCTACGTGGTACATGTCTGCTAGTTGCAATGCTGAACCTAAGGGCAAACCATAAAATCTGGAAACATATTCAGTTTTCCCCATTGTTCCCTTTTTTGATCCTATAACATGGAAGGGGATTTCCTCTTCCCAATTTTCTTTGCTTGTGGCCAGCAGGAGAATACATTACAGCAAAAGAAGACATTTCATACATATTAACTTAATCTGAAGCACAAGGGTCATATTTCTTGTAAAAACTCTCTTAGTGTAAGGCTGTAATGACTAATGTTATGCAACTGGGCTAAAGAAATCCAAAGAAGGACACGAACCTTTCTGTTTATATACCAATATTTCTGCTTTGGCACAAGAGGACAGTATGTGACTGTGTCACAGGATGTGAAGTATTCAAACACTGAAATACTTGGAAACACATGATGTCTGGGAGCAAATTTCTTTCCAGGGTAAGGGTTTCACAGTCATTTATTGCACACCCAACATACACCCAGCCTTTGGACTGGCATCTGCCTGGAAGGACTGGCCGTGGTACTTCCTTCTCATTTCATTTCAGGCAAAAATGAATTTACTGGCAGCTGAAGATACCCAACATTAATTTCCCGACTAGGAGAGGCCTAATTCAAAAGCAAAAATCTGCTGTGGTCTTTCAAGGTCAAAGGTATGCTATTCCTGGGGATAAGTGTGTAACTATACCAAATATTACTCTTCTTTCCCCAACCCAATCTTGTAAGACTATGAGGAACAGGATGGATTAAAGCATAAAGTGGAAATGCCACATCCAGGTGCTCAGGAGGACCCCAGATATTCAGCAAGTTGTGAATTTAGATCATATTTTTCTGATTTACTTGCCTTATAAGCAGTGCCTCTCTAGTCTCCCCTCCCAATCATAGCTCGTCCCCTTGAGCTTCAGCAGAGAAAGAAAAGTGGGTGAATCTTTCTCTTTAAAACTGACAACGGGATGTGATTTCCCTCAGCCAGGTAAAAACAGGGAGGTCTATGGACCTCAGGCCCAGTCTAATTTTTCTCCTCCCTTCTATACCTCAGGGGGGACGAGAGCAGCAGGGAAATCCTTGCTGTCAGGTAGCCCAGGGCAAGAGTAGGGCACTCACACCCTGAAGGGGCTTTTCTTCTCGAGGGGCTTCAGCACTGGCTCTGCCCCTCAACCCCTTGGTCCACTTCTGTAAGGAAAGGGAGTGCAAACATCACCTCTCCAGAGAGGAGGTGGAGGGGATAGGCAATAAGAGACTGTTCCCACCACTCCTTGAGGGCAGCCTTGAGGGCAGGAGAAAGGGGACCAAGGACAGCCTGGCTATCTGTGCAGTTCACTCAATAGGCACCAACATATTGCAGTGGGATGAGCTGAAATGAGAACACCCTTCATCTACTCTTCCAATGAGCTATGTTGTTGGATCCCTCATTTCTCCTCCCTTCTTCCTTTGTCAGGAAAATGCAGGAATGGACCTCACCTGCTGTGAAAGGCAGTTTACCCCCTGCTTAATGAATTCTATTTTACTTATAATGACTTTCAGCATACTTTCATGGAAGGTTTACATGCGCTCAGCTTGGTCCTTTTTTTTTTTTTTCAGTTCATTAAACTGATAATGAAGATAAAGTACTAGGACTGCTAGTGAGCTGATCATAGCTAAAGTGGGACACCCATTAAAGCCCAAACTAACTGCTTCACGTAGAATTTCTAGTTATGAAACTATCAATTTAAGGATTTCACCATCTTAACAAGTCCTGTTTCTTTCATGTACGTAATAAAAATGAATCTATTAATCTTCAGTGTGCATATCCCCAGAAAGAAATGAGCAGGAACATTTTAATTTTCAATCAGCATTTCTGGTGGATGAACACAATTAAGTACTGTCATATAAAATATCCGTGATAGCTTAAGGGTGTAAAGCAAAACTACATGAATAAATAAGAGCCATTGAATGAATCATAAAAACTTACATCTAAACCATAGAATTCTTCTTTAAGATAATAAATCAGGATTAACTTAAGCACATGCACGTATTTGTGTGTACATACATAGGTTTGTGCTCAACTTGCATTTTAAATCCCTTCAAAAACGTCCACCTCTTTTTGAACCAGGGGACACACACACAGTTGTGTGATGTTATTCCAAGCACCAAGAAAATGCAGGTGATTAAAACATTATGGTAAAATATTTATAAAACTTAAGTTCTAAATATACAAAATCTGCCCCATTTCCTTTTACAAAGGCTGCTCCACAAGACCCATTGTAAAATCTTAGTTTCCATTATGTCCCACATGTCTGCTCCAGGCAAGCTCCAAGCTCTCCATGCATCCTAGACAATCCTGGCTGAAAAAAATTGTGATTTAAGTGAAGGTGGGAAAAGAAGTAGACTTGCAGAAGAAGTCAAGACACAACTGCAGGGCTGCCTGGCCACAGGGGTGGGAGGAGAAGATGAAACAGATGGAGCAGGAGCATCAGGAGCCACTGGGTAAGGTTTTGACAAGAAGGAAGGATATAATGAGAAATAATCTGGAGGGATAAAATCCTAGGACAGAAACAATGACAGATAAGTGGTAAAGCAAAAAAAAGAGAGAAATCATATCTCTACATGCAAATTTATTTAGTTTTCATTGCACTTTTTTAGGAAGGGTGGGATTAATTTTTCATTTGTATTGAACATTTAATTAATTAACTTCTTTTTTCTCTTTTTAAAGTATTTTGGTGCATGGAATTTATCCTCTGCACACTCCCACAAACACATGTACCTATGTCACAAAGAAATTAACTGCTGAAAGATAAAAAGTACTAGCTAAAAAAGTGTTAATGAATTCCTCAGGGCTTTGAGAAGTGATGAGTAACAACCACCAAAACAAATATACTCGCTGAAGAATATTTTTAAGCTGACTTGTTCACTGAACACTTTTCCCAGACGTATTTATCATAAAATACTGTGAAGTGGTTTGTCTGGATTTTGAAGAAGAATAGCCTGGAAGCTAAGTCATAACCAAGTCTGTAATAAAAAAGAGATGAAAAATGTGCAAATAGACCATATTAAAACTTGCTTATTACATTTTAGTATTCTCAAAATGTTGTTTACTGTATATTTTATCTTTCCTGATGGTAGATGCACATTTCATTTTTCCTCTCTGCCAGAACTATTTCACTTCCAGTATTTGTAGCTTAAACACTTTCTCAGTGGCAGCAATTGTATTTCTCTGTTGTCTCATCACCTGCTCCCATTCACTCATACCCGTTCAGGTATAACTTTTAGCTGTGGCAATATAAAGCTAAATGTGCTTGATTATTGTTTCACAAGATCTATGGAGGCTTTAGATTTCATTAAAAGTTTATTCATTCTACAGAATAGATGTACTATTTCAGCAGTGTGAGAATTATTTCAGCAGTGTGAGAATAAAATTCAAATAACCAAAAATCAGTATAAGGTCTGCTAACAGTATTTTGCTCATTAAGAATGGATTTGAAATAAGCTACTCAAAATAACTATTTACCTTCTTCTTAACAGTCGGAGAATGCTTAAATTTTAAAGTCTATGACTTTTATTGAATTAAGTAAAGAGTAGTATGTCTATAAACAAAAAAAGATACTGATTCTTGGGTTGAACAACAAATCAAAAGTTCTTGTTCAGGTTCTAGCAGTGCAGGAAATAGAAGCAAATATATTTTACATTTTATGCCATACACAGCAGAAGAAGGCAATCTCTTCCCTTTCTTAAGAAAGGAATTTGTCTATTCCTGATTGAAACAGGCACACATACCTAACATGTGCTATAGTGGCAAATGCCACAGTTTAATATTTAATTATCCTATGATCAAACTGGTTTTATACATCCTGTAAATGGCATCAATTTATCACTCATTACGTTTTTATCTGACACCGAACACTGGGGGTTTATTTCAATACTAGCTGGTAGCGAGATGATGTCTGCCATTCTACTGCAGATGGGTAGCCATAATTTGGGTCAACCTTTAATGGCTGACAGAGACCAGCAGTCTGATACTTGAGAGATTTTGATACTGAACATAGAAGCAAGGTTCCGCCAAACTCTCCTCAAGTGAAAAGGAAATTTTACCACTCTTATCTGGTCATCAACTGTGTGAACAAATCATCAACACGTGATGAAATATGATTTGGAACAGAAAAAACAAACATGAGAACATCTTTTTGTCCTAGTTTTTAGTGCTGGTTAGTCCTTTGCAAACTTATCTCCCATCAAGGCCTTGTATGAGGAAGTGTCTTCCCTGGAGTAAGTCTGCTGGAACTGTTCCCTGCTCCAGTGGACAATATGAGCAGGAAAAGGAGTGGAGATGGGGCATGTCCTGCCAGCCCACAGCAAGATTAAGAGCTCCCTGGATAAAGCATTCTTCTTGAAGACCTGAAATTTTTCTAAGTGTTGCATTTTTTGACAAGAAAATATGAAATCTTACCTTCTGTCAAAGTCACTTGTGAAATTCTGCAGCTCTGACTTGGCTGACACTGACTTGTTCAACCTTGCATTAATATCGCTTTGGAATACAGTGCTATGCTTGCCCACAAATATCACAAAAGCCAAAGGTGTGTGCACCTCATCTCAGTACATTCTCAAGAGCAGACTTTGTGTCTGAAGTATGGAAATAATCTAGAAATAAGCTTTTGATTTGGTCACCTCTCCTCCACTACTTCTTCCATGAAGGAGTTCTCTGTTCCACAGTTATCTTTGCTTTTTTTCATGAGCGGGCAAGTGTATGCAAAATCCAGTCCGAGCAAGATGTGATATTTGGACAGACTGAATATTTGCAAATGGACTGCAGAAGAAGCAGAAGAATTGCTGCACACTGCCCCTTTGGATGTGATTTTGCCCCACAAGATGTGGCAAAATCACAGCTGAAGCCACAATTACAGCACAGAAAATACTGAGTCCACGATAAAGGCTATTTCATGTTTCCGGGAAGCTGAGGAGAAAACCTTAGCTCCTGAGATGATGCACACTGTTGCTGAGCATAGTCACAGAAAGGGGGCATCAGAGAGAGAAGGGGATTACATGGTGCAACCTGGAGCTTGCACTGAACACAGGTGTCTGAAACAAATTGCTCTGGAGGACCCACATTCATCTCTCTACAGATAAAATTTGATATAGAAATTGTTCTCCCACCAAGGATGGCAGATGGGGTGAAATATGGATGTACTTGTATGATTGTAAGAAGGATCTGACAATTATTAATAGTTAGTCTTTAGATAGTACTTTACATTTACAAATCTCTGTACAAGCTGTAATTAATTAATGATAAGTCCTTAAATACACTGGAGTTGAACTAACACAGCTTAGAATGACTGATGCATGAAGACAGAGGAATCGTTAACCTTAGTGAATCATGTTTGGGACAGTGGATGGAATAAGTATTAGAAATAAACATGGACAGTGTGTGACAGGCTGACACAAGCTGTTGTGTAGTACTCCAGCTTCTGACTGCTTTTCTGGTGGATTGATAGCCATGGGGTGAGTTGAGGTTGCAGTGTGCAGCAATAAGAAGATACACAGTGCTTGGTCATGATGCCACAGGCGCTGGTTTTCTTTGTATATTGCCAGTACTGCCAGGGCAGTTACTGATTCCTGAGGGTTTTAGCAGATGCAGAATCAAGTCTATGAGTAACTATTACATCACTGTTCCTGTCAGGCTTTTAGAAAGGGACATAATGTAGCACTACTAATTAATGTGTATAATTTTAATATCAGTAATGTCAACATAGCAGAATCTAAATGAAAGACCTGAATGAAGACCACCACCTGTTTGAGCAGATAACCGTGATGATTTTGTGGTATGAAATTACTTGAGATGAAACAGTTGCCTCCTCAGTCAGGCTGAGAGTGATTCTCCTCTGGGTAGGACAGCACTTCAAAAGCTTTGACCATCCATTAGTTACAGGCACTGCATCCTCATAAAAACTCTGCAATTCACTGGCTCTGTGCCCTGTATTGCTTTTCGGAAATACCAGACACTATCTCAGTCTAATATATTTACAATTGCATTTTGAATATATCTAGAATGACTGGCAGACAGATCAATTTTTTTGATAAAAGTGACTTTTCCATATTAAAAAAAAATAATCTGTCTAAGCAGTCTGCATTTAAATTTTCATTTAATATATTTTTGTTAAACTTTCTGTGTCTGCTTCAGTGTTTATAAGTAACACCATTATTCCATGACCAGATAAGCACCCTTCATTTTCCATTAAATTTTCCCATCCTTAGTCCCTAGAATTGAGGCAAATGGCAGGCACAGCACATCTGATTCAGAGGTTGCTAGCAGAGGCTGCAGCTGAGTATCAAGTCATAGGAGCACTGATTACCCACCCTTGCACCCACAGGTGCCTGAAGGGCTCCTCCCAGCCTTGCTGCTTAAGCTTCCTTATCTCTACTGAGGCAAAAGCTGGGCTTGACTGACATCTGTAACTGACTTCAGAATCCTTGCAACAGCGTGGAAGTCCTCAGGTTGTAAAAAAAACCCCTTTCCCAACTGCACAGTTGTTATTTAACTGTATAAAAAGCCATGGCCTACACCAGGACAGCAAGGTGCAGGTATAATCACACTGAATGCTGTGGTTAGGCATTCCTGTGTTTCAAACTGATATGCTATTACTATTAATATCATAAATCATCTTGGTATTATTCTCATTTCTTAAAGTGAGCTGCCACATTAAACAAATGTTTATTCTTTCAGTCATGTAAGATTCAGAGGCTTTGCTCCTTTGTGCTCACACAGATTAACTCCCCCCTGCAGAAGCAAACAAGAAGAGGACACAGCTCCTGCTATAAGTATAGGTAGCCTGGTAGCTATGGTAGCAAGACTTTGCTAGAGTGAGCCCTGCTTTGGAAATAACAGTGCACAGGTTACATGAAGTAAAATAAACACAGATTTGTTTACTAGTAAACTGCTGTGATAAATAGAAATGAAAATGATTAGGTATTCCTTTGGGAAATGTGTCTCTTCTTCATATTAATTACACTGACAGTAGCTTATTAATGCTGTGTCAGCTTTTGTTTACACTTTCCGCAGAAAAAAAAGAGAATTGCTACAACAGAATGTGAATATAGACATTTGTTTGCTCAGTACGTTTCAGTGATTATTTAAATAAACAAATGAAGATACCCCCACCATTATGAGATAAAGCAGAAGAACTGAACTAAAATTATAACAGAAAACTGTCAAAGCTTCACATTTGGTGCTTGGGAAATGCATAATACATGTAAGATTTTCTTTGTGGAGTCAGAAAGTCATCTTACTCAGTTCACCTTTACTCTCATTTTCCCTGCTGAAGTTTGAACTTAAGTTTTTTGAGGGAACATGAAGAGCTCTACATCCTTGAGAAGCCACAGTTCTTGTTCTTTCGCTCAACTATAAAAATCATTATTATATGTTTATATTATAGTGATATAGAAAAATCTGTATTGGTCCCCTATACGATATTTGTGTTCCATAGCCCCAGGGAAACACACATAACCTCCTGCCCTAACACAGGAGTAAAGGCCTGTACTAAGGTCGTGCTGTAGCCCGTATGGTCTGGCCAAAGGGAGCGAGAAACACAGAGGAAACTGCCTGGGTTTTATAAATAAAACTGCAACTGCAGTTTAACAAAACTGCAATCTGTTTTGTTTAAGAGACTGAAATACCAAGGAGAGGGCTAAAGAAATGGGTTGTGTTTTAAACAAGAAAGAAACCTAATGCTTGATCAGATCGCTGTTCTAATATATGTACAAAACTCTGGTCTTGCTTAATTTAGTGTGTAGCTGTATCAGCAGTTCCATCAGGACCCTCAAAAGAATAGTGGAAAAAGTTGATGTGCAAGTGTGTTACACCATAAAAACTTCCTTTCCAGTTGTTTTTCTGTTTAGTTGCTTAATTCTTATCAAGATTCCTCAACTTTTATTTTCTCTCTCAGGAGTTTGTTGCTTAGCTCAGTTGGTTAGAGCATGGTGCTAATAATGCCAGTGTTGTGGGTTTGATACCCTAATGGGCCATTCACTTCAGAACTGGACTTGATGATCCTTGTGGTTCTCTTCCAATTCAGTGTTCTGAATATTCTGTTATTCTGTGATCCTGCTTCAGTCCAGATGGGAATACCGGGGATCTCAGTGGCAGGTGCTTCACTCACTAGACTGGGATCTTCAAACTGAAAATGCAGTAATTTTATAGCAGCCTGCCCTGTCTGGGATATTAATCATGCATTGTTTGTAGGGGTTAGGTGCTTTGTCATGGAACAAAGTCTAAAAATATAAGTACCAGTAATAAAACCACTCTGGCTGGCTGGGACGTGCTGCTGAGGTTTACTGTCGGAGGTACAGGAAGAAGCTGCTGGGTCCAAAATCCATCACCCTGAGTTGTCCCTGGCATGTTTCCCCCAGTGCTCCCGGCATCACAGTGAGTCAGCCGCTGCTCCTCAATTGCCAAACCTACGTCAGCCGCCTGGGGTTAGTCAGAGAGGGACCAGGGGAGACGTCTGTCCCTCCCCACACAACTATCATTAAAAAGGCTGTGGCCCTGAATACAGAGTGGTGCTGCAGTGGAAAGGTGGCCAGGCCCTCAGGAGGCTCCAGGAGATGATGGTCCACAGCTTCATAGGACCTGCTTGTTCCTAATTGCCACCATCCTGTCTCCTGCCTGTGTCACAGGGTGTCCTGGTAACAGGACAGTGTCAGACATCTGGGGGTGCCATGGGAGGCACAAGATGAAGAAGGCATCATTCTTTGTCCAGGAATGGACCAGTGTCCCAGGATCTGGGGTCCTGTGAAACCTTTGTGTTGTGCTGTCTGGCATGACAGGGTGCACCTCCACCCCAGCAAGGCTGAGCACATTGTGCCAGCCACCCTAAATGACTCACAGGCTGGCACCTCTGCTACCCAGGAGATTCAGGCTGATGCTTCAGAGGCTAGGGGGATGCCCACCTAAATCTCTGGAAGTCCAAGGGGCCTAAGTTTCCTAAAGAAGTGGCCCTTCTCTAGAAGCCCCCTTATACTGGTGAATACTCAGATACCTTTTGGAAAGGCTGTGAAAAGCAATAGAGGAGGGTGTGTGTTTGCACACATATACTAATAATGTAAAACAGATGTTCAAAACCCATTATTTTATCTCATGCAAACATTTATGATGTTCCCCTAGAAACAGGCAACCTTTTCCTCTTTGGCAATTAAATGCATGTTTGGCCGCATTCCTACACCTTGATAGCATCTATTGTTCATTACATAAACAAGTGGGTTAAAGAAATAAATGAAATTAAATTGGAAATTATTTCTCAGTTTTTCTTGTATTACTTGTCACATGCAGCAAGGAAACTTCCCAAAATCCTCTGTATGTTGCTAGTGTTGCATAATGTTTTGAGAGCCTTGTTATTTTAAGCACATACAGACATAAAATAGCAATATAGTGATATTGAATATTTACCATTTCTGTAGATGGTTTTATTTATAGAAGTCCAACTGCCTAATTTCTATTTTACTCATATTTGGGTGGATGTTCTGTCATAGATTAAAAAAAAAATGACCTGATTGTACGTCAAGCAGATGGCTTCAGTTCTTCTAGGTCTGGACCGACTTTTATTACTTATGGGAAATACAGCACGGGTTGTCAACAAGAGTTGGCTTGCCTTAAGTTGCCACACGTATCCATAGCATATGGAAACAGGGAAAGAAAGGGATAATAAAGAATGCACACCAGAAAGTGTAAAAATATTAATCTAACTAAAACCTCAGAAAAATCCAATAATTTCAAAGTATAAATCTTGACGAGTCAGATCCCTTCAATGCTAACATAACATCATCAATGACAACTGTGTCCTGAGTGGAGTCATTAAGAGGAATGCCCATAGAAGAATTCTTGTATTCTCCTTTTAGACACAGAACAATATGGTCATCAGGCAATAATCAGCCTGACAGTAATCACTCCAGCTACATGAGAGGACTTTTCACAGTGCACTATGAAAAAGGCTGCCTTTTGATACTCAGTATCTAGCCTTGCTGTTGTCACGGTGACTGAAAAAGAGCTGTGCATAGAGAGGCATAAAAGAGAAGAAAAATGATAAAACTTTTTTTGAAGAAAAAAAATCAGTTCTACAGAAAGAAAATACTGGTTTCAAATCATACCAATCGTGCAAAAAAATTACTAGAGCTGCTTGAAATAAAATGAAGTATTTGATTTTATCTGGTCCTGAAAGAACATAAAATTTAGGGCAAAGCTGAAGTCTGACATGACAAAATGTTTACAGAACAGTTTTCTTTATTCCAGTCAGCTTTAAATGAGAGAGAAAAGAGAATTACTTGAATTAAGGAGATGAGGGAAAATAACATGTAGTGACATTTTTGAGTGATTTATCAGCTGGGCCACTCCTCAGATCTCATAGCTCCTAGTCTGTAGAATTTCACTGTGTGACCAGCACGGGCAGGCCCTGTGCAGCAAGTTTCACAGGTATCCAGTTGTGAATCAGGTGCTACCGTGGTGCTGCCTCATGTCTGGGTGTCCTACCCTGTTGCTGACCTAGTGCAGGATGATGCACTCGAAAAGCTGTAATGGCCCTACACCTTCCTAGAGAGGCATTTCCTTGGCTCCAGTTACTAACTTAGACTGAGGACATTGTGTTTAAGGCCAGCGCCGTGGCACATGGATTTGAATGAGTCATGTATGTGAGTAGGACCTTGTTTTATCCCTCAGCAGTGGTGAGGGGGAAGAGAAACAGCCTTGCATTTTCCCATTCATATTTTAAAAACCTAAGACACAATATAATAGACCTCCTAGAATTAGGTAATAAATAAAAGGATAGAACTAATCTGTACATTAAAAAAAAAAAGCTTTCAAAGTGAAATGCCAAACCTTATCTGTGCTAACACTGAAATCACCAAAGCAACTTAAAAGTATTCCACTTCCCTTTTAGGTACCAGCTTGCTGATTTGTCTCTATCATATCTCATGTGTCTTTCAAAGAACTCTGCTCCAGGATGGACCAGTCTGTGGAGCTGCTGCTTTTAAAATGCAGCTTTTAATCTGTGATAAAAAACAGTTTGTGGGACACTGGAAAGCAAGCCATGCAGCAGGGAGAATGGTCCCCGCTGTCCCAGTCCATCTCAAGACCACAGTTCCTGAATAAAGTCCTCCAGGGCTGGTTTTTCTCCTTACATCTGCTGAAGAAGACAAGCCAAGATCTTTTTTAATGGCCCTGAACTGTGGAGTCACTACTGAAAGAGTGCATTCCCTCTCTGACCGAAGGAGTATGGAAAATAAAAGTGTTTGTCAAGTGCTGCATAAAGGCACACAAAAAATAACTCATTTCACGTACAGCACTCGGTAAATAGCCCATTAAACAATAAAAGAGCAACAAAAATTTATGTTTACTCATAAACTAGGTACCATCCACTTTGTGTGCCATCCACAGTTTCCTGGGAATAAAACTGTCATGCAACAAAAGGTTTTGTTATATGCACGGGGGGATGAGAGCCCCTCTCTTTCTACCATTGTGGTTCTTTACTTGGTGAGCGTTGTTGAGGCCCTCCCCCTGCCATGTGGTCCTGGGAGAGGGGCCCTGGGGGGAGGCACGGGGTTTCCCTGCCCCTGGTCAGCCTCGTTCCCCATTGGTTGTTTTGTGTTCCCCTGCCCAGGCAAGGACCCTCGGGTCCCGTGATTGAGCGGTTCCTCGGCAGAGCCCCGGCCATGCGGCTGGAGAAATAAACATCTCTGAAACATCTATCAAGAATCAGTCCATAGATATTTCTTTTCCACGGACCTCATTGTCTGATACACGTGTTGCAGTATCCCCACTGTAATAGAGCGTCATGGCCCCTTAGCACTGCCTGCTGTGCACAGTCACTTTATATATTGCTATTTTCTGACTCAGCACAGGACATGCAGACAATGCGGCTCACTGAAGGAATAAATAATGTAAGAAGGTATTTTTCACCAAACTGAAAGGGAAATGGAAACAAGCACAGAGAAACAGTGCAAATTCACAGGGAACCTACATGTGACCATGGTCTTGCCAGGTGGCTGTCAATATTGTCCTCAGATAACCTGTGCTTAGTAGGGGATGAAGCCGTGTCCAGTTCCTTGGGAACTGAAATGATGTAAGGATGGATAAAGAGAACAGGAAAAGAGAGTCAAGTTTGATCAAAACAAACTCAGGTTACTTAAAGCACATGATTGGTTTTCATTTTTTGGCTGAAACAACTCAGTGAAAATGTGTTATGTGATGACAGAAAGAGGGAAATTGCCATCTGCTGGTATCCAATACAGCCAACAATATTTTCCTATCCAAGCACCAAAACTGCTTTTGTGCCATATATGCTTGAGCAGCTGGCAATAGTAGCAGAGCAACAAGCTGCTTCAGTGCTTTGACACATAGTTAAATGAAAACAAAAGGGAAAGAAACAGTGAGAAGATATTGGCGAGTGGTTAGAAATTGGCAAGTTGTTGAGCACTGATCTGTGTCTAGACCTCAAATCCTTCATAGCAGTGGGTCAAGTGGATCTGTGGTTTGGTTTGCTCCTCTCAGAAATGCAAAATTCATCTTCCTTCCCATGCTGAAGGTATCCAGCTAATACACACTGGAATCACCTGCAACCCAACGGATTTAGCACATCTTTATGAATATGTGCGCTTGTGCTCCCAAGTGACTGGTATGAGGAATTGCAGCAATTTGCTGCTTAGCCCTGAAGAACATCTCCTCAGCTGCAGGGCGGGGGAACTGCAGTGTGCTCCTCACGGGAAACCATGACATTCACTGGTACTGTGACATTAGTTACTGAGAATGATCAGGAGGCCATGGATACCTCTGCAGTGTCATCTCTGTGTCTCCATTGGTGTTGGTTGTGAATGACATGCAGGAAGAAGGCAGAAGGAAACCCTGGAGAAGCAGTCTTTGCAAAGCCAATGCATAAGAAAAAGCCGTGTGTTTCTCACCTGGCACAGATGTTGGACCAGTAGATGACACCTAGTGTGCCTTTCCCATTTCAGAAACTTTTTTAATTTTTGGCCAATCTTTATAAGACAAACCTGCATGGTCTTGCTCTTTTTGATAAATGTTATAAATAGCATGTCTGGTTTTGTTTTCATTTTTAAACAATGCTTGTGGTTTTGCTAGCAAGCCTCTCTGAAGTTTTCTGTTTGCCTCTGCTGCTGACATCTCATCTCAGCAGATCAAGAACCTGTCCCTTTGTCTGTGTTTTGGTATAACCAAAGTACATATAACCTTCATGTACAGGGTGAACTTCCAAAGCTGCTTCTTTCTCCACTTTTAGCTCTCTCATAATTTTTGTTTGTCTTTTATCCTTCTCTCAATTCCCCTTGTGACTTAATGTGAACTTTGAAATCACAGAATCACAGAACTGGTAGGGTTTGAAGAGACCTCTGGAGATCATTCAGTACAACCTCCGTGCCAAGGCAGGGCCACCTAGAGCAGGTTACACAGGAATGTGTCCAGGTGAATTTTGTATATCTTCAAAGAGGGAGACTCCATAATCTTCCTGGGCAGCCTGTTCCAGTGCTCTTACACCCTCAACATAAAGCAGTTCTTCTTCATGTTGAGGTTGTGTTTTAGTTTATGGCCAGTGCTCCTCATCCTGTTGCTGAGCACCACTGAAAAGAGTCTGACATTGTCCTCTTGACACCCACCTTTGAGATATTTACATGAATTAATGAGATCCCCTCTCAGTCTTCTCTTGTCCAGAGTAAACAACCCCAGCTCCCTCAGTCTCACCTCATTAAGGGATGCTTCACACCCCTCATCATCTTTGTGGCCTCCACAGGACTCTCTCCAGTAGCTCCTCATCTTCCTTGTACTGAGGATCCCAGAACTGGATGCAGCTCTCCAGATGTGGCCTCACTAGGGCTGAGTAGAGGGGAAGGATCATCTCTCTCCACCTTCTGGTCACACTGTTCCCAGTGCACCCCAGCATCCCACTGGCCCCCTGGCCACAAGGGCCCTGCTGGCTCATTGTCAGCCTGTCATCCACCAAGACTCCAGGTGCTTCTCTGCAGAGCTGCTCTCCAGTAGGTCAGACCCCAGCCTGTGCTGGTACTTGGGGCTATTCCTCCCCAGGTGGAGGACCCTGCACTGGCCCTTGTTGAACCTCATTGGGTTTCTCTCTGCCCAGCTCTCCAGCCTAAAAATGGCAGCACAGCCTTCAAGTGTATCAGCCACTCCCCCCAGTTTCATAATATCATCAAATTTGCTCAGGGTACATTCTATTCATTTGTCCAGGTATCGATAAACAACTTGAATAAGACTGGAGCCAGTACTGATCCCTGAGAAACACCACTAACTACACCTCCAGCTGAATTCTGCTTTGCTGATCATGACCCTCTGAGCTCTGCCATTCAGGCAGAGCTTGCTTATAAAATAATCTAAGCAAGTTTGGTCTCAGAAAAGACAAGCTACAAAAGGAGTGACCTAGAAAAAGAAGCAACCACTTCTTTTTCTTGCATTTGAGAGAGGAAAACAGGGCCTGTTTTTAACTTCTTCAAAGGACGATGCCACTTGTTGCTTCTTTTATGCTTTTGCAGGTTTCAGAATATGTGGGGTTTGACTGTCACTGATCAAGAAGAAGGACAAGGTATTAAGAAGGGTGGTTTCCCATATTCTTTTGTTCACTCTATCACATTTTCAGCATCCTGCTGCAATATGCCTTTTTCTGGCTGATGCATAGACACTGTTATGTACAGTTCCACTTTGCAGCCTAAATTCCTTACTAAACATGAATAGAAAGTGCAGCTATATCTGGGATTTCAATTACTATTGTGGAGAAATCTCCTATTGACACAGAAACTAAAGGGAAGCTCCCTGTGTCTAAAAAAATACTTGCATCTTCCTTGAAGAGATGGAATAATAGAAGCCTTCAAAATACTCCATAGCCTGTCATTTGTAAGCCTCATCTGGGTCTGTGTTTCAAACACAGCTGGTGTATCTCCTCCTGTTCTACACTGCAGACTCCCAGAACTGTGGCTGTTGGAAAAGGGGTAGTTTGCTGATAGAATATACAGCAGAGGGGATTCAATTGCTTAAACATGGGCTCCTATTGCCTTTTTAGATGGTACAGAGCATCTTGGATAGAGATGGGACTAACCATGTTTCAGAGACAGGACTATCAGGACATGACTCAAACCTCACAGGAGACCTCCACATGCCTGGGGAAACGGCTGAGGACCAGGTAGGTTGTAATGTGGGGTATGCCCAGCCACTGCCCTGGAGGGATGACTGCTGAGATAAGGAGATTGAGCAATCTCCCAGCAGGACTCCCTGGAAAGGCAACCACTTTGGTCAAGGCGAGGAAAGGCAGACCCACAATCCTTTGGGAGACCCTATGCAGATCATTCTGTAACCCATTGGTCTGTCCCAGACCCTCTGTAATCCATTGGTCCCCTTGCTGATCCCCTGTATCCCTATAAAGGCAAGCTCCCTCGAATCCCTTGAGAGAGAACTCGTCCCTGGCTTCCCTTCGCCGGAGGGGACCCACAATAAAGCTACCTTCGTGCGGAACCAGCCCCATGGGCCTTCTCGTCTCTTTCTCCGGTCTGGTTTGGCCTAGAGGCTGCCCTGCAGAGCTAAGCTGGAATCACGAGCTGATAATCACTAAAGAGCTGACAGCCTCTGCAAGGGCCCCTCTGCCAGCAGCTGAGGGAAGACACCGGCCCCCGGGAAGGCGATTCCTTTCGGGACCATCTCCCTGGACCGGTCATCTCTTCCTGGGTCACAGCCTCAGACCCCCTCACCAGCTGTAATATTGTAATACCTAAAATGTTGCAGGATCTGTGTGAGGAGAATGGGGACAAGCCTTGTAGCCTGCACTATAGTCAGCCACTTGTTTCTTTCTTTCTAGAACTTACTTCCAATGTAGGTAGTAGGCAATGCTTTCTGTGTTCTGTATGTTTGTTTCCAGTAATTTTTTTTTCAGAAGCCTGTCTGTCATTTTGGGCTTCCCACTAGGACTTACAGATGTCTGAAATACCAGCATCTAACCCTAAATTACTTGCCCTGATCCCTATAGCTCATATAGCCTATCTGTGCTCCACAAAGACAGGCACTGTCAGCTGCTTGAGACCAGAAGGAAGAATTGTTAACTGAAACTACCCAGCACTCTTCACCAGCTGTAGGAGAGAGAATTTGCTCAGACTAGACCCTCACTTCAGGAAGTTCAAAATTAAATTAAAGGTATCATCCGATTTGAATGAGACAAATATTACAAATAAACCCTTCTGTGTTCCACTTTTATCCTGAATCCTGGTGTTTCCACAAGTTGCAACAGAAGTCTCACTCTTCAAAGGCAATCAAGCCCTCTCATTATACTTGGGGAAAGTCCAAAGTTCTTTGCCTTGCTAACTCCATTATAACCACTAATAGCAAATTTAGATACATCAGCATAAAACCTTCCAGCCCATTAGTTAAGGAAGATGCACTCACACCTCTGCAAACACAAATAACACAATGCTGTCTCTGCAGGTGTTGATTAGACCTTGAATGAGGAAAAGAAAATGGATCTTGGATTCCTGGAATGATATAAAGACCTTAATTTAAAAAAAACCTCATCTATGAAGTGAAAGTTTACTTTTTATTTCTTGAGATGCAAATTACTTTTAGTGAGCCACAAAAATGGCTGTTTATGTAAAGAGGTCATTTTGGCATGCTTCTTATGATTTTACGGTTTTCCAGACTATTGGAAGGTGACATAAGATATATGGAAGTGTGGGCAACTTTTAGGCTTCCGTGTTTTTCTTTATTTACCAGTAGAGAAAGTGAAATTGTGAGAAGATCCTGAACAACAGGGGCTACTTTGAGAAGAGACACAGGGCTCAGATTCACGGTTAAACTCTACTGAATTAATACGTTTGTTCCAGGCCAGGGAGGCACATCCAGCTGGGCACAGTGGCTCAGCTCACACACTGGTGCCATCTGAATGCATATTTAAAGTCTCAGCCTCCCTGTATTGCAAGAGGCTGTGGGAATCAGTCGAATTCCTCATCAGCTCTGAGAGTGGGGCCTGGCATTCCAGTGTGGTGAGATGCCTTACACTACCCTTGATTGTTTAGGCATTTTACTTGAAAGAGAATTTGGGTTTTACACTTGTGAATAGATCTGGCCTACAAGGAACATTTCTGCCACAAAATTATGATCCTGCTACAGAACTTCAATGCCTGTAGGAATCTCAGAATACTTTTCAGCCCATCTTTAAGCTATGAGGAAAGATCATAGAGCACTGCTGATAGATGTTGGTCTGCTAGATGATTCTCAGAGAAAGTCAGTAAATAAAAATGTCCCAAGTAAAGATTCCAAATAATCATTGCTAAAATAAGAATAAGAAGGAATTAAGATGACATGATTATTCATAATGCATCATTTTTCAAAGAAAAGAATAAAAGTCTTTTGCCAAATATATCCCATTTCATGCAATGGATAAAATTCACACCTATACAGTATATTATAAAAATTACCCACAAAAGTGACTTTGGCCCATCAGTTTGATCAAGGCTTTGGGTCACTCTAATAAGTAAATTTTAATTTAAATTTTTCACCAACCCTCTTCTTTTTTTTTCACATTAGTCTGCTGAAAGTTTCAGTTTGAGTGATCCAGATGCTTGCATTTTCAGTAGGATGAAAAACAGCATGTGTAACAGAGAACTTCACCTGTCTGTGAAAAATCACCTGTACAAAAAGTCAACACACATCTTATGCTGCACTTCTGTAGACTCCAGCTCCATAGGAGAAACTCTTAGCTATGGACAGGGAGATCTAAAGCTGAACAGAGTATTCCCAAAAGAAGTGGGAAAGACTCTGTGGTGGGTGAAACACCATTCACTTCAGTAGCTCTGGGTGGAGAAGTGAACATGCGCAACTCAGTCAGAGGCGGAAGCACTTCACACTGCCAGATTATTTGTGAGAGAGGGTATTTATATACCTACCAAGTGAATTTGGCAGGATACAACACTGAACATGGTTCAATCACCTAGTTACCTGCCTAGCCTAACCATCTGGTCAGCTTTGTAATTTATATGTCACTAACTTTTAATCATAAAATATTGGTGCTAGGATGCAAAGGAAGAGAAGAAGCACATTGGTGTCCAGAGACCAATGGATGTGCTTCACCCATTTTTGGATTTAGTAGATAGAAACTCAATATGTTAACCCCTCTATAACCCCTCTCTCTAATAATAAAATGAATCATCCCTTGAGGTAAATATTAACCCAAGCTTTGTCCTATTCTTCTTCACTTCCTGCATGAGTACATCCTAATATTGCCCTTATTGTGTCATAGATTTGCCTGATACAGTCATTTATTTCTGAGGTAAGCCTCCTTAAAAACACACCATACACTTAAAAATAAGGCGTGCGCTCCCGAGGGGGCCGGGCGCTTCCAGCACAGGCACCTCCACCGGCACGGCTGCAGTCACGCGCTCCTGGGATGGCTGCCGCGTGGTCTCGGCCATGGGATTATGGCCATCCTCTGCTCTAGGGGTAATGGGACCATACAAATGCTCCTCAAGAGCTTCACTGATTACAAGAGATGCGCGGAGAGGTTCTATCACTAGTGCATGTTTGATCCTTTATCTCACACAAGATCTCGGACCAAAAACACCCATAAATAGTTCCAGGAGGATTAATATCAAAAAGTAAGTCTCGAGAAATATAAAAGAAAATTTTGAAAAGCCAGTTAAAAAAATGTTCTAGATCTCCCGGAACAAACACTTTCCTGTTTTGTTGTTCAAGGATTCCTTTAACTTCTAGATACATTTCTTTCTGTGGCTCAGAGAGCCACATTTCTCACTATTCTTCCATAGTCCAGAGAGAATATCCAAACCAAGGCAAGAAGAGAGAGATCTAGAGTGGTTTTTACTCACAAATTTTCTGTCCTTAGGGATCAGTGTCTTGCCAGCATTTCACCCACCATTTGTTACAGTGGGGAAACTGCAACACGCGTATCAATCAATGAGGCCCGTGGAAAGGAAATATATATGGACAGATTCGTGGTAGATGTTTCAGAGATGTTTATTTCTCCAGCCTCATGGCCGGGGCTCTGCCGAGGAACTGCTGCAATCACGGGACCCCAGGGTCCTTGCCCGCGCAGGGGAACACAAAACAACCAATGGGGAACGAGGCTGACCAGGGGCAGGGAAACCCCATGTCTCCCCCCCAGGGCTCCTCTCCCAGGACCACATGGCAGGGGGGGGAGACCCCAACAGTAATACCAAGCAGATAAGCAGCTGTGTCAAAATTATCCTCCTTCCCATGTATTTTTTTAAATACATATAGTACTCCCTACTATAATAAGTATTTACACTCACAATATGGCACTGTGTCAATAAGACTTTACTGTACATCAGCTATGCTACCAAGTAAACAGGAACGTGGAACTGAAGCCACCTGATAGCAGGCAGTTACCTTTGTGCCAGCCACATGGAAAACATGTCCCCTAGCTGATGTGTATACTGTATCACTCTCTCCCCACCCCATTATGTTTCATGTGTCAGCTTTCAGCAGGCCCTTCCTAAATCCCGCCCTTGCCACAGGCAGACCAGATTATTCCGCCTACCCATACAGTTCTGAGACATCCAATTCCTCCTAGCTCAGAGGCAGCAGTGCTGAAAAACTGGCAGTGAAACAAGGGTAGAACATGGAGTATGGAATAGGGAGGCACTCGGTGTCAGGTGTAAGATTGGATGGAGAAGGGATCCAGTAAATAAACCACTTGGATATTCACTTATGTTCACCTTGGCCAGCACCCAGGCATCCACCCAGCAACTCTCTCGTTCCTTCTTCTCAACAGGGTCAAGGGAAATAAAATGATGAAAATTCTGGTGGGTTGAGGTAAAGATAAGGAGATTGCTTGCCAGTTGCCATCATAGACAAAGAAACCTAGGGATATGTAAGCTAATTTATTGCCAATTAAAATAGATTTGGTAGTGAGAAACAAAGAAAAAAAAATGAAAACAACCCTTTCTTCCTATCCACACCCTGCTTTTTTCCCGGACTCAGCTTCCCTCCTTCATACCTGGTTCCTCATTGTCCCGCCCCAAGCAGTGCAGAGTGAGCTGTCCATGATATGCCCATCACTGGCTGACGGGCTCATCTGTGTGCGGGTCCAATGCAGACATAGCTGTGTCTGGCACAGGGCAGTCACTGGCTGCTTCTTACTGTGTTTTTAAGAAGATTTTGAACAGATGATAGGCCCACCCTGTGCTGCTGACACCTTGGCACCTTACACCCAGTACACACTGCCATTGGTTTCACTTAGTGTT
This sequence comes from Corvus cornix cornix, assembly GCF_000738735.6. Lineage (NCBI taxonomy): Eukaryota > Metazoa > Chordata > Aves > Passeriformes > Corvidae > Corvus > Corvus cornix. Next base: position 87,745,906 of record NC_046333.1, read on the forward strand.
TTCAACAGCTGAAACCCAGCTTAACAAAGTGGGAAGTGGAAAGAAGTAGGGGATTGTATTGCATGGCTGTAACACAGTATTCTCTCTTTATGGACAATATCAGCTTATTCTGCCTTGCTGACCTTCACTGTCATTAATACCCATAATGCAAAACAGCCACTCAGCGGCCTCATACACACAACTCAGCTTAAAAAGAGTTTAGGAATTTGTCATCTGCTTTTTTGATTAACCTTACCGCACCTTTGCGATAAGACCTGTCATTACCATTACTGTTCCCTGGCACAGAACCCAAAGTGCCATTTGCAAAGATAGCTGTGTCTCAGTCAAGGCATTGTGAAGCCAGAAAACAACACAAAACAACACTTACAAAGTGCTGAATTTGAGTTTATTATGTGCAACATATGCAGAATCCCCCTGAGTCCTGGAAGACAGAGTCCTCCTAAATCCCTTCTGATTTAGTGCCTCCGCCTCCAAGAGCAAATACAAATAACTGTTATTTCTTAAATGAAGCAGATGAGAATGTCTTGGCTTTAGGGATCTTGAAACACATACCCTAGCTTTCCCAGTGGAATATCCACACTGGTTGTTTTTTTATTAAATGAGTGCTAACACCGTGATTTATATTTACATCATCTGACTATGTAAATTTTTAAAATAAACATGTATTGAGTAGGAAAGCAACACCTATCACTATTAATAGGTTTGCGTGATTGCAAAGCTTTCCATCTAAGGACTTCAATCCTCTTTCATCTGCAGTCCTTATAGCTTATCTCTAGGGACCTTCCCCCTATGTAAACCTGAAGAAGGTTGGTGTTGGGGTCCATTTCCCCCTGCCACGTGGTCCTGAGAGAGGGGCCCTGGGGGGGAGACATGGGGTTTCCCTGCCCCTGATCAGCCTCGTTCCCCATTGGTTGTTCTGTGTTCCCCTGCCCAGGCAAGGACCCTCGGGTCCCGTGATTGCAGCAGTTCCTCGGCAGAGCTCCGGCTATGCGGCTGGAGAAATAAACATCTTTCTGAAACATCTATCAAGAATCAGTCCATAGATATTTCTTTTCCATGGGCCTCGTTGTCTGATACGCGTGTTGCAGTTTCCCCACTGGAACAGGCTGGAGGCTTGGATGGATTACCATTGAGACACATGAGCAAATGCAGTTAGGACTATGCCTGGATGATTTCGATTTACAAAACTAGGTTGGAAATATTCATCTGTCTCTGGAGGAGTGAACAGCAGCTTGTCACTGCTTTTAACATCCCCCTTTCTGCGTAGGGGGTAAATACATTACATTGGATGTTGCAAGGTGAGCATTTAGAGTGGGGAAATAGATTTTGTTTCTTTATAACATGTACATATCTGTACTCTTGCGTGAGCTCCTGGGACAATGTTACTTAACTCTAGTGAAATATGTTTTCCGTTTTTTTTCCCTTCTAGGTACATCCTTCTTCAGAGCTCACGTTCACAAGTACTCGTGTGTAGAATTTAGAAGTCTATGTACCCTATGCACTGTGAGTTTCCTCTGTCCTTCTGGTGCTGTGGCTTTGAGTTGTAATCAAACAGTGCAACATGGGAGAGAGGATCTCACTTCCAGAGACGATGACTCTTGATTCCATCTAAATCCATCCTGTGTAGGCAATGCAGAGAAAGCATCCAGGCCTGACTGCAGATAATCACCCTCTAGCTTTCAGGAAATGGTCCTTGCAGAAGGAGGAGACTTCAGGATTTGTACACTTTCTACCATTCACACTGTGCTACCTCTCCTCTTCTTGCAACTCTCTCCAATGCAGATGGCTGCAAAAACCCCACAGCTGCCCTTCAACTGAAATTTTACTAATTTGATGTCCTTCCCTGCTTTATTGGTGGTGGTTATAATGACTCATTTGCCATAGCACTGATATTAGAGGTATCTGTTCCTGAAGAGAAGGAACTGCTTACTTGAGGCTTTTTAATTTTTCTGGCCCAGCTAAACCACCAAACTTGTTATAAAGCTTTCATGTAGATTATTACCAACAACATTAGCATATTAATTATTCCTCTGTGAATTCCCAAAATGTTAATTCACCACATACTGCTAATTAAGGCACAGCTATGAAACTAGGCAGAGACTACAGTCCCATATCCAACAGAGTTTTCTGTTACCTGACAAATAAATCAGCCTTCACTACTTTTTTGACACTGGACTTTTGAAAAGACTGCCCGCCTTTACTCACCAACACACAGTGGTTTGCTACAAATAGCTTGGCATCCTCAGGATTGTTCCTAGTTTTGCCCAATAAATATGGGCTCCTGGATATCACTATATGCTCTTGTTTAACTCTTTCCAAAAATGGCTTGGTTTGGAATTAGGGAAGCAGGGAATATTATCCAGTTATATTATTTGGACAATGGATTGGGCCGTTAGTGATCAGGGATAAGCAATTGACTTGGACTTGACTTGTGTGTCATGTTGCTTCCCAGTGCACTGGCCTCCAACTCAAAAGCCAGTTTCAGTTGAAGGTATGTTTGTGCCTCAGACTTCAATTTCATTTATAAATGTTTTATCAGTGAACCTTAGAGAAGAACTACTACTGCCATGATGCAGTGAGCTGGCATCGCCAAACGTCCCTTTCACCTTTCTGTGGAGGATGTGACTCAATGTCCAGTGGGACCAAGCATAATAGCTGGTGGCCTACAGAGCTTCGTACTTCAGAAGAGGGAAATTTCCACAGTCTGTAACTTGCATGTCCCTAAGTAATGTTTCAAGATCTGTGCTGGTCAGAAGGGTAAGAATCACACCTGAGGAGAGGCCCAGGCTCAGGTCTGAGACTCAGAGGTGCACATATAACACAGTGTTCAGAGATTTTTGGTTCATGTGTTTTTAACTAATAGGTGCAGAAAATCCACACCTGCTTCTGATCTGATTCCCTTTTTTGGCTAATTACTATGATAGATTCATGTAAATATATCTCCTTAAGATCTGCTGGTTTACCACTCTATGTATCCAGCTAATTCACCAAATGAGCAAATTTTGTGACAAAAACCCCAAACTGCTGTGAGCCTTTTCTGCAACACGTATTGCAGGAGATGGAAAGTTTGGTTACCAGCTCCATGTAGCAGAAGCTTGCACTGCATAACTTCTCACTCAAAATCTCAAAGCCGGATTAATCAGTCTGCAGTGGTAGGTGCATGTTAGAAGCTCTTCAAAGCCTGCTTTATCTCAAAAGATGGACTAACTAAGTTGAAAAATACCATTAATGGCATCAAAGAAAAGATAACATAAGAAAAGAGAATGTCACTGGGTAAACTTAAATGGCTAAAGTCTGCAGAACATAACTGAACAAACTCCTTGGCTTCCTGATCTTAGACAGATACAATTTTTCATAGAATCATACAGTCATTTAGGTTGGAAACAACATTTAAAATCAGTGAGTTCAATCACAGATCAAGCACATGACACTAAACTATGTCTCTCAGTGACATATCTACATGTCTTTTACAGACCTCCAGGGATGTTGACTCAATCTCTTCCCTGGGCAGCCTGTGACAAAGCTTGTAAACCCTTTCAGTGTAGAATTTTTTTCCCTAATATACAATTTAAACGTCTCCTGACACAATTTGAGGCCATTTTCTCTCCTCCTGTCATTTGTTACGTGAGAGAAGAGACCAAACCCTTCTTGTCTACAACCTCCTTTCATGTAGTTGTAGAGAGCCGCCCTGAGCTTCCTTTTCTCCAGATTAAACAATTCCAGCTCCCTCAGGTGCCCCTCATTGGACTTGTGCTCCAGACCCTTCACCAGCTTCATTGCTCTTCTCTAGACACACTAACCCAAAACTGAACACAAGATTCCAATTGCAGCCTCTCCATTGCCGAGTACAGGGGCGTGATAAGTGCCCTAGTTCTGCTGACCCCTCTATTTTTGATACAGACCAGGATGCCATTGGCCTTCTTGGCCACCTGGACACATTCTTGGCTCATGTTCAGCTGCTGTTAACCAGCACCCCCAGGTTATTTTCTGCTGGGCAGCTTTCCAGCCACTCTGTCCCCAGCCTGTAGCACTGCATGGGTTCATTGTGACCCAAGGGCAGAACCCAGCAGCATTTTTCACACCATTGACCTCATTCCATTGACCCAGACTGTTCCATTGATCCTGCAGATCCTCTGAAGACCCTTTCTGCACTCCAGCAGATAAACACTCCCACCCAATTTGGTGTTGTCTGCAAACTGACTGAGGGTGCACTCGATCCCCTCATCCAGATCATGGATAAAGATGTTGAACAGGTCCAGGCCCAGCACTGAGTCCTAGGGAACAGCACTGGTGACCCACTGATGTAACTCCATTCACCACCACTCTCTGGGCCTGGTCATCCAGACAGTTTTTAACCCAGTGAACAGTGCACCTGGCCGAGCCATGGACAGCCAGTTTCTCCAGGTCAATGCAGTGGGAAAGGGTGTCCAAGGCTTTAATAAAGTCCAGGTAAACAACATCCATAACCTTTCCATTGTCTGCTAGGTGAGTCACCTTATCATAGAAGGAGATCAGGTTGGTCAAGCAGGACCTGCCTTTGATAAATCCTTGTGCGCTGGGCCTCATCCCCTGGTTGTCTTGCACGTGCCATGTGATGGCACTCAGGATCGTCTGCTCCATGACCTTCCCGAGCTGATAGGCTTGGAGTTCCCTGAATTCTGCTTTGAACCGTCTTGTAGAAGGCTGTCCCATTTGCTCGCATCCTGTCAACAGGGACCTCACCGATTGGCCAGGACTGCTGGTAAATGATGGGAACTGGCTCAATGAACACATCCACCAGCTCCCTCCACACCGTTGAGTGGATCCCATCTGGCCCCATAGACTTGTGCGTGTCTAAGCATCATGACAGGTAACTGATCATTTCTCCTTCATTCTGCTCCTTCATTATGCTTCATTCTGCATCCCATCCATCTCCCAGCTCAGGGGGCTGAGTATCCAGAGAACAACGGCCTAACTATTTAAGACAGAGGCAAAAAAGGGATAATGTGCCTCAGCCTTTTCTTCAGCTTTTGTCACTATGTTTCCCCCCACATGCAAATTTTTCTTACTTTCTCTTTTTTTACTCAAGGTAATGTGAAGTTGTATTTAGACTTGCTGCTAAAGAGCTCTGGGATCCTCCAAAGAGAAGTGCTGTAAAAAGTTCAAGGCACTGTCAGACTGGGAATTATCTAAATCACGGGGAATTAACTAAAGAAGATAAAGCTATTAAACATTCCATAACCCAGTTGTTTCAGAGGAAATGCAGAGAGATAAGTATTAATGGGGTTTTTTAGAAGATAGGAGAGTGAAGAAATGAAATACTGATAATATGTCTTTTGTCCCTTAAATAAGAAAAATAGTGTGTCCAAAAAAAGCAGAATCCCTTTTTCTTAGAAATAAAATTGCAACAATTACAGAAAAAAATCCCCCACACATGTTGTTCTCTCATAATTCCTAATAGGACTTGAAAGCATGGTTTGAAATTCTGTATTTTTTGGAAAGATGCAATAATCTTGACAAATTCATGGCAATGTTGCCTATTTGATGGAAGGATACCCAGACTTAGTATCATGAGCATATTGCTATGGCATGAAGCTTTGCTTTGGCATAGCATGAGGAGTATTGCTTCCATTGGTCACACACAGATGGTTTGATGAGAGCAATGGAAATAAAAGACATGCACACCTAGCTCACATAAACTTTCTGTTGGTTGGCACACACAACTCTACTGAAAGAACAGAGAAGGACTCAGTGAGCAGAATGATATCTGAGCTAATCTGTCAAATAACAATAATTTTTATAAATCACCACAACAATGCTGTATGTCCCAACTCCTTTATAAGTACCTTACCAGCAGAAAAACCAAGTAGAACAAAGCAAGCAAGCAGAACCCTCATGGCTCCATTACTGCTGCACCTGCTAAAGCCAATGCAGTCCTATTTTAAAAAGCATGTCTACTACAGTACTGGCTCACTTTAAATCAGTGTTCATATCCAGGTCTTCTTTTGCCAGTATTTTACTGGCACCATAGAAATATACCTTTCCAACATAACCCTTACAGTTTGAAATGATGTAGAGAATCCTTATTAACACCTTACGGGCAAGATAATGGCAGTTCTTTGTTTAAGCCATTTATCTGAGTACCACATTCCACTTCTTATGTGGGGGGATTTAGCCCCAAATCTGCCTGAGTGCCTCTGTTTATCAATTCCAATATGTTAAAAAAAAAAAGACAAAGAAAAAGTAGTGTATCTTTTCTCAGGTATACAACTGGTTTCAAGATCATAGCCAAAGGATATATTTTGAGTCAAAGCTGTGTGCGATCCTGCTGAAAGTCATAAACCTCCTTGGCTTTAATGGTTCTGCCAGAGTACCCTTATTTAGCAGCTATGAAAGCATAAGGCAAAGGCACTTATTGGGAAGCAAAGTTTATATCTGGCTCTGTTCAGCTGAAGTGAGCCCTTGGCTCAGCATGGCTAAATTGGTCTCTCTGCATGTCAGCCCCTCTCTTCCTGCTGGCACTGACATTGCTGTGCTCCTTAGTGCTGCTGCAGTTTTGCTGCTCATCCTTCCCCTCCTCCTCCTCCTCATCTCCCTACAGCACGTGGAAGGCAGGAACATAGAGACTGTAACAGAGATGTACAACTGCAAATGCCTCTAATCCAGGTTGTAAAAGGCACAGAGCAGCCAAAATCCAATTTAAACACAATTCACACTACAGGTCCTGGAGCAATTTGGAGTCTGTTTCCTCCTCTGCATTTGAAGTCTCAACAGGCAACCAATTCACATTGGCATCAGCTGTAGCTTAGCTTGTAAACTGCACGCTCAAGACAAAGGAGGAGCTGAATGAATTGTGGTCACGTAGTTGACGCACTAATAACTAGCATTTGGTATAGCCTGACAGTACATTTAGGGCCCCAGATTACCCTCTGGAGGTACCATACAAGGCTGCCAACGCCAAACTTGCTGGCTGCACCTTGGCTTGGCCACGGCCTGTGAGCAAGCAGACTGTGTATAAGGAACTGACTGTACCTCTGGGATGCATGGTGCAGTCCTGATCCTTGTTTGTTCATACATGATGTAATTTGCTTTTTGGCCCTGCTCCCTGTGCTCCAGCTAGGGGGAAAAGCAGCTAGCAGAGTTTTACTTCTTGCCTTCTGATGCCTGAATGCAAGGTCTAAAGGCAAGCCATTCCCACAAGGCAGGGTTGGAGTGCTTCTTCTTGCAACCCTCTGTCACAGAATGGGGATGTATCACTTTGAAAATAGTCCAGCCCTTGGAGCACATCTTTTCTGGAGCTACAGATGGAGGGAGAACAGCCTCAGCAGTTACAGAATGAAATTTTTTAATAATAAGTGAGAATATATTAAGTTCTGGAATGGAGTTGGGGAATCTGATGACGAAGACACAAAACTGACACAAAGAAGGAGAAGGATACAGCTAATGTATTCATAATGCAAGACTTAGCTGTCTCTCCTGGGACAAACTGAACATGAAACTACCCAAAGCAAAAGAAAGAAGCCCATTTGCATAGTAAGAATAGGAAGAGCTAAGTGTACAGTAGTGTGTCATACACTTTCAGGGCTCTGGTTGAAGTGTGGTGTGCTGTTTCCATTGGAAGTTGCCAATTTCAAGTTCTTTATGGAAGGGAAGAAAGAAAGAGGTGGCAAAAAGAGAGATATATCCAGGGACAGGTTTTTTATTGATTTCCCCCTCTACAGTCCTCAACTTGCAGATGAGCTTCCTTCAGTGACATGTGCCTATTTCAGGCCTTACTTTTGGTCCAGGTTCGGAGTAACTTGGCAGCAGATGAAGCAATCAAGTGCACTTTCTTTAATTCAGGGCTGAGCTGCCTTGCCATCACCTCTAACCTTGTCCCCTGACACAGAAAAATTTTCCCCTCCCCACATGCCCTCAGTAGCACAAAAGCATGCTGCTTGGCACCAGGGAGGATTCATAAAATTAGAGTCCGTGTTCAATAAGCACGGTGGAGTGGAAACAGCCTAGGTATATTAGTAACACTGCCAATATAGAACTCATGGAGAACAGCAGCTTTATCAACTTCGAAGCAAACAGCAAAAGCTGTCATCAGTGGAAAGGTCATCATGCTGTCTGCAGAGTGAGTGATGTGACAAGTCAAACAGTTTAGCATTTTGAGAATGGTGCCCAGGAGAAGACGATGTATCTGGCATCCAACAGTGCTGTTGTCGCTGCCTGTGGGCTTCCCACTGTGGAGCTGGCATCACTGACCCCCATTTTCCCGGGATGACACCACAAGAAGGGTTTGGTGAAGATGGTCAGTGACCAGGATAACACACTTGGGTGAGACACATCCCAGACGAGCTTGCACATTGCAAAGCTGAGGGTATATTGCTGTGGTACTCTGTAGGGACATCAGGAAGAACTCACTTTGATGCAGTGCCTTTGCATGTGGTAATAGAGTCTTATGCCCACAAGATACTGTTTAGACCTACGTTAGATCAGTTCACTGCAAATTTCAATTCCAGCTGGGGGTGCAAGCATGTAAATTGCTGCAAATGGGTAATGCAGAGAGACTCTCCACAGGTCCATCTACCCTGTGTGTTGATGGCAAGTTGACCATGAGTCAGCAGTGCCCTGGCAGCCAGGAGGGCCAAGTGTGTCCGGGGGGCATCAGGCACAGCATCAGCAGCTGGGCAAGGGAGGGGATTGTCCCGCTCTGCTCTGCACCGGGGCAGCCTCACCTCGAGTGCTGGGGGCAGTTTTGGGTGCCAGGATATAAAAAAGACATTAAACTATTAGAGAGCATCCAAAGGATGCCACAAAGATAGTGAAGAGTTTTGAGGGGAAACCATATGAGGAACGGTTGAGGTCACTTGGTCTGTTCAGCCTGGAAAAGAGATTGAGGAGAGACCTCATTGCAGTTACAACTTCCTTGTGAGGGTAAGAGGAGGGGCAGGCACTGATCTCTTCTCTCTGGTGACCAGTGACAGGACAGGGAATGGCCTGAAGCTGAGTCAGGGGAGGTTTAGGTCGGATGTTAGAAAAGGTTCTTGACCCAGAGGATGGTTGGGCACTGGAACCAGACTCCTCTGGGAAGTGATCACAGCCCCAAACCGACAGAGTTCAGGAAGTGTTTGGACACCGCTCTCAGGCACCTGGTGTGACCCTTGGGGTGTTCTGCACAGGGCCAGGAGTTGGACTCAGTGATCCTGATGAGTCCCTTCCAACTAAATGTATTCTATGATTCTATGATCTTTTCCACCTGTATAAAATGGACCCTTTCTGATCTAGTAAGATTTTACTCATCATTTGTGGGAGTACTCAGGACTACAGCAGACACCAGAGCAAGTCACAGAAGAATGTCTTTCTCTCTATACGTGATTCAATTTTCCTCAGGTCATTCTCATTCTCATAAAATAGAATTCTGGTTTCTGTTCCACTTTAAGGAATCAAGCTAAATACTTCATGGCTCATGACACTCTGTGGCTTGTTTTCCAACTACTTGCTGTAACAAAAATAGGGATTTGTTTTGGGTGGGGTTATTTTTGTAATTGTTGAAACCAACACTTCTAAAGAGTGGATAGACCAAAACAAGTCTTGAAGTAATTATTGCCATAATAGCATTTGCAGTGTGCAGCAGACACCTCCCAGCTCTAGCCCATCTCTCCTGCTTGCATGCATGATTACTCTTAGCACTTCCAGGACCACCTTCTTTTCTGCCTGGAGGACACCGAAATACCCTGCCTTGGCACCATTTAGGTTTATTGATGAATTAGAAAATTGCAAAACATGTTATGGGGATCAATGAATGCATCACATAGCCCATTTCTTCTCTCCTAGCCAGTCCCCCACAGACTGTTCTCTCTGGAAATTACATTGCCAGTGAGGGCCACTATGCAATGCATCTGACGTACTGATAGTGCATACTCTCATTAAGCAAATCCCAAGGATAACTCAGAAGCTAATGAGAATGGTTACACATGCATTAACAAGGTCACTGATAAGAATATAGTCACAAATCACCTAATTAGGAGGGGGAAAAACTCCAAGCATGCTCTTCTATATTTCTGTCTTACAAGCAACTCTCTGCAGCCAGCTGTTAGCTATTGCTTCTCCTTCCCCTACCTGTACAGATGGCTGCCAAAATACCTCTCTCAGCCTTGAGGCCTGAGAAAAGAGGAAGCAGCAGAAACTTCTGAATTGTAGCATTTTGATCCAGTATGGAAAAACTAATCTGTGATTCTGAGAGTATCTCTTCAGGCCTGCTTCTTTTCTACCCTGAAAAGTTACGCACATCCACCCACTCCCCTGCCGAGTCAGTCTCATTCCGCACTCATTTTGTGTCAAAGGACATTGATGGGGGTGTGGCACTTGCTGCATTGAATGCAAACCCCACAGAAATTAAGAGAAATATTAATCAGGTTTTCTTCAAATCAAACCTCGTTATAAGAGAATTAAGGTCAGTGAAAATCAATTCTGGCACCATTAGGAAATTTTGATTTCTCTGGGTTCTGTTTGCTTGGCTAGAACCAGGACAGAAAAACAGACACCCTGGTATTCCCGTGGGACGGAATCAAATTGCACTTAAGTCTGATTAAGTGAATAGGATGGAACCTACAACTGACATAATACTGTCATTATACAGGAAATATAAAGTTGACATAATCCATTCCAATTTTATCAAATGCTCTACATTTCTATGAGGTCAAAATAAAACCCACATCAACTGCATGGAAACAAAATGTTTCAATTTAACCAAGAGTTTTTAACGTAGCTGAATCAGCATCTTTTGAAATTAAAGAAAAAGAGTGCTTTTATAAAAGTTTTGACTCACTAAAAAGTGATGAAAAATAACAAATGTCCTGCATCTGCAGCTGTGCTCTTAGTACCGCCTTACTGTTAATGGACAGGAGATTTATACTACTCCTAATAGTGAGAATTTACCTGTTGAAATATAAACTACTACAACCTTATTCTATTATGGGTTTATAATACAAATAATTTGTAAAATTGTGATAATGTAGTCTATATATAGGTACAATAATATGTATGTACAAATATAGAATACTATAAATACTGAACACACATATTTACAATAGTTGTACAAAGCCTAGACCAAAATTCTTACACAAGTTATACTGGCTGTGTTTATATAAAAGCAGAATATATATGCTGACTGTAGGAGAGGACAAAGCCTTGAATGCAGAGGTATTATGCAACCACAACATGGCCTTAAGATATAAATTTATTCCTCTCTCTATTAATGCACAAAATCCTGCTCACGCTCAATACAGCAAATTTCCCTACTATCCCCCATATAGTGAGGCAACTTCATTCTCTTGCTGGCACTTTCAAGGTTATTCTCTGCCTTAACAAATGATACCCATGCTGTCTTTTCCTGACTTCGACAGAAATCATCTTGTCCTTCATGATGTGTGCAAATGTTTGTGCACTAATAAATAACAACACTGCTCATTCAGACAGTGTCCTTCACAGGAGCGCTTTCCAACCCAGCAAAATTAACAACATCAAATGAAACCCCTGCCAACTGGGATATAAAACCTAAACCACACACTGACTGCCTGAGTAAGAAAAGAAATCAAGGTAAAGAGTAAACATGGAAAATTTATTCATACATTTCTGAGCAACTTAAGTGGAGATCTTTTGTAGCCTGGTAGCACACTGCATGGGGAGCCATGTTGAAATACAATAATTTTTGGGTGCCCTGGGTCAGGCCCACCTACCCACACAGGCACAGGACAACACGTGTACTCTGGACTTACTGGTGGCAGGGATTTTCCCTGAGGGACAGAGGCTATTTCCTCCTGTGGGTAGTTAGGGATGCACAGACACTGTCCTGAAGTATTATGGTAAGTTTTGCTCTCAGGCAGCTTTTAAGCCCTGCCTAGAAGGCAGCCATGGGGGAAAGGAGGAGGGACAATGCTCAGAGCAGATGCATAAGGAGCCAGTTGCTGATTCTGCTCAGGTCCACAAGAGTGGTCCGGCAAGGCTTTCAACTCCTGCTGTAAAGTGACTGGGAGGGTGCTCAGCTTGGTATCGGTACCCCAGGGGCTTAGGCAGACAAGAGCCTTGAGGGTCTGTTAATGCACTCAGCAGCTCCTCCATAGTTTAGGTCTGATGCTGCTGCTGACTGCAACAAAGCTTTAAAACAATAGGAAAAGGAAGTAAAAAGCTAGCGAGAAGTTACCAATTCAATGTTAGCATTATCCAACTGAAATCAAAATAAATCAGTAGTCTAAGAAGAAATATGGGTATTTTCTTCTCCAATTTCAAAGATCTCTGTCTCTTGGATAACCAGTACCTTTAAACTACCAAGTACACAAGTTAGCTGGAAAATCTGTAGAAACAAAGATTACCTTTAGAAAAATGCCAAGTGCCACAGGTAGTGCTGCTCAGAGCTGCAGTGGATTGGTGGCGTCTCAGCAGCCAGAAGTCTCCACTGCAGCAAACAGCTTGGTGATAAACGAGTAAACAAGGCAGCCAGCACAAGACCCTGAGTGAAGCCCATCAAAAGGCAGTACTCAAAGGGAAACATGAATGACCAGCAGGTCGAGAAAGCCCAAAACAGAAAATAACAAACCACAGACAATCCTATTTCTGTGCCAGTACTTCGGTGCTAGTCTTGAATGCCCCTCTTTCCACTCCCACTGACATCAAAAAATGATACAAGATTTAAAACCTATAAAAAACACGTTCCCAACCTGTGACCCAGCTTTTCCAGCCACTGCCCCAGCCTCAGCAGCAGCTGCTGTCCAAGGGCATGCCCCCTTAGAGGCAAGGAGGGGAGGACAGCGGGATGGAGGAGGCAGCTGGAGGGGCCCTGCCATTTGCAGGGAATATGTCAGCAGCAGCTTGCTTGGCAGACTCTAAGACACCAGGCATACACATACACAATTCTGCATATGATTACTTCTAGTTCAAATTAAAGATGAAATAAAGTAGGAAGTTCATCAGCGCAGAATAGGACAAAGAGGGAGCAATCACGCCTGACAGCCACAGGTTTGTGGAAACTTCGTGAACTGTTGCTCTCAGCTACTTGTAGAGGTTTGCACCCACGTCCCTTCATCGCTACCATGCAGCTCCCATCTGACTTAATTTCTGGATGCCCCATTTATGCTCTGTAGTTTTAAAGAAAACGAAAGCGTATTTAGGGGATAGGGTTCCTACTGATTTTGTTAAAAGGCCAAACACTGTCTATTGGGGTTTGGAAAAAGCACCGTTGTATGCTGGAAAATTCAGACTGTGATCTGTGTTCTTTCCTCTCATTATCAAAGTCAGTGTATGTGCCTTGGTGCTTTCTATAAGGGCTGCATAGTCAAAGCTTTTTGCCTGATTTTAGAATACAGATGTCTAAGCCAAACAAAAAGTCTTCATGGTGCTTCTTTTTTTCTTTTTTTTGCTTTTCTTTTTTAACATAGATATTTTAAACAATATTACCTGCAAGACCAAAATAAGTAAGAAGTCTCTCTCGCAGCTGGCATGCAATAGAAATTATAGATTCTGATTTAATCAGTTTGGCCAACTTGCCTGATTCTAGCTAATCAGGTAGAAAAAAACCATTAATAATAAAAAATTTGCAGCTAGAGCATCAGTCCTTCTAACTTACTATCTTCTCTTTTCCTAAAACAATCACTTATTTATTCCAACATATATCTTACAGTTTGAAGGAAAAGATATTAATTGTTCCTGGACCTGAAGGAAAATATATTGTAGACTGACAAACCCTTTGCCAGGAGGGACAAATTCAGACTGCACATTAACCCTAGGCCTGCAAAACACTGTTTAAAAAAGGGGATGTAATGTTCTTCATGTGTGAAAAACACCCTATTTTTCAAACTGAATCACATTTATTTTCACAGATGGGTCAATATTATATCTTGATTTGCCATATTTAGTGCTCCCAGAATGAAAGTGGGTAAAATAGAAAATCTCCTAATTGTCACAGATTCTGTGTGAAGCCACAATGGCTGTGTGTCACCTTGATAAGCAGCTTATCCAGTATAAGAGACCTGCGTTCACAAATTAATGTAAATTATGTGAAAGCACCAAGGAGTGGAACACAGGGCTATTCACTGAAATGAGTGACTCACAGTATTACCACTGGAGTAGAGCTCAGAAAAAACTCCCTACTCTTGAAAATCCCAGCTTTGGTTTCATTTTACAAAATACTGTAATTCCGTTTTCTAAAGAAAGCAGATTTGGCCCTGAATTCATTGGTTTCACCATATTAAAAATGGATCAAATACAATTTAAATTAATATTTTATTCCTTTTTTCCCCCATGGCCTTTCCTTTCTGGAGGTAGCTGCACTGGGGTGTCACTTGCAACAGCAGTGTCCTGCAGGCACTGACCCATCCAGGCTGCAGGAGCACCATCATGTGATGGCAGAGCTCCTGCCGGCTGTGAGCGCTGGGGGAAGGGCCCCACACCCATTTTATAATTCTGTGGCAGAATATGTGTGGGTTTGTCCTGATGTCATCTTGCCTGGCGGGTACAGTTTGTTGTGGGCTCCCTGCCCTGAGGAATACACAGTCTCCAGCCCACGAGGCATCTTACAGGTTTTTGGGCTAGCCTTCTTCACCCCAGTGCATGACAAAATGAGTATGCAGATGAGCTCAGCCAGGGGCTTCCCAGCATTGCACAGGACTTTGTCCACTGAGCACCGAGCTCAAAGTTTGTCCAATACAAGCTGCATATTGGAAAAGCTCTTCCAAACACCAGGCCTCCAGCCAGACAGGTGTGAAATCCAGAGGATGAACCAAGGCTTCTTGTATCTAACCCTGTACTAATTCCATATGGTACATATTTCCTGCCCCCCCCCGCCCCGATTAATTTTGCCTCTTTCCCTGAATTATAATCAGTAGGAAAATGCTCTGGTCACAGTAAAGTCATATTTTGCAAAGGTTCTGTTATTCATGTTCCACTGTCACTCATTAAAATCAAAATGCCTCAGAGCTTCACGAATGTACACAGCACTCAGAAGCTGCAGGCGGTTTTCTTCCCTCTTCTGTTTAGAAATTCACTAACAGCTGGTGAAGTCCCACCTTGAGTACTGTGTTCTTTGGGCCCCTCACTTCAAAAAGGACATTGACATGCTGTGTCCAGAGAAGATCAATGAAGCTGGTGAAGGTGCTGGAGCACAAGTCCTATGAGGAGTGGCTGAGGGAGCTGGGGTTGTTTATCCTGGAGAAAAGGAGGCTCAGGGGAAACTGCATTGCCCTCTATAACTACCTGAAAGGAGGCTGTAGTGACGTGAGGGTCTGGCTCTTCTGTCATGTCTCAAGTGGAAGAATGAGGGGAAATGGCCATAAGAGATGTCAGATTAGATATTAAGAATAAAAATACTCACTGAAAGAACAGTCAGGCATTGGAACAAGTTGCCTAGGGAGATGGTGGAGTCACAGTCTCTGGAACAGAAGAGGCATCCGGATGTGGCACTTGGAGATACGGTCTAGAGGTGATTGTGGTGGTGTTGGGTTGACAGTTGGACTAGATGATCTTGAAGGTTTTTTCCAACCTTGATAATTCTGTGAAAGACACAGTCTTTTCTTTCAAGCTGGAGACAGAATTTAACTGCAAATTAGATAGTGTTTATTCAGCATGATTTGTCATGCTCTTGTGAAAAAACCCGAAGTTCTATATCAGCAAAAATTTAAACTCTATCCATATATGTAGCTTCTGCCTTCAGTAAGAAACCTCATCATATTGCTCTCAATCTTAAATACTTCCACCCTTATTTTAGGATTCATATCCTAAGTCTATTCACAGCTTCTTCATGGAGTAGCTATGGATCAGCCTCTGACTTTACCTCCATTTTTTATTCCTCCACAGCAGGCTTGCCTCTGTTCTTGCACTTGGATGTGTCAATTCTGGGTCAACAAGCTTCTTTTTCTTGGTTAACTCTTATCAACTGCACAGTGTTTTTGTGCCTCCTCAGATCTTCCATCTGCCCCCCCTTTTAAATTTCTGTGTTATCATATTTAATTTTAACTTCATATGATTCAGCCATGAAAAAGAATTTTACAGTATAATCTATAAGACAGATATTTCACAAAATAAAAAGCTGAAATGCATTTCTCAGGAAACAAAAAAAAACTGTTCAAAGATGGTATGGTCTCTATTTAAGTTATTTGCCATTTTTAAAATGCTTTTTCCTCTGCTGCAAAAACTTCACCCACTCTTGTATTCCAGCCCACGGCCACTGTGAATAGTTTGGAGCACCCACACACATGTTCAACTTCCACAGGTCTAATCACAGAGTCCTTTTCACAGTGATTTTCAGATCAACATAGATGGAAAAAAATAATGAAAATTTAAAAACCAAGGTCAATTCCAAGTCCTGAAAATTTCCACGTGGTTCTGCAGAAGTTGAGTCAGGCTCGACCATGAGATAAGTACTCTCACAGGGATGCCGTACTGTACCTGCCTCCCTGCCATCAGCTGATGGGACTTTCCAGTCTTTGATCTTTGTGCAGAAATCCCTGTGATACTGCTGCAAACAGCTGACATCAACAAATCAGTCTTGTTATTTCTTTTTGATACCCTAAACTGTCTTATCTTTTTACCAATGAATGTAATTTCAGACAAATCAGCTTAAAAAGTAATGAAAGTCACTCTCTTGCACAGTGGGAGGAGAAATGAAAGATAAGATCATTTTTCTCCTATCTGTCTTTATAATGACCATGAAAAAAAGCCTCTGAAATTAGTTGAATGAATCTTGGCACTTCTTTCTTGGCTGAGACCATAATTTCATGGTTAATTATTCTGTATCTAAATTCCCTTTGGTTGCAGCTTCCATGAACTTTTATTACTTTAGCAATATTCCTGGTTATCAAAAGCCTCAGTTCCTGTTTACCAGGGCAGCAATACCCACACTCAGGATAATGCCTTGGCTTGACTTTGGACTGTCTAAGTTCAGGGTTTCTTTTATGTGTACAGCAAGTGGGGTTACATTTTCTTTCTTGCATTGTAACTGTTGAGCAACATTAGTGCGGGAACCAAAGAATTTTTGTTTCTCTTAAGGTTACAGTAACTTAAAATCCGAGGAACGAGTTTGGGAAGCGTCTTTGTCCATCGCACTCCCAGCTGGGTTTTGCCATTCCTAAAATTCCTTTTCCTCCTCTATTGGTGAGAGATGCAAATTCAGAATTTTGTGCAAAATAGAATTAAATACTCAATCTGGGAAAGTGAAAGTGTGGGTTTTCCCCTTTAATGTGTTTCAGATATATACAATTTGCAGTGGTATGGGGGGTTTTTAAATAAAAGTGCTTGGTAGACCTGTGATTTTAAGCTGTGTATCTCTAAAACATTGCAAGGGAAACATATTTTCAGGTGAGTACTAATGAATAGATGTCAAAACCAACTTCCCTCAACAGCTAACAATACGAATGCTCCCCACCCCGGATTGATTTTGCTTTTGAATTCAAGTTCAATGAACAAGAAATAAAATTTTAAAGTCCAGTAATTTTCCTTTTGCCTTATTCAGAAGTGCTTTTTCTCCTTGGCATTACTATTGACTGGGTTGCTTCAATGGGGAAGAAAGTAATTCTCAGTGTGGAGACAGTAATTTTGAGTAGCTGGGACACAATCTTGCTCTTGAGTGTTGCTCAGGAAGGGCTCTTGCTGGTTTCAGGTGGATTCAGCTCGTGGCTGAATGTGGATCTGGCTGAAGGCAGCTGCTGTCCTACAGCTCTTTTTGCATTTACAAGGAGCACCGATAAGTTGTCACATGCTGGTGTTCCCCCATCAGAGGTGGCTCCCATTTATCCATGACTTTGGAGGAAGCTGAGGGCACTCCCTGCACTGTAGGTTCAGAGAGTTAATCAGCTTTCTGCATGATTTACAAGAGAGTGTGTTTATCAGCACTTGTCGCTGTCCCTACCGCGCATACTCCTGCAAGCATTTGTGTAAGAGCTCCGTGGTCGCTCATCAGGCGCCAGCAGAGATTGTTTTGACAACACAGCTATTCATGATGATTCCTCCAAGTGGAAACATTTCACAGCAAAGTTATTCACGCTCTGGGTGAGATTTCTGAGCACAACCAGCGCGCCCAGTGGATGCTACTTGAACCACTGAGAAGCTGCTCACTGACTGACAATAAATGAGTAACATGGGTTAAAGTGTGACACTGCAACAGGGAGGAGTAGAGAATTGAAGCTGGGCATTTTCCTCTTAGATGAGTTTTCTAACCATTGGAGAACTGGCTAAGAAATATTTTCAATTTTTGGAGCTTAATTTTTCAGGTTTCTAGACAGGTAGAACAGGAAATATCTTGAAACTAACACAACTTTTTTCATGGGATGAGGTAGCCCTTGTTCATCCAGTCTCTACATCAGAAAACTGCTTTTCAGGTGATCTTTTCAGGTGATAAGGAAACATACTGCATTGCTAATCTGACTGTGACAAAGACAGCCCAAGACTGATACACTAGCCTAGGAACACAAATGTTAGTGTCCAGTGGACCAAACAAATGCATGCTGGGATGCATGGATGCACTTCCTGAGGATGCACCTTCTCACCAGTCTCTGTAAAAGTTTCTCTCTTTTGTCTCTATGTGACTATGATAGCTTTTTTAAGGTAATATGGTAGACCATGTGGTACTTTATAATCACAGGCATCTTCAGAGTGCAAATGGGCATCAACAGCACTATGCTCCACACTGAAAAACAGACTCCAAGAGGAGAGAGCTAGCTAAAAATAGTTCTAATAACAATAAAGTAGCCATAAATGAATGTTATGAAAACTAAAAGGAAATTATGGAAATCAAAAAGGCAAAATTCTGGAGCAGATCTGTAGAGATACTCAGACTAGAGAAAAATTAAGCAAATGAACAAAAAAAAGCCCAGCGAAGCAAACGAATGTTAGGCTACTGAACTTCATAAAGTTAACAAACCATAGCCCTTAGTACCACAGAGCTCATCCTTTTGTTGGGTATATTGACCTGTTTTGACCAACATGGTTTACTGTCCTTGGAAACAAGCAAAATCCTCATTATTTCTCAATGTTATTTGCTTTTTGCTCATTTTTTTCTTTTTTACTATAGGCAATAAAAATGGGCAAATGAGTATTGCAGGCATCAGGTACAGGGATGGTGTTAAAAGTCAAGGCAATACAAGAATGAACAATTTTAAAAGGCTGTCAAGAAAAATCATGCTTAGGAAAGGGAGGATGAGTATTTTAAACTAAAACTTTTCTTTTTGACAAAGTTATATTGAAAACAGCTTTTTTTTTTTTTTTTTTTTACTTTCTTCTCCTCAAAGATTCCTATGTTGGGGGCCCTACTGAAAATGAACTACTGGAGAAGACTCATCTAGGCTATTTTGGCATGGAGTGAAATGTTCCCAGTTCTGGAAGGTGTTTCCCCAAGTATGGCCATGCAGGAGACCTTGCCAAGGTAGGTCCAAGTGAGCAGTTTTGGGGTTTGCAATGCTTTCCTAACTGGAGAGTAATTTGAGGAATCCCTACCCAGCAAGGCAGACAGATGCAAAAAAGCTTTGCCATGGGTAGCATTCATGACCCTTGGAAGACAGAAAATAATATGTAGCAGAGAATGGTGGGCAATCCATAAATTTTCCTGTGTGTAGGGCTCCTGTGTTCAGTGTTTAAGTAGCACTAAGCTGGATGGTGGGAACAGAGCTGGAGAGGAGGTTGTTTTCAGTGCTGCAGAGTATCTGAGAGGATGCTGGCTTGCTGAGTTGCTCAGCTAGTTCTTACAGATAGGAATTATTTTCCCATGTGTGCAGATTTCAGGCTCTTTTTTTCTTTCCTCATGAACACACAGACATACATATCATCATTGAAAGGCAACCAAGGAATGTGAGGTGAGAAAAACACTGCGATAACTTTTGGGTCTCTTCCCTTATTCTGTCAAAGGAAAAACTCACTCAGCCAAGAAAGGGAACTGATAAACCTTTGAGCCAGCCTAATTCATTCAGCCCATCAGAAAGCAAAGAGATATACACACACAGCCCCATTCATCCTGGTGCCCTTGCTGTACATTAAGAAGAGATGTATTCACCCTTTCAGGGGCTCTCAGTACATCCTTTCATTTCAGACAGTGCCTCATTCACCTTCTCCTGAAGTGGTTCTTTCCAGTAACATCAATCTAGGGGACCATCAGCCCTGCATACTTGTTAATTTCCAATTAAACAGCAACATCTGCATTGTATAGGAGGTAAAAATGCTGGAAGACTGAGGAGGCCAATTTCTAAGTTTAGCATTCAGAGGTGAATGTAACCTAATTTAAATGTGATGAAATTAGACCATTTGCCCTAATTTTCATGCATTTAGCATTATCTCTAGAATACTGATGAGGATAGAATGAACACCTGAGAGCAGCTGGCAGGCAGCATGGTCACTGTGCTGCATCACATTCAAGGTTTGATTTCAGATGGAAAGATAGAGTTATAAAAATGAGAGATAGAGGTGGATTATCTGGCTCTCCAGCTTGTTTGGGAACAGGAGAATGCCAGCATCCTCCCTTCAAAATCACATTGATTTCTTCTTTTGCTTCTGCTAGCCAGTTCTGGCTGTGTATTGAAATAAACTCAATACTGTTTGTTGTTTTAGGGCAGAGGGTTGCTCTTTGACAGGTGTTGGTGGGAAAATTGGGATGTGGGGGACTGTTTGCTTGCATTTTGCTTTTTAATTAAATGGAGGTAGGAAGAGGAAAGCATTGCTCTTTGAGTCAGTCCATAAGTAGCAAAGACACTACTACTTCCATCTATTGGTAGAAAAGTAAAAATTATTTTACTTGCTTTCCAAAGACAGGAATTACAAGAATTTCTAGTGCCATCTATGAGTGAACACAGAGAATTGCCAGTATTCCTATCCCTTTATTTTACACACACACACACACACATATAAAATACAGAAATGCACATTGCTCATCTTGCTTTCTCCAAGTCCACACAAGATCTTTGTGAATAAAATCCTTTTGCAGCTATTTAATACACAGACTTGAATAAATCCAGTTGGAGCTAGCAAAACTTTAAAACTCATCCCCACAGTATGAGGTACCTTACAAACCAGCTGACATTCAATCTGTCATCACGATGCAAAGTTCTTAAAGGAAAGCCTAAAGGAGATACCTGAGCTCAAGTCTCTAAACTTCCTAAATGACAGCGATCCAGGGCCAAAATCTGCATTTGACCCATACCACACTGAAGAGGAACATTTTCCCACCACCCCTGCTATAGTTCAGGTTCTTTGAAACACATCCTAATTCAAAACCAGCTGAAAACAGCAAGATTCAAAATCCAGTTGTTGTTCTCCACTCACCCCTGAAAAGACAAGCATGATCCACCTGGAATTCCCCCCTGGATCTTACTGGCAAGCAATTTAAAACCTCAGAATGATAATTATCTTTTTCTGATTCTCTATAGGTTGAATTTAAAATGCCTTTGAATACTCATCATTAGAGACTGTCAGAAGCAGGGATGTGGGAAATCACATACTGTAATATTTCCTTTTTTGAGGTTCCCAAAAGTATCAATATTAAGAAGTGCAACTTATGCTTGGGAGAAACTTTCTATTTTATTTCTCCTCACCCATATCTCAGTCTGTTTCCTGGGTTTTTCTCTCCAAAGAGGACAGTAGCAAAGAGAAGTGGCAATCTGGTAAATAAAGACTTGTTATATTGGATTCCATAAGAGAAAAACATTGAGAAAAGGACTACAACATATCTTGAAAAACACATTACTTTCCCCTCAGGAGAAAGTTAGGAGTTCACATTTAGGCAGTATTCATTTGCAGAACTTTCTTAACAAAAATTTGCAACAGAAAGTATTGTAGAAGTTGTCATAAAAAGTGCAACACCAAAAAAATTTCCTGGTATTTTTTCTACTATTGTTGGAAAAAAAAGCAAGCAGGACAACAAGAAAACCAACACCAAAAGTGCCAGACCCAGCAGTGTTTCCTAGGCTGAGTGCAATGGCACACAGGCACGTGTGCTGTGGCTGTGAAAGGTCTGGCTGGGAATAGGAGTGACCCTGCAGCACACAGATGTCGCTGCTGCCCGGGCACAGAGCCCTCCCCCTGCAGAGCGTGTTAGATCGGCTCAGTGCCACCGCTGCCTTCCAGCTCTCTGCAGGGATGCTGCTAGTGCAGCAGCAGAGGCACTGGGGACCTTTTCACTGCCAGGTTTCACATCCACAGTGCCCTAGGTCAAGTGGGTACAGCCACCCAGGCCAAGTGATGCCCTGGGTTTTCACATGGAAATAGACAGCATCTCATTACGCTCTGGAGACATGTACACAGCAGTAAAAATTGCAATGTCTGCTCTGGCTATGAAGTTATTTTTAGTTTTAGGGGAAGGTTCAAAGAAAAACCTTGTGGAGTGTGACATAATTTCTACGCTAAACAGTAAAGTGTATTATTTGTTTTGTGCTTCTTTCAGTTTGTGTTAAAAGCAGAGGTCAAAGGAGACTTTCATTAGCTGGGGACTTGCATTTTCTTGATATCAGGTTAATGGTAAAAACACAGCTAAATATGGATTACCAAAGGAGCACTTAAACCAAAAAATGTCTCGCAGAAACAGAATCCCAGCAAGCAATGTATATAATAGTGCATTTCTCATCACTGGGAGGCATCCATGGAAAATGTGAGGGGACTAGAGGGGGATGTTACATCCATTGTATTTTCACCTAAGTCTTTTCTTCTGAATGAGAATATTTTATGTTAGTTTAAAAATGACATCTGGTTTCAGTCTGACCTGACTGAATTAGGGAGCATTTTCCAGAATCAAGCACAAAAGAGAGATAAAAATCTAACTACAGAATTTTCAAGTTAATGCATTTTAGTTCAGAGAATGTGGATGTACAGAAACAAAAAGATATACATTTTGTTTTCAGTAACCAAATATCAGCAAATTACTAAGAAGGGCATGGTACAGCAGAGTCCTGGACTCTGAGACCCGTGTTTCAAAGCAGGTGTAACACGGGTGAGTAAGGTTGTGCTTTGTAAGGGTTCTACACAGGATTCTGGCACAGCCCTATGAAACACACCCTGTCCTGCTCTCATCTTTTCCTTGTCCTTATAATCCTTCAAATTTCTGTGATGTGTGTCCAGAGTGTATGTACCTAGATTTTGTCTTTATTCCATCTCATGGAAGATCAGCTGGGAAAGTATGCAAGTATTTCTGTTATGGGCTTTCTACGTATGCCCTAAGGCAAAAAAAAGTTCTTCTAACAAATCCATGTGTGTCAGTAATTAAAATATAACTGCAGAAAAGTATTTCCCCCACACAGAGACACTATTGCATGCCTCATCTTCTTCTAAGCCATTTATTACAAGACAGCAAAAAGTTTGATTTCCTTAGCCAGGATTTATCTATTTTTGCACCTCAAGAGCCTGTGTAGATACACAGTGAGAAGCAATGGCACAACTGCTTGTAAGTTTATCACAGGATGTGTTACTGCAATTTCAGCACATTTCCAAGCAATAATGATAAGTAGGTTTTTAACAAAGGTCCTTTATCTGGTCTGGTTGCCTGAGGAATTACCTTTCTTTCTGTAAGATACCACCATGAAAAAGACAAGGTCTGGTCCCTCAAGTGGAAGAGAACAAGGGCTTCAATTTTCTAATGTGCATTATTAGCCTAACATTTATTTTTCTAAATGTTGATAAGACTTCGTTGGGGTTTGGTTTATTGCCTTTTTTTTTTTGGTGGGGTTTGGTTTGGATTTTTGTTTTATTTTGTCTTGGTGTTGGGATTTTTTGTGGGCTTAGGAGAAGAAGAAAGGATATACTTACTTTGGTATTAACAGGAGTTTGGCTATGTGGTGATTTCACGTTATAGTTTTTATACAGCTGTTTGTGTGCATGTTAAACTGCATAAATAAAACCGATGAGAATACAGTTGATTAAACAAAACAAAAAATAAAAAAACAATTTGAAAAAAGCCAGGAGAGGCCTTCAGAAAATACATTTTCAGGCAGTGGATTGTGAGTACCGTGCACATTTCTTCATGGGAACTGAGCCCAGAAGATGCCCTTTGGTTTTGTCCTTGAAAGTAGTGAGTCAAGGGAAGAGAATTTCAATTAACTAGAAAGCAGAAAGACAAGTTTTTAGAAAATTCTTCTGAGAGTTATGGAAATAGATCCTTATTTTTCTCTTCTTTAGTACCACACACTTTGTTATTGATGTAGACTTATAACAAAATTGACCAGAAACACAAATCCCTACTAAAAGAACCCAGAAATACAGAGCAAATCAAATTACCACCTTTAGCCAAAACCAAAGATGTTAGGGGACCAGTTTGTTTTGGCTTTCTCAATAAAATTATAATAGCCCTTTCATATTTTTAATATGAAAATGAGTATTTTCATATTCATCTAAAAATTAATGCAAGAACCCCCAAACTTTACAGATTTCATACAAAAGGCCTTCTTTGGGCTCAAACTGGTGTATTAACGCAGTAAATATTACTGTATCCTGCAGCCTTAGGGTGGAGGAGAGAAGATCCAGTAGGCAGGAATTGTGCAGCAAGATTGATTTATTTAATTATTTTACAAACTCTTTTATAGACTTTTTTCTTCATAGTCTAATTGGACAAAGGATCAGCCACCCCTTGGGGGTGATTGGCCAAAATCCTAAAACATCCATTGTCAAAATATTTTTCTACTGTACTATAAACAAAGCTCTGCAAGGTCGCAGGTGTTCATGGTTTACCCAACTTCTGCTAATCTCTTCATGAGAGAGAAAAGTATCCCACGGCTTAGAGAGCAGCAGGAAAATTCCTTGCTAACAGCATTTTTGTATCCACACTGGTGAGCTTTTTTCCCCCCTTCATTTTAAAGTAAGAAATCCCAACAAAACAAAACGAAGATGCAAGAGAATTATTTTTCCCTCCAAATTTTTGGTGTAGATATCAATTTCATCCCCCTTCCCACTCAAGTTCCTTGATCGGCTCTACTTTTGACCTTTTATTTTTAAAACAAAGGGGAAAATAAGAAGAGAACTTGAAAATTCATGCAAAATAAATCTGCCTAATTTACTAATGCAAACACTCATATTCAGAATCCTGGAATTGACCAGCATATGAATTTGTTCTTGACATTGAAATTAGAATGTGAAAGAAGGGTACCTCCCCCACTTGCTCGAGATTCAAATGTGTCATACCTCTGCACACGTCCTTCTCCTGCTCGGGCTGGGAAGGATGAGCAAGAGTAGTCCTATGAGTCAGAGTCTTCTCTGGAGAGCCTTCAACCATGGCATTATAAAGGTGGTAGTTTTGCTAATTCAATCACATTGAGTGTTTGTCTTCAGCCACTAATGATGGCAGAACAAGTCATTCCTTTCATATTTTAGGAAATCCACCTTTCTCATCCTCAATGGAGTCAGGGGAGGGGAGTTTGACCAACCTGTGCCAGTCTCTCCACAGTCTCATATCCTTGACTGCGCAGCTGTTTTGGCTCAGTCTCCTCCCACGGCGTAGAGCACTTCAGGGGGCTGCTGTTCTTGGCATGGGATAATACCCTGGTAAATCACTGGTGCCTGGGCCAAGAACCTGCTGGTTCTTCTGTGGTATTTCCATGGCCCAGAGCAGTTTGTGTGGCAAGGGTTGAGTACAGAAGAGGAGTACTCATGAGAGTACAGCTCACTGCCATGCTTGTGCCATGAAAATCCCTAAAAGTTAAGGTCGCTACACACATCTACGAATGGACTCATGACAGAAATGAATGAAAGAAAGTCCTGCTGGTATAAATCAGAATGATCTTATTATTTTCACCAATACAGAGTTAATAATTATCATTTGCACAAGTTGCAAAACTGGCCTCTCGTGCAATTGATGACACAACACTGCTGCTGGGGAGGAAGAACACAAATGTCCTCCCACTTCTTTATGAAGAAGCTCCATTCTTTAAAATGCTCAACAGACTCCTAGGAAGTCAACACTCATGTTCAAAGATCTCAGATATTCCACTGGTAGGTGATAGTTTTATTTCAGCTTCAGCTGTCAGTGCTAGTCAATTGTAAAGCCAAGTAAGGTTGCATCACTTGCTTTCCTCTCTCATAAGGAATGGGAAGTTTTGCACAGGTCTGTGCTACTTTTTACTACAAGCTCTCCAGTAATTCTCAAGGTACACTTTGAATTTAAAAAGCTTCTCTACATCTAAGGGGTGGAGTGTGTTTCTCTTTGAATCAGGTTTGGTTTATTTCCAAGGCCGGTGCAGTTGAAAGAACAGAACCAGCAGCAAAAAACAACATCCAGCTCAATTTGTTGTATATTAAAAGTTTGCTGGTTGTTTTCTCCCTGCAAACATATTCCAAACAGTTAAATAAAAGTTTTCAGGAAACAAGCCTTTTTATTGCTAGTAAAGCACATAGAAGTTGGAGTTGGATATGTCTGCCATGAATGTCACCCCCAAGGGTATGAGAGCTGATTTTAAGAGATGTCTGGCACTCCTGCAACAGAAACTAATGCTGGGATGACTTCTTGGAGTCACTATCCTCAAATGTTTCCTTTCCACAACCCTTTACTGTGGCAAAACATACAGCAAATCCTTTCATTTCAGCAACTTCTGGCTTCAGCACTGCTCTCTCAGCAGGATGTGAAGACAAGATAAAAAAGCCAGCAGTGACTTTGCCTGTAGATGGGTCAGAGAAAATTTTCATGAAAATGACTTTCATTTCATCCCTAAGATGAAGTTCAATGACTGCAACACAGTCAGGTCCCATGCTATTACACATGTAAGTAAACAGCTCAAATATTAATATACAGCTGAGAAAATCTGGGGTTTTTTTTCCTTCTGTGGGTTTGGTTTGGTTTCGTTTGTTTTTTTGGTTGGGGTGGGCTTTTTCTTTGGTTGGGTTTTTTTTTCCCCTTTTACTTATTTTATACTTTGGATTTAGCTGAAAAGGCACTCGTGTGTCTTCACAGACACATGGCACTGGTTGCGCTGCTGCTCCAAATACTGTACATTTTCCCTGTGATTTAATCCTCATAAGGGGCAGCCAAATAAGATTTCATATTTAGACTTTATAAGACCTGCCACCACTCTTTCATGGCCCATCCAGAAAAATTAGGGCACAGCAGCCAGCACTTCAGTGAAGTAACATAGAGCAACACAGGACCGGCCCAGCCTTTCCCAAAGCAGCACAGTGTAGACCAAAGAACTTAACAGAAAAGCCATGTTTCAACAGAGGTAAGTTTCAGAAAACAAGCCTCAGATTAGATTAGCAAGTGCCCAGCTCTCAATAGCTGAAGGTGAAACACTCAGAGACTCAGGGGCTGAGCACTTGCTGAAACCATGGTGCAGCTGTGCCCACACCGTAATGGAAACCAGCAGAGGAGACAACCAGCACTGCTGCCCATGAGCAGCCCTGTTGAGCAGCCCAAGAAGAGAGGGGTGATTTATGGGTGCAATAATGGTGGTGCAGAGGGGTGAGCAATGTTTGCTGCCTGCCAAACTCCAGCAGACAGCTTCCAGTGATCCAGAAGGCAACTGTTGGGGGTTTTCAGGGCATCTGCAGTATAAGTGCCCTGTGCCCAGGACTTCATATTCACAGCATAGAATGGACAGACTGCCCACTGTTTTCTGCCTGTGTTGAGCCCTCTGAGGAGGCATCAGAAGGAGACACAGATCATTTCCACCGGGCCAACTGTGAGCAGCAATGTGTGTTTGGAAAGGGATTTCAGATACAAGCTTCAGCAAAGGTGACCTTGCCTGCTGTGCTGTCCAACATGTGGGAGCAGTCTCTGAAGGGCCCATCTATAAAAGTGGCAGCCTGTGTCAGCCTCCTCACTCCTCCATGCCACAGCAGAACCATCGTGAGGATGCCCATTAGTTCAGGACAACATGCATTCATTGAGTATGTACGTACATTTTGCTTCGGTCAGGAAGGGTATTCGCTTTATACCAAACTGCTTTGTAACAGTAACTTGTACAGGACCAACCCACCTGCACTGAAAGGGATCTAGGAACGTGGAGATAAAGCTGAAAGGTCTCCTCTCAAAGACACAATGTCTGAAGAATCACAAAAGTATTTTTCTGGATCAGTGGAGTGGAGGTCATAGACTGGAGTGTTTTCCATCGGCAAAGTCTTCTCAGCCCACCAAAGAGCAGCATTTTTATACCTGTACCCAAATGCAAACAATGAAGTTGGGGAATTTTGACCTGAATGGATAGACCTGTTGCCAGTATCTTCCCTACCATTATTAAGTGGCCAAGAAAATTGCTCCTTATCCATTTCTAGATGTAGATAGGAAGCATGATACTGTCAGTGAACTTATTACCAAAAAAATAATTTCCTTGTATTACACCACTATCTTGCAGATATCTCTGCTACAATCCTTTGTCATGTTTGTTTAAGTATTCATAGCTAGCTCCCAGTTTGAGAACCATAGTAAGCTGCACAGTTACTAATTAATCAATATAAACAAACTGCTGCGTCTTGAATCCCTTAAGAGGAACAGAGAAAAAGAGATAGCAGCTATTTTTACATCACAGTGACTCAGGGGTACTGCTCTACGTGCTGAGCAGTTTGTATTTTCCAGAGAACATCCACACCTTTTCACTTCAACAGTAAACTCCAGAGAAGTGCTCCTTCAATTGAGCACACACTCCACAAATTTCTCATGTAAACCTGAGAGAGGATATGTAAGAGTCACATACCTAAAATGTGCCTTGAACACTTGAAAAAGAGGAGTTTTGATGTGTGTCAAAATACAAGCTATTCAGCCAGGAATTGTCAAAGTGAGAGCTTGGATCTTACATGTTTAGCACTTCCACCTGGAAAAAGAAACACTAAAAGAAATTTGAAGAGCACCAGTAATGTGGAAAAAAAAACCTCCGAGCCAGTGTGGACAACCTGCAGTGCCTCAAGGAAAAGAGACATAACCTTATTTGAAGAAAAGGCTTCATGTGTCAGGAAGAGAATAAATTTGGACAGTACAGGGACAACAACACTTTATTGCTGTGACTTCCAAAATTTGGAGAAATTACACAGGGGAGGCAAGCAGCAGGGGGCAGGGCTAGAGCCACACACCTGCGCTGTGAATCTCTTTGCTGAGGAGGACCCTGGAGGAACTGCAGCCCATGAAGGACCCACAACAGGATGAGGACCAGTGGGTGGCATGGATCAGCAGAGAAAAACCTGCTATGTGCCAGCCCAACTTCATGTGCCACCTGTCACCTCACCCAAAGGGACAGGGAGGGACTGAGTGCAACATGCAGGGAAGTAGGGACCAGGAATGGTGGAGGAGAAGTGTTGGACTGAAAATCAGTTTGGGGAAAGGGGGAGAAAGACATTTCCCTCAGGGTTTGTTTTATCCATCAGTCCCTCGTTTTTCTCCTCAATAGCCAAAGTAATTATTAAAAGTTTCTGTTAATCGGAAATTAATTGAATTGAATTAAATTAAATTAAAATCCCTGAGTCAAGACTGCTCTGGAGTGAGGAGAGGTCTTAACTTACTTGGCATTTTCCCTCAGCCCTGGGCTGCTTTTTTCCTTTTTTTTTTTTTTGCAATCACCACAATGTGCTGATAGGGGGATATTTCTTCTTTAGGATAGGGGTGCTCAACATGCAACACATGATGCATATGGAAGGGGGCTGCAGGGCAATGAAAATATTGGCCTCCTGGCCATCACTTCTTCTGAGGACACACTGCCCTTTCCCTGCCACAGCCCAGACCTACTTGAGGACAAGTGGCAAAAGCAGCTGTGCTCTAGTCTGTTTCTGAAAACAGAGTGTGAAAGGAGGCTGCCACCCTTGTTA
Organism: Corvus cornix cornix; assembly: GCF_000738735.6. Taxonomy (NCBI): domain Eukaryota; kingdom Metazoa; phylum Chordata; class Aves; order Passeriformes; family Corvidae; genus Corvus; species Corvus cornix. The sequence continues at coordinate 87,775,606 of NC_046333.1, forward strand.
CTTCACACAGTCTTGCACCTGCTTGGGAACAAACAGGAACTTACCTGTGCATACTCACCATCTTATCTGGCTGCACCACCCACACCTGGTGCATGTGTATTTGGGAAATCCAACCCCCTCAAGAGGCAATCATGAACCTTGCAATCACAGCAGGAGGCTGGGTGCATGTACAGCAGTGAGACCCTTTGCAGCCCACGAGGAGCAGCATTGTTGTAAAGCTGCAAGTGACAAACCCAGCCATCACCCACATGATAAGGCCCAAAGGGACTTCTGCCTCCTGAAAGAAAATGTACAGCTTTTGGTTCACAGAGAAAACACCACCCTTTCATATCTATAAACCGTCATAGCTCAGGAGAAACTAATGCCTGCATAACAACAGGATTACAGAGCGTTCCTTATGAGGTCAGGAAAGTCCAGAGCATTTCAATCAGCTCTTTGATATTTGCAAGCTAGGCAAAGTCCCAGGCCACTGGTTTAAGGATTAGAAAAAAAGTAACAGAAATATTTCTTAGACTGGTTTTGAAATCTGCAAGTGTTTTATGTAACAGAGAGATCAGGCTCCACGACCAAGGCAGTGCCAGCAGCCTGTTCAGCAGCACAGGAGATGGTGTCTGCTCAAGAAATATTTGTGTCTTTTGGGTGGGACCAGGGCTCCTGGATACAGAAGATAACAGAGCTGTGTGAGGCCTTCATAGTTTGCCATTAATACCTAAACACTGGCTTAAAAATGAAGCTGTATTGGTCTCAATTAAACATTACATAAGTGCTTAAAATAAAAGCAGACAGGAACACAGCGAGGTCCATAAACAGTTCTCCATTGTTTGAAATTCAGTTCCATTTCCAAGATTTGCTGATGACTCTGAGATATTTTGGGTGCATTCCAGAGGAAACTGAAGGAAGGTGGAAAACCAGACAAAATGTTGTCACATTAAAGATATGCAATTTGAACTGTTTTCTAATTATACTAGGTACGGAATTAAGTACAACAATTCAGAAGAGACACCTCTGTATTTTAATAAAGAATTTAGTAACAATCTCTGGACAATCTGTCGGTGGCAAAAAACAAACAAAAAAATCCAAAAGGAAACAAAATGTTACAGAAGATGGAAAGGCTTTCAACCAGCTCATCAGACAAGTGAGCTAGCATCTAGCTAATCATTCAAATTCTATATATTTTCTTTAGAGCAATATAGCTAAGGCAGAATTTGGAGGTATCACAGGATAAGTGTGTGAGTCCTACAAGAAGTTGGGCTGATTTAAACCACCTTTTTAAATAGGCTACTCCAGGACCTATTACATGAGGCTTTAAGTGCTGACCATATAAAATAATAGCCTTGCTTGGGAGTGGTAGTTGTCAGCAAACAATGAGAGATTTTTAAAGAAATCAAGTCATATGAGTAGTTGCAGCAAACTTTACGCCCCCAAGCAAAGCCCCGAAATGCAGTTCTCTCTGTCTTCAGAGAAATGTAAGGCAACAGTGCTGCCTCAAGGTTTGTAATGCTAAGCTCTCTCTGACTCAGGAAGGTGCAGAGCACCCAGGATGCTTTTAGAGAGAAATTTAGTTTGTCATCTTTCACCCACAAAGGTAATGGCCATAGGGAAGGTTCAGCCATCTGCCTGGTAAAGTCCTTAGGTCGTCTGGGATATGGCAAAGGCTCACAGGGAGGAACACTCGTCAGGATGGGTCCCATTTAACTTCTACATGAGTGACTGGAAAAGATGAATAACGTGCTCATAACATTTACAGATGCTGATTAATTAGAAAATGAAGCAAAGAGATAATATGCAGCTGAAAGGCAGTAAGAAAATTAAGTACTGGTGTGTGAGGCATACACACAGAGTCAACACACACACATTTATATGAATGTGGACATCAGCTTCCAAACATAGTGAAGGAAATTATTTTCTGATTTACTGTTTTTATTGACATTAGATTCACTCTGTTGAATGGCTGAATGAAAACATTTTTCTATCAAATGCAACTATCTAATACCTTTTACTGCTGTGGGGAATACCATTGATCTAGTTCTTTGCTTCCACAAAGGTGATTTCAGTCCAGATTCCTGATAATTTTTTCTACATATCTTCTGTTTTATCTCTTGGATGTCTGTATTGTAAACGCAGCATGTGAAACCATTTCAGGTAAAGTCCAAAAGGGAAAGGGTAAAGTACAAATTAAAACCTGTTAATTTTTACCTGAGAAATCAAAACTTTGGTTGAGATGTGTCCTGGACATGACCTTGTGGTGAGAGGAGGAAGCAAAAGGGTGTGACTCCTGCAGGTGAACAGCACTTGCAGTGACTGTTGGAGCTGGGTCTCTTTGCCAGACAAACACACCCAACACTTTCATTTTCTGACTGGATTCCAGATGGGGCACAGATGGGGCACTGCCCGCTGGATGTGATAGCAGGGGAATTGCAGCCAAGGCATGAACACCTTCCCACCTGTTTAAGGCTGGCAGGATAGTTCTTTTCTTTGCAATTACTATGTGACCTGTGAAAGAAAAGTTTTTCATTTTACACTTCTGAACACTGGGAGTCAGGGCCGCTCGCAGTCAGTGCAAGGTCAAACCACTGAATTATTGCTCATTTTCCATTGTTTCCTTCCTCTGGAAAAACAGCTCTGCTCCTTTCCATATACTACTCGAAAATCCCAGGTTTGACCAGCTCTGCCAGGTATGTCTGCACATGCACAAGGATGATGGTGTGAGGCAACAGGGTCACCTGCAAGCAGCAGGGAGAAGAACCAGAAACATTGATTTGTGCTGTGCACTCTCACTGACCACACACTTTACACTCTGGTACACTGGGCCAGGGAGGCCTCAGTGAGCTGAAAACATCTAACAGGTTTGAGTGGGGACAGATTTTTAGCTCTTGATTATTAAGGCTAACTGTGTTTAGGGTTGGAGGTTTTTTTTTTTTTTTCTTTTTCACATACACCAATCTGAAGAGAAAAGGCTCTTCAGGGAAAACCAGCAACCCTCACATGCATGCACATATTCAGAATGGGTTGGAAAAGTTGCTTCAAAGGGTTTATTTTCTTTGAACCTCTCTGCTGACAAACCCAGCCATGTATTCTGTGTTAGCATTGCCCTCTGAAAAGTCATGTCCCAGTTTACTTGGGGCAGATTAATCACTCAGTCCTGCTAGGGCTGGGGCAGAAGCTCCCAGTAGCAGTAAGTGTGCTGCTGACTTCCTGCTTCTGCCCTGTTCCTCATCTGGGACATCCCCCAAGTGACCTCTGTGCAATACAGCTCTGGTCCATCACAGGAAATGTAGGAACAGAAGATGCAGCTCTGCAATAGCCAGGTGACAAAGCCAGCTGACGTTGTACCCAGGGCAGCAGGTCAGATGGACTGTCAATAAAATGATACTGGTTTTGCTGGTGTGGCCTGCCCGGAGTCATTTAGCATATTGTGTGGCCTATAGCACATCATTTCCTACATCACAAGCCTGCTGTGCCATAAATGCAAAGAAGAGCCTGCAATTTCCCTGGCATCATTGCCACAGAAAAACCTCTGATGAAGTCAGATTTTTCTTAAATGGCATGTACAGCTTTACAAGAAAGCCTGACAATCTAAGAAGCAGAATTAGTGTGACTTTGTTAGCCTGTTTTCAAGGAGTCACAGCAACTGAAAGACATTGGCACGACACTCTTGTGACTCCTTGGGTGTCAAATCAAGATTCTTTCAGAAGGCAACATAGAAGTACAAACCACCCTCCATTAGCAAAGAGAGCTTTGATAGCATCTGTGTCTCTCCAATAGTTTCAGACTGTGGCAGGCAAAATCCCCAACCTTTGCTCTGACAGTATGTGTAATTGCAGGAAAGCCTTTGTGTGTATCCATATTCAAGGCTTGGCCTTTCTGGCTGCTGGTGAAAGAACAGACACAAGGCGAACGAATGGGCAGAAGCTTTGAGGAAAATCCACCTCAGCCAAGAGGAGTCACAGCTCTCCATTCCTGCCCACCTGCCTTCCCCTCACACCCAGCCAGGTGCCCAAGGACCTCTCTGTCCAGGTTTCAGGCATTGCTGGCTACTGATCTTGCTCCTTTATTGGGGTTATCAAGCACACCTGCAGCAGAGCAGGACACGTCCCTCAGCCCTTCCACTGGCATCCATAGCGTGGCATCTCCCTGCAAGGCTGGCATCTCCCTGCAAGGTTGGCATCTCCCTGCAAGGCTGGTATCTCACTGCAAGGCTGGTGCGCTGTTGTGACAGACACTGAGCAGCTGCCTGCTCCGAGAGAAAGGAAGGTGGTGTTTTTGAGTGAATAGATTTAAACCCAAGCATTCAAGCCCAACTCCAGTAGCTCATTTATGATACAATGGCGAGATGTCTCACAGGGATTCATGCTCCACTCTTCTCTGCCCCAGCCCATGATGCAGGGCAGTCTCTCCTGGTGCAGCCAGAGTTTAATTGCAGCAGCTGCAGCATTGCAGAACATCCCTGACCACTAAGGGTTTGGTTTTGTCTTGCCACATAAACAACAGCAGTCCAGGAGTGATATCTCCTATGACCACTGAAAAAAGCAGCAGTGATATTAGTGAATAAAACCACTGAAAGAGTAGTATTTCATGGCTAATTTGTAGGACAAACAAAGGCCTTGTCTGCTTTGGAGTTTATAGGTCTTAACCACTGCTTGAATTCCATATGGACCTGGGAGATGCACAGGACCCCAGCAATGTGGTGATTCCCTACCTCTCATCCTTGTGACATGCCACATTTGCATCTTTCTTTCCGCAGGAGTGATTACAATCCATGCACCTCATTTGCATTAGCCCCATCAGGCTATGTGGAACCTGGTCAACTAAATATCAAATCCAGCTCTTGCAATTCTGCTTACCTAGAAGAAATAAAGCTGAATGAATGGAGGAAAAAGTAATCAGCTTATGTTGTTCTGATACAAAATATTTGAAGCTGATCTGAGATCACATATCTGGGTTACTACACTAGAATGTTGTGAATGTTGGGTATTGGGTAAAACCCAGTAAAACCCTTAATAGGAAAAGTTTTGACTGCAGCTTGTTTTCAGCTCTGTGGCATCTGAGGTCTGAAGGTTCCTCTGCAGCACACCCTGGACAGGCTCAGGTAACTGAGATCCCAGTGCCCAGACCCAGCAGTTCCTACAGGCAAGAGACAGAAAAGAGAAGTATGCATCATACTTAATACAGCACATGCTGGACAACAGCTGGCCAGATGAATAATTTTCCAGAAATCCTGGTAAAAATTCTTTAGGAGGACTTGATGGGACTCATGCATGCCATGCACAATACAGAGTCTTGCTCCAGCTCCTAGAGCAGGCCACAGTCAGGGTCCTGGTCATTTGCCTGCCACTGCTGTTGAACCAGTCTTGGGCAAATCAGTCAGCATCCATCTCTGCTGCTCCATTGTCCTACAAAACAGAGGGTAACTGTGCATTTTCTACGGCATTGGGAAACCGAAGGGATGTTATCACGTCTTTCTAGGACCAAAGCTCAGATTTAAAAAAAAAACCAAAACAAAAACTCTTTAAAGATTTACTAGTGGAGATTTTGTTCTAAGTAATGAAAAATGTCTGATCAAACATAATATTCCTCTGCAAATATTAGTGTAACAAGGCAAAGAGAGCATGAAGTGAAACTGCTCATTTTTTGAGATTCTGCCTTCTTGTGGAGCAAGTGACTCTGAAGACTGTTTAATTTCAATTTCCCTGTAATTAAAAGCATGTTCAAATAAAGCCCAGGACACATACATCTTTGCACTTGCAAATCTGTACAAGTTATGTGCAAATGTGACACACACAGACCTGTGCTATTATTTGAGCTGTGAGTCATAGAAGAAAGGAATGTAACAGCCAGCACAAGGACAGCTGAATGAATTTTCATCAGCCTCCTTGATAACGATGTGATAAACTGTCAGCAGGGCTTCTTCCTGTTGCCCAAGAAAGCCCCCATGACCCACCAGAGCATTAGAAACCCCTGGCATAGCCCCTGCCAGGTGCCAGTATAGGCACTGCCAGCCCTTGGTCGTGTTTGATGAAGGCAGCTTGCACATGAAGCGTGGGTTTCATCAGATGATCACTGAAACCAAATTTGCTCCTTGGAAAACATGCACACATTCCCACAGTCCCAGGAAACAGTGGGCTGCCAAAACAGATTGCCTCGGCTGACCTGGCCCAGCTTTCTCCTAGCAGAAAATACATCTTGAAGATCTCTTAGGCCAACTTGCCAACTTCTGCAAAGGTGAAAACCTCATGGCCTGTCCTCACCTAAGTCATTGAATGGGCTTGCAAGTGCCCTGACACAAATGCTCATAGGGTGAGCAGCTGTCAGGTTAGCAAGCATAGTCCTGGAAGGGATGTCCTTGCTAAGGGGTGCTTACAGTTTCCTCTGGGACCCGATAGAACCTATCAGCTGGCCAGTTTGAATATGGACAATTCTTTGAGCCACTTAAAGTTGTGACCGCCTCTGTGATCCACATTTAAGAATAGGCAAACTCCCCCCCAAGCTCTCTCTCGTTTCCGGCGCTGGGACAGGTGGCTGCGGGCCCCGTGTGGGGGCCAGCGGGCCCGGCCAGGCCCTGCTTGGGCCAGGCTGGGCCGGGCCACGGCCATCCTGGAGCCATGGACCTGTTCCAGCCGTGGAACCCCCCCCACTGCCTTGCCGTGGGCAGCCGGAGCGGCTCGGCTCTCCCCCCTCTCCACTGCGATAAGAAACATTCAACATTCCAGCTGCAAAGCTGCAAGGTCGAGGTGAGATTAACCCTTTTATTGCTGTGAAGAGCTGAAAACCTGAGGGAAGAGAGAGAGGAGATGCTTAAAGCTGAAATTCTGTTGTGAAGCTATGATATATCAGAGTATCCCGTTGTAATTCCATGAAGATATGAGGGGTGGAGTGTTCAACTCGTAAGCAAAAGCACCTGCGCTGAGATAGGCAGATGCTGACGCAGCTGTAATTTCATGAGAAGTTTGGACAGGGAGAGATGAACCAGATGAGGACTTTTGCTCCAAACGGGAAAGGAGAAAACCTCAGTTCCTAGAGATGCTCCCAGAGATAGTCCTAACAATGAAGATGAGGAAGACCCTTTGCTCCCAGGGAAGAAGAAGGGCCTCTGTTTTTGTTTCTGAACGGCTCAACCTTAAAATTGTACCCCAAAAAACTTCAAGAGTGGACCCTCGAACGCGGGAAACCCAATTGCTATCTGTGTGTGACCTTGAACAAGCTGCAAGTCGGGGGAAGGGACTCACACACGAGCAGAGAGACTCCTCTTCCTAAATGGACTGAACGATATTTGGAAGTGGGCGGCTGTCTCGTTGTGATAATGTTTTCATAGCACGAGCAAGAAGAGACTTCTCTTTCTAAATGGACTAAACAAGGTTATTATGGCAGTGGTAAACAGACTGAACATCTTAAGGGTTGTCTTTTCACATTGTCAGTGGGAGAAGGGAGGAAGGTGGGGGGAGGAGGAGAGTTCTGAAGGTGGTATAATTTTTTTTTTTTCCCTTCTTTTAGGTCTGTTAATAAACTTTGTATTCTTTCAAGTTTGGTGCCTGCTTTGCATTTCTCCTAATTCTTATCTCACAGAAGATAAACAGTAATGAGTATTTTAGACCAAACCACTACACTAAATTGGTGTTTCCGCCCGGTTACAAACCCAACCCGCGACAGCAGCCAAGATGCTTTTACCTGTATTCCCACAAAAGCTGACCACAGTGTCCGGCTACACAGCCCATGTGGGAGTTCCACAAGAAGCCAGTGAATCTGCTCAATGTTTTAACTCTCTTGTCTCAAGGCTTTTTCTTGCTTCCTTGGGCATGAACCCTATCACAATTACAGTTTTATGAGTCAGGAGATGAAGTGCATCTGGCTGTTGGGGAATTGATAGGAGAAATAAAGGGCCTTCCTTGAAGCATAGCTAATGCCAAGCTTTTCATGCAAAGTTGCAGCCTGAAGTATGCTAACTACACTGCCCTTACAGGCACAGAGAAATCAGGCAGAAAAAAAGCAATAAAGTGGTTATATGGTTTGCCAGATAGCCTTTTAAATAAAGGGAAAAAAGTATAAAAGCACCTAGGTTTTGTCACAATTTTGCCACGGAACCATGTGCTAACCTTCCTTTCCAGAGAAGGTATTATCTTGAGATTTGGGAGGTGGGTTCTGCTGCAGGCCATTTCACAACACCCATGACTGGTTCCCTCCCTCTAGAAACAGCATTAGTCCATCCAGACCAGGTGCTCTACTTGAGCCTAGATGCTGTAAAGAGACCTGTAAGGCCAGGTTCTGATGGGGACCCCAGAGTGCCTGGGAACACAGGCACCAGCTTGTCTTTCTTGGTTCCTCCTAGCCTGCAGGCAGCAGATGGGTGATTAGGCTGGGATCTGCCACGGTCTTTGCTGTGCCTTGTCACTGGGGACATCACTAGGTGGCCCTGTTAGATTGTCTATTTCTAATGAGCAAGTTTTTAATCTTCAAAAAAATATTGTGCTGCTAGGAATTGGAGCTTTTAAATATTTTTTTCTTTCCTTATTTTTTTAATAAAGGACTCTTATTTTGAGAGAAGTCACTACATGAATCTGGGAACTTGCTGGGAGGTTTATTCCCAGTATTTAGACAGAAAACCTTCAAAACCACAACTCTGGGCTCAAAGGAATGAACTTTCTTTCAGAACAGGGTTCCTTTGTACATGGTTTGAGACGACCTTTGCTCTAAAGGTAGTAAATGCATGTAAATAAAAGAAGATGGGCTTTGAGCAGCTGATAATCTGCTCTGCTTCAGTAGAAAGGTAAACCAGGGGTTTGCTACAGTTTGGCTCAGTGCCAGGAGGAAAAGGACAAGGTTTTTTTTTCAAGTAAAAAGGCTGGCACATTTGCAAGGACCCGCTACCTTTACCTGGAATTGCACAAGGACAGTGTATCAGCTTTGCAATCCTGTCAAGTGTTACTTTTCCTCTAAAAGGTTATTTGTACTTCTGTGAAAGGCCATTGCTACACTGAGCTCTTCATCACAATACTTTCCCTTTAGAAAAACCAAGGGTGTTTATACAGTGAAGCTTGTAACCACTTGTACAGCTGCAGCCTGAAGGCAGCTTGGGAGTGAAAGAGTTTGTAACTAGAAAAAATCCCACGATCACATTTCCCAGCACTGAGGAGCTGGACCGAGGCTCTGTGTTTCATTCCTTGTACAGCTGCTTGGCTACTCAGCATTGTGAATTTTAAGGAAAGCACAGAATATCAGCACATTGTGCTGAGAACTTCTTTTGGGTCTGCTGGGAGAAGGGAGACAGGAAAGGTCAGAAAAGAAGAAATGGTGCCTGGGAGAAATAATGGGAGCAGAGGAGGTGCTGCATGGCGAAGAGTGATGCAAGCTCTCAAAAGTTACTGATGAGTTATTTCCTGCAAGCAGCCACCTCTGCTACCAGAGTTGTTGGCGGTCCACCAGTTAAGGAAAACCCAAAGACCAGTTCAGCTCTTCAGCAGGGAGCTGACCTTCTTTCAGTCTGAACACCTGATAACTGCTGTAATTCAAGATTGTGCATGCTCCAGAAGACCAGCAGCCACAACAGAAGTCATGGAGATGAGAAAAACCAATGAGCAAGGAAGCCCACACCTCTTCAATTTATTCACCAAGCTAAACAGATCAAATCTTATCCCCAGCAAGGTGTCAGAGGAGAGGGGAGGGGAGGGGACAGAAAGCACATTTGTCTGGCTGGCACATTATAGCCAAAAAAATTATGCATTTTAAAATGCTCACTGTCTTTACATAGTACAAAAGAAAGCAATGGGTGGGTTTTCTCCACTAGCATCAAGTCAGCAAACTCACCAGTGACATCTGCCAATGTCAATGGAGAGGAATCTGTCCTGGATACTGCAGAAATGGTGGTGACTGCTCTTTGGATACCAAAACAGCATCAGCCCCAGTAAGAGAACAAAGCCCAGGTTCTCAGAGCAGAACATTTCTGTTCTGAACATCCTGACTAACAAAAATATGAAAGGTCTGGCTTAAGACCCAAAAAATCCTCTCCACTTTTCAGAGCTGGCCATTTGCAGGGCCTTCCAGGGGTTATTTGCTTGTTCTAGCCTTGCACTTGAATAAACTAAGCCATCACATCAAGTGGCAGAGAGTACAAAACATCTGTAAAACCTGCTGTCTGAGCTGTCTGAGAATCCCCTTTGCTTACCCTTTGGCCCAAGGAAGCTTTTGCAATTAGAAGTGGCAAGGCAATTTGGCACAACAAGAGGCATTTATCACTTAGAAATTCTCATGATTACAGGGGATCAAGTGGTGTGCCCAGCCACACACAGGATGGTGACAGAGTTCCCTCTCAAGCACTACAGAAGCCACAGCAGTCACTAAAGCCAGCAGGTTGGACTGGCTTGCAGCTGTAAGCTGTAGAGAGACATGTCACCTTTTAGCCACTGTTCTTAAACCTGAGCATGTGTCCCCTCTTACATGAGAAAAAGTTACATGCAGCAGAAATAGAAATGAAAGGATACTGAATGCAGGAAAACCTCCCAGAGAAGAGGTTTCTGCTGCCTTTATCCCTTTCTTCAACAGTGGCACCTCTCATCCCAGGAATAAATTATCCACATATTTCTAAGCGCTGAGGCAAACACAAGGCCTTTTTACATCTCTCCCAGCCTTGCCTTCTCCAATTGTTGTTTCCAATTACAGCCGGCTTCCATCAGCATCTCTCACTCTCCTTGCTTGCAGGAGACAAGTTAGATACTGACTTTATATTTTCACCTTACTTGTTCTCTGGGCTGTGGGGGAGGAAAGGGAAAGAAAGAGAAAGTGAATGTAAGTGAATATCAAGAACCTGCCTTAGATAAAATATTCAAATCTTACAGTGAATAATACATGGGAATGGAAAGCATTTTTCCAGCTACATGCAAGCCCAATGCACTGTAGCAGAATCTGTACCAACTTGGCTAGCAGCACCTTACAGAGGACTAAAGGAGGCAAAAAATTTTGCATAGACTCTGTTATTAACTAAATTCCCCTTCCACACCACAGCAGCAGACACAGACACAGGCCATACATACACTCACAAACATGCACACACACACATTCTTTACACTTCTGCACCACCAGCATAGGTGCTGTGCTCACATGCAGCAAAACAACAGAACTTCCTCAGAGGTTTCAGCTGGAGGCTGGGCTGCTCTGCGCTGTGGATCAGCAGGAACGATCCCCAGGATGATTAATAGAGGTTTGCTTTGCAGCTGCCGTATCACCACCACTCTGTACTCCTGTATGCCCCCCCTCTCCACTTTCCTGGTGGCCATAGCAACATCCCCAACACTGTCTTCGGTGCCAGCTCTTCCCTCCTTTCAAGCAGCCTCCGCTCTAGGAAACGATCCTCGTGAGCAGCAAACCTGTGTTCTCCTCTCTCACAGCCTTTTTAGTCTGTGACCATTGCCCAGCAGGATTCTGACATTCACCAGGTGCCAGTGGCCCTCCTCACCTCCTGCCTTCCCCTGCACATCCCACCACTGACTGCTGCTGAGGAGCTTCCCAGGAGCGTAACACTGCACACACCAGGCTCAAAGCACTGCTGGCTTTACCTGCTGGCAGCATTTCATAGGCACCCTCTTGGAGCCACTTCTGCCCTTCGCACAGGGGATGTCCCTGGCCTTGCTGCAGCTCTGCTTGGTGCACTGGCCCAGAGTGTCTTGCCTCTCCTCTCTGTGTTCCTCTCTAACCAGAGGGTTGGCTGCACTAAACACTGGCAAGTCCCTTCGTAAGAGCTGCTGAATTAACCTGGGCATCAGCTGCAGCTGGGAAAATGGCATCCCAATCCACTGGATGGGAAAATGCTCGTCTAAGGACATACTGTAACCTGGGCTGCCTGAGCATCCATTTAATGGGTGCCACACTGCTGTGGGAGCTGCTCATCTCCCAGTTGCAGATGTTTCCTTCAGTGTTATTCCCGTTTCAGACACAAAGTGCACAGAGACTGGAAAATAAGGAGCCCTAAGGGATTTTGTGAACCCCCCATGTGCTGCCTCAGGATATGCATGCACCCCAGCTGTCTCCAAGCACTGTGTGCATCTAGAAACCAGGAAAGAAAGGGGGAAGGAGAAGGAACACAGAGCCTCTCCATTCCCCCTCATAGGCTCTGGGGAACAACTCAGCACTTGTACAAATGCAGGGACAAGGGCCTGCACTGCTCAGCAGTCAGTTCAGGTAATGGCCATAGCTGAAACTGCTGCTCTGGATCAGCTCTGTTCACAGCATTCCTCTTTCCAATGGCTGCTTGGACAAGTGTTCCAACAGGCTTAGCTTTCAAAGCACTTAACGCTGTTTAAAAAACCAAAAAACCACGGACTGTCTCTAAGGCTTCCAGAAGCACACACACAGCTAGAAGGAAAGATTTTGTTTACTTTTTAAGCCCTTCACTGCTTTAAGACATAATTCATTTATGCAAGGAGATAAAAATGCCACTTATTGCAGGCCACCATATTTACAGACAGAACCAATCATAATTAGCCTTTCTGATTACTAAGTAAACAACTTGCTTAAGTATTGATCATAAATCTATATCGCTTGGATTCATTTTAACTCTGCACATTAATGGCAGCTGCTGTGAGATGCAAATACAATAGATTCACTTTCCAATTGCTTGTCAGAATATTGTACATGTGCTACTGCAGTATCCCAGGCTCAGATATTGCATTCCTCCCCTGAGGTCTAACAAACAAGAATTTCAAGAGGGCTGAAAATGAATTTCTAGCCTGAGGGAAAACATTTGATGAAAAAAGTCACATTGTTAATAGTTTTCATGGGAAATGAGATGAAAGTGCGGTTGAAAAAAAATAATACTGGAGTGGTTTTAGCTGTAAGTGCCACTGAGGGCCAGATAAGAGCTGTACCTTGTCATTTTTTAGACTAGTCTCTTTTGCACATTGGGGCTCCCACTCAGGCTCACACAAAGAGTTCTTCACTGGGTCTAGGGTAGGAGGAAGACTGCTGCTCCCCGTGGGTAACATCAGGAAAGAGAGCCTGCCTAGTAAAAGCTAAAATATAATTCAGGAAGCATTATGATATGTGGATTGACTAAAAATCATTATTTCTATTGGAAGTATTCTTTCCCATGGTGAGAAGTTCTTTACTCCTGACAATAGCTAGCACTTTCCACAATAACTGTGAAAGCCCACTTTATCCAACAGAAATGTCAATGGAAGTCATTTGGGTCAGTTTTCAGAATACCACCTTGCACTTAAAAAGCAGCGAGCAAAGTAGTCTTCCTGTTTTATCCATCAGGAATCAATGGCAGACAGGCCAGGTGGGCTGGACTGCAAGTGGGTTTTAGTGCACAGAGCTGCTGCTCTGCTCATGACTTCCTCACCAGTTGAGGGAAAAGATGTATTGGGGCATTAAACAATCACTGCACGCATTACCACATTGCCCCCTTGAAAGGGAGGCATGGTGGCTACAGAAATCCATCTCTGTTGTTCCCGGATTCATTAGGAGTAGTAAACTGATGTGCAAAAAACCCCCAACGACACACCTTGTATAAAATCCAAGCAGTCCCAAAGTGCCAAGAGATTTCATAGGAGCCCCTGGTGAGGCAGAATACAGCTGAGGTAACCTGCTTCTCCAGCCTGCTAATTGCCTTGATCCATTTTCAAGGAAAAGGATAAAATGTCACGATGACATATTTTACTTGAGCTAATCAATGCCGTGGGCTGCAAAGCAAAAGAAAACAGCCCCATTAATTTACAATAACCTTCTTCTGAAACCTTTTGGGGTTTTATGCTCAGCTGCAGCTAAACAGAGGAAGTTAAATAACAAAAATGCAGAACCACTTGCTTCACTTCTCAGCTCTGATGGGCAGCCTTCAGAGCAGGCACAGCTGCAGGCTAAATGCTGTGGTATGATCCAGACCAGACACAGCAGCTCCCTCAGGCTTCTCTGCCAGCTGCACTGCCAGTGCCTGCATCAGTCACTGTTGGGCTTCCTCCTGTATCCTCAGGAAGCAGCAGCAGACCTGGTCCAAGGAGCAAGGGAGCCTCCTCAGTAATCTGCACTGAGCTAAAGCTGTGGCAGCGTTAGGGCTCAGGACAGCTGGAAATCTCAGGTGGTGAGCTGGACCTGTCAAGCCCTTTACTGTGTGTTTCTTCAAAGGCCTGGATGAATGAACCAAGTCAGAGTTCTTAGTGTGGGCTGTTTTTTGTTAGTTTGTTTGTTTGGGGGTTTGGGTTTTTTTTGTAAAATAGGAACAGAGGTTAGGGTTATTCACGGAGGATGTTCTTTCCCCACTTTCCCAGAACTGTCCTCTTGCCCTGACACAATGATGCTTTCCCTACCTCACTGCCACACTCAGAGGCTTCTCCCATCCCTTTGCATCAGGCTCCCTATGTGCTCCATAGCATCTGCACTGAGAGTGCAAAGAAAGCCAACAATTGCCTGGGATTCATTTTTAGCAAAACTTACTACTTTTATTTTTAAAATTTATTTTAAAAATAAAAACACTCTGAGGAAAACTTCCCTTTAAAAAACAAACAAAGCAGTTGTAAAGGAGTTACAGCAATTGATTTCAAAGCAAATGGAATACCAAAAGCTTGATAGGTGACACCTGTGACTGGACTGTTATGGAATAAGTCTATAGCTCTTTAGAAAGGGCAAGCAAGAAAAAAATAATTAGTTTGGCATGTCCATGAATAATTTTTTTAATATATATATTGTTTTTATTCTGACAGGGCACAGGATAAACTTAGAAGTCTCTGCTTAGTAAGGAAAATGAAAGAAGCAGACTGGGACACACGAGAGGTCGGCTACAGGTCATCTAACAAGCAGCATTGGGTATAGAGTTTTAATTTATTTTCTTAAAAAAAATAAAAAGCCGTTAGCTGAAGACTTTGGTAGCCTTTTCCTTTCCCAGCACAAAGCTATGAAACAGGCAAGAGATTCAAGAGCTAGTTGGGATAGGATGGGAATTATTTTCTGCAAAGTTAAAGTGAAGAGGGAGGTTCGGAGGATGGGTAGCTCTCTGAAGAAACAGTATTAAAAGCGCACACACATGCTCTGCCAGTGCGGAGGAAGCATAGCAGGAGAGCAACTTGGCTCTGCTAGGAGCTATGAAACAGCCTGAAACTTGAGAAGAATAGAAAAATAGGACATAGAGTAAGTTATTCAGGAGAAGCGTGACGGAAGAGCATGAATTTATAAGGATAAAATCAAAGGCCAAAGACACAGAACAGGCCCAGAGAACGGCAATATTACCAGGAAAGTATGTAAATTAATACATTAGCAAGACAGTAGAGATCACTTCTCAGTGGGAAAGGAGCAGCTAGCCCTGAAGAATGGAGCAATTCATGCTACTTTGCACTGAAAAGGACACAGGTAGGACGTGGATGGGCAGAAGAATAATACCCGGGGAAAGGGTAAAAGAGCCAAGACGACACCAGAAGAGAACAAGCCATAGAGTACTCTGGAAAGGTAGAAAATGCCTGAAAGCTTGTTTAACTGGTTAGACCTGAGGAAATGCACTCAGAGTGCTCATCAGCCTATGGGAGAACATGTCAGAATGACCAGAAATTTTGGTTGAGCACTTGGAGAAAGAATGGCACTGGATAATGGGAAAACAGAAGACCAAAATGTTCCTTAAAAAAATTACTTAAATGTCCAATGATAACAGAGCAAGTGGCTTTAATTGTAATTCCTAGAAAAGCACTGGAATAAATGATCTATTTATATGTGAACATGCAGTAAGCAAACCTGTTACAAGCAACCAACTTCACCAACTCATTAATAAAACCCACATCAAACCAATCTAGTTTTTAACACATTGCCATACCAGAATATAAAATCTGAAAGAGACTTGTGGGCTAGGTTTGGGGATTTTTTGTAATCCCCTACCCAGTATTTTGGGTTTGAGCTGGTTTGTTGTTTTTTTTTTTTTTCCACATCCAGTTAGTTTTGGAAAGGAGAAATAATTGGTCACTGAGTGAAACACAGCAATCTCGGGGGATTTGGGTAATACAGGAGCTTAATAATGTGCCATGAAATGAGATCTCTTTAAATGTTTCTCTTTATTTATGTATTTTACACTCATTGCTTTGTATGTCTGGCCATCCACATCACTCGAGCTGCCTCCCCGCCATGACACAGGCACTACAAAGTATTTCTTTAAACAGCGCAGTAAGAATAAGGTTTACAAGGAAACCTGGGTTCACAAACGCCAGATGAATGTAAATACACATTTCTGTGTGCACATGAAAGCATACTGCAGTGGCATTCCAGAGCTGTTTTAAAAATAATTATGTGCATTAGTCATGGGGTTGAGCAAGGAAAGGTTTTATAAAGGCAGAGTTGTCAGCCTCCATCCACACGCAGCCGAGTGTGGGGAGGTGCAGGCAGAGATCTAATATGTGAAACCAGCCGATAAATACCTTACACCACTCAGCAAGAAAAATTAAGATGTGAACCATGCAACGTATGTGAATTATCACCCCACATGGATAGGGGGGTCTCCAAGAACAGGGGCACAGCATGGCAGTCCCCTGGGCAGGGAGTGGTAAAGAGATTCTCAGTGCTGCAGCTGACTAAGGATGGACATGCAGGTCTAGGGAAGTTCTGGTGAGAGGCAGGAGACTGAGAGATTTCAGGGATCCACAGGAGAAACCTAGTGGGTGGCTGCAACTTTTTGCTGTGAGAGAAAGGGGCCAGCTTTCAGGCCGTGGTACCAGGCTGGGCAAGCATGGTACAAGTGGCAACTGACCTGAGTAGGGATCTTGCTTGCAATAAGTGATTGGGACATAACAGAAGAAGATGGGAACACCTGGAACTTGTGGACTGTGAATCAGAAACCTGGGTACTTGAAAGCTATCAAGACACAAAAAATCGTTGGATTCCTCTCCTCATTGGGTTACCTTGGCTCAATGAACGCCATTAAATAAACCAAACAACTGACAACCACTTTTTCACGGCCACTGAAAAAACCCAACAAACTAACCCCAACTCTCCAATTGTTCCAATCCCAATAAATAAGAGAAAAAGTAACCAACCTTTTCAATAAAAACTCTAAATTTTCCCCTTTTCCTTTAGCAACCTCCTACAACGCATGAACATAACTAGTGGCTGCATTGCAGACACCATCTGTTCCAGCACAACAGCAACTCACCCACTTCTACCCACTCAGCATGACCAGAATTTAGCAGTGCATGCTGCATGTGCAGGGGAGGCACATGTGTTGTGAGTGGTGGAGGAGAGCAAACTAGGATAAGGAAGGGACAATCACTGCTAGAAGGGGAGCAGAGTGCAGCTCTGCAATGAATCCTTCTTTTTGAGAGGATAGCGACTTGGCCACACTCAAGAAGGGTGAGAAGAATTCATCCTGGGAGAACCAAATGTTTCACCATCTTGTAAACTGCCTAGTCCTGATGCAGCCATCCAAGCCTATTGCTTCCTTGCCACCAGCCACAGCTAGCAATCCAATCATTTTTAGTGTGAAAATCCTCTAGTACCGTACTCCACAGAGTATTTTTCCACAGGTGGGATATCCCATGGAATACGGGTAAATCATTCTGGTAGTCAGCCTGGGAATTCTGGCATCAGCCCTGGCATGGGCAGAGGACCAAAACTTGGCCCTCAAATTCTCTTCCTTCATCCAATAGTTTTGCTCTGGCCATGAGATTCTGCACCTAACCTTGGGAAAAAGATACAAATAACTGCATCTGACAGGACTGTAAAACAAACTTTGCTTGGCAACAAGACACTTACAGTACCTTGTCTGTGGGGAGCTACACAAAAATGTATCTTCTGCTGCTGAACTTCAGCTCTTGCTACTTCCCCCCACTGCCCCCAACATGGAATGCATGACATCTACCAAGAACTTTTTCTGCAAGAATTTTAAACAATTAGCAAAAATTCCATCCAGGAGCAATTTCTATGAAGCAATAGGAACACAGTGAGAGCAAGGTTTTGCCCAGGGTTTCAATTCTCTTTGCAGAAAGGGCTCTGAACTGTGGGCTTCCTCTCAAGGCACGTGGCCCATGCTGTACTTCCAGTTTCTGTGACTTTCTGCTTTCTTGCTTGCTATATTTGGATAATCCAGGTTCCATGCAGTATCATTCCCTTTGCACTTGGATGCTTTGGTAACTCCATCAGTTCATACAGCTCAATTTCTGCTCTTCAAATATCTGCTGGAATTATATCTGCTTCATTTCTGCTTCACTGAGAAGTTATTTAAGAAAGGTAGTTAATTTTTCCTGTATTTAACCCTTCTGGAAGGGGGATGTCACACCCCTATTTCCTTATATACCATCACTCGGTTGACTGTGCATGTATAAACGGTTTTGCCTCTTCAGCTGAACTAAACCAAAAGTTCACTGGAAATGAGATTGCATTTGATAGTTATTTGCTCAGCATCAAGCACCCCAAATGTATCAGATTATAAACTTGAATAATAATTGTCTTGATTAGGGCAAAAGGCATGATATATAAACCAGTGCTTGAATATACACTGAATGTAATCACTGCTACATAGAGCATTTTATTTTCCTTGCTCTCCGCCATCTAAACTCCCTAAAATACCAAGAAATCACTTTCCTAAGTCATTACCCTTAAAATAATCCTCAATCTACATTACCTTGTAATGACAAAAGAGTAAACAGTTTACACAGATGGCAATAAAGCAAGCAAGATTCAGTGTTACTTGAAGTAGTAAATTATGTATGTTTTACAGGAATCTACAAAAGCAAAATCCTATGCATATAAATAACAAAACCAGGTTATACACAGATTTTTTTTCAATAGTTTGAATCAAGTTTTTAATTTAGTGCAAAAACTACTCTACTATGAGAGGAAAACCCCACTCCTTATTTACACGTGATTTATATTACCTGTATTGCCAGCTTCTTTTCAGACTGACCCTTTTTAATACTGTTTATGGTTGAGATGTCAAACTGAATGTATGTGTTCTCTGCCCGTTTTTGGAGCTACTTGTATTATTCACTTAAATGTTCTTTTTTCTCTTTCTATATATGTGCTCACATACACATCTATCTCTCTATATACACCACCTTCCTATCCTATCTTGATAAAGAGATAATATTTGAAAGTAATGCCATTTAAACAAATCTTTAGGAATCCTGTAAGAGCACTTGCCAAGGTGGAGTTTCTTAGTTTTACAATTGAGGAGTTTTAAGCCAGGCCAGTTCTGAGCAGTTGTTGACATAGAGGGGGAAGTTGAATAACAGAGGCCAAACAGGAAAAAAATAGCATGACCTGCATCAGGCCATGAGAGAACAGATGACTTTGTAGGAGTGAAGAAACCTTCCCACTCCAAAGGGAGCTCCGACTGGCTGAGGCACTTCCTGCCACAGGGACTGAAGATGGAGAGTCTGTTTTTGTTAGTAAAAATCCAAGGGGAATGGGGAGGAGTAAGAAGCGTAGGAAGATCCTTGTAAATGGTTATCCTCCAGGCTTCTGCAGAAGGTCTGATAACACTTGGGTTCTGTAGGTTTTCTGCATAGCATCTAGGCTGTGTTCAGTCCTAACTTTGCTTCAGCTGGAAGTTCTATTTCTCCTCAGATCCTGCTTTACTTACCAAAGTACGTGAATTATTCACTGTATAAGAAAGAGCTCCTACAGAGCTGGCATTTTCCCAGCTGGGTGCCTTGAGACATTTGCCCATGCGCTGACATCTCATTTGATAGAGCAGGCAGAGTTACTGAGGTAGCAGAGGTGCAATATCACAGTACTGAGAGCTGTTCTCACAGAGGACAAAACAACATACTCTATTCAAAATGCAAGTGGCCCCAGCAATACAATGTGAGGAGATTTTCTTGTAATAGTGTTTAAAAACTAAAAAAACCAAGCCCAAAACAAAAACCCCAAAACCAAAACACAAAAAACACCGCAAAACAAACAAAAACATCAACCCAGCAGCACAGATGAAAATAATACAGCCCTAACTCTTCTGAAAAAAAAAAAAAAATTAACACTCATAACCAGTCGGGAGACAACAACAAGTAACTTCATAAGCAAAAGGTATTTCAGTTTTTGGCACATAACCAGAAGGCTGGAGTCACCACATCCTTATACATAAGTATTATACATTGGCCCCATTTGAAGCCAGCAAGCTCATGCTAACTTGGAATCTGTAGAATTGAATGCAAAGCTAAAGAGCTACAGTACATTTCCATGACATTTGTATGAACATGCACAAGCGGAGTTATCCAGGTCAGAGCTGAGGACTCATGCTCAAAAAGGACAAACTGCCTAGCAAGGAATAACATTCAGTATTTAAATGAGAATTTAACAGGTCTAAAAGAACAGGACATTTGTACCGACACAGAAAGCTCTGAGGGCCAACATTACACTTAAGCAGGAACAAACCCACTAACAATCAGTATTCCTATTCCCACAGCACTCTGGGCTACATCAAAGTATACTGTGAGGTTTTTCACACACCTTTCCATCTTGTTATTACCATCTGACACCCCAGTTCACACCATCATTCGTGCCAGCGCAACCTGACAGTCCCTGAGCAATTAACCTTTGGGCTTGAGAGACAGCTAGTGCTGAGGAAACCTTTTCCTATCAGTGCCAATTATCTAATTTTTTAAACTGTAGCTGATGCATGGATGAACTTAAAGGTTCCTGTTATAAATAATGTTGCATCTTTTGTGGGTGGGTGCTAAACTCAACGAAACAAGAGAAGTAAATCAGAACACCTTTGTTTAAAAATAGAGTGTTGCAGGTATTTGAGCTCCTCAGTAGCAGCATCAGGCCACAAAAGGCCACACATGAGTGTACAGAGTAGTCTGGTCTTTTATCATGCTCCAGCAGAATACCAGTACCCCTTATCCCTGAGGGTGGACCTAGGAATCTGAACTGGCTCTGAACCCAGAGATCAGCAGCAGTGACCTCAGTCTCCCCAAATGCCTTTCAGTTATTCTCACAGGGTTCATTTCAACAAATTGTGAACTTTGAATTCTGCCACTCAAAATGAAGAAACCAGTTTTCTTAGCAGATTGGCTTTTGGACATGCACCTTTGCATATTTAATTTTTACTACATGAAACCCAGTTCAATTACATTATACTAGGACTGACAAAAAAAAAAAAACGAACTTAATTCCAAATCAAGATTAAATCAGATATTGATAATTTTTATTATATTAGTTAAGATATTTTACTTTGTGTACTACAGGGAGGATAAACTAAACTGAGTCACTGCTTGAAAATGTTTATATCACTGAACTATGACATGAAAAAGCTATACATGAAAATTATACATATACTGGTGAATACCATTTGACATTTATATTCCCAATTGTTACAAATTCAAGCAAGACTGTTAAAAGTGAGGTTCTCTTGCCTGTGACTGCTCGTTCAGAGTCTTTTGAGCTACATAAAGGCACTTCTTCCATACTCCTGGCTCCCTGGTGGAGCACCTCACTCCTCTGTGGGGTAGCCAGTACCATAAGAATTTTAAAGGATTGCCTTGTACGGAGGAATGGAACCCCTTGAAGCTTTGCATTAAGTCCAAAAATCACATGTAACACTCAGCAAGTTAAAGCCCTCTTCTCCCCCCTAGCAATCAGCTATTCAAGTCTTGATGATACAGCTACCAGCTTGGAGTTTACTTCTGCCTTATCTCCTCCAAAAGGCCCTTCTGCACCCTATCCTGCTATCAAACTGTGAAGATACCAGTACATCTTTCCATAAAGTGCTTCATTTGGATTTCCAGCAAAGCATTCCTCTCGATAGCTCTCTGTGTACCTATAAGAGATTCCAACCTGCATGCATATCCCATGTCCGAGCTGTCCAGACAATTGGTTTGGCTTTGTGCTTCCTTTCACTGAGATTTCATTGAATTCATAACTTCATCATAAAGGGTGATTGGCCTCAAGCTTAAAAAGACTAATCACTAGGCAGAGCCACGCCTTGTAAACAGCAAAAAGTGCTGGCTAACAACCATCCCAGTTCTTAACAAAATCCCAAACATATTTTCAGGTCAGTGCTCTATCCATCTGTTAGTGTTGCATTCAATGTGTTCTCTATTTTGAAACTTATAAACTTGCATTTTAATATGCATGCATACAGAAATAATTCAAGAACAGCATCACTGGGCTCTGATTTGTTGTGAAAACGTGACAACCACCATGGGGCAACAGACGGTGTAGAAGATTACTCAGACATGCCTGGTGAGTATCCTGAGAACACATGAAGTCCCCAAAGGAAGGATAGGCTGCAGATTTCATACATAAAAGCAAAGAAGAAAATCTGCACTCAAAAAATTGGTTATGTGGTCTTTCATGACATGACTCCAAAGGTGTATTCACCTAATTAATCAAGATAATCCTCTTTCATAAAACTTGTTGCAAGTGAAATATTCCTAAGAATTTGTGACTTGTTTGGTTTACTTTTTCTACTGTGGTATTTATGAAAAAAATTACACGCTGTATCTATATATATATAGACCAGACACTTCCCATGCAAGCTTGATTGCTTAGATAAAATTCAAGCTGCATCCATGTGTGATTTCTCATATGATTTCTTTCCTATCAAAAAGGTCAAAAATGTAATTCTTACTTTCTTTTTGAAAAAGCCACAGTAAAACCATATAGCCAAAAATCCTTTATTTCACCATTAGCCATATAACCAATACGCATAAAATGGTGGCTATATTTTTGTTCAAAACAGTTCCAAACCCCAAGAAACCTATACTGAAAACATTAATACTTTATTCCTATAAAAATAAAAAAGAAAAATTATACATTCAAGAGGTGTCTACACTTTTAAACAATAAATTAAACTTTGTAATATCAACATCAATTTACATTTCAAATGATTTAAAAGAAAAGTACAACGTAGGATACAAAATAATCTCTTTCCTTACCTTCCAAATACATCAAATACATTTTTTTATTCCTTAATGCACTGGCATCTAAGATCTTAGAAGAAACTATAGAATGCTACAGGAAAAGAAAAAAAAAACATTTAAAAAACCCCAGCCAGAGTCCCTGAATGGATATTACCTTCCAAGATTTTGCTGACAAAACTCGCTGACAAAAACGCTAACTGAACTTATATGGAAATAAAAACTTAGAGACCAGAATAGTGAAATCTTCTTCAAAATTTGCAAAAAAACCCAAACAACTTCATCTTTCCCAACTGTTATGCAATTTATTCCAGTACTATAAACATATTTCCATCCATATTGCTTGTAATCAAGGCCAGTTTTAACCAATACATCATTTGTTAGAATGAACGGTGGGCAGATTTTTAAAGCTTTTATAGGACTGTCCCCATTATATACCTTGTAACTCTCTATTAAGGTTATATAATGAAGTGTGAAAACCTAAATAAATTATGTTTAATGCTCACTGCACAGGTCACTGGAACATAAGCATTGATACTTGTAATTTATTTTGCAAAATCTGGATTAGAAATAGATTTACATTTGAGTGCATATACTAATTCCCCACCTAATTTCTACAGACAGTGATTTAATTCCTGCTAAACCCCAAGTTTTCAATCATGTATGCAAAGCTCTGAATGAGAAGGGCACTGATCAGGACTAACTCAAGTGCTGCTACACTCACCTACTGCTTAGCTGAAGCAAATGAAGCCCACTGCAATTAACATTGCTACACTGAGCTTTTTTTTTTGGAATGAAGGGAAGGCTTCGATATTCATGCAAACTCATACAGATATGCCTGATCTCACTTTGCACTAGAATGCTCAAGTTGTGTAATACAAGTACATCCCCACTAAGATCAATATAGGCTGCGGATTTACTCTGCAGGATTTCAGTCTCTTCTCTAAGGAAGGCAGCCCTTTCTCCTTACTCCTGAATGAGGATTGCAACCATCCCTTTGCAAGAAAGTTGACAAACAATCAGGCATTTGGGCTCATGATGCACTTTGCGTGCTTTAGTGGCCACTGCACACTAGCTGAGAGCCAATTTGCTTTTTGACTAGATAAGATGCACCCACTTCTAGCAGCTAACCTTTTTATTTTTGCAGAAAAACTAATTTTTTTTTTCCTTTTAAATGGTATGTTTTACATAGAACTTGGTAAATAGTCATTCCTTACTTGAAGATTCAGATTTTACCTGGAAGATGACTTCCTGATGCTTGGGAGAGCAAGCTCCAAGGACTATTTACAAAATGTTTATTCTGCAAAAGGCTAAAAGAAATATGATGCTACTCTGGCATAAGCTGGTAACTGATGTTAGGTCAGGGGTTTAATAGCTCTAACAAAGCATCTGCTTCCTCTTAAGCATTCAGGGTAACCTCACCAGTCACCCAGCCACATTTGGGTTTCATTTATGTCTCAGAAAAAGGCATCAAATGAAAACAGCTAAAATAGTTTTTAAGAGTAAAATATTTAAGAGTTTTTTAAAAATGTTGCTTAAGAGCACAAACCAGTAAATGAGGAAAATGTTTAACTTAAAATTACTTTCTAGGTGGGTTTGACAAAAATTAAATCCCATGGCCAACAGTATGGCTCTTTACCAAAGAAATTGCTCCAAGAGAAATGATGTGTTTAAAACACAGAAGTGTTCTGCAAGAGGAAAAAATATACATTTCCCACCCCTACTTTACCTGTTAAAAGCATTTTCATGTTCACAATGTTTGATTTCTTTTTCTTTTAATTTTTCGGTTAAACCCAGGTCTTATCTGCCCTGAACATAACATTTCTTATATGCTTTTCCATATATCTTTATGATTTCTACCACTGCTAGCAGCAGTGTTTAAATTACTCAGAAAGGAGATCAGTTGAGACTGGTCTGAACATCATATTGTCCCTTCAGCAGGTGAAAAATAAACATCCTTTCTTAAGCAACCGTAACATCACTTCACCTGTCTGAGACAAAGCCAATTTTACAGTTGTGGGAAAACTCAAAGTGATTTTATAAGGCAAAACAATGACATTGCAGGAAACAAAATCATGAAAGCCAAGTAAACAGAAGCTGAACAGTTAACAGTAACCTGAAGTGTTTCACTAATGTCTATTAAAATAAATTCTTTAATATTTTAAATATGACTTTAATTAAAGGTTAGCATGCAGCTAAGCCCAAAATAACACACAAACTAAGAGCCTTATCCAAGTAGTCTGCAAGCAAATTAGGAGAGTCAATAAACTCACATTCTACTCTCCATTCCCACAGCCCTCTCTTGAGATGAATTTGTCTTAAAAAAAAAAAAAAAAAAAGACAATATTTCTTGGTCTCTTACAGTCCAAATAATTTGTTTTCTTCATAATATTATTGATCCTCCACATTTGCTCTTTATATGAGTGGTAAGAACTCTATTGTCACAGAGTTAGTCTGAGCTGAAAAATGGTTAAATCTATTGGTATTATGTGCTACTTCTTCCTTTTGATTCAGAGAAACTTATTTTTTTCTTTAGAATGACAGGTTTCAGTGATTGTAGATACTACTGTTTGAAGCTTGTACAGTGTTAAAGTACACTAAAACTAAATCATATTGCATCAGACTGCTATATTTAAACTGTTAATACAAACTATGGTTAGACAGTCATTTGAGATGGCTTAGCACTATCAGTGTCAGAACTTAAATGCAAGAAACCCATATAATCAAAACAGTCTTTTATATAATGAATTAATCATTCACTTGCCTTTCAACTGCCTTTGAACAAAATATTTAATGACAACTTTACCTTCTACATAGCTTCAATTAATAAATGTTTTTAACCAAGTAGACTGGTTGCAGGTTACTAATCAAAATACAAACATTTCCCAGCACATGTTCTCTGGAAAGGCTGGAAGAGTAAAATAAACTTGCACTTAAATGCTACATTTCAGGATAGAAAATAAAGCCATTATCAGTGAAATAACTATGTTTAAATTATAATTGACTGAATATGAACCATGCGCGTCTATTTTCAACATTTACGCATTTAGTCTGACACAAGGAACACTCCCTACAGGGAGGGGCTTTTGTTGTAAAACAGTGTCATACTCTACTTGTAATAAAGCCAATGCATAGTTCATTAGATATTTCTGAACTAAAGTTCTTTTGAAATACATATATATTTAACTGCATAGTAGAAAATAGGAGGGAGAAAAGGAAAACTAACAGTTAAATAACTGAGTGTATACGAAGACTTTTTGCTGAATTCATGGGTACATTTTGACTGCATATAATTTAGTAGCAACACCTAAAAGACAGGATAATTAAAAGCAAACCCCTGGGTTACAATTTTTTTTTTTTTTTCTGCAAAACACCACCACTCTTCAAAGTTTGGTTGTATTTTAATGATTTGTATTTCATACATCTGGTTACACAAAAGGCATTCATGGTTTAGGGCACTGTTTTTCTTATTTTTAATAAATAGCAAGATCTGTCCCTTTCACCTCTGTCGCAGAAGTGGTCCCCTGTGACATTTCTGAAGACACTCTGAATAGGCAGTTTAGTTACTTCCATATCAAATATAAAGCCACTAAGTTAAAATTTGTTTAATTCTGTAGTGTATTTCACAGTGATGAAAACCTCAAAGGTTTATTGCTCCCTCTTCATCCACCACCACACCAGACATTTTGAATACTTATTTTCATGATCATGCCAGCACAGAAGAAATCAAGGTTAAACTATGAAGGTTATACAGAATCTTGCCTTCACAGAATTTTCTGCCATTTGCCAATCACTTGATAATTAAAAACTTTATAGTCACAAATTTTAACTCCCATCAAAACCCCCCCAAACTGATCAATTAAATCTACATTTTCGTGATTTCTTAATTTTTGTGGAAAAAAAAGCTGGCGTTAAGATGTGTTCATAATTATGCTTTCATTGCAAGATCAGATCTAAAGCATACTTCATTCAGTGCAAAGTCATCACACACTACAGAGAGAAGACAAAACCCTTCAATTCTCCCCTATGGACCCTACAGGTACACGTGCAAAACCCAGCAAGACTGAAATAAAGATGGACACAATATACAAGATACTTATGTAGTTAATATTTCCTCTAGGGTAATTAAAAAAAAAAAACCTTATAGAATTACTATTTATACAGCTTTGAGTATTCTCTCCATCGCCAGCAATTTCAAACAAGCTTTTAAAATCCAAGAGCTCCCCAGTGGTATTACCAAACCCATCCTAGTTTACCAGAACAAGAGCAGCATTTGTTGTCACAATACGACCATCATCATTTAAATGCACACATACTAACCTAAGTCAAGCCTATACCATGTATCTTGAGACTGAAGTTATATGGGAAATACATTTACAGTGCTTTGATAAGTACATACTCAACATGAAGAAACATAAATAGCAATTGGAATATAGGAATAACCTTGAACACAAAGAAACTCTGAGTACTTCCATGAAAGACACGGATGTCACAAACATGCTCTAAATATTTTCTTACAATTTATTTTCTTGCCTTTTTTCACTTCATGACAAACAATTAAATGCAAGTCATGCCAACTGCAAGGGATGACTCTGAGACCTGGGCACAGGAAAACTTTAAAAAAAAAAAAAAGAGAGGTTTTAACAGACAGGTACACACATAACAAAGAGGAGACTTTTGTTACCCTTCCAGAAAACATACATTCTTTACTGCCCACTACTTCTTTCATAGGAAAGAGCCATTAGATTTTCTTACTGATCAATATTCTACCAGCAGCAACCAGCCTGCACTTGTGCAACACTTTTCCACACGGATTTTTCAAAGAAGCTTCCCAAGTAATAAGTGCATGTCCACTATCATTTTACATTTGGATTCACAGACAGACTGAGATACCTGATGCAATTTAGCAAGGTAAGAATGAATCAGAGGTACGGTCTTTTGCCTTCTAATCTATTCCCAATCAAGCAAGATGACAGTGATTCAAAATATTACAAAAAACTTCAGTCAAAGTGAAATTTGGAATGAAGTGTAAAAGGATGAGCACAAACCTATTCACCCTTCAACCTAACAAAGCCAAGAAGTTTTCCATGTTGCCAATTACCCTGCACATCCCAATTAAAACTCTTTTGATCAATAAATAGTAACCAGGCATCTTCTTCAGCTATAGCTAATAATGCAATCTTGGAGAAAGGACCAAGCCTGCAAAAGACAAGATAGAAATATAGCTCATCCTACATTCACTTTCTAGTTATCTCCCGGGGAAAAAATAATCTTCCAGTAACATGAGAGATGCACATTGTACAGCTGTGATAGTTTCTATAATGAAACTCCAGCTATAAATGATAATATCCACAATACAAACCATAATTCTAAAATACATCTGAATATGTGTGTGCATATATATCTCTCTGAAAAAAAAAATTATCTGATTTTCTCTTTTATACATATAAACATCTGGCTAATATGCCCCATAAAAGTTTTTCCTTATTTAGGACTAATTTTTTAAATAACAGAGTTTTAAACAGTCCCTTAGAATATTTTTAAACACTATTAAAAATTAATAACTATCTTAGGTTAATCAAAAGGCACACACAAAATAATTTAACATTATACAAATGTGGTTATATTGTTCAGAAATTCCAATTCTCCCATCTGAAATGAAATAGAGACCAGTGTACCTTAGGGTGAATTATTCATCAATGTACAAATTCATTCTCTCTTTCCATGTAAATCTTCAGGTGAATTTAGCTGCATTTCTGTATAAGCAAGAAACACAGTAAATCTGCAGAACTCTTGCAAAAGGGAGTCGTGTTTTGCTGGATAAGAGTGCTTTTGCTGGAGGGCAGCAAGTCAACACTTTATCACCATCTGAACACTAGCAACACCTGTGCCCTTGTAAGCTTCACACCTTGAAATAGCAGCAACATATTTGATGGGTTCAGTAGTAATTTTTCTTCCAGTATTGGATTAGACTACTTTGCATATACAGTAATTCAAAAGTCTAGTACTTGTGTGCAACGTTAATCCACATTTACATCTGAGAACTCATAAATACACATGGAAACAAACATGACAGAGAATTAAACCTCATTTTAAGTTAAAATGTTTTCAGTCCACATATAGAAACAGCAGTGAAAAGTATAAAGGAGGTGGACAGCAGAAGAAGAAAAAGGGTGCAATAACTAAAACTGTTACGAAGTAGGTCACTGTCAAAAGGGCAAGTTGCTACTAAAACTGATCAACAGAAGATGTAGACTGTACCATCTGCATAAAATGCCTAAATGCAGCATTATTTTCACATCACATACAGTAGATGTGATTTCTAAGCAGCATATTATAACAGCTGGCATACTCACTAATAGATTTACGGTAAGGGAATACTAAATTTCTCCAGCTCAATGTACAGTAGTTATGCATTAGCCTTTAAAGCTCTTTGTCAGCCTTTTAGTCAAGGTTACATTTCCATGGATATTTAGTATCCCAATAAGAACATTACCTTCAATAAGAATATTCACCTTCAATGAACTTTTATACAATACAAATACATTAAATACCTTCTTAAACTGAATCATTTCAATAATAGGAGTTTTCTTTTTGCTATTTCAAAAGAAACACAAGGAACTTTGTAACTTCCAAAGTAAAGGGTGTTTTAAGGCAGTAAAAGATATGTGTTAAGGTTTCCATGATTGTTTATGGTTGTCTATGTGAATAAAGAATATTACACACAATTGCTGTCATATATTTATCTATGTGACTTTGTTATACTGTACATGATTTAGCAATCTTCTTGAGAAATTTAAAGTGCCACAGTTCAAATGTGCTCATCTGTCTTTTCATGGGCTTCTAGTCCATTCCAGTTGCTTTTAGAAACGAGCCCTTGCTTTACTTAAAGAGCAGTTTTTTTAGGCAAAAAAAGAATTCATCCTTCTCTGCTGTGCTAACTGGAATCCAGTGGTCGAACCAATCCTTCTTTGTAAACACGAAGAATAGCTTCACAAACAAATTTGTATTGACTCTGCATAGGAAAGAAAACACAAAAACATTTATGGATGTTCACTTAAACTGCTGATTAGACAGTACTGTTGAATTGGACTAACAGTTCCACAGCTTCCTTTTTTCCTGAGCAATGACAGGAGAGGAGATACAAGGATGGGAGGAGAAAATCCTACTCTCTTGTCTGTGTTCACAGTAAACAAAGCTGACATTTACTCTTCCTTAAAGGACAAGCATCAAAAATCACACACCAAGGAAAACAAAAAAGTCCCCAAAATTAAAGGAATATGTGCTTAATTTTCAGGGAATAGGAATTATTTATAAAAACTATGTGTATCTTTCTGACTAAGTTTAACTTGATATTTGCCTTCTTTATACATGTCATCTATTGCAGGGTTTTTTTGGTAGTTATCTGGTTATTACGAGTATTCTGAGCTTGCCAATGCTGCAGTTACATATTACTGGGCACATTCAAGTTATGTGACCAAGACCTCATTTAAAGTTACCATATAGGATATATAGGTGCAGCTACCTAACTTTTTTTCCCAAACCACCTACAGTACTGCAGGCGGACTCACCTAATTTTCAATTTTTGATCAGACCACATATCTCCTTTTGTAACAGAAGGGGATCAAATTAATATTTTTGAAGATCAGTACCCACATTAGTTCTTCTCTCGCTCAACATTTTTATCTCAATTAGATCTTAAAATCTTCACAAATTAGAGTTGCTCTTCTGCATTATACTATTACAAAGAATATTTCTTCCATGACCTTGTGATGTAACTATTTGTTAAGAACAATTAGCCTGCAAGCCTCTTCCTAAAAAGTGATACAAGGAGACATTATTAATAGGACTAGTGCAGAACTAAAAATCCTGGTAGCCTGAATAAATTTTTATGACTAACACAATCCTGAGAACACAAGATGATTGAAATTTAAAAGAACTTGCAAAGATCAAAGCATCCTCACTTCTTCTGTGAAAGTAATATTGTCAAAACCCCAAATGAACACTTTTCTCCAGAGTTCCATGTCATATATTCAGATAAGCACAGCTTCACATTTTTTAAATCCCTTTTTCCATCTTTGAAATGTTCTCCCAGCTGCCCTTGTATTGTCAGCTCCCACCAACTCTTCAGAAGCATCTGGAAACATTCCCCCATTATCTCCCAAAGGGCAGGGCTAAAAGATAACATTTGGACTGTGAATGATCTTAGGTTGCCTTTAAATACCAGCAGTTAGGAAAGTTATTCTTCTCCATAACATAATACTTTTTCCTTTAAGTACAGAAAAACTTGAAGGGAAACAGGAAGGTGGAAATGAGTTTTCTTCATCTCGATTTTCCTGGCTTTACTTTCAACCTTTCAGTCAATTACTCCCACCTTCAGTATCACTTTGTTCTTATTTCTTAATTACCTTGACTTTTCATTGTTATTGTCATTTCCATATTTCTACTGCCTGAAAAAGCCAGGTGTGGTATTTAGCTCTCTGTTCAATACTTCTGTTAACTTGTGTGATCAAGTTACTGAACAAATAAAAGAATGAGTGCTTCAGCATTGCTTCCTCTGACTCAATCTCTGACTACTTGTTTTCTCTGCTCTTATCTGTTGCATGTATTCTTACTGCTCACTCAGATGGTAGCTAGTACTATTATGTATATCCTAAGCACTATTCTGCACTGTTTAGATATCTAATTTCTCTTTAAAGGAACATAATGGTTAATCTTTCTTTTTTAAATGAAAGGCCATACAGTTACACCAACTTTGTTATACCTTCATCATTTTGGTTGAAGCTTTTGTTTTGCTGTTCCTAGTAACCAAATTACTGGTCTTTGAGAAACTACAGCTTTCACATGATTAACAACAGACACTAAATTGACCAGGTAATAGCTCTGATGGGTCTATTCTTATTGAGTATGCCCTGCCCAATATTAACACACAGCATTCATCTGGCAAATTGTATCACCTTAGAATTGGAGCACACATACAATCCCCACAGGGCAGCTGAACAAGCTTTAGGCAAGGCTATTGAAACTGAACAATCCCCTTATTACAACTGAATAATCTCTAATGGCTTCTCCTAGAAGCCCTAAGCGGGATATCAAAAATGAGCAGTGAGGCTAGCTGGAATTCAGGCATGGGAATGTGATAGACCACCCAGGATAGATCGAAATATTAACATGCAGCACCTTGGTATTCTGTTTTCTCACAGTTGAGTGCTTGCTTCTGTGTCTCATTTACAGGACAGTACGCCAATTTGCTCGCTGGCTTTTCACAATAGTATCTGCCTACTTCAGAAATAACAAGTGAATTTAGTTTCACAGTATTGCTGCTACAGATCATCCCTCTCCTGATTGTGCTGACCGCAAACTGTAACACAGCAAGCAAGGTAAAGAATCCTATTTTATATACTCATTTTCCACACCAGGTGTCTGACCGTAGCTGTATTTCTTACTATTCTCTGTATTCTTCAGTTATGCCAAAGTGTGGAGTGAAAGGAGAATTCTGGCTGATTTCTCTTGTAACAAAAGGGACTCAGTCCTCTTCTTGAGAATCAGATGTAAAAACCTGAAGTAAACTTCAGCTTGCCAGAAGACCACCTCTAGAATGTTGAAGCTTGAACCTGCTTGGGTAATTATAGAAACTGAGGGCTGTAGGCAGGTGAAACTCCAGAAGTTAACACTCAGCTTCCTTAAACTTGAAGCTAGTATTCTTCATCTTATTACAACCTTTGTCATCAGCTCAGCTTCCACTTCAGCAAGGAACAGGCAGGGGACCCTCCAAACAACTCCCTTGTCAACCATACAGTCCTGACCCTCTTCCAGAGAGTGCACTCCTGCTGCAATGGACACGAGTCCCAGCAGCATGCACAGACAAACTGCTCACTGAGTACTCTAATGGTACACAGGCAGCTGGAGGTCCTGACACTTTTATGCCCTTTGGTGATGCAAGATTTCCCCCACATCTAGTCATAATGCTCATTCCTGCAGTCATTAACCTGTTAACGAATAGAATTTGTCTTCTTAAGTTAACTTTTCTGTTATCAAATGGATTTGATTTCAATGCATTTCAGGCATTTTCTTTGGAAGATGAGACGGAAACACCCAATTCAACTATTTGCTTTCTGTGTCTAAACCCCTTTACTTTCATTTCTCATAGGGCATTTAGCTCTCCAAGATAACCCACACTTAGAATTCTTGTCATCCAGCCTCTCCTAAAGAAAGAACAATCTCTCATCCTTCATCCTTGGTCTCTAACATCAATATGTTCATTTCCAAAGCTGACACAAAACTGCCCTCATGATCTCAAGTTGTCTTTGAGCCACTTTCATCTTAAAATCACCATTTACTTTCATGTTTCAGTTACAGATGCTACACAACTTGCCCTTTGTTTTTTCAAACTGGGTAGTGGCAAAATTAAAAAACAAAATCCATAATAGGTTCTTCCAGAATTTCTACTCTAAAGTGACCTATTGAAAAGCCACTTCCTGCTTTTCAAACCAGGCCAAAACCACTTTGATTTTACCTTCAGTTTAATAACTTCCTATAATGTTCTGTACTAGAATGAAAAGCAAAAATTTATTCTAGCTTCTTGCGGAGAATTTAGACAAAGGACTGCGAACAGATGATCAATACAAGTCTGACTTTGGGCATTCTAACTACTTGCTATGTATAGAAAACAATTATCTTTTCATGGCAACACAAGAAATATTTACAAATTAGGTAAATACATACCTCACTAGCAAAGCAGCCTTTGCCACCATGCTACATTATGCTAACTTTATGAAGTTTGAAGTATAATGGCAACTGAAGATTCATATTACTAGATCCTTTAAAAAAAATTTGGACCTGTTTTATAACTTGACAAGTGCAGTATATATACAGAAAATAATGCTTTCTCTCCTTCACTTACTGATGTTTGCACCATCATAGCTCGCTGGTCTCGCATTTTCCGTACAATATCCAGTGGATAAACAGGTTGGTTCCTTTCAATTAAGCACATGGCTGTTTCCATAGTGACCAATACACCAGTGCGACCGATTCCTGCGCTGTGAAATGCAACAGGAAAATAGTCTATAAAATGAGGTTTTTGCAATGTACCAGATTCATATCACAGTCTTAACAGTAGGATGCTAAACAGCCTTGGAAATAACAGGAAGATCCTAGTAAAATTCAAAGAGAGTGCAAAGTTTATTTTTACAGCAACTTCAGTAATATTTTCTGGCAACTACTAAAAAGAAAAGTTTTTTTAATATAAATAAAACTAAAACCTCACTTAAAGTAAATGCATTTTTAAACAATTATAACTGCTCAAACTGTACTGGTTTGGTATTTTTGTCTTAAAAAAGGTAAGAGCTAAGTGACTGCTTTTATGATGCACACTTGAACAGCTGGAAAAAAAATTTTGCAGTAGCATTCAAAACGAGATTACAACAATGGTAGAGGATAAAAACCAGAGAATAAAAATAAATTGCAGATTATCAGACCTGTGATAATTATGTGACTAAGCCATTTCACCTAAAGGTTGCAGGAGAAAGGGAGACAAAGTAAACTCTTCCTTTAGACATAACATCAGTGTTTCTGTCTTCAGCAGTAAAATTTACACCTAATTTTACAGTTTAAAATTTTCATCTAATTCAAGGAATCTCCTGTCTTGCAGATAAATGTTTCACATCAAATGCTTATTCTAAGGCTGAAGCATATCTATAATCAGAAGTTTAAAACCCAAGTACCTGCAGTGTACAAGAACTGGCTCGTTCTTTATTCTCTTTGGCCTCATACAGGTCACAAACTCCAAGAAGTCCATGGAGTCATCAGGAACGCCATGATCAGGCCAAGCTACGTACTGGAGATGGGTGACGGTGTGTTGCTGTTCTGTCTAAAATACAGTAAAGTTTTCAAAAAATGTCCAGTGTTATGACTCCTGTATTAATGTTTACTAGATACAAGTAATATTTTTCACAGCGAGTGTTTTCTGCAGATATGGTAAGAGACAGATGGTATAGAAAATGTGATTTTAAAATTAAGTGCGAAATATGGACATGTAACTCTTGAAAGAATTCATAAAACATAGCATTTTCTAAATAAATGAGGTATCAAGTTTAACTTCTGCAATCTAAAGATTTTAATTTTTTTTATTTATTGACTGTTGACCCATTATACTCTGACATCATTGATTCAACCTGAGGTAAAATGCTACAAGACATAAGTATGATAGTACTATACAATAGTTTAGAACTGGTTGGGAAACAACTGAGAACAGCAGAACTGTTGAGAATCATACCAATATAACAGGGGTTTAGGGCTCTACAATCTATTGTAAATGTCTGTGAACACTTAGAGATTCAGGAATAATGAAGTTGCCTGCAACACTTGCTAAATCTGGTTTCTGTTAGGAAAAAAAAAAATATATGTATCATTCATACATACATGCTCATTGTACATATATGAATGACATCTGTACGATCCACAGGAGGATACATTTCTGTATGGAAGCAATATAATTAGTTAAAAGGTTCTGTTATACAAAGAGTTCTTTTTTTGAATCAATTATACATAAAACCCCCACGGTTTTACAGAAGTTCTTTCCGTTTAGCTTTTTGTTAACTTTGATTATGAAATCACTCAATCATCTTTGCAGTCAGATTGGGCTCAACTGATGTGTTACAGATATAACTAATGATTAAGGTGGGAAGGAAAAGTCCTAAGATGCTCGTGAGCTCTGCTGCATCACGCAGCAAGGATCTCACACTTTACAAACTGAGACAAGTCTTTACGTTCCTTTATTCCTTCCACATGTTTTGCAATAGTTAAGCTGATACCTACATTTAATTTATGTCCATTACCAGACTTAACATTTGACACCCTACTAAAATAAAACTCCTTTAGCACTGGATTAGTCTATAAAAACTGGCCTTCCCCCAGTGGTGCACACAGGAATGTTTTTGTGATGTTAGTGACTTTAAATGGTTTTCCCCCTTTTCTCTTATGCTCACAACTGTTGAAATATAGGACTTGTTTTAAATGTCTTCAACTGCTTGTTTTCTCCTCCCACTTGAAGATGTTCCACTCCCAGGGAACAGGTTAGTAGGACACAAAAGATAGAATAAGTACTACCTATGTACTAAGTAGAGTCTTAGAAAATACATTTATTCCCGTCAAAGCAATTGCAGAAATTTACAATTGCCCACAGGGACAAAAAGAAAGAAGACACAGCTCATACTTTGCTTCTTAAAGGCAGAGCGTGAGCAATCAACAATTAAAAGATCCAGCATAAGGCCCATGTGGACAACATAATCTAACAGTAATAACCAAGCTCGCTGTAATACGAATTGCATTGGGATCTATCATCCATGTCATCAAAAGATGCACAATGACCAGGATCTCTGCAGGAAAAAGCATGCATGTCTTTTTGCTACCCAGCTGTGCTGAGCAGAAAAAGTTGACTTTGATCAAATGATTACTGTTCGCATTTTTCTGAAATGCCACAGATTGAAAAAAATACAAAAACATGTCTAGAAAATGTCATTAAAAAGTCCTCCTTTGAAAATCTGCACATGCTTAATCAGAACCTCTTCAAAAGGGAAATGAGATAAAGCAGCAATTACACGGAAGAGTTTGAGCTGATTCTCTTAAATCAGAGACGTTTGAATTACAACATCCTGGTGAAACAAAGACTTGATTAATTTGAAAGTTATCCAAGACTGAGTATCCAGTTGTCTTCCATGTGCTTCAAGAACTAAAACTATACAACCTGGACAAGTGCCAGTGGCACACCTGAGAAACACTGACAGTGATCTGTAGAAGCAACAAGTCATTTTACAAGCTCAGAACAAATGAAAGAATTAACTTAATTTTTACTTATCAGCACTTCAGGCTCAAATACAGCGAGTTGCATTAAGTTAAATAGTTTACAGACACTAGGTACAGAAAGCATGTTACATAAGATTATTCAGAGTGAGAATACTTTAAGAACATGCACTTAGTTCTCAGAGCTGCTGCTTTTGCTGTAAGCATCTTCAATTTCTGTTATGTGCCCTAATCATCTTTAGAGACCAATATAGGTGTTAATTATTCCAGGTATGCCTCAAGCTTCAGAGTAGCTTTCTAATTATTTGTGGTTTAAAATGATCAGTTTTGATTCTTTTATTGAGCTCTTCTGAGATGATTCAAAATGCTGAAACTTGACTATTCTGCCACTTGCTTTTCAAAAGGCACAAGTATTTTAAAACGCTTTATGTTTTATTAGCAATTTAAACCTAATGTAAACAGTAAATATATTCATTTATGTTAGAACTAGTTTTTCTATGTCTAAGCTTTTATGGCACATGCGGAAAATATCAAAGCAGTACTCTGATGAAGTCCAGATTTTTTAAAGCTATTTTTAGCAGGGTTTTTGGCTTTTTTAAAAACATTATATCTTGAAGTCTAGTGAAAGTCAGTTTTCAAATTCAGAAAATGTCAGCCAAACAACACCCCACATGGAAATAACTTCCATTAAAAGACCATCACACTTACTAAAATCTAGCACTTACACAAGAAAAAAAATGCTAGAATTGTAGTTACTGTTCCATAGTTAGCCTTATAGTACATGTTCTGTTAGCAATACTTATTTTTAAACACTATTCCTCCCAGATGCTGCTCCTTTGTTACAAACCTGGTAATGGAAAAAAAGAGGTAACTTCTCATGATAGTCAAGTTACTCATCAAACCACTATTCTCTGCAACTCAGTTTAAATTTTTTCCACAAGTTTTTCCTTTTACACTGAGGTTTTCAATGACAGTCCTCCTAATGATGGATAAATGCATAATTTTTCTTCATAAAAATCAGACTTTATTAGTCCTGTTTTATGAGTCTTGGAGAAAGTGAGACAGCAAGAGCTGCTTATGGCTTGGTTGCTATTTTTGCGTAACTTGACCTTGTACACCTTGCTATTCCAAAATTATTATTTTTTTTTTAAATTCATGTGGACTGATCTCAATGGAATTAATGTATTTGGCATTTCTCCAAATCAGTTTAAAAATTATGGATTCAAAAAAATTGGCCCAAACAACAGACTCCAGTGACACTTCAGGATTATGTGACTTGCCCAGTTTATTTGTCACCCCTTTGGCCAACATTTAGCTTCTTCGTGGCATTGATCCAGATTTACTTAATAAGGAGCTACAGAGGTCTAAGACATTATGTTTTTCCCCAGCTGTTTGTTCTTGTGCTTCTGATAATGGTTATTGTCATTACAGCAAAGTTGTTCAGCAAAAAAATCTCCAACTAAACTATGTACTTGTCCATACCCCTCCTGGGCAAGACATCTAACTGCAGCAGTAGCTTCATTGTGGTCAAGATAACATCCTAGATTTTGCTCAGAAGCACATGATCTTTTCTGGTAACTCTGTCCTTGGGGCTGAAACTCCTGACAAAGAATAGGCCTGTCACAGGTAATGCTTCAAATGGCTGCTCTAACACTTGTAATACAGCTGTACTGTCAAGACCTTCAGCCACAAAAATATCCATTGTTCATCCTTCTGCAGTTTGGAGCCTTGTTTATTATAATTATACCAAAAGGCAAACTTCCTTGTTTCATTCTCCTTAAACGACAGACTCTCCCTGATTAATAAAAGATTTGTGTGCTCTCCATAAAATCAATACACAGAGCTTATAATCATAATACTCATATAGAAAGAAGGAAATTTAAACTTGAAATGTCAACCTTAGTTCTTACTTTTCTTAAAAACCAAGCAATTGATTTTGCATTTCAATGTTTCAGTTAATGTCCTTTTTCACACAAGTTATAACATAATCTTCAATAATGAGATAAAAAAGATCACAATGTAGAACTACATTAACCCTGAAATGGTCTTTTTATCTTCTAAGCAGGAAAAGGTGTGCTCTTTGCCAGTATGCTTCACAAACATACCTTGAAAGCTGAGTCTTTGAGCTTTGAATGATCAGGGTTAAGGCCCCGTTTCTCAAGAGTAGATACTCTGGCAAGTGGCATTTGGCATTTCTTGGACAACCGTTTACACATCATTATGCTGCTGTATACAGTTGCCGTAACACTTCTAACTTAATTTTGTTCTTTGGCTCTTTATGATTCAAAACCAGTGATATTTAATGGCCAATCATACATTGCAAGGCATTTATCTTAAAGGAAGCTCAATGAAAATTTGTTTCAGGCTTCTTATGCTATTTTGCCAAGGATTATAAAGAAATATGTATCTTGTTTTACAAAATAGTGCACTGTGTGATGAAGTCTGCACTCATGCTACACAATTTCTTTCCTTTAGTCTGTTTGCTCTAGTCCTCAAAGTGTTCTGAAGCTTTTTCTAAAAAATAAAAAGCCTTAACCAACCTCAAAGCCCCCCAGACTTAGTGTTACAGTATAGCTTTCAATCTTGGTCTTGAAAAGAAAAGGCAAGAAATTGAGCCTTCATTTTATGAGACTTAGAAAGGTTACAAATAATTTGAGTGACAGGCACCAAAACTTTGTGTATATATAGTTGTAGTACTGCTTTTATAAGGGTAATTTCTTCTGTGCTGCCATTCAAGTTTATCACTTTCAGATTATTTGGCCAAAATACAGAAACAAGTATGCTGCTCCCTGACTGGGTGGTTTCTCATACCTTAGAAACAGAAATACTATAAACTGTCTTAACTGAATGACCTTTAAGTACTGACATTTGACATCTCACATGTTTATGCCTGCAAAGGAAAACTTAATCACACTAAACCAAATTTGGATGCACTCTCAAGAGACTGTCAAGTTACAAAGGTATGAGACTAAAGGATTGGTCATTTTGCTCTAAGAACATGAATTCAGTGTTATATTTCAAAACAGATACTGCCTTTTCCTTGCTTACTACTTAATATTACTACTAGAAATTCTGGTAACAGTAAAAGCTCCTTAACTATACAGAAGTTTAAAAGACTGACTACAAATTAGCCTTTGGTCAGTATACAGTGATTTCTTACACATGATAGCACAGAGCCTTCATCTTTTAAAAAAAAATATCTCTGGCCATAGAATTTTGGAAAAGAGAGGAAGAAGGGAAACATATAAGAAATGCAGGTCAATTTAGAAACAAAAACCAAACTTCAAACCCTATCAATCAGGTTGTGGGAAGTCTAGATGTGACCTGAACACAGATTTCACAACACAAGATAACATGCTGTGTTTTGCCTTCTCTTTGCTTTCTGATTCACTAGACATTAGTATGAAAGTACTAGGAGCTATGGAATATATGTATCTTTCATAAATTGAGCATATTTCAATTGAGATTCATACGGATTTTTTTCTTTTTTAAAATCTGACTAAAGACAATGAAAAGGAACTGGTGAGATTCTGCATCTTCTCTCAAAACAACTTTATTACACTTTACTTCTTTATTTGCTGTTCTAGCTGCATGTGCCATTAACCAAGTGACCCATATTTCATCCTTGAAAGAGCAGATTTACTTAGGAAAACACTCTCATTATAAATTAAAGTACTTGTGAGGAGTCAGTGACTGCAAAACTATTTAGAGAAAAGCACTAAACTTCCTTATGATGCTTATTGCAGTACCTGGGCAGCATAATATATTATAGAACTTCAAACAGTGTGTCTTTGAAGAAGCTCTAAAGAAATAATCATGTTGATCCATATAATATACACATATTCTATGTTAAAAAATGTGTGTGTATATATAGACATATGCATATTCACACACAGACATATACATTGTCAAACACGAATCTATAAATAAAATAATAAATAAAATAAATATAATATATAAAACATCTATAAATGTATTCATTCAGCTTGTTTGAGGATAATTAAAGGCAAGGGGCATTTACCTCAACGTTTGTAATGACCATTTCTCTAACAACATAAGCAATCGTGCAGTCTTCAGAGCTGCATCTGACACGGAAGCAGCCATATTCCATTACATCTGGTGGATCAGGCCAATACTGGTGACATTTGGTCTGTAAAGAAAATTAGGCACACACCAAGACAGTTGTATACAAGCCCTTCTGTTTCCAGCCTTCCCTCCTATGTCGTGGTTCAGGGAATTCAAAGAGCAGTATAAATTCTGTTCTGGTTTGCTGGTGGGATATTTTTCATCCAAATTGAAAAATAACAGGACAAAATAGGTTAAATTCTCCATAAACTTCTGTTTTAGTGATTTATAATAAATATTCAGGTAAATTGGATGCACGATGCTTTGTCTGCTGCTGCTTATCTGTAATTGCTAGAATGACTTCTCAAGGCATAATGTGGGAGAACATAGATGGATTTATTCTGTCTTAAGAAAAGAAGTGCAGGGGTTAAACTTGTACCTAACTTTAGCCATCTAATAGCAGGTTACAGCAAAGGCAGAGCCACACTTTTCTTGAAAGTGAACGATGAAAGGACAAGAGGCAACTGTAAAGAAGCAACAAGGGAAATTCTGACTAGATGTTGGCAAAGAAATTCCACAAACAAGGACGAGCAGAGAAACAAGAAGCCCTATGAGAATGTGGAATCTCCACCTGTGGAAATAATCAAAACTTTGATGTGACACTGCAACCTGCCCAAAGTTCAAAGCTGTTTTTGTACGTAACTTAAATCACAGAGTAGCAAGAGCTGGAATTTTTGAAAAGTTAAAATTTCTTAATTTTACCTTTAATAGGGCTCAATTTTCAGAGGCTTGAAATCCAAATTATAACCATCGTGCCTGAAATTTTTACTGTGGTAATTTATCTTAAATACTTTCCCCTTCAAATTTAAGCCAAAATAACGTACTTATTTCTAAAAAAATGAACAGTACTGTGGAGAAAAAAAATTCCATTGTACAAATCTTAACACCATTGGAAAGAGATAGTCCGGAATGTAAAACCTCCAGGGACTGGGAAAAGGTTTGGCATTTGCCAATGGGGATATTCTTGACAAGAACATACATCTTTTTCTGTCTCTGAAAGTTCAGCTACAAACTGAGCAAATCTAAATAATTTCTGAAAGCAAACAAAGCTCATAAAAAGTGTCTGGTGTGCAAAGGTACCAGCAGGATGATTAGAAGATATCAACAATTGCCTTAAAGTTTCCAGCTCACTGGATGAACTCCAGACTATTACTAATCTGTTTCTCCTCAATACAAGGAAATGAATGCACCAATACAATCAAAAGATGAAGGCAGTATATTTATGTCAGGTGATGTTCAATGATGTCTGCTTCCATGAGCAACTACATAACCTGACTGCAGTTAGAACCTAATTGTTGCTTACCTGTCCTTCCTTACATCTCAATCTTTATGCTATTTAAGACTTCAAATACTCACTCCCTTGCTTTCTAAAAACACTGGGTTTTGACTGGGGTGCCAGATAAACCATAGTGTAGGACAGATCACACAGGAAATACAGCTAAAGGCTACAGTGAAGGCACACAGGAGTCATCACCTTCTCCACCTCTTAAAAAATCCAACTGTTGCGTTTTCAGCTTCTAAAACTTCAAAACCACTTCAAACCTT
The DNA here is from genome assembly GCF_000738735.6 of Corvus cornix cornix. NCBI lineage: Eukaryota > Metazoa > Chordata > Aves > Passeriformes > Corvidae > Corvus > Corvus cornix. Next base: position 87,817,887 of record NC_046333.1, read on the forward strand.
CCACTTAATCTAAAAAGTTTATCTTAAAACTACAAAGGACACGTTAAGTCAAAATACACCAGATTTTCACTATACTACTCCAAAATTCAAGGACAGACAGAATTTATCTAAACATAATTAGAAGAATTATCAGAGCAATTCTAGGAAAGAACCTGAGATGTAAATAAAAATAAGCAAGCTAAATTCTGATCGCTAGTAAATACCACAATGGCAGACTTCTTTTTACAGCTGGACCACAAGGTTTGCTCGACCCACTCAATGCTTCCAGACATTTGCTGAATCTTTTGGAGAGAAACTGACACATGGAGCCCAATACTCAGGGGGAAAAGTAACAGCACGTAGTACTTGTCTGATCAGCACAACAGAGTGAATGCAGACAGCTGGTTTGTTTGCAAAGCAGCATAACAAAAAGCAGAATGAGGACTAACTCTTCCCTCCAAGTAATTCAGAAAGCCTAGCCTTCAGAAGGATGATTCAACAGAGTAAGTTGGCCTCTTTTAGGGTTATTTAACCATAACAATGGAAAAAAGTTCAAAGGTACAGTACATTTCTTCAGCATACAAAGAACCTGGGCACTTACCCGTCCTCGTTCGGTGAGAGTTGTTAACATGATGATCAGTGACAATTTGTGGTCCCACACTACTTGCCAGAAGTGTGCACATGTGTGTGGAAGAGGCCCCTGAGTAGCAATGTACCGGTTCACAATGCCAGCAGAAGGAATTTCCATCTACAGAGGGAAAGAAAAATCCTACCTTAAGTTTGCTCTCACTACTCAAGAACTATTTTAACTCAGCATTTCATTCAAACAGGAAGTTTTGAGGGACGATTAAGGCAAAAAGTAATAAGACAGCCAAGATCACAATTAGTTATGTGAAAAACTTTTAAATCATTTTTACATCATTAAATCATTTAAAACAGATGTAAAGCACAGATTCTATAGTTCTAGATGCTGACCTATGAATAGAAGATTAATAGTGAAAATGTACTTGAAAACCTGAAACTGCAAAGTTTTCTAAATTTTCTTTAACATTTAGTAAGGAATGATGGCAGGGTATATGCACCAAAGGTACACTAGCAAAAGCTGTTTACTGCCTGATACTAAACACAGGAAGTTAATTGACTCTGTGATTTAGGTGCTTAGCTTATGTATCTGACACAAATATATACTCATTTTCCCCTCTTTTCCCTGACTCCCAGCCTGCACTTGATTGATTAGGGAAGCCAAGGATCTGGTTTATCTTCTGGATCCTTCATAGCATAGCTGATAGGCTGTAAATGGTTCTAGAGGGAAAGAGGCTTACTTTTATGGAGACAACCTCAGCATTTGAAGTATATGGAAAAATGAAACAATTGTTACTGGTTAGAGACTCTGCACATTTCCACATGGTAGCACCCGCTGTATGTTAGGATGGTCACTTGTCTCCCAACAAACACAATCTTTTACATTATGAAACTTTACATCTTTTACATTTACAAATCCCCAAATTTAAAACAAAATATCCTTATTCCCTAAAAAACCCAAATTTAGTCTGCTTTAGTAATATAGTAAGTGAGTAGATGCAGGTCTCTGTATGACTTACATTCACATAATTTGCATTAATGTAATCTTCATCTCCTTGCAGTATTATCCTTGTGGCATCATCTGCGCACACACACACACACACACAAGAAAAAGGGAGTAAAATTAGCAATTAAGGGACATGCTTCCCCTCTATTAAGCTAAAAAAAAAAAGCTGAGGAATTGCAGAGACACAAACAGCAGAATACAAACCAGAATAAATTTCCTTTTAGAAAAATAAAATGACCAATTACATGACTTCAATTATATAATGAAATCTTTAATCAGCAAGTTCAATACAGCAATTTTAAAATGCAAAATAGGCAGAAACTGTACTTAAGACTCACAAGGTAGAACATCTTTGTATCTGTTCTTGTCCATATTCTGAGGTACCTTTGCACATGTAACAGCCAATCCTGGTTTCTTTCTATAAAGTTGCTGCAAAGTAGAATGAAAAATTATAAGATTTTGAGGGATGTGATTATGCAATACACCCACTAATTACATTCACACAAATATATATATATAGACTGAAAAAAAAATCCTTATTTTCTTTAATATTTTTCCTATCCTTCTCCAGAATTCACTTGAGAGGTTTTTGTATTTAACATGACAAGAATTTATATTATTGCTATCCATCTAGGAAAAAAACAAACCAAAAACAGCATGTGAGCATCATTGATAAAAACTGTTACTGTGCAAGTTTGCCTTTTGCTTATAAAATCACAGACCAGAAGGACAACAGTGGTTGAGGGTAGAACGAGGGACCAATGAATGGCATCAGAACAAAAAAATAGATGCAGACTTATATTCTGAAATCAACTATAGTATAAAAATTTCAGAAAAAATTTTATTCTCTGGACTAAACCCATCCATTTCAATCCTGCAAGTACCTAAAAAACCAAAACTTCAATTTATTGCAATCTCTTAACATTTGACTTCTTCATTTTTGGGCCAACCCTTATGTAGCAAACTTCATCTGGAGTAAATGTGGACATATGAAATAGGGTGTATATAATGTGTGTGTAACCAAAATTGTGAAGTTGGTGTTAGGTTAATGATTGGATTCTATGATCTTAGAGTTCTTTTCAAACCCTAATGATTTATGCTTCTAAGTACATCAAACAAGACAAAAAAAAGGTACAGAGAGGAAAAAACAACAATAACAAAACATTAAGAACTGTAATTATACAACTATAGCTTTTGTATATATTAAATGTATAGAAAAGCACCTTAGGAACTGAGTTATTAACGCGGCTATGCCAGAGTTTTACATCCTTCACTGAACACTTACCAAAGAGTTCACTACGTCTTACATGTTTAATGAAGATTTTGAATATTGTTCCATACATAAAATGGAATGAAACAAATAGGAGGCTAAAATCCCCTACTTTCTCGTCGAGAGAAAAAGAGCAACACACAAAAATATTTATTCTACTGAGATTTACTGGACCGTAAAACTCTGTATCACAGCTCACTGCATTTTTTAACTTATACAACATAAACAAGCCATGTGAGAAGAGAACTTGATAATATATGTAATGGAAAAGCTTCTGTTTGTTATAAGTCAAGTTCCACTTTACTAGAGCCAGGTTGCAATTTCTGCCTTTTTCAGGAAGACAAGGAAGAATAATTTAAAGTCCAGTAACCATTCTCGAGCTTCATTGATGCCTGGCAAACAGTCACTTGCTGTTGACACATTCCTTAAATTCTGATTAAATGGAGGTAGATATCTGGAAAAACTTGATTATTCACAGTCTACTGGCTAATTAGTTACTGTTTTACTAAATTGAATGGAGAGTTTGAGAGTCACCAAAGCTGATGAGGAGACACTGCCATTACCTCTGGTTCTGAAGATCTCTAAACAATGAACTCGAAGCAAGAAGGCCACTAAGCTGTCCCCTAGTTTATTAGATTTCAAAAAGGTTTTGTGCTTTCTCTGTAATATCCTTTTATAAATAGTGCCATAAAAAAAAGGATAAAATATAGGATCAAATATTGTATGAATATCATAATATCATATATCAGAATATAATAAAGGATCAAATACCCTATGATGTTCACTACAGAAAATTTGTGCACAAATTGAGTCAACAAATTTGACAATAAGAAAGTATTGAAAGGTCAGTTCACATTTTTGAGTTACTGCTTCAATAGTCAACAGATTCATTGTAATTGCTGCATTGCATCCAGTGCTGTGGATTTTAGAAAGCAGTTATGAACCATTGTCTACAATTCCTTAAAAACAGGGGAATTTTAATTCTCAGAAATCGTGTAAAGAAGCAAACCTCATAAGAAGAGTGGTTTTGCAATAAACAACACCACGACTCTTCAGCCATTACCATTAAATTCTACAGCTTTAAAAAAAGCAGTGAAGGAAAAAATACCAAAAGGGAAAATTTTTATTGCTGTTCTACAAGTTTTCAATGACAGAAGGGGTTACTCCAGAACTCAATGCCAATTTTATAAATCATAATAAAGTAGGGTTTATCCAGAGCTACTATAAATGTTTGAATCTACAACAATAAAGCAACCACAAATGTACATACACTGCACTCCCTTGCCATTAGAGAAACAGATGAATTATCCTTTGGAATTTCTTACTAACACTGAAGGAACTAATTTAATAAAATATAAAGCATTTTATTAGTTTTCTATGACATTCCTTGCTAACACATTGAAGAACCTAGAAAAAGAAATAAAATACAAGACTGACCTCTGTCAAAATCCCACTATTCTACTCAATAAATTAACAACTGCAGAAAAAATACTAATTTAGTGAACTTTGTGTACTTGAGCCAGAAACACACTAATTCAAACACATTTTTCTCCACAGATGGTATTTTGTGTAAGACTGATAATTCATTCTTCTCTATTCTAAGTAGTGAAGTGTGAAACTGACGGGCAAGTCAAATTGTTGCTCTCTTGAGATAAGACTGATCAGGAACAATGAGATTTACAATTAATTAAAACCCCTATATTGCACACTGGTTACAGCTATTGGTCTATGCTAACAGCATTACAGAGTTGAGTATTACCTACCTCAAACTGAATAAGGACAGTGCCGCTTTCTAGCCCTCTTCTTAGCTGCTCCATAGACTCCTCCAGTGTATCACCACCAGATTCAGAACAGGCAGGAAGAATAGATTCTGGGACAGTGTGGGAATCAGCTTCATCTTCTGATTTGGGCTCCACAAATGGTTTCACTACTGAAAGATGTGTACAAAGTTATAATCCATTACATACAGCATTAATGTGTTTTTAACAGATATAAAAAATTAGCTATAAAGCTAATAATAATAAAAAATAGCTTGAAATAACAACAGTTTGCAAAACCTCAGGAAAGCAAATAGCAACACATTTAATTGCATTTCTTTTTGTACTATATTACTGTAGAAACTATAAAGAGTAAAATGTCCCTATGATCTTCTGAAAGAAAAATGCAAAATGCCTGTTTATGAAGGCAAAGAACTTGAATTCCAAGCACAAGGAGTTTTTTGCAACCTTGTCTTACAGAATGAACTGCTAGATAGGCCAATGAAACACAACATCGACCATGGTAAAAAACAAGGGAGCTTTTCCTAAAAAAGTATAGGCCATAATTAATGGAATATCTCTACAAAAACCCTTTTTTTCATACGTTTGGACCTCCAACAGCAAAACAAATGCAAAAATCCTTACATCACACTCCTTTGCCATTAGAGAAGCCACAGAATTATCTTTTGCAATTTCTTATGCTCACATTGAAGGAACTAACTAAAGTTAAAAAAATTATTAATCTGTTTTCTACAACATTCCTTGCTAACACATTGCAGAACATGACAAACATAATTGAAGTAATCTGCATAGCAGTTCTGTCCCTGTGAAAGGTATTGTATCACCAAACATGCCCAGCTGTGGTTATTCTCTGCAGTGATGGGAACAGTTCATATCTGCCAAACTTCAGAAAATGGGGAGCTGTTCATACTCATGCCTATACAAAATGACTGGTTTAGGGCCACAGGTTATCTTTAGATAAAAGCAGATTTCTCTTATCCGTAAGTTGGAAGGCAACTAGAAAAGTTAAGGGAAAACTAAATGCTGCATAAAGCCTGTGGAAAATGAAATAAAGAGCCCATCTGTTTTTCTAGAAACACAGTAAGTTTTAAATAAAGCCAGTGTTACAGAAGTACATATCACTTAGGCTGTTTCATTCACTCCTGTTTCCCAGTAATGCATAAACCCTTCAGATTTTTATAACTTCGTGTAATCAGAAACTCCGTGTAATTGTGGGTGCTAATGTCTTACCGTACCTCTTAAGGAAAGCAAATAATAAATTAAGAGTTTCACCTCATCTGAAAGCTCTTGGGATCTACAGGTCTTTAAGTAGGGAGTAAACAAAGCCAAGCTGGATGAGTTCCCCATTTTTAAACTTACAGGCTTAAGACCCTGCATATTTCAAATATTGTCTCGTCTTTACAGGCAGCAGTTCTGCAAGCAGCCAGCAAAGGTTTAACTCAGTACTGTCACAAAATGTCTACTGTAAGAATAAGGTGAGGAGCAGCTTATTTGACTTGTTTCGTCTCATAATTGTGCAGGGGAACAGCCCATGAGTTTTTGTGAACCTGCAATTGGGGGGGGGGGGGGGGGGGGTCATAAAATTATCCTTTATTTACAAAAAAAACCCAACACCCCACATCACCAAAAAAACTCTTTCAAGGGACTATTTATTCTCATAGATATTTAGACCAAAAGATAAGAAGAAATTCTAACTTGCTAGATTCTTTGTTGCAATGGTAAGAACCTAGATAGTTTAAACTACGTGTACTACTAATTTGAATTTAGTGAGACCTACTTTTTCCACAGACCTATTCCAAGTGCACCGAGAACATGTTTATGCAAACAGAAGAGGGTATAACACAAGCATAAGAGAAACAGTCTCAAAAATATTAGAAGTGAATAAAATTAGCCCAGTTACCTTTCCTCCTGACCAAAAGTGCAAGCTCTCTTGTGTGAGATTCTCTGCTGGCTTTTATGAACATGACCACCTGGTCATGCGTGTGCTCTGAGATATCTCGGCCATTAATTAATACTATCTGATCACCTTCATTCAGCTTTGGTATGCATTTATCAGCCTGTTTCAAGACCAAAGAAACACATTAATGTCATCGCATCCAGCTGTGCAAGCAGGAACGTATAAGGATATTAAGTACATCATGTAAGCAAAGTCTTCACAGTTCTCCTGACAAAGTTTCATATTCAGTATCAGAAGATCTATCAAAGGATTCAGCTCTAAAGCTCGCATGCCTCAAAGGCTCTCCATGACGATAAGGAACAGTTCGAACAGCATATTGATAGCTATAAAAGGAATTCACGTTAATCAAACAGCCATCATCAGATTGCTCTCAAAGATCTGTATTTCAGACTCCAAGCCTCAACAACCTCTGAATTTCTGAAAAAAGAGTTTTGAGCATATAAAATAATTCAGTTCATTTTTATGCAGTGAATACTAAGAAGTCCAAATATGATTTTCATGAACATGATTTAAGTAACATGACATTCCCCAGGCATGCACTTTTTAAATTTCAAAGAAATCCATACACATGTCATATCTTTGTTATTTTGTAGATTCTTGTTTATATTTAGATTAACTGCTGGACTCCAGGGTTTGTTTGGCTATTTTTCTGCCACACACCTCAGTATGCTTAGTCCTATGTCCAGCACAAAGCAATTAAAGCTATGGCCAGGATATGATGATGATGCTACAAAGATGACTAAGGGACTAGAGCAGCTCTTGCATGAAGGAAGGCTCAGAGAGCTGGGAGTATTTAGCATAGAGAAGAAAAGGCTCAAGGGGATCTTGCAATGTACATAAATATTTGAGGGCAAGGCACAGAGAAGATGAAGCCAAGCTCTCAGTGGTGCCAGTGACAGGATCAGAGGCCAAGGGCTCAAACTGAAACACAGGTGGCTCCATATGAACATCAGGAAACAGTTCTGCTGCTATGGTGACTGAACACTCCAGCAGGCTGCCTGGAGATACTGTGGAATCTCCCACCTTGGAGCACTCAAAAGCCATTTGGATATGGTCCTGGGCAACTGACTCTAGGTGACTCTTGAGCGGAGGGGGGTGGACGAGATGATGTCCAGGTCTCTTCCAACCTTCTGTGATTCTCTAATAGGAATGTGCAGGATTCTACAACCTTTGAGTGTAAAGTAATGTAACAATTTTATTTCCATTGCTATCCTAATTTTATTTTGTCTAGGAAGTCTTCAGCTACACAAGAGTGATATACTTCTATAAACTTCATTTATTTATTGTATGAATGAGACACAGACCTTTACTGCTTTTATTGTTTCGTAAGTGTTCCCTGTATTTCCTTAACAGCCAGCACAGGTTCCCTGAGCTTTATTCATTCAATATAATTAGCCCTACCAAACAACTATCACCAAACCCTGAGTGTGAACAAGACATTAAAATTAGATCCAATCCTGATTATGCCTTGCACTGATGGCTCCTAACATATTGATATTACCAAATAATAAATAAGAGGTGGAAAGGAGAAATGATAATGAAAAAAATCAACAAGAAGTAAAATGTAAAATTAAAAAAAAAATCAGGCAAGAATATGAAGAAAATAAATTGGGAGTCATTTGTGTCAGAGAACAAAGTAAAAGGAAAGAAAACTTAAGACCTGTCTTAGTGCCACAAAACAGACAAAGAAGAAGAGAAAGAAGCAAGAGAAAAGAAAGATGCATGCAGGAGGAAAACATCTCATGCAGAAAAGCTGACTAAAAATTTAAAGAAGAAATAGTTTTTCCCAACTTTTTCCATAGAAATAAGGAAAAAAAATAATGAAGGATAGGGAAGATTGAAAATGATTCATAAGAAATGTAAACAGAAAAAGAATGGGAATTAGGAACAGCCATGATGTTCTTCAGCACTGATTTAACTAGGTATACACAGCTCCCTAAGAACACCCTTGCCATAATATTGTACAATTTACAAAGGGAAGACTGAAGAATATAACTATGAATGATCGTATAATTTAATCTCTCTCAAATAATATTAAGTTATTCCCTCTGAAATATAAATATGTGAAAAGATAGGTGATTTAAAGACCATATCAGGGCCGTGTAGGAGAGTCAAAATGTCAACAAGAACTTGGAATGGTTTCCGAGCTCCTATATTTGTCTATATTTTCGATTTCTTGGCCGGCTGCTATTAGTATTTATTTCAGATGGAGACTAATATCTTTGCTCAAACAAACTTTGTAAATCACGTGATGTGTTAATGACTCGGCTTTCTTATTTGAATCACCTAACTATATAAAATATATCTCAAAGGAGAATTAATTCCTCCTATGCAAACATAATTTGTAGATTTTTCAGACACTGAGCTTTTCCAGACAATTAATTATGTCAAAGCCTCCCTGTCCTATTGATACACCCAATGTGTCATTTTATGCTAATCACCTTCCATTGCTCCAAGAAGCATGCATGCTTTTTTTCTCATTAAAAGCTCTATTAAATAAAACCATAATGACCTCTTTAGCACTTGAGGACATTTTCACTGTTTGTAAAAAAAAAAAAATCAGTATAGGACTTCTTAATTAAGAAAAAAACCAAAACAGCAAAACCAAACAGATGCAATAAATGGTTATTCCTTCACTAAAATGTGCTCTCACAACAATTTTGGCTAGTCTGTCCTACAATTTTCCCAGCATACTACATTGCAGCTTTACTAGAGAGGGTTTTTAAAAAGAACTTTAGGATGTGTAAAGGAAAATACTGCCTTATTTTGGGGAGTAGATTTGTTTCCCCTCCTATACAAGAAATGCACATCATTTTGTAGGAAAGTGGGAGAAAGGTGACCTACAAACCTGAGAAATAATCTGAGCAAATAGTATTACCAAATAGCAGCGCTGAAGACAATTTACACGGTAATGAGTGAATCTAGAGCAAGTTAAAATAGTAGCAATGAAGGCAAGGAATAACTGAGCTAAAATAATATAAAAATGCATTACATAGATGGTTAGATTTGAACTTGGAAATATCAGCCACATTTCATCAAACAGTAAAGAAATGGAGAAATTTCGTTTATGGAAAGCAGCATAATCAATGTTCATACTGCTATTATCTAAAAATAAGTATATTTTTTTCCTCTTGCTATAACATGACACGATTTCCCTAACACTGCTACTGAGTGTTATATTGGAAAATTATTTCAAATTTTTTCTGTGATCCTGGTAACTTGCTCATTTCATGGTGTACTAGCTTAGAGAGCTACTTGGTCACTCTTGTCCATGCCTATGACACCAAAGGGAGACACTTCAATTAAGTGTTTAAAGTTAGAAGTCCAGTCCTTTTCCAATCCAAGAGAAAAAAATACAGATCAATACTTTCCAGAAGACCATCTGAATCTGCCAAAGGAAACAACTGCTTCTGGAGAAACATCTTTCATTCTCTGGTTGGGGAATGAGCCTGTTTGCCCTATATAATTTCAGAATCTCAAATCACCCTTAAAATATTTGCTAGGTTGACCATGAAATGTCTTAAGGACTGTTTTATTTTCAATTCCTACACTTAAGTTATAATTATAATTTTGTAGCAAACTTTTATTCAAATAATTATTATAGTTCATAAAGGAGTACTATGAACTGTGTAAGTCTGGCCAAAAATCATAAATGTGACCAAAAAATCACTTCTCAAGTGTCATGGGTTAGCAAGCATAGTCCTGGAAGTGATGTTCCTGCAAAGGGGTGCTTACAGCTCCCTCTGTGACCTAACAGAACCTATCAGCTGGCCAGGTTGAATATGGACAATTCTTTGAGCCACTTAAAATTGTAACCGCCTCTGTGATCCACACTTAAGAATAGGAAACTCCAAGGCAGAGCCTCTCTGTCTCGTTTCTGGCGCTGGGACAGGTGGCTGCGGGCCCCGTGCGGGGGCCAGCGGGCCCGGCCCAGGCTCTGCTCGGGCCAGGCCAGGCTGGGCCACGGCCATCCTGGAGCCGATGGGCCCTGTTCCACCTGTGGAACATCCCCCCCCCTCCCCCCCCAGCCCTGCTATGTGCAGCCGGAGCAGCTCAGCTCCCCCTCTCCACTGCAGCCAAGATTCAGCTAAATCGGCACCGCTGTCCAGCAGAGGTCAGGTGACCAACAGCGATAATCGTCATTCCAGCTGCAAGGCCTAGGTGAGATTAACCCTTTTAGTGCTATGAAGAGCTGAAAACCTGAGGGAGGAGAAAGAGGAGATGCTTAAAGCTGAAATTCTGTTGTAAAGCTATGATGCATCAGAGTACCTGTTGTAATTTCATGAAGATATGGGGGGTGGAGAGTTCAACTTGTACTTGTGAGCAAAAGCACCTGCGCTGAGATAGGCAGATGCTGACGCAGCTGTAATTTCATGAGAAGTTTGAACAGGGAGAGATGAACCAGATGAGGACTTTTGCTCCAAATGGGAAAGGAGAAAACCTCAGTTCCTAGAGATGCTCCCAGAGATAGTCCTAAAGATGAAGATGAGGAAGACCCTTTGCTCCCAGGGAAGGAGAAGGGCTTCTGTTCTTAGAGATGAAATGTTCCCAGAGATGGGTGAAGAGAACTTTTATTTCTGAACGGCTCAACCTTAAAATTGTACCCCAAAAAACTTCAAGAGTGGACCCTCGAAAGCAGTTGTGGGAAAAGCTGCAAGTCGGGGGAAGGGACTCACATGCAAGCAGAGAACCAACCCCGGGCGGCTGTCTCGTTGTGATAATGTTTTCATAGCATGGGCAAGAGAGACTCCTCTTCCTAAATGGACTGAACAAGGTTATTATGGAAGTGATAAACAGACTGAACATCTCAAGGGTTGTCTTTTTACATTGTCAGTGAGAGAAGGGAGAAAGGTGGGGGGAGGAGAAGAGTTCTGAAGGTGTGGTATGATTTTTTTTTTCTCCTTTTAGGTCCGTTAATAAACTTCTTTATATTCTTTCAAGTTTAGCACCTGCTTTGCGTTTTTCCTAATTCTTATCTCACAGAAGGTAAACAGCAATGAGTATTTTGGACCAAACCACTACATCAAGCAATTTGTTTGAGCTTGATTTGCATAACGAAATTTAGATATCAGTCCTGTGACTGCTTATCAAATTTCAGAAGAGTCAGAAGATTCAGAGTGACTGTATTTTTAGGATTAAGTCAGTAATATTTCCTAACAAGTCTGCACTGAAATTATTTTATGAGAGTTAGGAAATATAGTTCGGAAAAAGGCAAGTGAAAAAAATCTGATTTAACTATGTCTTAATTATTTAGAAAAAAGTTAAAAAAGATTTTATGTTCCTATTAGTATTTCACAATTCAATGGAAGAATTAAATGACTCTACTGATTCTTATAAACATTTCACCTAGTCTATAAGTATTTCCATAAGCAAAAACTATATGGCAAAACAGGAACAGAGTAAACATATGCTCCCTCTCTATGCTCCCTCTCTCCCACCAAGTACTCTCCCATCCTATAAATAATTTTAGCCCTAAGGATTTCTTCAGACTACTGTGGCTTGAATAGTCAATAACAACAGGTTTTCTCCCCCAAGTATTTGTCCTTTCCTGACCACATACAAAATTGTTTTAACCACAGCATCCTTTGTCAAGGAGTTTCACAGGTCTACTACTATCTTCTGCACAAAGAACTACTTCACCAAACATGAAGAACCTGACCTTCACAAACTTAATTCAGTAGCCTATATTTCTGCTGGAATTCCCTTTTCACAGTGCTCCTAATCTTGCGGATCCCTACAACAACTCCCTCAAACCAGCTATTTTTTCTAGGGTGCAGGGACCCAAATTATTTACTTCTTCAGTAAATGGTGTTCCTTATCCTCAGTCCTTGCCCCTCACCAAGAATTTTGCAGTTCAGGATGCACTTTTTGAGATGACAGGAGAACACAAATATACTTTCTACTTGTATCTTGTTTGGCTAACACTTCCAGATCTTTTAATCTCTGGTTAAAACGACTGGTTAAACCAATACCTAAAGAGAATAGCTCTGCTGCTATCTCATACTGGTTATAGGTGTGCAAATTTCTACGTATACAGACCCTTGAGAGGTGGAAGGAGTAACAGTGGAAGGGATTAAAGGCCTCAAAAATTTACTTACAGGTGATCCTGGAGTTATTCTTGATACCACCAGTGGCATTTTCTGATCTACTCCACCCTAGAGGAATGGCAAGTAAACAGCAACCATAAATATATCATTAAGCATAAGCAGCATTTAAAACGAGTAATCACTTCTTGTTCTTTCTATATAAATTTTTTATGCTGCGTCATCATAGACAGGGTTGGTAGGACTGAATTTTCATCAGTAAATAGAGAATTAGGGGGTGGGTTGTGGTGTCTTTAAGTGTACCAATTTCCAGTAAACTAGATTGGGTGTCTTTTTCTGGCCATACATTTTAATAGGCAATAAACAGATAAAATGAAACATTTATTGTAACCTTGTGCTTGAAGCAAGCCTTAACACTTGAACTTACAAGGCAGAGTCTTCTTAGATGTTGTGACAAGTGCGCAAGGAATCTGGTAGGATCAAAGTACCAAACAACTGTACTTCCTTACTTTCTTTGCATCACATTCTATTGCTGCCCCACCAATAAATAGCCAAGGGGAAAAGATCAAACTCTGCTCTAATTTTGATATTATGGCTAATCTACAATACTCTGCTTAAATGGAAATTCAGTGAGGGAATCTAAAACATTTACAATACTCAATTATCAATAGTAATTTTCATTTTCTTTATATATTAATTTTCAACTTTCCACTGTGATTTCTAATGGATAAAATTAAACTATTTAAATTGTTTTATAATACAGAGGTCCAATTTTTCAAAAGCTTATGCCTTTAATTAGGCTTTTGAGTTCATATTTCAGCAGCCAAATAGGCAGCGTGCCTTGGATATATGCCATGCCCGTAATATATGCAACTGAAAACCAGAGAACTATTAGATGCTTATTTCTGTAAGTTTTGCTTTAACACTTAAGGATTAGGCTGCCACTTCAAAAAACTCTCAGTCCATAAGAAATTCCTGTAAAATACAGTGTCTTCTCCAAATCATTATATTAAAACATAAAAATAAACATGAACTTAAAACACTTTATAGATAAAAGCATTTAAAAATAACTAAAAGACAGCTGGTTTACCTTTAGATTAAATCCAAACTTCCCTTCTTCATCTGGTATGATACGCACCAAAAGTAAATCTCCCTCAATTAGATCATTCTGCAATATACAGAAAAAGAAAGCAAGTCTTCAAATTTTTAAAATAAAGTATCAGCAAATTAGAAAACAGTGCATCCAAATTTAGATGTGCTGAACAAAAATACTCTATATAAATCCGCCTTTAAAATAGGAAGTGGATATGGTTGTAGAATATACCTATGGTAGTAGCCTTTTAAACAGTAAAAATAGCAACATACATCTCAGCAAACATGTTTTATGGTTGCTGTGTCATAACATTGTTACTCTCATCTTAGCTTTCCTTCCCAATTTATAAATGCTATTAAAGATTCAGCCTGTTGTCATTAAAAGCTTAGGTGAAGCACAAGTAGAATTGATTCTACTCTAAGAACTGTGAAGTAACTATTTTTTCCCCTCATTTTTCTCCTTTAAATAGGTGTGTTTTTTGCAACAGGTCCACATGGTAGAAGAATTAAAATGCGTCAGCAGCTAATGGACATGTTGAAAATGATATAACTTTTCTAATTAATTTTAATTAGTTGTTTTAATTGATTTTAAGGGCCTACTTTTAGCCAGAACCCCTCTGGAGCAAGCTGGGGAAGAATGATCCACTATCATAAGGTTAGCAGGGAGCAGCTGCTCTCCAGCCAGGTCAGAACTTAAAAGGATGATGTTTAGTCATCCTTAAGAGATGCAGCATGGGATAAAGCAGAGTTGTGTCTGCTATTCAGACATATAGCAACTTGAGTTAGCTGATCTTTATCCTTGGAAGAAACAAGATTTAATCATGTAAGGATTTCTATTTCACTAGGAACTTTCCCTGACGCTTGTGGAATGCTGGACACTTCAGAAATCAATCCAGTTGGCAAGCTTGTTTATCATACCGTATCTCACAGCCTTGGATAAATGCCAGTAGTAACACAAGATCTGATCTCATCACTGCCTAAAATATGCCCATCTTGAAATACAGCCACCACTTCTGTGCATTCTTAAACCACAGCTCAAAGTCACACTCACTACTAGTTCCGACTTTAAAAGCACACAACTGAACATACCTTATCGCAGTAGTACTGACTGGAATCTTCCGTCAAGCTACTTTTTGCAACGTTGTCATATGTTTCTAAGAGCTGCTTATCCACCCCTTCCAATGGGTAAGGGCCAGACATGCTGCCAACGCCATTGGGAGACTGAGCCAAGGCTTTAGGTGAGAGACGGGTCAGACAACTCCGCGTCGGACTGTTTCCCAATACATTCCTTTATTGAAGAAGGATAAATATTACTAAGGTATGTTATCCAGATTTTTAAACTAAGAATTAAAAAGAGCAAATTTTAAGAGTTAAAAGATTTAATACCACTTTATAGTGGAAGTGCAGGGAAACAGGATTGGAGTTTAATCTAAGCCTATTATTTGATCAGTGGACATCCGGAAGAATGGACAAAAATTCTGGAATAGCAAAACCATTTTAAGCAAAATATTTGGATGTTAGCAGTGAAAGGCACTGTTGCAGTGCTACAGGAATCCACAGTAACACATGGAGAGAGCAGCAAGGGAAATGCACTTCAGTTGCCAATTCTATCCATGAAACATCTTTTGCTGTGATTCCTTTCTCATTCCTGCAAAGCATTTTTTTTTTTTTTTTAATTCCTCCCTCTTATGGATGCCATCTCAACCTTACCCTGTGGGAGAAGGCAGTTTGCAGAAAAGCCATGGTAAATTGTCAGAGAAACAAGAAATGAAGTGACAATGAAAGATTTAACTACAGTTAAAGTATTGTGTTATCGAGGTAGTTATAACCACATGAAAGGACACAGAATTAACTTAGGGTGCAGGTCTGGCATTCAAGAACTTTAACATTCAATGATAACAAAAGTCAGTAACCAAAAACCTCAAATGCGGGAATTGGCCAAGTTGCCTGATGGTGATCTAGGACTTCACAAACATTCATTTAGCTACATTCCCTCTTATGAAAAGGATGACATGCAGATCTCTAATACAACCAAACTCCTTCCTTAAGTGGACCAAACTCATGGATGCCATACAGACTAACTGCTCCATCCTTATAAATACTACTTAATGTGAAAATATCTGCCTTGGGGAAAGCTCAGGTATAGCAACATCAAATTTTGACAGTATTAAAGCAGCAGAAGTACATCCCAGTAAACCCTGGCATTAAAAATTGTAAATTCAAACATTTACTTCTGCTTTGGTATTTTTCTATACCAGTGAGCTTTTTTGAACCATTTCCAGCAGCCATTTCTAGCTGTCAATGAAGAAGTAATACTACAACACAAGGACTGTAGCTTAGGCTTTTAACGTACAGGACTTGCACTGCAGCAAACTTCAATACTGTGAACACTTATGTCTCGGCCTGTGAAAATCTGATTGGAACAAACACAAATGTCCTCAAAGATGCCAACAAGTAGATGAATTCTTGCCATAATACTTCTGACTTTCAGTTATACTATGTGTACTTGGCAATGACAGCGAGGTGTTTCATGAAATATTTGCAGAATTTTCAGTTACTACAGAAAATATTTTTTCAGTGTTTGGGACATCTTATTCAATCGCACTGTTAATAGTTTCGGAATGCTTTGAAGTAGGGAACTATAATGACACTGTCAAAATCCTGTTTTTATCTGATAGCTTCCAAGACTTTTTATGTTTCCTATGAGGTCAATCTTAAGCAAGGAGGAACACTGTGTATGTATGTACATACATTCTAAAAAGTTTTTCAGAACATAGTTCTAAAAAAAACATTTCACTTACAAGTTAAAATTACAGCAAATAATGATTTTTCAATGTAGAAAAGAAATCTAACAATACCAGAAAAATACAATTATATATTTCAGCCAATGTCATCTGGCACTATAAAAAATTACCAGTGGATTATCATCATTAAACTTTTGCAACAATTTCTAACTAACTTTTTTTGTTAATAGTGATGAGGAACCTATTAGAACTTAAAACTTTCCAAATCCTGACCCCAAAACTTACTTTTTTTTCACAAATCTTTACAATCTTCATTAAAAGACATTTGTGTCTTTTAATCATACAAACCCACTACTTTGAAAAATAAGTTTAAGTTATGTATTTCATTATTTATCTTAAAGCTAGAGATAGGAGAAAGTGTAAAGAAAACTCACTTTGGTGATTCTTGTTCAGATGACCTGGTAAAAAACACACAAACACAAAAACAACCTTAAATGAACATAAGTAAAATCTACCAAAAAACAAGAACTAAATTCCAATTAAAAAACAATAAAAGCCTGCATAGAAGACAAAAGGTGTGCTCATAATTAAAGAATACTTAACCCTATGGTGAAAGTCTGAATGAGATAACTAGGGTGTTTATGAAACACTCAACAAAAATCCCAGGGCAACACTGAACACTCACTTCCGCTTTTGACACAAGCCCAACTACAGGCAGCACACATCTGCAACTGCAACCCAAACTATGCAGTTTACAGAGGCAATTAGCCAGACACAGTACATCATTTTAGAAAGTTTTAGGTGTGGATCATGACTACAGATGTCACCAGCTGTATTTTGTAAAAAGTCAAAATGTGGCAAGATCTTTATGTTTAGGTAGCCAGAAATGAGCACATGTGGCTTCAGAAGCTTGACATTTCCAATGCTTATTCTCATGATGTGAGAACAGAGAAGGTGTTGACAGAAGCATTTGAAACAAAGCATAATGAAAGTGGTTACACCAATGAGAAGAATCTAGAATTGAAAAGAAATCAAAATTTGCAGTATGTAGTATTTTCCAATGCATTCAAGCAGCTTCATCAAAAATCACCTGAAACAGCGAGCTAAATGATATTACATCAATTAAAACAATAGCTGTGCTGCTAAGACAAATTTTAAAGCAAAAGTTACAAAAAATGTGCTTGCAAAGCACAGTTTAAGGCAGATGGAATAGCTTTACAAATTCAATTAAGCAGTGACCAAAAATCCTGCAGTGTAAGTCCATTCTAGAAATATACAAATTTGAAGAAGTTCAGTTTCACTGCAGAATTGCTGAATTGCCAAGTTATAGGAGGCAATTCACAGTATACACTTAACTTTTCAACTCATGCTCTCTAAATCATCCTTGATACTAAGAATTATGTACTACATTTCATCAAAATTACAGTAAAAATAGCACCAGTATCAGTCTAGTTAAGTTCCCTTGCATGTAATTTGACAATATGAAGAAATTCCTCTTTGAGAGGCAGAGATGGTGAAGCTTGATCCCTGAAGAATTTTGGAAGTTTGAGTTCTGTGTACTTTTAATACTTTTAAAACATTAAACTTCTTCCCCTTTTATTGCAGTCATACCTAACTTCTGACTCCACTGGCACCCACCCCCACTCACCCACTAATATCTCTGGTTGTTTGTCCACAATCCCCAGAGACTTTTTACCCACCATGTGTAAGCAGATCCTATGGGAATGTAAACTCATTGCCTGACCAGCCCACATCTAAATGGGACAAACACTGAACTTGTAGTTTAATTACTCAGTGAGAGGAGAATGTCAGCTTAAAGTTTTAGGGTTTTTTCCTGCCTAGTCACTGACTTTCACTAATCTTGAGAAACTTTGCATCTTCAAAAACTCATCTCCTACATTACATTTGATTGCATTCTCCAAATAGTCTCAAGTGGAAACAGAAGCAGAGAGGTTGTACAATGACTTAAGCATTATTTCCTTAGGAAGTCACACTAAAAATAAAGAAACATTAAATTTATTCTTGTTAAGCTAATGGATTTCCTTGTGAGGCAAAGAACAATGAAATTGTACATCTTTTCTACATTTCGCCACAAAAGAGCTACAGCTCTATTACCAAATTATTTGCAGAATCAAAATTGCCCTGAGTTACCCACTTCAAGAGTCTTCATCAAAAACTTACAGACATAGAATCATGATGAAAATCAACACAGTGTTCTGATTCTAATATATTATCTCCCCTCTATCTTCCCGAGAGAAAGAGGCAGTTTGAGAAAGAAAAAAACCCAACTTGGGGTTTCATTCATAGACCTTCTGTAAACTTACAGTAATTTTTTTATTATCTCTACCTTTGAAGGCTTGAATGTGGGATATAAATTCTTAGTACTATTTGATGAAGATTTGTTAAATTATTGCACCTTAATTCAAACACATTAGCTCTAAAAGACTAACTGAAAATTCTGTAACCTTTTAAATTGGAAAGAAAGGTGATCAAATATTTGACTGAGAGAAGCAACCAAATTCAGTGTCTAAAAGAATTAATCAGACAGTGCAGCTTTGTCTTCCTAAAGTCCTTAATAGGTCAGCATGCTAAAGCTGCAGAATTTTGCACCGTAACACAGTTAAATAGTATTTCTAACATTTAATTACTCAGCAATATGAAAAAATACCTTAACCATAAATAACTAAGTGATATTTTTTTGGCTACACAGTATTTCACAGTTTACTAAGCCATCTTCCTCATTTCACAACATACAAGGACTGTATTTTAAGACAATGAGATAACACTCACCAGACCAGCCATTCAACTTTTTCCTCAAGGAAGAGAGCTCTTCCTTGCAAGGAGATTAAGCTTTCCATTGGTGCAGCAAACAAGCAAACACTTCAAAACTTCAGGTAATTTCTCTTCCTCACTTCACAATATAACTAAATTCATGCCATTTCAATCTTGCACTCAGTACGGGTTGATCTATTGATAATTATCTTTTAAATAGAGGTCTTTGCCCTGAAAAGTCTAACTCTCCTCTTCTGTCAGAAGGACAGAATGGAAAGGTCTTAAGCAAAGACACCTCCTCCTCATTTTGGTGTGACCTCCCAGGGAATTCTGCTATTCTGAGAACTGAGGATGATAAACTACAGCAGAATAAAACCCCGAGAGAAAAGGGTCAACTGAAACAATAGCACTGTAGCAAAACTCCCCCTTTACAAACAACTGAAGGAAACATCTGTAGGTTTTGCCCTTGTGCTGTTCTTGAAGATCTTAAAGCTTCTTTTATTGTAACACCTGCAGGGCTGGGGAGACTGAGTGTGCCAGCACTTCCATTACCACCTCTTTTCTGAGGCCTCACCATTAAAACTGGGGTTTTTATTCATAAGCAAAAAAAGTGGAAGATACTTGCAGCAACACCTTTCTGCTGCTTTTTAGAGAAATTTATACACAGAATATTCAGCATTTCTGTGAAGAGAGTGACTGTGTAAGTTGTCATAAGTTTTTTGTGCTGCATAATTAAGAGAACCAGCACAGAAAACTTGAGGACTTCATGGCATACACGAGCTTTTCAGTGATTTCCTATAAATTCCAATCATGCACATTTGAAAGCTGCTACCATCACCATTAAAGGGATACTTTGTTACTCTGCATTGCCTCTATTGACTGTATTCCAGTTTACTGGCTTGCCATGAACATTTCATGTATTTTGATACACAGCATATTCTTGGATTGCTGCAAGGTTTGCCTTATCATAGGTTTGCAATTCAACTTTGAGACTTTCCATTTGGATGCAAAATTATTGCTTTTTGAACTGGCAAGGAAAGTGTAGTACACTTGAATAAGGATATATATTTAAAAAGAAAAGTTTACATCTAAGCAAAATATACACATGTACTATTTTCATGTATATTTGGGTGGAAAACCCAAAGTCTATTAGTAGCAGCCTTAAAATTCTAATCTTAAATTGATTGAAACATTCTCAGATCCACTGTCTAGTATTAGGATATTTTCCTTGAGAAAGGCTGAAAGTACACAAACAAGGACAATAGAATTTTGTGAAATTCAACAGATTTTGTAAGAACAAAGAAATTATCATATACATGTATGATTAAGAACTAAGGATAAATAACAGTTTCAAATGTGGTTTGCTTTCTTTTTTTTAACTCATTTGCAATTTTCTACCAAAAAGTAGCTACTGGGACTTGGCTGGATAGATCTGAAGGGTACTTTTATCAACAGTAAAGTTTTTAAAATTTTGCTCACATGAAAATTCATATTTTAGTTAAACTAAAGATGTGTTCTCATAGCACATTCACCAAAGCTCACCATGCAGCCACAGTTTATTGTCTATCAAATGCTAAGCTAAAAGAATTGAACAAATGCAGCATCCGTTCAGGAAATCTATTTTCAGTCCAATACCTTCACCAGATGATGCATCACACTCACACCAGGAACGTATGTGCACTTCCAGAAATTCATAGCACAGTGCAAGTGAATTTCCTTTTTGTATACTAGTTCATCATTTCATTTCCTTCCCCTCCAGATCTGGGGTGTACACATTATTCCATCTGTATCACTAGCAAAAGATAGTTTTACAACGGAAGTTAAAAGATGTTTATAGCTTTGCAAGCATTTCAGACAAAAGTTTATGAAGGGATATATTGCTTTTACAACAAGTAGAATTGTAGACTCAAAATAATTTATGTTGTAAGGGAACCTGAGCGGTCACTTAAACTCTTTTTCAAAGAACACACGTCAAAGCTAGATGAGAGTATTCGGGTCCTTGTCATGTTTTGAGGTTCTCCAAGGATGGAAATAACTCCACCTTTCTGCTGATGTGTACAAAGGCTTAAACAATCAAAATGTTATTTCCCCCCCCTGCCCCATTATCTTTTGAGCACTTCCCTAGCTATAACTTGTGTCCAACACCCCATGTTTTTGCTCTGCATCTCCAAGAAGAGTTGGCTCTATATTCTTTATAATCCTCTTTTGGCAGAGCAAGGCAACAATGTGACCAACCCCTCCTCGACTCCCCCAGCCTTCTGGTTCTCCTCATGCATCATACGCTTGCACCTGTGAATAGCTTGCCAGATTTATCTCAACTATCAATGTATGATTTTAAATATACGATCTATGTCATCTCACCTGTCAGGAAGCTTTTCTTGCTGACTGTTACTATACCTTATCACTTTAAAATATGTTTTACAATAATCTTCTTTCTGGTTAAACAGAAAATTTCATAGCTAATCTTTTCTGTTAGGCCAGTGAATCTATTCTAAAAAAGTACCAAAACACTTGCTCCTACGCAATCTGCTGTTCCAAACCAAACAGACATGTTTGGTTTATTTAATTACAAGGTGAACAGGAGAAACTGAATCCAATTCAGGTAACAAGATCCTCCACACAGTTTTTCAGGTTACATTTCCAAGCCAATAAGACAGTTATTTTTTCTCATTAGCACCTTGAATACTGTGCTGGTTTTGGCTGAGGTAATTTTCTTCACAGTGTCTAATATAGGGCCCTGTTTTGGATTTGTGCTGAACACAGGGGTGATCATATAGAGATCATTTGGTTATTGCTGAGCAGGGCTTACACAGAACAAAGGCCTTTTCTGCTTTTTGTACTGCCACGGTGGTGAGGAAGTTGTGGGAGGCTGGGAGGAGACACAGACCAGAGACGTGACCCCAGCTGACCAAAGGGATATTCCAGACCGTATGACATCATGCTCAGTATACAAAGTGGGGGGAAGAAGGAGGAAAATTTGGAGCATTGGCATTTGTCTTCCCATGTCACTGTTACGTGTGATGGGACCCTGCTCTCCTGGAGATGGCTCAACACCAGCCTGCCTATGGGAAGCAGAGAATTAATTCCTTGTTTTGCTTTGCTTCTGTGTGTGGCTTTTTCTTTCCTTATTTAACTGTCTTTATCTCAGCCTGTGAGTTTTCTAGCTTTTACAATTCTGATTCTCTCTCCCTGATTCCATTGGTGGGAGAATGAGTGAGTGGCTGTGTGGTGTTTGGTTGCTGGCTGGGGTTAAACCATTGCAAATTTATATATTCTTCCTAACAAGTACCCTTCCCATTCAGAAAAGTGTGTTCAAAAACATG
Organism: Corvus cornix cornix; assembly: GCF_000738735.6. Lineage (NCBI taxonomy): Eukaryota > Metazoa > Chordata > Aves > Passeriformes > Corvidae > Corvus > Corvus cornix. The sequence goes on from NC_046333.1 coordinate 87,840,434, forward strand.
AAAAAAGGCATTAAGAGGACAAACAACAGCTATATTAAAACTCCAAACTATTTCACCGCTGATATAAAAATTTAAAAATATTTTAAAAAGCACAAGCCATTAAACCTGAATTTACAAGATCAAAAATAAGCTCTTCTCCTCATAAAAAGGGGAAACGGGTCCTGTTCTGGTAATATGACTAAGATTATCCTGAACTGTCAAAATAAATTACTGTTTGTTTCAGTAATCCTTTGCATGTATCACCTTCTTTCCAGAAAGAAACCCCAGCTTACTAACATTCAGTTAGGGGACAAGTGTGGGTGTTATCTGTTCTGAACTGGTGAGGCACAGCCATAAGCCATAAGAAAGTGTTGTACAATAGGGAAAGTAACCTATGAGACTTCAGAAGGCCAAGTGTGGGCTCCATGTCTGTGCTAGTGCTAATTTTTCAGTGGCAGTAGCAACGAGCTGAGATGCTCAGCAACAGGGTAACAAAGAGGAAGAAGAACTGATGGGGAGGCCTTCCTCACAAAGGCTGGGGGGCCCTGGGCCTAACAAAAGTCGTCTTGAAGTCCTCTTCAGCACTGTCTTTTCTGACAGGTTTTGTAAGCAGAAGTGATTTGAGATATTTGGCTTAGATAGGCAAACCTATTCATGCCCTGCAAATGAAGTTCTGGATAATGTATGTTAATTTGGGATTAGAGCAGTCTATAATACAGATGTAATAGACAGCTCCAACCTTTTCTGCAGACACTAAACTGAGAGAAAAACTGCTTCTTTTCACCATGTCTGAGCCCCAAATGGTTCTTGAATGTGAAAGTGCCTTAGATAATCTGGGTAGCAGGAGCAACAAAGCTACACCTAACACCATGCTCACAAGCTTGCCCTGGCTTTCTGTAGTTCACCCAGGTGCATAGTTTGTGCTATTTTCCAGATTTCTTTTTTCCGGTTACGGCCCATGGGAAACACCTCAAATTTCAGTTAGAAGGCACAGTGTTCACACAAAGTACATTTTTATAACAATTATTTTGTCCTTAAGAGAAACAACAAAAAAAATGACAAAACATTATCGAGCTTTATCTCCAGCATGTTCATTTAAAGGATTTTAACAGCAAACATAGTTCTGGATGATGACATGTTGAAACGGTAAAAAAGAAATTGAAGAAGAAATATTAGCAAGTGCTATGTTTTATGGTCTCTAAACTAAGAGCTGCTCCACATAATTTGTTTTCTAAATTGTGTACTGTTTCATAAAAAGAAAGTAGAACTTGATTGATTCCTATGCGAGAGTAGACAGAGCAAGGAAGAAAATTGATTATTAAGAAAATAAATATACTTGGTATTGTCAGGAAGGAAAAGAAAACTGTATAGGGAAATAAATGTACTTTTGCCAGCAGTGGCTGCTTCTACATTTCCGATACCCATCAAGTTCCGAGTGTGCCTCGGCAGGATTAGGTAAATAGCAAGGCTTGTACATGAGTTTTATCTATGATTTGCCTCAAAAAGCACTCTATCATAACAGGTCAGTTTGAAGGTAGGTCTATCCTACCTTCAAACAACAAACCACTTGTCTTTTGATAAAAAAGTGAAAAAGAGGAAAGACTATCACCCACTCCTGAAATGCTGATGGCAGCTGGAAAAATAAATGAAGAGCCATATTCCATGCTAACTGCAGCTTGCACAGTCTTGCTTCAGAAATAGTAAATTAAATTGGTGTTTACTTTACAGAAATCGAGCTGTTGCAGGATTATTATTATTAATATTTGAAGTCACAGACATAGCCATACAGTGATTAAATACCAGTATTTACAGCTGTTTGACAGCAGCTCTCCAAAAATGTTTCGGAAATTTTTCATGCCAAAGCTATTCGTTAGTTTTAATTAGCATTAACTAACAGCTTTTTTAATAGTGTCAGTGGGCTAGGCAGTAAAAAAAAGGCCCCCTAAAGACAATGTGTATTACCATTAGTAACATGAGAAGCTACTCTTGGCTCTCCTCTAATGAAAAAGAAATACTGAAATTAGAAATCTGGGGTGTTTTCCATAACGTGTTTCTATTATGTCAATTCAAATCTACTGAAGACCACCATGGCAAAAATGGGTAAGTTGGCTTTACAAAATCTATCAGTACACTAAAAGATGTTTTATAGTTAATGCTTAAATATTGCCAACATGTGGCAAAAGCCCAGGGCAAGCATCTATATTTAATTCTGATGATATGAAAAGTGAACTTTTTTCCTTACAAAACAGATTTAGCTGAGAGCGTAAGATTCCCTCTCTATCAATAAAGAAAGATTTTACTATACATACATACTTAATTTTACTTTACATCTTTCAACAAGGGAAGTGAAGCAAGTCATAACTATTGTAAGATTGCAAAAGGAAAAAAAATGGAATGTGGACTAACAAATTTCTGTGTAAAGAAAAGCTTTTTTTTGATTTGTATGGCTACTTTGTATTTTACCTCAATTGTTATAAAGGAAATTATTAATGACTGTTTTACTTCACAAAAGTCTAACAGTCAGTACACAACAAAGGATCATTTATTTCATTCTTCTTCCAAAACACTCAACTTGAATTTAATTAATCAGATTTATGCAAGCATTTTTTCATTTACCTGCACAGTATCAAATATTATTATACCCAAAAAAACGATAACTCATTTGGGATAAGATGTAAGAAGAAAAGCCATGGTTTATATGAGCTAGTAACAGTAAAAATCTCCACAGTGAGTGATATTACTCAGATTCAGCACAGTCATTTAGGGCTCAGAAAATAAATGAATGTGCTATTTTCAAATTTAGAACATCCTTTTTTCACTGTCTGAAGAAAGGCATAAAGGCTGGCTTTCCCACTCCATTCTCAGTAGGTTTTAGATAACTGAAAGAGGAAGGAAAGAGAAAAAACTACAGGGGAAGAAAAGAAAAAGGAAAATAAAAACAATCTAACAATGTACTAGCTGGCAGGACGCAATTCACCAGCCACAAAACACAGCATGGCAGCTTCTACTCTCATCATCTCTTCTTATGTCTGCCTCTCAGTATTCTTACTCAGAAAATACTTCTAAAAGTGTATTACCTGCTAACTTTAAAACATAGCACAGATGTGGTTTCCTATCCATGACTATTCACATCTAGAGGCCTCACTTTTATTTATTATCATGGCTACTACTGCCATTGGTACTAATAAATAGTATTAAGGTTCAGCTGTCTTACATTCAGAAAAATAGAAAAATGAAGTGACAAACTTAAAATACTTAATACACTCAAAAGAGTGACAAACTCCAAATATGCATACAACATGTCAATTTTTCATTTATTTTATTGAAAACTCTCTGCTGTAATGTAGTAACAATATTATTATAGAATTTAAAGAAAACAGTTTAAATCCAGAATTTAAAGCTACATTTAGTAGCTGCACACTGTCACAGAGGCAGGTGAGTCCTATCAGCTTCCAATAAGACATTGCTTCTCAAAATACACCTTGCCTTAAAGTTACTAGGCATCACTAGAAACCATGTTTCTTTTGTAATGCTACAAAGGAACCTGCATTTTAATACACTGTATTCTCCCCAGCTCCAAGTAGCTCTTTTTGTTTTGAGACTGAAAAATTAATGACTTTGTACATTATTTCTGAAGTTGATGTTGTGATAATCTGAAGCTACCCATTAAGAAATTAGTAGCCCCATATATGATGTAATACACAAGCAAACAAACAATCAGAGTGCACAAAGACAGGTGCTTCACGTCCTGGAAGAAAACCCAGCAGCGGTTAAAGCACTGCAGAGAACAAAGGAATACAGGCAAAAAGCAGACACTGTGTTTAGACAAGCCATCGACAGTTCCTCTGAAGAAGAAAAAGATGGATGACCACTAGTATTATGATGTTCTTGCGTATACTCAAATGCAATACCTCTTCCAGCCTTTGACAAGGCTGAGCTGATGATGTGGAACGTGAGTTAACTATTAAAGGAGTTCACTAATTCTTTCTCCCCACAAAAAAGAGTTTTTGACAGGTAGAAAAGGGTTGCAAAAGCTGCTAGGGAACAGGATAATACAGATTTGAAGTGGCATGCTTTAATAGTTCCTCTAATTTTACTAATAGCTCAACCACTGAGTATTTTTTAGAGATGAAGAGTTGGTTTGCTTTTGACTTGCCATTTTATGTCATGGCATTTGCAGTGTAGCAATTGGTCAAAATAAAGCTTATGCAAACACAAAACTGCTTGAACTCATTGTAATATTACAACTGACTGTGACTGCTTCACACTACAACACTTTGGTTTTTATTCAGTGCTTTTAAAAAAATCAAAATAGGCAGTGGATTGTTTGCAGAAGTCCTTACCTCCTCTGTGGACTACGATTCTGAGAGAATTCTGAATCACTGTCCTTCGATGTTGGAGAGCCCTTATATGTGTAAAAAACATCCTCTGTTTCAGTAATATAACTAATCTCGTTTGTAAGGTTGTCTACAGATGAGTGTCGTGGTTTGCGGATTTCGTGACGTAGTCTAGGACTCCGCCTTAAAAATACAGAACACAAACACATGCAGGAAGATTAGAATATTTCACAAAACCTTATTGAAGAAAAATTTCTATCCTATTGCAGTTATGACTTGAATCTTCATAACAGGACCATAAGTCTCACTTTAAATAATCAATTTTTAAGCATTTTGTATGGTGTAGTAGGTAATCACACACTGCTAGCTTCAGTACACTGAACTGATTTGGTCTTTTCACCCCTGTGAAATGCAACTTTTTAAAGTTTCAATCATAGGATAATTCTGGTTGGAAAGGACTAATGGGGGTTATCTAGTCCAACCTTCTGCTCAAAGCAGGGTCAACTAAGGCCAGAGTAGGCTGCTTAAGGCTTTACCCACTCATGTCTCAAAAAATCTGAAGGATGGAGACCACACAGTTTCCCCAGGCAATGACTGTCCAAATGGTGAAGCAGTTTTTCCATTATAGCCTGACAGAACCTCTCGTTTCAACATATACTTGTTGCCTCGTCCTCCCACCATGCAATACTGAAGAACCTAGCCTCATCCTGTAGATGGCCTCCTCCTAAGTAATTCCAGGCTGTTACTAGGCATCTAGGAAACCCTTGCTTCTCCAGGCTGAACAAGTGCCACTATGTCAGCCTCACCTTACAGGGTAGGTGCTCCAGCCTCCTCAATACCTTAGAGCTCGTGGTCTTTGCTGAGCTTGCTCCAGTTTGTCTTGTATTTGCAGACAAAAAGGGCTGCAGCATTCTAATAAAATCTAGAGAATGCTGAGCAAAAGCAGGCTCTCACTTCCACTGACCTTCCATCTACGATTTTGTTAATTCTGCCAGGTTGAAGTGGACTTCTTTGCTGTAAGGGCACACCAGATGGCTCATGTATCACTTCTGGCTGTAAAGATTATCTGGTGGTTTTCCAGAAAGCTGAACTGCAGGCAATACTGTTGCACTGGGTTCTTACTTCCCAGGACTTTGTGTTTGTTGAATTTCACACATTTCCTATTGGCTCATTTCTCCAGATTATTGAGATCCCTTTGGAGAGCAGCCCTGCCCCCAGGCTTATTGATTCATCCCTCCAGTTTGGTGCCATCTGCAAACTTTATGATCAAGCACACCATTGCCTCCTCCACGTCACAAAGATGTTAAGCAGGGCAGGTCCCAAGAGAGACCTCTGTAGTCATCTACTTTTTGTTGTTGTCCAGGTAGAGTGTGACCCATTAACACCTCTCCTCTTAGTCCAGTCATCCAACCATTTCAATGTTTTTTTTAAAACTACCCTGTTGTCCACCCATCCAGAAACACAATGTCTTAACTCGAGTATAACATTTTGGCAGACAACAAGAAAGCCTTGCTAAAGTTGAGGTAAGTGACATCCACCCTTCTGTTGTCATACATATTCTCAGAATAACAATGTTTAAATATATATGTACACACTACATAATTATCCTGCTAGAGTACATACAATTAGAAACGGTAGGAGGCTAGAAGGTGTGGAAAAGGCTGAAAATGGATTTACCAGTTGGGGGTAACAGGAGGTGATCGAGAAGGAAGGCTTTTGGTCTCTAGGTGCTCAACCGATAAGGATCGTCTCATAGATGGGTTCCAAACCATCCCACCTATCACTTTTCTGCAGTACTGGTTGTTTACAGACCTGAAAAGCAATAAAACAACTATATGTGAGTTATTTTGCATAGAAAGCTTAAATGAAATAAGGTATGATTATGAAAGTCAACTTCATAATTTAAAGCATCCCCTGTGCTTACCCCTCCTTACTTATGCATTTACATTCTCACAGAGACATTTGCTGTCCCTCACTTGTGACAATAAAAGTGATTGTTAATCCCTGCTACATTGCTAATCACAAGCCTGGGTAAAAATAACTTTTTCTGAGAATTATTTTTAACTCAATTGTGTTTAAGACGACAGAGAGGAAAACAGGAAATTCAGTATGTCCTACTGGCACTGAACTGAGTGCCTGACAAAACACAGTTCAAATACAGGTAAAATGTTCTGGAGCTTCCCTGTTAATACTCATAAAGGAGTAACAATTCACCAAGAGCTTCACTGCACACAGGACAACTTTACCCATCTATCTGCTACCTCATCAATTAAGAGCTACACCAGACAACACTCTATTTCCAGAAGGAAGCCACTTTTGAGTGAGGTACTCCTTATAGAGATAAATCATTAAAGAAAAATCTGACATGAAAATAGGACCTCCAGGTCTGGACTGCTTCTTATGACAAGAATCTGACGAGAAAAGGGCTGCATCAGGACCAGAAACACAGCTAGGAAAGCAATAAAAGTATCTTACTAGTGAAATAACACAGCATAAAGAAAATCTTTAAGTAGGCTGAAATGGAGATAAACTAACTTTCATGCATCATTTTTTACAGCATTCCACAAGTCAAGCTGAGAGATAAACGGCTCATCCTTGAGTTTACAGGCCTAGGTTTTCTCATGGAAGAAACAATTTATTAGTTATGGAGAAAAACACCTTTGGGTCATTAAGCCCTGAGCTGTACATAATGGGCAGGTAGGATAGCAGACTATGTTAAGGACCTTACTATAGAGCTGAAAATTTTACATAGCATTAAAAAAAAAAAAAAAAAAAAAAAAAAGCCTTACTTAAGCTGTGGCTATTATGCTAAAATCAAACCTTAAGCATGCTTTGCATTGTACTACTTTTTGCTTATGTAAGTAAAAGAAAAAGCAACCCATAACTTTTTTTCATATATACTGAAGTATTTCATATATCTTGTTCCCCATTTTAAAGGAAATCAATTCCTTCATCTTCTAAATGTACTTTAAAAGCTTCTCCCAGTAAAGAAAACAGAGGTAAAACTTAGTATGAAGCACCTACATATCAAAATCAGCTACCGATGTATGTTTTCATGCCTAGCAAACAAAGTCCATCAGCTCAGGAGAGGATTTTGCCTATACTACTCATTTTATTTTTGTTAAGACTTTTGAATACAATGATAAGGCACCAACTACTCTGATCTTCTTCAGAAAGAGAGTTTTTCAGAGAAGACTTACACAGTTGGAGCAGAGGGAAAGACTGGAAAAAGAGGACGCATTATGAAAAATGCATTGTGAAGAACTCCACATTAATCAGCTTTTCTTTTTTACAAGTGGATGTTCGTGCATTTTCCAATACAAACAACTTGAAGTGCAACGTAACTCATGTGATGGAAGCCAGAACCCTAAACCCTAACTCTAATCTTAAATCCCTAATCCTAACCACAAAAGCACTCATACTGTATGTTCTGTAGATGTTTCAGTTAAGGCACAGAAGATAAATAATCTCCTGAACTTCAAGTAGCTGCCCTTCAGATGCCAAATATCAGCATATTTCTCGGCAAACATTCTGGGAAGCTGCCAAAGCCTTTCTGGAATGGCCTGTACAATCTTGAATTGATGCTTCCTTTCTCCCGTCTATTACTGAGGCTATCCTTGGTGAAAAATACAGATACATTTTTAGCTTTTCAACACAGAATGAGAATGCACCTAGGAGAGGTTATTCAGCCTTCAGTCCAGAATTTACCTCTCAGGATCTGGGAGATGTGATTCAGTCTGCTCCTAGAACAAGGTTTACAGGTGATTTATACAACTCAGCAGCCTAATTTAAATGGAATGCCACTAGTACCTAAGCTAAGAGAATCAAGAAGGGCACAGGTATGTGCAAATAAGAAATTGTACTCAAGTACTGCAACTATTTGAACTGATGCAATAAATGCTAGGCTATCTGCCTTGCATAAGTGTAGAAGAACATAGTACATGAAAGCCACAAATTCCATAGGAAAACCTGTGATACTTAAGAGGGTAAAACCTTAATGTAGCACCCTTCAAAGCTGATGGCAGCACCATGAAAAGAATTATTGACCACGAGTCGATCTTAAAACCTCCAGGATTGCCTGATGTGGTCAGTGGAGTCTTTGTCTGCACACTTGGTTTTGTGGGCTGATTTGCATGTTTGTGTTTGATTTATACAATGCAAAAATTTGTTCTCTTTCCCAAGGGAGAATGCAGAATCTCTTTTTTGGTTGTGTAGCTTCCACATGAGTTCAGAGGCATCCTTGAAAAGGAGCATGGAAACTCTTACAACTGTCTGCAATCATAAACAAGTAGGAAAGTGAAAATTTTCAATATGTGAAATATAACTTCAGAAGTGACTTTGTCATATTTTTTCTTGACTCTTTTGAGAAAATAATTTGCTGAGTGACAATGACCAAGTTCATAGGAACTACTCAAAGTCTTTCAAAATTACTGTTGCTTCTTATGGACTTTAGCAGTCTCTCATAGCAATGATTGCTGAGTTTCTTCTTCCTCATGTAGATCCTAAAATTCACATTTAATGCTGGTATAAATAAGGCCAAAGAATGCATTAGTACAGAGGTTATCATTAAGCTGATGGAAGGTATCACTATAACTGATTCTCCCCCTGGAGATTTCTTAAAAGTATAAGTAAGCAATTCAGCAGAGACAATGCCTCAGAGTACTGAAATTCCTGAAAAGAGTTCTTTCTTAGTAACTCAGATCAACAATGAGAACTGTCCCGTATGCTACAGACCATTAAGAAATTGTAACAGCAGATTTGTCAAAAATAAAATGTTTGGTAAAAATTGGAATGATACTAAACAGGCACCCTTTGGAACTCATACTGTTTTCTTTACTACCATTACAAAGGCAGTGCAATGCCTGTGTCTATATATACATCTGCAGGATGATCAGGGTTTTGAATCTCTTTGCAAATTTGAAAGAAATAAAGGACTCTAGGACCTGACAATCCTGCAAACTTTGAGAGAACCACCTCCTCAACTGGAAAAACAAGGTCATAGCACTCCATAAATGAGTTAATTCTAAAAATAGGGATCTGCAAAAGTTAGAAAATTAGAATACTGTTCATACAACTACTTGGTCTTCTATGATCTAGAAACCAGATCATCTAGCTATGACCTAGTACTAGGTGAAAACATGGAATTACACTCCAGCATGAAACATAACATTTTATCGACTTCCTACTGTTGGACAGCCCTCATGGGTTAACTGCTTCATTTCCAAGAAATACCAGTGCACTTGGTATCAATTTCTGCAGTATCAAAAGAGACATAGGAGTGTGAAAAGCCAGATAACCACCAAAGTCTGAAAATCTATTTGAAGTATGTTGACATAATTCAGAAGTTGAAGCTTATCCAAACAGAAGAGAGAGAATCAGTCTGGCAAATTAAATGTAAAGTTAAACTCTTAAGGGAATACAAAAACTCATAAAATCACATTACCCATGAACAAAAAGAAACCAGTAAAATACTTCTCCAAAAATCATGAGAAAAAGCAGGTTTCTAGAGAGTCTATAGATCATCAAAGGGTCAAAGAACCCCCCATAATCTCATATCTAGAGAAGATAATGACACAAGACTTTCTTTTTCATTCACTATTAACATGAAATATTTTTAATGTTTCATTACAGAATGTTTTTTGGGGGTGGGGTGGGTGAATTGGGATGGGATATGGATGAGACAACAGCAGGACATGACACCTTTGTAGTTAATTGCTGATAAATTTAACAACAGAACAAATCAACATAATGGAAGAAATCACTGTGATTGATAATTATCAAAAGAGTCTAAAAGCCCCTAAGATAAAAGAGCAGAACTACTCGAGTAAAATTTCCCACTTCAAAAGTCACACAGGATGGCCAAAATAAAGGCCAATTGCAAAGAAATGGAGAAGGACATTATGATGCTAAGTGACTGGACAATAAACTGGCAACTTAAATTTAATGAAAATAGGACCCAGTTACTGCATATGGGGAGGAATAATCCCAGCTTCATATAGGAAAATTACAGGTTTAAAGAATTACTTCTGGGTAACTAGATCTTAGATAACACCAGGAAACTACCAGCTCTGTAACTAGAATCCAATGAGGAAAATAAAGGATTAGAAGAGACACAACAGGGGTATCTTGAATACCTGAATGGGAAAAGGGTTTTCATCTTTATGTCAGTAATAAGTGGTTGGTATGATGCACTCCAGAAATTGCCCTAACATATTAAACAGAATGTGTACATGACACTAATGGCTAAACATTTCAAAACAAATCTGTTCTGCAAATTCTCTTACCGGATCATTAGCTACATGACATTTTTCCTTTTCAGTGTTTTTACACTTCAGACTGAAGCAGCAAGTTGAAAAAATAGCAGTAAAACATATATTCAAACACCTTTTGAGGCAATTATAAGAAAAGTGCTATTGTAAGGAGAACACATTGCAGAAAGTTAAACCACAACTGTGTAACTATTCAAATGGTTCATATATAGACTGGGACAAAGCTATGGACAGGACTGAACTCTGCCACTCCAACTTGAGCAAATCCTCCCATTCCCATCATAGAGCAAAACATGCTTTCATACAATACTTACTTTGCTGGATTTCTAGAACCCAGAGTCCAATAATGTGATAATATCTTTTTTTCATGAGGTAGTGACTTCTTTGCCTGAAAAAATGTGTGATGCTCTACACAAGATTTCCAAAGATTTTTGCATGCTCTGTAATTTAACATGTTGAAGGCAACAATATGCTCTCTGGATTCATTCTGTAACAGCAGGGAACACCATGTTTCAACACATACAAGTGGATGAAACAGTAAACAAGGTTATAAAACAACAATAAAGTTATTTCAAGCTTAAACATGAAACATACATTGAGGAAAACAAACAAACAAATCAGCATATAGTAGATTTTGATCTGGAGATGGCCAAAATACCTCAGTGACCATATGAAATTCCAAACTGCAAAATGTGCATTTTAACAAGTTAACGAAATGTTAATGAAATATTTAAGTCTAGAGTGGTAAAGATTTTGTATATACGAGTTGTCATGTTATACAGATAAACATATTTCCAGGTTTCCAGTCAGATTTTGAGCTCCTAAGACAAACAAAATACTTTAAAATATTCCATTAAGGGAATAAAAAGGCAAAAAGCCCTCATTCTTTGAATTCAAACTCTTGGCACAAGGCTTCAATTCAATAACGTTCTTTGAAGCACCACAGTATGCAAAAAGCATATTCTTGATAGTCTTTCAGAAGAAACTGAAGATGTTAACAGTGATCCTTCTTGGGGGAAAGAAAGTAGCTGTGATGGGACAGGAGCTGCTGGTACTGCTGTTTAAATCCACTCCTGCTTGGATGATAACATGAAGCCACAATGAGGAGGATCAGAGGGCAGCAGAATACAAAACTTGTGTGTCTCGGTGCAAACTCTTACAAGTAACCTTAGTGCCAAAGTGCCAGTGAGACACAAGTGCAACACAATTGTGTCAACCATGTTTTTCCCAAGATCTTGTACAAGAGAAAGCTTTGGTTAGTTAATCTAGTTATTGATGGGAAGATAGTGGAATGAGAGCAAAGCAAATAGGAGAAGATAACATGAGACCTTGAGTCAATTGCTATCACAGCACAGCACCTCAGTGAAAAAAAGGAAGTTTTCATCACTCATCTTTTCCAGCTCCTCTAAATTATGACTGATTTTGACATCTCAACATATAATTAGACAGGCAACATTTCGCTTGCTCACAGCAACAGTCCTGTTGGGAAGTAACTACAGACTATAGTCAATCTATTCTCCTTGTGTTCTTTTTATTTCTAGACAGCATTTTACAAATGCCATGTATCAGAGATCAATCCTGCATTTTGCAAATCACTTCATGGCTAGTTCAGAGAATTTATGGCTTCAGACCCTCTTTTAGAAAACCAGTGAGACTCTCAAGAGAAAAAAAGTTTTGCCTCTTGATTTTAAGTAAGCACTGAAAAACATTTAACTGATTGCAATCTTTCAGGAATGTTTTCCCTATAAGTACTAAAGCATTTAAAAAGCATTTTCTTTTTAAGATGTGGGTTTGTTATTTGAGTCTCTTGCATACTGGAACCAATTCATCTTCTGTCAGTTCACCACACTTGCTTCTAAGTAGTTATGTAAAATAAAGCAGGAAAGCATAGTGAAATCTTAACTCAGAATTTCTTGAAATATATAAAGCATGTATCACAAGGATTTAATGATAAATGCCATGTCTGACACACTCCCCATTGGCAGAACACCACTTGAAGAGTTTTACTACTCCAGTAGACAAATAAAAGGAAGTGTACAGATATTTTTGTTGGCCTGAAGCACTGGTCTTTCAATTGCCACAAAAATTATTTTATCCAAACTTCTCAATTATACTGAAAAGCTGTAGTATAAAGATAAAGAATTAAGTACACCTAATAGTCTCTTTTTAAATTTAGACAGAAAACAGTAATGAATTTTACTTGTTACATCACATGTGTGCTTTTCTGTTGTCACAGAACCTTCTTAGCAACCTTTAAGTATGCTGGAAGTTTTAACATGGATTTAAGCTAGGAAAAATATTTTGAGAAGTTTCATAAAAATTTATTCAATTTTTAGACTAACCTTTCAATTCAATTTTTAACATAATCTTTTGTTAGTAAAAATCTGCCTCACTAAGAGGCCACCTTGCAAGTCATGCTGTTAAATCTGTGTACTTTTTTGAAGGTGAGGAGAGTTCTAGTGGGATCCAAGGACCTAATGCCCATCATACTTCTCAGCTCATGTTCTAACAGAATGGCATTTTAATGATTATCAAGAAATAAGAATTAGAGAAATTTGTGGCCATTAAGGTAAAGGGAACAATTTCACATAGCTAAAGTGTCTTGCTGGTTCAGTATAAGGAAGAACTTTTGCATTAGCTGTATGAGTATTCTATTCACAGAAAATATGAAACTATCTACAGCATAGAAAGATATATTTAGTATGCAGCAAATGAAGTTGTTTGTAAGCATTAGATAGGAACATAGAAAATAAAATTCCATTTCTGAAAGGTACAAAATGTTGGCTGTAAACAGCGTAGGTCCTATTCCTGCCTTAAATCCTGTACCTTTCATTAAGCCTACATGTCATGAGCTTCTATAGCATCAGACATTCACTGATTCACCAGTCTTGCTTCCCAGTCCTTATGTAGTTCTTCAGTAGAAACAGAAGAAATACTGCATACTCCTAATCAAGTAGCTGATCAACAGACTGAAGCAGTGGGAGGGTAAAAGAGAAGGTGAGTAGCAGGGAAAGAGATAAGGCAAGTTGATTTTTCAGAAAAGGCACATAAGGAAAGAAAAATTGAGTGAAAGAAATAAGGAAAATAAATCAATGAAACACGGCACATCCTAGAGGATTGCAAACTCATTGCCTTTGAGAACTTTCTGTAGATTTTTGTAAAGAATCTACATATGACATATAAAATATAAAAGAAGTGCAAAAGCACTCTCATCATCTTAAGTCAAACCTTGCCTATGAATATACAGTATCAGTTCTGTTTTCCCCACATTCTTTCATCTTCCTTACTTTCAGATTCATTTACCTATTTGCTTCTGTATTTCCAAGCAAAAAAATTGATCAATTCAAAGACTGACACCAACGCAATCATCTGCCCTCACACATCCCTCAAGCATCCCACTCTTCTGGTGAAACCCCTAGGGCTCCACTGCCATCTCTCCTACTGCACTGCACCAGCAAGGTTTTCCAAGCAATACCACTGGAGTACTGCACACTTGATGTCCTAAATTTCAAGCAAAGGGGGCTGACAAGGACGGATGCATCCACAGATTTAGGAGCACACCTGGTCTGCTTTTTCATACGTACTCAGAAGGAGTAAAAAGGCCATGCAGCTGGCTTACTTCTCCTACAGTTCTGTAGCTCTTTAAGCGTGACACTGTGTGCATTACTGTCATCTCCATAGGTTATGAAACAAAGAACTATGATCACTTAAGAGCAGGTAAGCTAAAAGAATCAAGAGCCTTGAACTGTCATCATTTATCAAATGTTTAATTGAAAAAATTAAGATTGCTGCTCTCTTCAAAGGTGACACAGGTTTCCGGAGAGAAAAATTCTACTTTTGACAGCAGTCTTTATGTAATGAACACATATGTTTTATATTAAGTTCGCAGATTGTTCTATATTGACACTTTATTCTTCTGTATTCTAAACCACTGTAAGCACACTCATTTTCAGAGAATCATAGAATGGTTTGGGTTGGAAGGGACCTTAAAGTCATCTCATTCCAAGCCCTATTTTACTAATAATTTTTGGAGAGTTCTGTTACTACGTTTGTTCTCACAGACACATTTGGAAACTGCAGTATGTAAGCCTGCCCTTATTCATATATTTGGAAATATTTAGATTTTAAAATTACTACTTATCAGTGAATTTTTAATCCTCAAACCCAAGAGAAGTTACTACTTGCAAGTGTTTACACTCATGAGGGAGTAGAATGGTTTATCAACCACTGATTTCTTCATGCAGTGAAATATATATGAATAGACTGTGACATGTCTGCATATAAACAATATATTTAGAAACTTACAGCTAGTAAAAAAACCTTAAGACCCCCCCCCCCCAGTGTATAAGGATATGCTCTGTGCATGCTTTGTGTGTGTGCAAGCATTAGTGCAGTAACACTGTCTCTAGGTACTAACTTTGAACATGAATCCTGAAGAGTAACGTGCATACTTGCAGACGCCTCAAATTTCAAAGAACCCACCAAACTGGGAGAAAAGAAAGACACACAGAAAAGAAAAAAAGAAGAAAACATTTTCCTTTTGGGTAAAAAAGGCCTCCCTAGAAATCTGTGTTCAGCAGACCTTCTAATCCATGTGGGTCAAGAGGTGGTCTTGTAACACAGCACCAGTCAATTTAAGAGCTCATTTACTACCAGAAAGAGCCTTCATGAAGTTTAGGTACAAGTTAACACTTATCTTTTACTATGTTCTCAAGTTTTGTCCTCAACTGAATTAAAATATTTATACATCTGCTGATCACTACTTTCTGAGAGGTTTTTTTTCTGTCCTATTAAATAATCCAAGCTCTTTGTAAAAAGATACCTTAATTTATTTTTTTCATATTGTTGCAGCACAACAAGTAATCAGGATTTCCCTCTCCATTGAATAGACTAATATTTCAACTGTTCTGCAAAGAGCACAAAGTAACCAACAGAAGCTAACTCTTGACGACAGTAGAAAAATTTTACATTAGTTTTATGAACTATCTTCACAGAATTTGCCAACTCCTAAAGCCCTCCATGTTACACATAGCAGGATATGTGCTATTCCCCTTTTCAACCTCATGTTTTTCAGCTGCAAAGCTCTCTTTTCCTCCAGGAACCTTGCTTTCTTCCTGAGCTCTGAGCCCCATAAGCTGAAGGGATCTCACATAGTCCCCCTAGACAGGATAAGCAGTTGTTTAGCAGATTCACTGCATTAAGGAACTCTACAGGGCAGGGAAAGCAACAAAGGCAAGAGCAGCAGATGCTGATGAGAAAAGGGAAATATGCTAAGTTAATAATTGGAGAAAGGATGAAGATCGGCATTTACCCAAAGTCTCCAAGGGAGAAGAAACCTCCATGAGAAAGATACAGTCCAACAGAGTGAAAGGGGAGGGACTGAGTGTTGGAAAAAAAAAAAGAAAAAAAGGGAAAAAGAGAGGGAATGAGCAGACCAGAATAGCAAGACCAAGTTAACAATACAGAGTTTCAAAGACAAGTTACCACAACACAGCCTTTGATCAGCAATTTGTAGGTTACATTCAATATAAAAATATTGAATGTGACCACTTGAGCAAAACAAAATTAGAGGACTACTTACATGTTTTTGCCGTTGTTGTATAAAAAACTTTTTCCTTTTAAAGGAAATTTTTAATATGTTCACCCTAAAAGAAAGAAACAAGCCATGAAATACATATACAATGTTTAGAAGCATAAAACAATGAAAAATAATACTGCATACAGTGAGCCTGAAAGATTATAGCTGTAAAATATTCAATGAATAATATGCAGCCATCTCGTGTGTTGAGTGGCAAATAGATGTCCTTGTTTAATCTTTAAATAGTTCACAGCAGTTGTCTCCCACCAAATCTATTCTTGCACCAAAAACTTGATGACATCTTCTACACTAAGCTGTACAAATGTTAAATGTGTCAAATTTTGTATAACTTCAGAGTCATATGACAACTGTGACTAAAGGAACAAAATTTAAGACACTAATGACATGACAAGATTGGTCGTACAACAACGGAAACTTCACAGAGGCTTTGCAGAACTGGTTTAATAATGTGAAAAATATCATGTATTTGTGTTAATAACTAAACAAAACCTCTAGGTAAAATCATAATTTTAGAAGGATGAAAACTGTAAGAATGAGTGTTAATATATTTTTCACTTCATTAACATTGCTATGTAATTTATGTGGTAGTTTTAGAACCGAATACCTCTTTTTATATATACACAGTGTGAATACATATTCTCTAAAGTAAAGATTACAACTGGAATTGGTGCTCAAGCAATTTTCATTTTAATTATATGCTTATCAGTTTTGCTAAATTAAACAAACTTCTACCTACCCACACACCTTCCCACAGCAAAACAAGATTTGTCTAAAATACCTAAATTTTCTCTGCAATAGTTCTACTTCGGTAACTGAAAACCTGCATTTTTCAGACAAAGAAATCTCTGATCTGTGGTCAGCTGGAATCTTATTGATGGCTTAAGGAAAGCTATTTAAGGTCTGATCAAGTCATGTTTGCCTGAAAAAAAAATCATGAAAGGGTTTTGTAAGTTTACTGCTAAGAGTCTCATAATATTTTTGTGCACTGATGCTTCACAGGATGTTAGATATCATCACATATGAACTATGCAGAAAGTCCTCTCAGTTCTGGCACAGTTTTTGCATCACTCTCATCAAGCGGGATGGCATAAAATTCATTCCCCATTGCTCATGGGAGATGCACTTGAGTTATAGAGCAACATCCTTCCTGGATACAGGAGAGCATATTTGTGAGTTGCTAACAAGAATATTCATGGCATTACCTATCCCCCCTCCTGCACAAGAGGTGGAAAACAGTGTGTGCCAATTTCAGTAAATGCTTTTCCCCATCAATTAGAGAACCACAAAGAAACAGGTATTTCAAGACTATCCCTTGACAAGAAAATGATGTGAAAATTAATGGAAAATGAAAATCATATCCACTGCTCCTATTAGGCCAACTCTTTAAATACTTGAGTAATTTCTCTTGCTACCTCAAAAAACAGTGATCTGTGTTGCTCATCTAAAAGTTCTGGATTCTGAACTCTGTGACAAGTCATATAAATTTTCAGTTATATTTACTGAGCTGCAACTCATTATATATTAATTCTTTCTTAATTCCTAGTACTACTCTGCCTGAACTAGTACCACTCAAGTTTTGTGCTTCTGGTTCTTTCTTACCACATTTCTTGACTTAGATAAAACTTCAACAAATAAGTTTTTGGAGCTATTCTCAACTTACACAGTTGCTGTCATGGTCTGCTCTTACCCCAACATAGAGCCAGCAAAAATGCAGGACACAGAAAAATAATCTTGCAGACTTAGTAAAAAACCTCCCACCCAACAAGAAAAGGGGAACCAGCATCCCAAAGTGCCAAAACTCTCTCAATCCCTCTACTCTACACCCTACTTTTTTTTTTAATTAAAAAAAAAAACTCAGAGAAAACAAAAAAAACCCACCAAACCAAAAAAGCAAAACCAAAAAAACCCAAAATCCCCCAAAACAAAAACCCAAACCCCATGATTCACTGCATGAGCATTTAATCACTTCAAGCCAAATCAGGGCTTTAAATCTCCTTATTTTGACACTCTCCTAAGTAGAGCACCCCTCTCAATTCCATTAATTCTTCTTAAAGTAGAACTAAACCTATTTAGCTCAGGCATGAAGAACACTTGCTACTCTGATATTTTTATTCAACAATAACTAAAAATCATTTGCAGTGCTACGCCTAAAAATTGAGTGAAGAGTCACATCTAGAAAAATCTACAAAAAGATCCAAGCAATTAAGGTGACAAAGGATTTAGACTTAACAAGTTCTTGAAGATGCCATACCCAAAAATTATTAGAATAGAATGCAGTTACTGTTATAACTGGTAGCTCAGTGGCCCTTCTCTCCCACCAATAATCTGTCCAGTGACTATGCAACATTCACAAATCATTAAATTTCATTGTTTACTTATAAAGCACTCACTTGTAGCATATTAAGAATGATGGATCCTTTGGGTCCCATCTTCCTATCATTCACAAGCATCAAAAAAGATTTGTCACTCCGTGGGCCACAGAATTGCTAATTTCTGATTAAACTGGCAGTCCTGTCCTAGCACTTAGTACTTACAGCTGGTACTTATGACTTGAAGCAAATAAAGTTTCTTTTCCTGTAAATCCTATACTTTGCCACTGAAAGATTCATCAAGAAAGGTTCTGTCCAATTTGCTATGTAAGATAGTTGTTTTCCATGTTTTAACTAGCAATGTATTATGCATTCCTCAAGCAGTTTCTCTGAAGTTTTCAAGGCAGTGGAACTGCATACACAAAATAGCATTTTATACCTAACTTTAGTTGCTGCTGATATAGAGAGTATTCATATATTTTTGCCATTAATATTTTACTTGCAAAATCAATTTGGAAATTACCACAGAACAGTTAAGCACCCCTGAGAATAACTCTGCAGAGTGTATAAAATACTGCATTAAATCCAAAGCTATTTTTTAAACCTATCTTGACTTGCACTGCCGCTGACTGATCAGTCAGCTCTTTAGGTAGGTTGCTTTGATTGAAAAGCCTTTTTTTGCCAAGGCAGAACTCTCTCACTGCCTGTGTTCCTGAAAACTTTTGGTCCCTTTTGACTACTACCATATGGCATAGTTGTATTGTTGTCATCCACTGCAGCGTATTTTCCTTAAAATTTTGGAAGGAGTGCTCTGATGGTGTTTGCTGCCACCTTGAGTTCTACCTCGTTAATGGTGAAGTCTGCACAGTTGACAGGAAAAACCACTTGGTACGAATGATGTTATATAAAAAGCCTAAATAAATACCACTTCAGGCATTACAGAAATATATCCTGCTTTGAGGTCTAAAATAAAAGTGAGAATCCATACTACAAATACATCTCAAGCAACTCTGCTCTGGTGGCTTTCAGTGTTTGCTTGTTTTGGTGGGGATCAGGGAATGGACACCATTCCCACACAAAGAATTATGATTACCTCATGCACGATGCCAGAAATAAAATACCAAAAAGTTAGTCCCTGTGTAGGTAGCTTTTGCTTTCAAGATAAAAAGAAATTTTTAGAGAGAGAGAGAGAGAGTGTAGGAAAGCTTGGAACAATTACATTAGCTGTCAGCTGAAAATATTACTGCCTAAACCTCATATTTTAGAGTGGGAATTATTTGAACTGAAAAACCTGTGGGTTTTATTTTCCTCAATTTCTTTCTGTAAATGAGAATAGGCTTTTGTGAAAAATGTTTCAGTATCTGTGTTTTATTCCATGGTGCTCTCCAGGAACAAAAGTAGCACAGGAAGTTGTAGACTCCTCCTGTCTTGTGTGCTATAAACTATCTTTCCCTTCCTTAAAAAATTAATATAGTCACAGATTTTAAAATGCCATTGTTCTATGGTTTTCAGGACCAACTATTATCCATTCACACCTTACTTAGGTCAACTAAGTTGGCAGAACAAGACTGGCAGAAGACAGAAAATATGCCTCCAGCTGGCAGTTTATAAAACCTGCAGCAGTTCAAAGAAGCTGAGAGGCTGATGTATGAAAGAGAAGCACTCAAGGCACAAAGATGAAAGATAAAAGTCTTTTATGCTTTAATGTGCATTAGAAATTGAAAAATACAAGTTTTCACTGTGCTGCTGTATGAGAGCATTATTATTGACATACATTTACCTAGGATGATTGCAGTATATCCCAGGGAGTTGAAATGCAACTCACAGCAAAGGAAAAAAAAAATCCAGAGACTATGCAGTGTAATTTCCCCTAGAATTTTAATTGAAACTGATTTTATTGCTTTTTTATAGGAAATAGCTGTTTGGTTGGGTTCATAAACGAAAGGATGGAATGACTCTAGTATTTAAAGAAAACAGCTAGGGAGATTTTTTCTTTTGTATAATTAAGGGCCAAAAAGCAAGTACAACCCATTGGAATGCATTTTTCTGTCATGATTAAGAACACTATACTATCTTATTAAAAAAGTTATTCAGAAAAATTTTTACAAATTCAACAAAGAACTTATGTATAACATGACAAAACTATAGTGTTATCAAGCACAAAAAACCGAGTTCATATTTCTTTTAAAAAAGAAAGACTGGAAAAAAATTCTTTCTGATCCAATCCAAAAACCCTAAGGAAATGCCCAGACTCTGTATAATTTCTAATTCAGGTTGTAATTTTAAGTATGGTATAACTAATAAAGCCCAAAAGCACTTTTAAAAAAATTATAGCTTATGTAACTTCTCATGTCATTCACATTAGAGTTCTTCTGCACATTATTTCTTTGCAGAGGTTATTTTCTACAGCACTACCATGCATTCTAATGTTTTATGTATCAGAGAATAATGTAAAGGTCTCTCCTCTGCTGACTCCAAACCTTGTTAATGTTATATATCCATATTTGATGAGATTTAAAAAAGTCTAAATTATATTATCCTACTTCCTGTAAATCTGAAACTCCAAATAACTCATTTTACATTTCTACTCCAAGAAGCAAATATCTTCTTGCTGAACGCCATGTTAAAAAGTTCTGACTGTACTTAATTCAGACTGAATTAGCTGCTGGGCTTTAATAGCAATACTGACTGGTTTTGTTTGTTCTTACAGGGACATTATTGGGCATAACTGCAGCAAATCTCTAAGGCCACAGGGTCCTCCTAATCATGTACTCATACCTGTATGCAAATTAACTTGGTCAAGATTTCACACAGTGCAAGGACTTCAAAAGACTTAGAGATTTAAAAGCCTAGGCAAGTTTTCATTTTTATCTGAACACAAGGAAATACCACAATCTTCCGTAAAGAACAAATGTAAGTATTGTAGGTTTCTTTGGAATAAATGTGAAAGCAAATGGAAGTAAGATTGTAAAAACTGACATATTTCTTCACAATAAAGGAATTTACCAGGGATAGAAGCTTGTACAGATGAGTTTTCTATATATAGCAATTCCACCAGATGCAATCCCAATCATAAGATCTAGATTATGGAGATCCTGAAAAATAAAAACACTGTAAGAACACAGATGTAGTTTGTGTCATTTACATTTATCTACTAATAAGTTTATTTTCAAGCTTTCTATACTTAAATTGCAACGCTTGAGGAAAAAATTCAGTGACATTTTTGAGTATTGATTTTCATGCATGTCTTTCCTTTGATGTTATCTATTACATATTCTAAATATTATTCATTCATTAAAATAAGTTGTAATGTTCATCCTACTACCCTGGATATTCCTTAGGTCTGTATCAAGAGTAAAATTGCAAGTCTAGCCTTATTCATTTCAGGAAAGAAGTTGAAGTACTTCCCAAGATTAGTCAGGTAAATGTCACAGAATTTTGGGAACTCAACAAAAATTCCCTGATTATAAGCATTTTAAAAAGAGAGAGGAAATAATTCCTTACTTTTTCCTAAAAAGTCTTACCAAGAAAGAGTGCACAGGAGGTGATCACAATTTTGCATATGAGAGTATGTTGGAGAAATACACGTGTACATGAATATTTGATATGCTAAATGAAATCCATTATTAACAAAATCAAAAGCTGTGCATTATCTTAACACATGCAACTGTGAAAAAGAAATCATAAATTTACAATCCTTTCTAGGTATTGAGATACTCAAGAGGAAATACATTCTTCCATATAAACAAACATTGAGTTAAAAAAAACCAAAAAGGCAGGGAGGAGGATGCTGGATGGTCATTTTGAGCCTAAACCCAGACTGATGTTAGAGAAGTTAGAAATCTTGACTTCCCGTTTCTTATGATCAATACACACTAATATGTTATTACACAGATTTCTAAACAGAGCTAAATGCATACATAAATCCACATGTAAGTAGAATCCACTGTTTAAAATACCAGGTTTGACTCAAAGGCAGTTTCAGACTGTTTTTTTAAAGGACAGCCAGTGATACCAGACTCTTTTAAAGCCTTCAGTAGCACAGTTGCTCCTCTAGATGGTACTCTGGGCTCAATTAATAGATAGCTTTCCTCCATGTCCAATCCCAATTTCTTTATATTAATAAGGTGTAGTAAAAACGGAACAGGTAGTACATGCTCTAACAATAGTGTGGAAAGCCTACAATAAATCCTTTAAGAATAGTTTAATAGAAGTGAAATACAAGCACATGAATTAGTGAAGTCCAACCTAATTTGCAAAGCGTAATACAGGAATCCAGAATTGACATCCCTTTATTTTAAGAAGAACATTGAGGTATTCAGGAGATTAACTGCATGTAATTTAGCTTTTTCTGCCATGATATGGCCAACCTAAAGCAGAAAATTGTATTATTAGCACTTGGAACTTATTCCAGGTTCCTGCTTTTAAAACTCAATACTGGGAACTAAAAACAGCTTGAAGAGTAAAGGCTGAAAATCGACATGATTAAGCAGAAATAAAGGATTATCTAAACACTTGATAGGGATTAATTAGCCTAAACTACTCTATTTTCTCCAGAAGCTTTGTCAGAACAAAGTTCATTCCTCACCCTTCACTTCACCAGTCCAAACCACTAATCTCCCATGTTACTTGTTACTATGAATTCTCTTGTGTTAAGACTAAGAAACACAAAACCGAGATGTTGGAATAGCATAAAGAGAGGGTGTCTTATATGAAATATGATACTGATGCGCAGTTATCTCCCTTTCAAAACATCTATGCTGTTAAATTGAACAACTAAGAAATAACATGCATATATTTATAAAAAAAAAAAACAGGTAACATGAAGAATATAATAATAAAAAAGTTGCAAAGATAAAAAATTATCATGCCAGGCACCTAGCTAGTTAAGAACTGATTCACATTTGATTTAATTTACAATTACCATCTTGATTTTTGTAGATATGGAAATAATATTGATTCAACAAATTTCCTATCTTCAACTCTCTGAGTAAAAATGAAAGATGAGTTAACAGCTGATTAATTATTGAGCAGATGGGATAGTGGTCCAGAGTCAAAAGGAGATTAGGAATTCAAGAAATATCAATATAGTTTGAGGATATTGAATTCACTCTCCTGAGTCTCCTAACACCATTGCATTTTTTAATATTTTAGCAGTTCAGATTTTTCATCAGAAAAAAAGCAGAAGTGTCTGCAGATGAAAACTGAGCTCAGATCAAAGTTGCGTGTTTAGCAAGTTGCTAAAAAGAAAGTTCACCTATGTCAAATATTTAACTTTGCATCACAAAACAAAATAATTAAGGAAACTATATATACATCTGCTCTTCAAGAAACATTACCCAAAAGTATCAAACTCTCAACCACCAGTACAAGAGTACCAGCTTCTTTGGGCCATTAGTATAAAAGCCAGGTGTTACCTGGTTCTTCTGCCATACACAATCTAAGAGGAACAAGATCATCAGAATCCACAGAGATAAAGCCTTTCACAGAGACAGTTTAATTAGCCCCTGATAAATCTGTTGAAGGCACTGGGATGTGACAAAACTGGAAGGATGATCTAAAAGCAGTACTGAGTAGAGGGAGGATATCAGGAGGCACTGTAAACATCCCTGCCAAAGCAGGGGCATGACAGAGTAGCCTCTGTGAAGAAGCATCTTGTAACCTTCACTGCAAATTTCTCACAGGCCTCCAGGAGCAAAACCAACAATACCATGTCGGCTGAGAGGTTTGCCTCATGGAATTCAACCCAAACAATGACTTGTAACTGATGTTTTGGAAGTACAAAACTTCAGAGACAACCAACTACACCCCTACTAACAACTCCCCTTCTCAGCTTCTGGTCATTTACAGCTAGAGGATTTCCTGGTTTAGAAGCTTCTTTTATGTTTAATGGACTCCAGTGACTGCCTAACTGCCCTGATAGCTATTTCACCTTGGGCATCCATTAAAATAGCAGTAATGCTTACAGTTCAGCTGCAGCCTTACAGACAAAATTCCTGTACTTAAACCTGTCTCTTTCTGGGTAGACTGAAGATCCTTAAATCTTTTATTACCAAAGCAAAAAAAAGAGTAAAAAAAATTGTTGGCTATTCACATCCTCCATGCTGTTCACCTGCTACAGAAGGCTTTTCCTTAAAACATTTATGATTGTTATCCTTCTATGTACTTTTCTTTTTCCATTACCCACTTTGAGATAAGGAAGGGAGACAAAGAATGAAGTTCAACATTCAAATGATATCGAAACTCAGTTTGAAAGGTAGCATGATATTTTCTGGTTTGCTTTCTATTTCCTTCCTAGCAGCTTCTAAATGTACAGATGTCTAATTCAACTTCTGGAAAAGACAGATCACTTCTAATATTTCATCCTTCAAAAAAACTGAATTGCAATAAAGCTATTATTTTGAATTGAAACAGTAGCAAGATGCAGTGAAATTTCATTTTGCTGAAAATGTCTGAATCTAGTCTACCTTCGCTACTTGGCACTGGTATGACCACTACTGACATCCTGCATGCAGTTCAGTGCCCTGCAGCTCAGGGAGGATAATGGAAACTGGAAGAGCTTTCAGAAACAGCATCCCATTTAATATTAAGAGACTAGACACATAGTGGAAGTCTTAGCACTCAAGCTGGCTTATCAAAATACTAGGCTATAATAGAAGTTAAAAGGCAAACATCCAATCAAGCTAAGTGCATACAGTGAAATCTCAAGTGTAAATGTAAGAGCTTCTTCAATAAAGTAGAAAGGTGACAGATGACCCAATGGACAGACAGTGTACCTATACAAAGTCAGATTTAATAGGATAATTTCCTTTTCTTTCCACTTTTCTCCATTCTTAAAAAAAAAGCCTCTACCTTTTGAGCACTACATCTCATGAATATGAATGTAATTACAGTGGCTTCATATAGAAGTATTTTAGGAATCCTAGAAATCCAATGCAACACTCACTTTTTTGTGGCAGCATAAAGAAAAACAAGAAGAAAATATCATGCTGAAAGGAAGCAAATTACTCATTCTATTTCTTCCTTATCATTAAAGAAATTTAAGAATTTTTCATTATAACTCTCAGTTTCAGGATTATTAACAAAACTGGGAAAAATGTTAAAACTAGAAGTCATCTTCACCTAGGAAATCAATTACCTGTAGTACACTTCCCTTAGTTTTTACACTACAAGCCTTATGCCAAAACAATTTACTATTGCATAGAACCACAAATGGTAATTTGCACACTAGGATGCAAATAAAAAGGCATTTTGGGGATTGACTTCAGATGAATAATGTAGTAAAAAAATTAAATAGCAGTAGCCAGAGAAATACTAGGACATGTTTCTTATCAATGCACACCCTGTATCTAAAAGATTTCAAATACATTTTTAGTGGTCATCTCTCAAGCTGTTAAATACTTCTCAGATTTGGCTTGGAATCAGGGAATACAGGAATGTAAACAAAAAGAAATCAAAAACCCTCTATATTCTTAACATTTAAGAAATGAGAGCTAGAAATTCAGAGAAATTAAACTCTTAAAACACCTGCCAACTAATAGCACTAAACAGAGCATTCACTTTCATTCATACTAAGACACTCAGAAACCTTAGAAAAATTATTAAGTAAAATATATTGCAATAATTAAAGAGTTTATCTTAAAAATACATTGTTACACTTTTGAGGAGCTCTAGGTTATTTGGTTGAAATTCCAGCACCTATGTTACACAGAAGTTATTGGAAAATTACCCACCTCTAATTAAAAATAAAATGTGATAAAGTCAATACATAAATACTACTTTTTTTTACTGCTATTAACTCACATTAAAAAAAAAATTACTTTCCAAGGGAAAAATTACAATGTAAACATACTCTACCACTGTGCAATTCCACTCCATAGAATTCAAGTGTTCGTGCTATATTTATATAGCAGGATTCTGCTTCAGATTGCTTGAGGCCGCTAAAAGAAGGGGAAAAATAATAAATATGAACCACAGACAAGTCAAAAATAAAAGATACTATATTATATTTATTCCAAATGCATAAAACTAGAAGAATGCCACAGTCCAGTGTCTGAGAAATAACCCCACATTCATTAAGTAGTGCCACGAATTCTCTACTGGTGAAAGCCCTGCTCAGTACTCTCAAAAAATTAAGTGAATTACACACAATTTTATTACCTTAGCCATTCTGGACTAGCTCTTTTTAGAAAAATCTTTTTTATCTGTTATGTTCAAAGGGATGAGGAAACTATTCCCCTATAAAATCTTACTTTATAGTAAGAAGCTGTATCTATAAATATTCTGTATTTCATAGTCTCTCAGAAGGAAGTCATTTAGAAGAAAGATTAGAAGCATGAATGTACTAATAAAATAAAGGGGAGAGAGCAGATTAAAAGTTAAAGTTATGAAACTCACCAAGGAAAAGCCATCCAAGTTAACTAACCTACAATCTCTAAGTCCTAAAACACGTTTTTTTGTCCTGCAGCTAAGACATACAAGAATTTGACTCTCTTGTCTTCAAGAAAGCTTCTCCAAGTGCATGTAAAAACAACTCTTTGCTAGGTGAGCTTCCAAAACAACATGCATAAAATTACATTAATCAAATGCAATTTAGGTGCAGCCTGCAAAAAGCTAACATAACATTGAGTTATGTTAAGAATTCCAGCATCTATTGCTTTCAATTAATATCCCTCCTTTTAAATGCAAAGCCATCAAAATACTATGCTGTGAAACAGCCATTCTAGGAAATACTACATCATGCTCCAGAAAACTGAAAGCTACCTTGAACTAGAAAGCCATGGTCAGTGTGGCTTGAGGATGTCATAATATTGGCAACAAAAGAGCAAAGACAAAAAAAAAGAGCAGTTTGTCACAATCCTGAGCTAAAGTGGTTTCTCAGATCTACACATACACTGACTACTGTCACCTGACAAACTTTAATAGATCTTATATCTTTAACTGTGTCAGAAAATTACAAAAGCAAACCAATGCAAAATGGCCATTTTGTTATATAACAGGATGCTGAATATATTTGCAAGAATACATTACTGACATTTTAAAAAATTCCATC
The DNA here is from genome assembly GCF_000738735.6 of Corvus cornix cornix. Lineage (NCBI taxonomy): Eukaryota > Metazoa > Chordata > Aves > Passeriformes > Corvidae > Corvus > Corvus cornix. Next base: position 87,867,979 of record NC_046333.1, read on the forward strand.
AAGTACTTTGTTCAGAAAGTCTGCTGCACACCAACAGGATATGCCTGCAAATTTTAATTCTCAACTTGCATACTCCATCTACACCAGACCTTGTGTCTTGAAGGGCCAGCAAATATCACAGCACAGACTTAGGTTTTTTCACTTATTGTTGTTACACCCTCCTACTCAATTAGAGGTGAAATGAAACCTTCATGTCCCCAAGCAGATGATAATCACTCAGTGAGATACACAGGGAAGAGGAAACTGGTCTTGCTTCCAATTTTTATAGTTGTTGATACCCAAAGACTAAAGAACCTCATCTTAAATATAAGCATTCTATTTAGTTTCAAATGCATCCTATTCAAACGACAGCTGGATGTAGCAAGCACTATGAAAACTTTACCAATCTGGACAATATCTGCATCCTAAGATCTCAGGCTGCTTATGTGACTAAGCAAAACACAGCAGGAAAACCACATTAAAACCAATTACATACAGAAAAATCCCCCTATAGATTTAGGGACGAACACAGAAGGAAAATTTCTGAAGATATACCAGTTCAATATGACAATAGTTGCTTTCTTAACAGCTACATACTGAGCTAAACTGATTAGTGTGATGTGGACTTGTTCAGAGAATACTTCCTCAGATTTTGCAAACCAACATAAAACCTAGGTAACAGAAACCTTGCACTGAGTTACAAAACATAACAACACAAGACATAACATCACTTCTCAATTCTGTATTTCAGCAATTCAAGCCTTTTTCTTTTCCTGTGTGAAAGTTTCCCAAAGGATAGACACTAAAGAACGAAAAAAGAATAGATGCTTATAGAGTTGGCTTTAAAACCCTGTAATCTAAGAATACTGATTTCAAAGCTATTATAATTTACAGATAACCTACATGGTTTACAGCAAATATTATTTACTCCAGATTAGCAGAACTCTCATTCCAAAGCAACAATGTTCTCTCAATGGGTGAAAAATTAAATTCTTCCTTTCTATCTTTCCTTCCCAGCAGCTCTGGTGAACACCAGAACCATTCTTGTCAAGTATGTTCTTGGCACTGATCTAGTCAAATTCATGTCCCAGACATAAGTATTCCCTACGAATTCTAAAGGAGTATGCAGGAAATACTTCCAGGACAAAAAATAATTTGTCTGCCTCTCCTTGCACTCTGAAGTAAATTTGCCTTAAGGGCCAAGTTTCAAAAAAGGTGTTAAAACAATAAAGAAACACTTTTTCCAGTCCAATCTACTCAGTATTTTTATTCAGACCTTCAATTACCAACACCTCTGATAATTCCAATACAGAAGTTAAACTTCTCAGTCATCAAGGCTTCACTCTACCAAAGCCACTCAATGAAAGCATTGATTTCACTGAAAGGACCCAGAGAAGAAAGAAGCCTTTCCAACAGACCCCACCACATCTTAGTCAGGACCAATTGTGACTTCTGATCTTTCCTCTGCAGGACATAACCAGTTTTATATCTCCTGTTACCACAGCACTAAATACATGAGCTCAAACCAGCCACTCCAAGACTCTTCAGAAACTTCCCTCAGTGGTCTCCAAGATGACTACTTCCTAAAGACAAGCAGATTTCTTCACTCCTGTCTAAAAGTCCCCCTCAAAAAACTACTGAGCCTACCGGAAACTGCAAATTAATTCAGAAGGAGTAGAGGCATCAGCTATTGTGTCCAAACATGAACTGTTTGGCTAGCAGTCCAGATTAGTACCTCCAACAGAAAGGACAGCTGGAGTCCAGAGTTCAGTGGTTATCTTCTTTTGCCCCATAAATGACAATGCATGCTCTCAACTGCGAGGGAGCACATGTGAAGTTCAGAACTACTCACTACACCCACTAGCAGTAAAGAAAATAGAGGGAAAAGTAAGAGTATTGAGAAAAAAAACAGCTGAGGGACATTAGGAAGAGATGAAAATGGAAATATTTCAGGGTATAAATCAAAGAAACTAAGACAGTGGGGAATTAGCTCTGCTGCAGTTAACATACAAACAGAGAAAACAAGTCTACAGAGATTTGGATTTCATTTGCTCACAGACAATTTCTTAGATTGGCATATTTGCATTCAGCTTGCAAGTATCTGATCAACACCACTAATTCCAAAGCTGCAGTCTTACAAGAGACAAATCAGCAGGGTCAGAAAAAATAATTAGCAGCACACTGACTGGAATATTCTGTTACAGCCTTCATATTACACTCAGGAGAAGGGAGCGATAGCACAAAGTTCATTGAGGTGTTTTATGGTTATGGTGTTTATTGGAGTTTTTTTCCACATAAAAAGACAAAAAAAAATTACAGAATTTGAAAAATGATCAAATGTCCTTCACCCAGAAAACCCCTCAAACATCTAGTATAGTGATTGTTGCCTTTAACAATGTATAAGGCTAACTGATCTACTGGAGGTTATAACTAGAAATTTATTTAAACGTTTCAGCACATTAGCATCATACTCTGAATATAATTAATCCAGCACCTCTATGCTAAATCCAACTATTTCATTTAACAGAAGCTATATGAAATACAACTGGCTGTTGTAATGAAAGTACTAAGAACTTGAGTCTTCCTTTTGACATCTTTTCTTTCTTTAAAAGCTCAAGAGGTGAGAGAGAACTAAAAGTTCATGTTACCTGTGTTGCTCATGTAGCGTTTCTACTTTGGTAAGAAAATCTTTGTTCTGCTCCGGTATAAAGTTGTAATTTGACAGATATCCTGAACAATGCACTGAAGCATTGTAGTCTCCAAGTTGTGCTGTTAAGAAACAAGAAACACATATACAAAGTTTTCATAGTTAATTGGATTGTTGTTTAGAAGAAATTCCTTCTCATTAAAACATGGACACATATGGGGCAATGCAGGAATTACCAATTATTTCCCAACATACACAGGGAACTGTATGACACCAGTGAAGTAAGATTTTTTCCAAAATACACTAACCATAACTATAATCTCAGGTACTGAATGACTCAGTACTCTATTTAGCTACTTATATAGCCCCTCTTTTGCACCATAAGCTGTAACAGCACCAGACAGACATCACGTGCCGAGCCAGCACAGAGGTGCAGTACTGTAACATCAGAGAACACCAAATTGCTTCAGTAAGAGATGGCAAATGAAATCAATTTGACACATTTACTTGACTATAACATATTAGAAGTCTTCAAAAAGACCTGTCACTTAAAAAGCATCTCCTCTTCACAAATTCAGGTGGAAATCACTTTACTACCAACTATGGCACTGTCCTAGAAATTCAGCTCTGAATTACTTAACAGAACATGTGAAATAACTGCTGATTTACAGATAATATTATCAAGCTGCTACAAAAGGTAAATAACTATAACCTGTACTAGTCTTCTTTTTTGTAAGGAGCATGAAATAGTGAATATAAAGCCTTAAAGTTTTCCAGAAGTTATTGGTATGGCTTGCAAATTAACACAAAAGAAGGTAACTGATAGGCTGCAAACAACTCAGCATAGAAAGCCCCTCAAGTAAATCAAAGTTCAAGAGCGCACTTTTAGGATATACTATCATTAATACTACCAATATTTTCCAGAAAATATAAAGCAAAAGTAAAAAAGAGATATTTAAATGATTCAAGTTGAGGGGCAGGAGAGGCACATCAGAAATAACTTACATCTGCAGTAATTATGTAGGATCTGTAATGCAGGGGATAACTAATATTCGCCACATATATTCAAACAGCGTGATTTATATGGCCCAGAAAATGGAACTACTATGATACAAAACAATTCCCAGGCAAATGCAGTCAAAAGCTAATATTGTTGCACAATTAATTGTTTGCACCAAGAGAAATATTTAAATAAAAAAGGGAAGGATAAAGAGTAACCAATTTACCTTGAATGCAGATGTTCTTGCATGCTTAGTTCTTTCTTTTCAAAGGTAGCATGAACTTTAAATTAGTTAGCAAAATGGCAGGCAAAGGACTAAATATTTACCATTAAAACCAAAACACATATTTGAACATTACTGTCAAATTATCTGAAGAAGAATACAGTAACAAGAAAGAGAAAAACCAAACCAAAACAAACAAAAAAGAAACAAAACCAAGCCAGAAGATGCAGAAGTATCACAAGACACTGAAATAATTTTTAGGAATATCCATATATTAACAAAAGCCCAAGCCTGCCAAGGCTAAGACAAAAGCAACAATGATAAAAGCAAAAATTGGGAACCTCTAGAACTGAGTAGAATGCTAATAACAGTGTAAAATAAACCCCACAATTTCACAGATTATAGTAGTTGATTGAGGATCCTTTCCTTTGCAAACCATTAACATAACCCATCTTTTCTATGAAACAATCGACATCATCACAGTTTGTTGCAGCCAGTTTGAATTCCAATCTTGCCAATGGGAAAAGACCAGATTGCCAGGAGTAAGGTAACGTAATTTTCTACTTCAATTTTCTTTGCAATAGAAAAAGATATTTTTACTGTAATTTTACCTTCTCTAAAGAGGACAACTGTTATTCCTTCATACATTTTGAGGTATAGTCTTCTTTCTAATCTTCGAAATAGGCTACTCTGGCTTTTTTTCCCCCTATTCCTCCTAGCTACCTGAGGCCATGCCAACAAGGGGAGCAATTTAGCTTCACCAACTCCCTAGCCAGCTGTTACAGTAGAAGAGAAACATCTTGCAAGAATAATGATCTTAGGTAAGATTTAATTATCCAAGTAGGAAAAAAAAGTTAGGACATATCAAGATGTTGGCAAAAATAATAACCCATGACGCGTCTATCTATTTGTTAGATTTCTCCAGAAGAGAAGGGCAGGAAATATTAAAGACCTACTTCTAAACTGAGTTTCTCCTGACATAGTTTCTGCTCTGATCACAAGTCAGCAGATACTGACTCAATGAAGATAAAGTTACAGTATAAAAATAAGCATATTTTTACCCTTATTCATTCTAGACAACTGTTGCTCTTTAGTTTATTATAACTGGCAAATGATATAAAGTGAGAGAAAATGGAACCAAGGATGAGTCAAAAAACAAAGAAACCCCTGATATTTGAATATCAGAATATTGTATTTTAGAGTTCTATATCTAACATGAAAGGCTTCAAAGACAGGAATATGATGGACCATTCATTTATAAGGCCATATTCAACAAAAAGAGTACATTTATCTTTTAATTTCTAGTAAAAGAAGAATTCAATTGCCAAGTACCCATGTTGACATACCAAAACACTAGCTCTACAAACTTTCAATACAATAAGAGCTTATAAGTGTTTGAAATACAAGTCTTGAGATCATATGTATTTTCATATATATTTACAGAGTATAGGATCTTTCTATGCCTTATTGAAGCCTAAACAAGCTATATATTCTTCATACTTTTTTCAAAAGTAATTTGTTCAGATATCCTTCAAGGTGGAGATGACATACTGCTCTTCAATTCTACAAACTTTGCTTGTAAATAATATTTTAAAAAATTGCATACAAAGTAATAGCACCAGAACCTATTTCTGCACATGGGCGTTTCAAGTAACTTCAGATATAAGAAGGGAAATGTATGAATGGCTCATGGCTAACCATGATGAGAAACCAGTCATAGATCATATGAACAAACTGATCCAAAGGAATGCCTCCGAAAGCTAGTCTTTGAAAACTGGTTTAAACTTTCTATAGACCTGAGAAGTGCACTAGAAAAGAATCAAGCAGATTCATATTGAATTTGTAACATTTTTGCAAGTTTAATATTTTAGGTCACACGAATAAAGCACAAAAGTGAATTGAGTTGCCTGTTTTAAAAAAAAAATTATAACTACATATGAAGATCAGGTTCCCACGGGAACAGAAAACAACCAAACAACAGGACAAGTCTAGTACATAAATTGTAAAAAACTTCAGGTATAAAACTGTAGCCCAGAATTAAAACACAGTTAGGATCACATGCCTGGCCTCCAAATCAGGACACCAATAATGACTCACATGCTTGAGATGAGGGTGAAATGTAGTATTAAAGGCTAATGATTATCTTCATATGAGCCCTGAGGTACAAAAAGAAAATATCTTAATTTATACAGTTTAATCAGATTAGAAATTTTAAGTGATTGCTTTTTGGCACAAAAAGAGAACGGAAGAAAGGTGAACTTCCTTACATAAACTGTTTCTCAACAGTAACTACAAAGTATTCAAGTATTAAAATGTCTCTGGAATCAGAAAACAAGTTGCTACAGCAGAATTCAGTTTCAAAGAACCAACAAAGAAACGTAAACACTTGTTAAGATAGACTAAAAAGGTCCATTGGAATGAGCAAAAAGACACCATGTTGAAAAAGGTTTTCAGAGAGAAATTCCTAAAAGGACCAAAACCCTCAGAAGTGAATGTTGAGAGAAGGAAAGGTGTTTCAACAAGTGGAAGCTGTATCCAAATAAGGATGAGAACACAAACACTAACCCACTCAGCCACTAAGTAATTGTGATGTCCCTACTGGACAAGTAGAACTAGCTATCATGTGAGTTAAAAGTAACTTGTTTTGTAAAAGGAAATAATGCTTCACACTCAAGAGCCCTTACAAAATGTTCAGCCTAGGCATGACTGTAAATAGCTGCTTATGACCACTTACAACAGCTAGCCATTTTGTGGTAAGACAGAATGAGAAATTAGGCATTAATAAAAACAAAGGAACATTTGTAGGGAAAAAAAAAAGAAAACTATGCACACACAATGGTAGTCTCCTAGTTATTTACCACTCCAGAATGAAAAATGAGCCAATCATTGTAATGCCTTTTATTAAAAGACTAAAAAATAAAAATCAGCAGCTCAAAACCCAGACACAGTTAAACAACAACACAAAAGAATAGTCTCAAGGAAAAGGAAAAAGCAAATTAGAAACTATAAATTATACTGAGTTGCTGCTTCTGCATTTCAAATACAACATGTACGTCAGAAACCATACAGACACAATCAAAAAAAGTATTGAGAAAAGCAAAGTGTAATCCAAAGTACAAAGAGTATTCATTTTGAGAAAGTATTGGGATAAAAGGCTTAAAGGAATAGTTACCAGTACTCCCAAAACATTGTGAGATTTTGCCAAACTAATACATCTGGTCCTCTGCCATATATGTTGTCTCTCAGCATTCACCACTACTCACTTGAGAATCACAAAATCATTTAGGTTGGACAAGACCTCTAAGATCCTAGAGTCCATCCCTTAACCCAGCACTGCTAAGACCACCACTAAAACATGTCCCTCAGTGCCACATCTACACATTTTTTAAATACCTCCTGGGATGATGACTCCACGACTTCCCTGAACAGCCTCTTCCAAAGCCTGACAACCCTTTTGGTGAAGAAATTTTTCCTAATACAGAGCCTAAACCTTCTGTAGCACAACTTATGGCTGTTACCATGAGTATAATAGTGTGTTACATGGACCTTGACCTTGGGAAACTCTTTTTTCCCCCTTTTTTGTTATGTTACACAAAAATACTTAATAGGCTCATCCAACTTAAAAATACAGAAGAATAGTATCAAGTCTATGAGGCACTGCAGAAAGTCAGCTCCTTCAGCTACAGCACTGGCCAATATCCCAATCTGGGGTTCTCCACTCTGGAGATTGTACCTTGTTTTGAAGTGTTACAGTTCAAAAAACTATTTGTGGCTTAATGGAAGACCATCACATAAACAATACTAGAAGCAATGATCTCCTGAAGTGGCCTCTGTATTGCCTAACACAACTGTAAAATATAATTAAGGAAAACCAGCCCAAAAGAGCTGGAAAGTTTCTGTATATAAACAATCAGAACACTCTTCGAAGATCTGCTGTACAGAGATGCTAGCAAGCTCAGGAGCAGCAATCTAGAATTCAGTGAACCATATGGAAGGGAAATGGGAATGTATTTCAATTAATCTCTCCAAGCTGATTCTTGTATTGTGAGTTTCATGACCATCACACATATAACACTGGCACTGCTGATGACAAGTGCCGTAAGATAGGATAAAAGGTACCTGTGACTGAACAGCACACATGCAGGCTTCAGAAGAACAGATGTGACATGCACACAGTCCTCAGACTACCCAACACATCTAGTAAGTAATTTCAAATACTGGAAATTCAGCTCAAAGTTCTCTCTATTAATCCAGTCTGATTTTGATTCGAAGGCACAAGGGTTAAAGATGCCCTGGAAAGAGGCAGAAACCTGGCTGATCTGTAAGGAAATCTCTCAGCTTACATGTGATGTCCTTCTGAACACTATTTCACTTCAAGGAAGCGTGGGTGGGGAGCACACACAGAGAAAAATCCCCAAATGCTAAACATGAAAAGAGAGACGTCTCCATAAAGTAGGAAGTCTGAGGTTTCAACTTAATTTCTAATAAACTGAGGCAAAATTAAGGCAAGTTAGAAGAAAGAATCAGGCCCCACTAAGGAGCTGTTGTTGCTATTTCTCTGAGTCTTACAGCCCTCTGGGATATCAGTCTTACGGCATTCCCAAAATTCTAACTCTCTTATTCCCAGTTCCTGAGAGACTTTCACACTAAGCTCAGCTTTCCTCGACTCCTCATCCTCACTAGCCTTCCTTCCCTTAGAGGAGGTTAAAGTCCATTTGAATCGCTAGCAACCAGTCAATCCCTTTCTGAACAAACTCCCAAAGACAGACAGCAGTGTGCTATAGATAATTCCTGGTTCTCAAAGCAGGGCCAAGAGGAGCAATAGCACCGGAAACAAGAGCAACTGATGCTCAGGAAAAAAAACAAGCTTAGAAGCATTCATAACATCTTTGTTGGCTTTATTGCTGGGCTTCAGATTCAAGGCGCAAGTCAGCAATGGATTTATTAACATAAGAGCATATTCTCAAGAAACCCATGGGACTTCTCACATACCAGCAGCTGGGCATTTAAACAATGGCCTGGAAATGGCAATTTGCCACCTGAAGTGATAGAAAACAAGTGGTGCTAAATCAGCTTTGTGACATTTGAAATAAAAAAAAGGAATAGATGTACTGTATAGGTTTCCTTATTTGGTTTTATAGATGGTACATTATTCCCATTTTACACTAGTAAAAACACAGGATTTATCATTAAGATTTTTTGATATGAGTGTATCCCTCCAACTTCACAATGATGAAATTATTTGAAATGCACCTTAAGAAGTTGTTCTTAAAAAAAAGATTTCAAAATCCACTGATCATTTTGTCACAAAGCACATTCCTGATAATACACCAACAACTTATTCTTGTAGTGTCTGAACTATGTCCGTAATCAGGTTCAGTCACATGTTATTTAGACACAGTATTCACACCCACTTGCATTCCCCTGTAACTTAGCGCCAGCAGGCAACGCAGGGTGTGCTGCAGCAGGGCAGAGGGACGTGTCAGAGCTTTATTTCAGAACCACAGTGCTGAACCCAAATGCCTGCACAAAGGGCACTACAGAGAAGCAGCATTCCAGCAACACAGTAGATACCACCAAAAACTGTCCCCTTGCAAAACTCATACAAAGCCTCTGAAGGCCAGCCATACAACCAGCACACGGAAAAACTGTAGTTTATAAGCAAGAGCAGAAATATCAAACACCAGACTTCATACACTGTGAAAGAGATCTGCTTCAGCCCTCCCATCAGCAACAACTGCTACACCTTTTAAATAAACAACACACAATGTTGTCAGACAACAAGGATTTCCCCTTCTGCATACAAGGAAAGCTACAGAAGGAGAGAGCAGCCTGAAAGTTGCCAAGAAGTGGCAGTAAACAGCTCAGGTAGAATTGATTCATGGCTACCTCAGGCAATGGATTTCTCATAAGCAGCTACCTCATACCCAAGAACTTCAGCTCTCCTTACTAAGTATGATTAGAAATTAAAACACTAATAGAAAACTACTTAAAACAATTTCAGTTGACAGGAATCACAGCAAACATGACTGAGTAAGGAGACCGAAACCCTCAGATTTCAAAAATGTCTTTCCTATGCCATCATCACCAGAAGCAAACAAAAAAAAAAAGAAAACCTTGAGGGAATATGTCTTCCTATTAAACATTTCATTCTTTACCAATGAAGAGAATAAATATCAGTATCATACAAATAGCAACAGAAAGGACATCAGATAGAAAAAAAAAGGTTACTTTTGGGTTTGCGGTTTTTTGTGTTTTGGCTTTTTTTTAATTAAAAAGGAAAAGAAACCAAAAAATAACCCCACCATCTGGTAAAAGCAGCACTATCAGGAGTGAGAAAAAACAGGCAAATAGCTCAATGGAAAATCCAGAATCCACCATGAAAGATTAAAACACACTAGCACCCTTTGACAATCTTCACTGTCCTATCATTTTCCTTTAATGCAGATAACTGCATTAGTAGGTATCCTATCCTAAAAACACTAAAAAGGGAACAGTCACAAAACTGAAAGAGAAACAGGAACTAGTTGGGGATTTGGAGTACACTAGATATGGCATTATTAATTTCACTTTGTAATAAAACCTTTGCATTCTTCATTTTTGAGCTTTAGCACAATTGAATCACCAATAGTTCATTTAACAATCCTAATGGTGCAGAGTGTTTCAGCCTTCAAGTGCCCTTACTGGGCCTCAGGAACATCAGAGCAGGATGAACTTCATTTGGCTACAAAATTGGAACTGCCACCTACTATGGAAAATTTTTCTGGTTTCAACTGTTCTTACTGAAGCTTGAATCTGATTACGGTTTCATTTTATAAAAGGGTGCAACATATGACATGTTTAAACATAAAAGCAAATGTTTCAGAGATTCTTATGGCTTTGAGAGATACTAAGAGTTTATCACATTCTTCTTTGAAAACCACACTGTAATTACTTTAGCTTGGTCTTTATTTCAAACAAAAATTACCTCAGTTGTTTCTGTGGGCCTTGTTAGCCTTTCCATAAAAGAAATGAGATTCAGCCAAATAATTACACAACTATTCTTGCATACTTTCCCCTGACTATTTTAACAAATATGCAAACTCCAATAAACCCTCAACCTGATTTTTTTTTCTTTATTTGTTTAATGAGAAAGGTCTTCCTCCAGCTGTTTTTCACTATCTGTTGAGGATGCTTGTGAGACATTGGATCAGACTCCAATTTGGTTTTCCTACAGACGATGTTTTTCTAGTATCATCATTTGAATTTTTTTGCCAGTTGAAGGCAGATGAGAAGGATGTAAGTTCTTATATGTAAAGTCACCTTGAACGTATTGCAAAGGGCCAGTTTTACACAACTAACAAACCAAATTCCATGAAACAAACATTATGTAAGAACACTGTAGCTTCTTAATCATGAGTTTACCTTCCTCTTAACTGTTCTCGAGACGACCACTTATTCCCTTGGAATGCTTTCCTGTAGCTATTGTAACACACAGTAAGTTTCACTGTTTCCACTGACAATGCAAACCTGACTTTTTGTCAGCAGTAGAGGCACACATAAATAACAGCATTACTCTTGTATCAACTTTTTTTCTTTGACAGGCCTAAAAAGTATGTTTTTTCTATGCAGACTGTCTCTGGAGGCTGCTTTAATAACCTGCACCTGCATATTGAATACTCTGCACAAACAGATAAGGAAAGAAAACTCTCCTGACTTTTCACTGGTGAACAGCCAAGAAGGTAGTTGGTCAAATAAATTTATTAACAAAATAATGATTGGTTATTACTTACATTGTACTGCATATGATGCCAGGACAACAGCAGAACTAATGGGGCATGACAACCTGGAAAGGTGAGGAAATAATTTTATTTAGACATAGGCTGTACATACATCTTATTAAAAATGTCTCACAAATAGTTCAGTATGAGAAGACTAATTTAGCTTCAAAGAGTATCTGATGTTTTCTTACTAAGTTTGATTGTTACAGCACAGTACAACTGGATATTAAACAGTTCCTTAAGTGAATGGTAGTAACTAATCAGAAAAGAACATGCTAAAATTCTTGCTGGATGCTTATTTGGGAAAGAAAAAAGAGAAGAGATTTTTATGGAGCTCTGGACATTACTTTAATAGCTGCATTCTGGTATATTTAAAACCAGACACAAACTCTAAAATTAGACAAATGCCAAGCACAAAGACAGCTCTGATCTTATGACCAAAACTGACTAAAAAAGAAAAAAGCCAACACCTATAGGCAATTGACACCTGACATCAAGTACGTGGACCACGTTTTCCTTTTTATTTTTTTTTTAATGCACAAACACACAGAAATCGCAGCCAAAGAAATCACTGGGTATATGCCTACCATATAGGTTATAAAACCCTGAAATCATGAGAAATGATAGCGTGAACTGCCCTTTGATACTCCCTCCTGATTACTGCACTAGGTCCCCAGGTTTGGAATTCCATGCCAGGCACACCAAGCCTTGCATAAATATCTCTGTGGCTGATATTGTGCCTGTTGACATACAGCATCTTCTACAGCTCATTCACAGCAGACTTCTAAACTGTTCTTAATAAGTGAGCCATGTGAAAATTTGTAACATTTCCTAGAGATGTGATTTTCCTTTAAAGCAATGTTTCACAAGGCATATTTTTGGGAAAATTGGGATAATCAGTTGGGATAATTTTACAGCAACAATATCCTCAGGTAAAAGGCTTTTTAATTTTATTTTAGCAATAATTATAGAGAAATTGAAGATTCTTCTTATTACCTTCCTTCTGCAATATCAGTCTTCAACTGCAGAAAGAATAAATGCCTAGAAAAGATTTTTTTGGAAAAGAAACAAATGTGCATTTATTTTTAAATGGTATGATTCAAATAGCTACATATATTAGTTTTATATCATTAGATTTCCCAGCAAACGATACAAACAGATGAACAAATATTAGTGGCATTTACAAATATGCAACCATACACCCACTCACTCTCACATTTTTAAGGATCTTTGGCAGTCTCTACTGCAAATCCAGGGCCACAGTATTAATGTCACAACACTACAAAAACCAAACCACTACTAAACTGGGCTCTTTTTCTCCCTGGAATAGTCATTTTGAATGCAACTTTAAAAAAAATTTAAAAAAAAAGGCAAAGCACCCCAAATCTCAATCAAGGTTGACTGTGACAGTCTATCTTGGAGCTACTCAATGGAGGATGAGACATTTCTCTAGCAGCACATGCTGACAAAAAGTTCTTAATTCTCCAAGAGCAGTGCAGTCTTCCTCTGATTAGTGTGTTTGACTATGTTAGTTTATAGTGATACTGAAGAGTGGGTAGGTGAAGAACCTTAAAGACAAGATCTTAGAAGAATTTCAATTTTAAACTGCAGAACAGCTTAAAACTGCATGATTAACAAATACCAAAAGAGGTCAAAAGCTAAATTTTCTTCAAGAATTATAATTTCACATGTTGTACTATTTATATTCCCAAGTCACTGAAACTAATAAGCAATGAAAGTGCTACAGAAATGCCAGATTAATGGCCAGATTAATGTGTGCCTTCAAATTCTAAACACCAAATAACAGGCACTGAACAAAACAAGTATTCAATTAAAATCTTGTGATAAATTGATTGAAAATTGCTTATGATTCACATATAGCACCACCCCAAAAACTCGGAGATGGGTTAAAAAAGAAAACTTTAGAGGTCTACTGTAAACTGAAGCATTATATATCTTTGCATGTTACAAGCAATGGGCAAACTAGAAAACAAGAATTGTTATCTGTTCTTGCCCAAAAAAAATAAACCCCACCCTCCCACACCCTCAGCATTAAATCTACTACACATGTCCAAAACTGACTCAGTGTTGATACGAAACTTCTAAGATAGATAGACCTAGGGCACGCAGACTCAAAAAAAATTAAAAATTCAAGATGCAAATAAACACACTTTTAAAACCTATATCTTTGTTTTAACTTATACTCCAGCTGTATCTCGGAGTTGTAGGCTGTGTATGCCAGAAACTACTCATCATGAGTATAACATCAAGCTCTCCAATCCAAATGCATTCAATACCAAGAGTCATACAAAGTTATCTATGTAATAAAGCATAGTTTGCCAAGAAGGAAAGAAGGGATTTACACATTCCTAGTTCATGGAAGCAAAAATCAAACAGAAATTACCTGGTTTGTTCTTGCTGAAGTGTGTTAGGATCAGGTATAAAAAACCTTACGCGAAAATGAAGGGTGCAGGGAAAACTTCCTGCAATATTTTAGAAGAGCAAATAAATTTTTAGTTTAAAACTGAAGGAGCCTAATCTTTTCATTTCTATATTTACAGAAAAATTATATGAACAACCACGTAATATCTCAAGTATTTTTTTCAAGAAACTAAAAGAAACTATGAGAAGTCTCTCCTGATGCCCCAACACCAGCTTTAAGAAAATGCCCTCACATGTTGTAGTGCTTTCATTTAAAGTACTTTGCATATGATACTTTGCATAAAAGGCATTATTGAGCTACCTTTGCCTCCTAAGAATTAGAAGAGAGAAAAGCACTAAATATACTTGAGGCGTCTCCGTGGGATAGTGCTCAGTTGTATCTTACATATAAATACATGAAATTACAGAAGTTCATCATGCTAATTTTGTGTAGGAATTGACATAAAAATGTATGATCTGTAGCACAAGGTAGAAATGTGAGTGCTGAAAAACACAGCTCAAGTGTCACAGCACAAACTGGGACAGTGTCACTCAGTCCTCCTAAGCTGTTCTCTGGCCAGGCTTACGCTGGCTGGCCTGTCCTTTTTGGTTAGCATTCTGTGTTACCCAAAGCCGTATAAAACAAGACATACTAGAACAACAAATACACTTAGAAGAGTGTGGTGTTGTTTTTTTGGTTTCTTTTAATAAAAATGCATAAATTTGTTTTTTCTCACCTATGCGAGACAAGAAATTGCCAGAACCTATACATGAACCTGCCTATGCTTCCGTCATTTAAAACCCCCTCTTCCTTTGCTTCCCTCAGGAGGACTTCACTGGCACCACAATATGACTACTGCTTTCACGGCCACCTAAGCACGTCTAACACTGTTCAGAAACCAGGTTTAGCTGCTATTATAGCATCAAAGTTAATGATCTACCAGGTCTTATTTCCACTCAGGTAGGAGTAAGGAGAAGTAGAAGGATCTGCTGAAAAGACTGGCAGACACAAGACTTACTCTTGAAGAAAATCTACCATCTGGACAACATGCATTTGTTTTAGTCATAAGAACACAGAAAACCAGAACTACAAAGTTACAATCAAGATAGTAAAATCAAGTCTTACCTTTTAACTGTTTTCTGATAGGTTTGCTTGGTTCAAGCCACCGCTGTGAAATGAAAAACTATTAGATGGATTAAAAATATTTACAGAAAAATAGTGGTTTTTTAAGTGCATCTGTGTGCATGAATATGTGTGTACACATACATGTGTATATATTTATACACACATATACATGCACACACATTTAATATTTACTATACTTACAGGTGAATCTACTGAAGTTTCATTTTGCTGTAAACCAAAATATTCCTTCTCCGTCACACCCAACTGGTTATAGGTCATATCCAACAAAATCTGTCCAGTGTCTTGTTTCTGAAAACAAGAAAAGTTTAGAAGTGAAACTCTGCAACACTTATACATTTTAAGATACAATTAATTGAAATAAATGGTTTTGGTTTTTTTCCTAATGTAACTCATGAATAAAAATAGCTGCTAATTCATCAGTCCAAAGCTTTTCAGCAATAAGGACTTTATTCTGATAAAGGTTTGGGTTTCTTTCCAAAATACATTAGGCATATGAAATTTCCTAATATGAACAGACATGTATTCCAGCCCTTGATGTGAGTGCAGAAAATTAATTATAAGCAGACCACCTCTCCCTTCCCCACAGTGGGAGCACTGCCCTTCTCCAGAGTGGCAGTCTGCAGGCACAGCTTGCAGACATGTGGGGCTGCTCTGGCCCCTGCTGTGACCACCAAAGCAGCATGCTGTGCTTCCACATCAGCTGATAAAAAGCAAAGTGAGTATACACTAGGATGGGAAAAAAAAGGAGGAGGAAGCTGTGATCCAGCCATAAAATCCCATACTTCAGCCTGCACTCTCACTTGCCCCTCAGTGTCCACAAGCTCAGCTGCCATTCAGCCACCCCATTTTCTGCCTAGATGTCCCTCATGACAGGAATCACAAAAGAACTGGGGCAAAACAGTATCAAACAGGCAGCAGAGATCAGAAGTGCAAGGCTGGTATAATTTCCCCCAAATCAAACAAGAATATCCTTGCCATGGCACTGTGGAGAACAGATTAACCAACTTCTGCCAAGGAACACCTTGAACCAATTCTATTAAAAAAAACACCAAACACTAAATAAAATACAAAACCCCCTCAACAAGACTGCAATCCTAAAAATGCTAATAGGTAATAGATAGCTCACTGTATTTGGTTTGTGTGGCTAGATTTTGGTAGCGGGGAGGCAACAGAGCAGAGATTCCCCTGCAGCCCATGGTGCAGACCGTGGTGAAGCAGCTGTGCCTCTGCAGGCCACAGAGTCCCACAAGAGAGCCAGAGATCCACCTGCAGCCTGTGGAGGATCCCACACCAGAGCAGGTGGACACTTGAAAGGAGGCTGTGAACCCATGGGAAGCCAGCAGTGGAACAGGCTCCTGGCAGGGACCTGAAGACCCATGAAAAAAGGAACTCACACTGGAGCAGGTTTGCTGGTAGAACCTGTGACCCTGAAGGACTCCACCTTATGGAAGAGTGATCCATATTGCAGCAATTTGTGAAGAACTATGGCCTGTGGGAAGCCCGTTGGAGAAGTTTGTGGAGAACTGTCTCCTGTGGGAGGGACCCCACACTGCAGCAGGGGAAGGACTCCTCTCCCTGAGCACTGGGAGAAACAACCTGTGGCAAACTGCCCCAAACCCCCATTCCCTGTCTCCCTGTGCCACTGCAGGGGAGGAGGTAGAGCCTGAGAAGGAGGGATGAGTGGCAGGAAGGTGTTTTTAAGATTTATTTTACTTCTCATCCTGCTCCGATTTTCTTTGTAATAAATTCAGTGATTATCTCCAAGTTCAGTCTGTTTTGCCTGTGACAGTATTTGGTGAGTGCAAAGCTGTATTGCATCTTAGCTCTAGATTTTTATATACAGAATTGTTGGACAAAGCAAAAAACGGGCCAGTTTGCTTTTTTCTATTGAAAAAAAAGAAGATCAAAGAAAACGAAGTTTTCCAAATTTCTCTTTCCAAATTCCAAAGTTTAAGATTTTTCCAAATGTTTCTCTTAAAAGCAGAAATAATCTGCACACATAACCCCCAACCCCCTCAAAAAAACCAAAGCTAAACAAACAAAATCTCAGAGGAAAATTATTGAACTCCAAAAAGCACTTCATTCTTAAACAAAAATTCAGCTCTGGTTTTATTAAGTTCTGATTTCTTAAACAAATTTCTTTATTTTTTAAAATAATCACTTGAAACAAAGGACTTAATGTACAAGCACGATATTGACAACATTTCTGTGGCTGGCCCCAGTCTTGCTCAGTAAGTGTGTTCACTTACAAACCAATTCAATTCTTTCCTTAAACCTTTTTTATAATACAACAGTCCAGTGAGTCCTGTTCAGAAGAAAGACTTTTATTATTTTTAATAGGGTACAACACTGTTGTGATTGAGTGCTTTAAACAGCAACATATTCCACAGTCTTCCCTTATCTCATAGGAGCATTCTTCCTATTTAAAAAGATGGGAAAAGAAAAACAAAACCTCAAGCAACAGACACCCACTTGGCCCATCTTATTTTGGAGGATGGAATTATTATTTTAGTTTTATTTTGGAGGATGGAATTATTATCATCCAACACTTTCTACTGCTGGAGCAGAACTCCCAGCAGCTCATTTGTGACTTGAATGCGCAATGTTCACTGAGCAGTGTTACTGTATCAGGCTGTTGGCCTCTTGTGAAAAGCCGCTCCCATTTTTCTGGAGTAAAGTCACATGTGGAGAAAACAATGTAACAACACCCAACGAGAGTACCTTTTCTCCTCCAGCAGTCCCCCGCCTTATTTAACTTTCAGAGCAAACAGTTGAGGTCTCTCAATAAACGTGAGTCCACACAGGCCTGTAAAGGCTGTGTGGTCACTAAGAGCAGCAACATTGTCCCCTCCTTCTCTACCCCAGCTGGACATTCCCACTCCCCACCTTTCGAACAGGCTACCATTCCCTGGCATGGTCAAACCACAGCACTGATCAAATCCCACTTTTTTCTGAAATAGCATAGGCCTAAAATCCAGCTTAGAAACTGAACTGTCAGTGATAGGTAAGGACCACGCAACCATGCATTCCTTGTCACACAAAGCCATGGCACCATGTATCTGTAAGGCAGCTCTGTCCAGCACCATCAGTGACATTGCCTCCACCATGCAGACTGAGATTTGTCCATCAGAAATTATCCATATGTGTACACAAGAGGGCCCTATGGAAACAGCAGATGCCACTCTCTGAAATAATGGGCATTTCCTGACACCAGCAAGTTCATCCTTAGCACTGACCATATTTATTTCCTCAGGGTTAGGTTTTTATAAGCAGAATGTTAAAACACTTTCAAGAGTCATCAGGACACCTGCACAATTCAGAAGGCTAATTGCACACCTATGGTGCACACTTTTGACAGCACCTAAATGAGCTCCTAAAGTTATATTATGACCAAAAGCAGTAATTACAGGGAATGGGACAGATACTTTGATGAAAGGAGTTCCGGTATCTCAGGTTTCATTACAAATAGGGCCGGATAAGACCACAGAGGGTGGATTCTTCTGCTAATTTTTGGTTTGAATTTCAACACTTCTTCACAACAGCATTATCTCCCAATTCCTTTCTCAGTTTCCATGCTTCCAATCTTTCATCCCAGTCCAGATGCCTTCACCTTGCCTCTCCCCACCCCCTCACAACTGCATTCCTCCCTCTCCCCCAGCATATATGAATTGCTAAGCCTTCTCACTGCTTCCCTGTAAGGACAAGCAAGCTCCCTGCTACGACATTCTTGCTCAGCAGTCACAGTTCTCTCTTTGCAATGTTCCCATGGGTCTCCCAACCCTAAACCCAGCTGTTCAGCCAGCACTAGTCTTATCCATCTACACATCTATTTACTTCTCTTCTGCCTCTCAACATTTCCTAGAAAAAAGTAATTTCCAGCACTACTTTTAAGTGGTTCCAGTCCTTGCCCTCTGATACTAAAAGCAGTTTTTTTCCCAGTGCCTAGATCAAGCACCCACTCCAGAAATCTAAGTAAAAAATGTTATTTTAAATTATTCAAGTCTTCTTGCTAAAATTCCAAGTTATAAGGGGTTTTCTTGTTTTTCAAGGGAATGTTTATTTCCTTAACTTTGGCATTGTTTTAAGAAACACTTGAATTCTTTTTCAGTCTATATGCCTAAAAATGACCACACAGCTCACGCTGCACAATCTTCAATTTACTTTGTACATTAACAGTTTGGAGACCTAGGTGTAAAGTGAGGCAGACTAAGCATGTCACACCACTGCTTCTGAATTTTGACATCAATTCCAATACAATTCATAGCCACAGCATATTCAGATATTACAATGTGTCAGGTGCTTTACAACACATCCTATTTTCACTCCCCTGTGCCATAGGAGGAGGGCAAAACAACACAAACACTGCTCAGCTATACTGGACATTTGAATCAAGTTCTCCTTAACCCTATCAAACATTAGAGCAAGTAGTTAAGACATGCCTAATTAAGCTCTTGCTTTTCTACAATGAAATTTTAAAAATTATGGATATTCCTTACTAGTCTGCACTTCTATAATAACACAAACTCTTAAGATAACCTTAAGAATTTCAAAGGTTTTACTGAAAAGAAATATTTTCAAAAAGTTTGAGTGTTTCCACCCTGAAAAGAACTTTCCATTTATTTCACCTTCATGACATCTACCAATCCTTATTCTGAACTGTTAAAAGCTTTGCATCAACCACCTCATAACCACACACTATTCACCTCCATTTAAATCTGTCTTCAAATCAATTACACCTTATGTTGGATAGGTCAAAAATTAATACTTAAAGCAGTCAAATAATTAACACCTATTACATTCTACCCATGCCACAACAAGTTCCCACATCATTTAGGGGATTTAAATTAGTCAAATTCAATTTCTAGTAAGTTAAACAATTGTGAAGAGAAAATAGCCCTTCATTATTTTTTAATGTCAAATACTGCCTAGAATCTGGGATAATCAAGACTCACTGCCCTAGGAACTGCATAAACTTAAAGGTAAAATTGTTAGTTCCTTGGACTAAAGAGGTAAATATGCAAGTAAAGTTCTTCAGTTTGTTAACTTCTTCAAGGTAAGTGGTACAGAGTGACAATTTAAGAGGACAGTGCAATGTAAAGCATATTTCCCTGTCCTTTGCAGAAGCTTTGCCCCCACTGTCTGGTGATGATAACCTCCCAGTTAAGCACCACCTAAGCTTTTGCAAATTCACGCTCACTTCAGACACAATACCAACTGCCCCCCATGTGCTGTTTGAGGACCTTTCCTAATTTAGCCTGTAACACTAATTTGCAACTAAACAGCTTGTGTCCTCTGGTCCTAAAAGATGCATGAGCTTGAACACAGTGCTACCACTTTCTTTTAATTTCTGCAGTAATTTTACACACAGCTAACTAGCTCTTCTGCTAACTCTGTCCTTTTCTCTTCTTGGAATTTATTTACCCACCTGATGCTCTTATTTGAGCTTGGAAGATTTTGTTCATCTAGAATAAACAGAACAGGCTCTTTCCTCTTTTCAGTCTTCTGCAGAGCATTCTAGTTGTACTTTCTATGCCTGCCTGACTGGAACTTTCCTCTTTTGTCTGCAAGTGGCCAGGATCCACATGTGACATTCCCTGGAGGGTTGCCTCAATGCCAAGACTAACATTGTTAATACTTCCTTGACACTGGCTGAAGATTCTTGCCTGGTGCATGAAAGCACCCACCTTTTTCAGAACAGTAACACACGAGCAGCTCAGTCTGCAAACTGTTGTTTGCAACTGAAAATTGAGCTTATAAAAACATTACCTCATCTCATAAAAGCTATTAGTTTACACTACTGATTTCCCTCACTGCAATTACTCCTTATTCAAGATAACCTGCTACCTCACATTCCTGTATCTTTTTATTGTTAATAAGGCCTCAAACCTGATATTTTTGATTTTTTGAAAAAGTTTCAAGAGCAATAGGTTAATGAAATCTGAGAGACAAGAATTCTCTTTATGTCCTTGCACTATTTATTTTCACCAAGATCTACTGCCACCTCCTCAGCCAACTCCCTGTCCATCCCGTAACTCTTCTAGATTCCATACACTTTAGCACATATTTCCTGTATAAAGGTCATACAAAATATTTATCCAAGGACAGAGGTTTAACCCACTGCATTTCCTCTGCCTCACAAAATTATTTAAAACACACATGTATATAAGGTTAATCATTTCAGTTCTAACTTTGGAAAAATCACCCCTCTGTTAATTCTTTCCTTCATCATTTATTATGAAGTCATGCCTCACAAAGGGCTAAGACTAACAAGCCTGCTGCAGGGCAGATCATTTTCTCAGTGTCCTCAAAGGCATCATCAAATTTCATACTGTCTTACTGCTTTCCAGTTGAGTATACTGACCCGTCTCAATACAAAACTAAATATTTGCTGCCAGCCTGAAACTTCATACGGCAGTTCTTTCAACATGCAGGGACACAGAGCAGCATTAAACTGTCTTGTACTATCAAACAGTACTGATTAGGAAAATCTGGTGACAGAGATGCAAAAATTCTGCGTATTGCATTTTTCTATGAGTGGCTTAAAATTATAAAACTCACACTCACAATCAAAAAGAACTTTTAAGACTTGTAACTCTGTGCATTATTTTAAATATACTGGTAGTAATTGTAGGTGTTCATTTTAACAATCATATTCCTTCTCAAATACTGGAAGAAGAAACTTAACTGAGGTGGAAGGGAAGGAAAAATCATTCCTTACAATTTGAGCCTCAATTCATGCAACTTTTTGAATTATTACAGCCTCATCATCTTATTTCTAGAAGGAAACCCTATTACAAAAAGCCAACTAGCCTAAAAGCAAAAATCACAGGTAATAAGAAAAAAACATTAACTTAGATAGACAATGCAATTCCGAAGTGATCTGATGCTGTCAGTTTTATCCCTTCTCCAAAGTCAGTTTACTGGAATGACATCCTTCCCAAGTGGTCATTCCTGGTAAATGGGTCAAAGTAGAGCAAACCCAGAAAATTCCTGCATGATTATACCAAAAGTTACAGAAAAATTTTCATTATTGCACTATGTAATATAATAATATAATAAATACCTATTAAACACACTCAAGCATGGTATGTGAACAAATTCTGTATATATCAGAATGACAGCAAATATTTTTCCCCAGGTGAAAAGCCTATGCATTATAGCCTTAGAACAAGACAGAAGTGACATCAGAGACAGAGGTGAGTTAACCTTATCACAAAACTGAAACACCTGAAGTTTTACTGGGAGCTTCATGAAAGCCTGGATATAATTAAAGTTGAGTGCAACATTCAGTACTAAATGCAGTCTAAATGTAGTTTTGAAAGAACATTTCCAATTCTCATCTTCCATGCACCTTCTATTCTTTGCCTGGACTTTGGACATGTTCCATCTAAGTACTGAAACACATAAAGGTGGAACAAGAAAGGCCACTTCAACCTTGCATAGTTAACATACATTTCTCTTTGGACTGTAAGCAATGTAGTGGAATGTGTCTGTCTGTACTCCCATGTGAACTTTCTTGATAATGATGACCTAAAACCAGCACACATAAGTTATACTGATGAACTCTTTGTGATATCATGAATACAAAATTCAGGTTCACCAGAACTGTAGTATAAACACCTTTAAATAAAAACAATGAACAAAAAAGCCAATCACTTCATTACTCTGACAAAGCAACAAATCCAGGAGAAAAAATGGCACTGCTCTCTTGCAATTAAGTCTTTATTTACAGCTGGTCAGGATACCAATATTCTTTGGGATAAGTGACTAATAAGAACAAATTTTCAAAATGGAAATTATGTAGCTATCTTCAGGTTTCTCAATAGATAGAAAGTTCCTCTGGTTATATCCATATGCAAAATCTACCTTCCTTCTTCCTTTTTCCATTTCTAGGATACTTGGGTTTTATTCACCCTGCTACAGACAGAACCACTGGGAAAACAAAGTACCATCTGAAGTAGTATTCATCAGAATGATAAAGAAGAAAGAAACAGATAAGTATAACTACAAAAGTGCCATGCATTTTGTTAACAAAATTTGATGAAAATCAGCTCTGTGGGTTCTACAAAGATCCTGTTTCTAGAGAATGAAAAGAAAGTTTTATCTCTATTCTTCCTGTTCTCTTAAAGATGCAGTATTTTGAGATACCATGAATGTTCTACCATCATTTTAAAGATGTCAGTACTAGTTCAAAATTCCAAAATATATGTTGTTCCCAGTGTTGTAAGTTTAGACTATTTAATCTATTATCTTTCTATTAAATTTAAATCCACCCCATATTCCATAGTCTTGAACACATTTGCATTGTCAACAAGATAAAAGAAATGACAACATAGGAATATCTATTTGTTTAAACTTATAGTAAATTTATCTTAAGTTTCTTCTCACCCACGATGTTTCTTTTCTTTAATGTTATTTTTCTACATAATCTCCTTACGGCTTTGAAAGAAAGAACTCCTTTTGCAGTAAGAATTCTGTGTTCAGAGAGCTGCTCCATGACAAAGCAATGCTCAGTTGTTTTCAGTCCATTGTCATTAGAATGAGAGAACTCTCCAATTCCACTTATGCGATTAAGTGCACAAAGGCCAAGCTGCAAGCATTCTGCTTTTCCACTTTTACTTTCCACTATTTGTCATTGAAAAACATAATCCTGTCAATGAACATAAAGCCTACTTATGCATATGTGAATATTAGCCTAATGTTAGCTCAAAGCAGAACATCTATCCAAAATTTGAGCCTTCACAGATCAGAACCAGGTACCATTAGATCACAAACAACCCTGAAAAATTTCCAACCTTAATTTTCCACTGATAATGCTGCAGAGAAATGTTCAAGAGAAAACACTACACTTTACGCTTAGAAGAGGTGATCTTGTTCAGTTCCCATTCTCCGAACTCCAACAGAGGAGAAAAATTCAACATATTTCAGCAATAACTGTAAAAGCTGAGAAAGTAAAAAAACTAGAAAACATATTTACAATATCCACAAGACATAGTAGGTCTTTTTATCCATGTATCTTGTAACTATGTCTAGTCACTTCAGAAAGCACCTTCATTTTAATAATGTAGTACTACATCATTTAATACATTTCTGCTAATTTGTCTTCTGGATAATCATGCCCTGTGATATGCATATTTAATTTATTTAAAATATGGAATTGTCAATTAACCTGTCATCCAGAAATGAATTAAATGTGGAGAAAAACATCTTGATACCAGAAACAGTTTCTCTAAAGCAACACAGAAAGACTTCACCAGTGGGGAAAATCTGTTCAGAGCAAAACTTACTGTCCTTCAGTACATGGCCAACTGATTCCCAGACTGATCAAGGACCCAAGTTATTCTTTGCTCAAAGACATGAAACTGAATTATGTTGGCAATTAAAATAAACACACACACACACAGAGTCAGGCAAAAACTTCACAAAGCTTAATTTTTCTGCTAATGTAAGCAGAACTTGGACACAAATTTTCTGCAGCTGGCTGCAAACCCTTTTGAAAAATGGTCCTTATGACACTACCAGAGTGTGGCAAAGCCTATTCTTAGGCTGATATCAAGGTTAAATAATCAGGAAAGGCCATCCTCACCGAAAAGTGCAACCTCCCTCATTACCAGTATGACAGCTCAGTACTCGAAGAACATAAATCTTCTGCGAAACCTCTTCCTTTTTGTAGTCCATAATACAGCGGGGTAGCCACACTCCCTGCTTGTTTTAACTAGAGCAATATTGAGTCCTACATCACTCCTATGCAGTTCAGCATCACAGCTGCAGTAAAGGAGGCCCTTAGAATTCCTGGATGAAGGAGGTAACCAGCAGTGATACCCTAGGGGTATGCTGAAGGTAGGGAGAGAAATCAGTTGGGTTCGGAATTTTAAAAAATCATACAATGGTTTAGGTTGGAAGAAACCTTAAAGATCATCCAGTTCC
Source organism: Corvus cornix cornix (assembly GCF_000738735.6). Classification (NCBI taxonomy): domain Eukaryota; kingdom Metazoa; phylum Chordata; class Aves; order Passeriformes; family Corvidae; genus Corvus; species Corvus cornix. Next base: position 87,893,083 of record NC_046333.1, read on the forward strand.
AACTTCCCCGCAACGGGCAGGGACACCTTACACGACCCCAGGTTGCGCAAAACCCCATCCAGCCTGTTCTTGAACACTTTCAAGGATGGGACATCCACAGATTCTCTGGGCAACCCATTCCAGTGCCTCACCACCCTCACAGCAAAGAATTTCTTCCTAATATCTAACCTAAATCTACCCTCTCTCAGTTGGAAGCTATTCCCCTCTTGCTCTATCACTACATGCCCTTGTACAAAGTCGCTCTACAGCTTTCTTTTAGGTACCAAAAGGCTGCTTTAAGGTCTACATAGTTCCTTCTCAATGGTACCTGTATTGCCCGCACTGCCTAAAGCAAATTTCACTTGTATAGTGCGGGACTTCAGGGCAAGAACTAAATGTAAAGCTGTGTAACCATCTGTTTACAAAGAACAAATATACTACTATGCATGGATTTAAAAACATTTTTAATTCCTCATTTTACACAGATCCTTGTGTGAGGCAGGGTGGTGTGTTGCAATTATGCCAGCTCACTGACAGACAAGGCAATTCCTAGGGCATGCTGGAGACAAAGAATGGAAATTGTATACTAACATGTTGCTCCTTCTCTTTCTGTCCTTCTACCCCACTCCCCAATATTACACACATATACGAATACATAGCATGCAAAATACATACTAAGATGAGACTAATGCTGTATCTACTACAGTGAAAATAACCTTTCTATGCTATCAAATAATTTATATTTCAATTAATATCCAACAGACAAAGTTAAAAAACAAAATCAGTCTGCAAAGAGAACTGTAATAAGACTTGGGATAATACAACTTTCGGGTGCAGTTTTGAATGTCCTGTTGGAAAGCACCATGTACTCTAAGAAATGTAAACATATGTAAACATTTTGCTTCCTCAGCAAAATGCTTCTTCTCAAATAAGGTAAATTGGATAAAATAAGTATCATATAAAGAAATACACACAATTCTACTTAAATTTATCCACAGTTTTTCTGCATGGTCAGATAATTCTATTGAAAGTTGATTGAGAAGTGAAGCCATTTCCTTTGTTTTCATTAAAAAATAAACTGATATTTTAATCAGTACCAAAGGTTATACACCTTACAGAATAAAAACACAGAGTACAAACCTCCATTAATCCCTGTTCCCTGCCCACACCCATATAAACAGACTCTATTGAAGTACAAAAGACCGAACAGAATAGTCCTACTGTGCCACAATGTCTTCACTGTTTATATCATCTTTGCATTTCAGAAAATATGTACTGACATCACTACAAGAATCTGTAAGGCCTCCTCCTTTCAGGAGGAGACCTTTTTACCAGTCCTTTGAAGGAGAAGCACACCCCAATTCGAGAGTTCCCTTTACATATAAATTAGTTATTCATAGTTGATAATGATCACCAGATCTGTTTCTTCGTGGGTTTTATATCATATAGAAGACCTTTTTCCAGATACAATCTGCATGCCATGATTTTATGACATTGAAGTTGGTTGGCTTGAAAATAAATTAAAATAGCACATTATAAACTCACTTCATAATCAGTAATTCTGCAATTTGTTATGGTAAAGTTACATCTTCAACATCCTTTGGAAATACCAAATACCTCAGGGTGGCATATTTCATCTGCAGCTTTCAAACAAATTTCTATGTATTTAAAAAGAAAGTGGTTTTCTGAACTTACGTTGACTTTGAAGCTTTGTACTGAGCCATCCAAAAAGTGGACGTTACAGATTATTTCTGATCGGGTTTTCTCTTTTGGTAGCTCTGATGCTCGTATGTTATTTATCCTCCCACCTAAGGCTCGTAAACGGGAGTTCATAACTATTGCTGAATAACCTATAAAACAAAAATTATGTTTAATGACAGTTCTTATAATTATCTATCTTTGCTTTTCAGAGTAACCCACAACATCATGAAGACCCCAAGTTAACAAATGCTTCTTATGTAAAAGAATAAGTTGCAAAATTAGCTTGTTGTAAACCAGAACATAAATGCATACCTATAGAGGGGGCTCCCATGTTCTAAATGTGAACATTATCAAGAGAATCACAGGTAATCCTTGCAATGTATACCTTGGTTAGGCATGAGTCACTGCCTTAGTTTAAATCAGTAAAAAACCCAAACACCTACTATAAAGTAGGAAGGCAATGTCAAGACAGGTTTTTATAATCTGTAACTAGGAAACCCCTTACCCCCTTTTACATTTCCTACATATTTTTGCATTTACAATACAAGTTTCACTACAATAATTCTGTTTACTCTCAACTGACAGAACAGTCTCGAGTTAATGCAAATCAGGTTCTATCAAGTAACACATTGTTTCAGGAATATATACACAAACACCATATGTAAGGCAAGCAGAACCTTAAAACATGTCAATATTTTACAGTCTAGCATACATAAATTCATGAAGCCAGAAATCCATATCAAAGAAGAACATGCCACAAGAAAAAAGTTATTTTGTTGTTTGGGCTTTTTTCTTTTTAAAAAAAAGTCTTCATGAAAACCAAAAATCTCAAAACCAGTGTTTACAAATTAAAACAAACAAAAGAACATCCCATCAAACAGAAAAAGCCATTCATTGAAATAAGAGGTGAATTCAATTCAGACAAGCCTGTAAACATTTCAAGCCTCTCTTCACTGGATCAGTTTACCAATTAACATCACAGCGTTTAAAGCCAGTTGGCAAGCGAAGCAGAGGATAGTTTTCCAGGTTAATTACCATAGCAATTACCAAACCATGCCTCACTTTTAAGGGGACAGCTACAAAGGGACTTGCATAATATGAGTATCACATAGACTGCTGGCCAAGCTGGATAGGGCCTATATGAGTACTAATTTGCCATCTCCCCTTTTTTGTGTATCTGCCTTAAAACACAGACTGGCTTTTCTTTTACTCAGCTACAGAAATTGAATTTAGAAAAAAAAAATCCCACTTAAAATACTGAAGCATTGCAGCTACCACACATCTCTTCAAAAGGGTAACATGAAAAGCATGAAGAGCCATGACATGTAAAATTATATAAAGTGGGGTTTTTGGGGTTGCAAAGGCAACAAAGCAGCGCAGTGATCCATCTTCACTCATCTATGTGTAATCTACACTCAGAAGCAGCTAAAACAATTGCCTTCTCATAGACAGCTCAGAAGTCAGACACACATAAGCATTCAACACTTCCAACAATACTCTCATAGGTTTTTTTGTCCGCCAATTGATAGTTCACCATTGTATATTTTCTAAAATCAAAACTGTAAGCTGTCAAGACTCGTTTTTCAGCCAGCATGCATTTTTTTTCCTAGGAAAAGGTGTGGTTTGGAGGTTTTAGCTGTTTGTTTTCTCTGGCTCTTTTCTTTTGTTTTGTTTTTAAAGAAGGAGATAAAAAGGAAGATGTAATCTTTAGGAGAATTATGAACAATATTTCCTTATAAACCAGCAAACACTTATATTGCTTTGCAATTTTTCTTGATATACAGTTTGCAGTTAATCACAGTATGTTAATTTTTATTTTTTTTATATCCAGAAAATAGGCTAATTCAGGAATGGTTGTTGTTAAATAAAACATACAATTATCCAATTATCAAGAGTATACAAAAAGGTGATGACAAACTAGGACTGTAGAGGAAGCCTTCAATCTCACATTCTCTAATTTTCTAGCAGCTAAGTTTTAAACTACTTATTCAGCACTGTGTTCACCTTTCAGCAAAAAGTCAAGTAACTACATGAATTATACCACAAAGTCTTTTCTCCACTGTCCACCTCAGCTGGCAAAAAACCCCTTCTCACTTACAGAAACAGCTCTCTACCCACTTGTCCACTGATGGGTAAGAGGAAGGTTATCCTTCACTGTGGGCCAGCCACCAGATGAGAATATTTTTGGCAGCCAGATTCAAGGCTTCATCAGCCTGGCCTTCAGGGCTCAGTCTGCATTGTGACGCCTAATGCCCCCAGCACACAGACTTCTCCACTCCTGGGGAAAAAAGGGTATTTGACCCTTTTGCTTATAATCCCCAACCTCTCTTACACTTCCACCATTCCCTTTCTCTGTGCCCTAATTATCTTCAAACTTTGTCAGGCTTCAGCAGAGAGCAACATTCACAGGAGTCTCCAGCACTCTGCTCCTGATCTACCCAGAGAAAGGAAGAAAATAGTGCACAGCCCCTGAAGCCTTAGTGCAAAACATGCTGCAAGTTAAGCTACACTTCAAGACCCTTCAGACGTTTTGATGCCTAACCCTGATCACTCTCCAGAAGAGCATTACTATTTTTTCAAGCAAATTATTTTTTACAATTTAGCTAGATCTTGCTACTCACTTCTTCAAACTTCAAATGCAGAAGCCAATACAATAGTATCAATAACATTCATATACGTATACGTGCTTGCTATCCAGAAAAACAAGAAAAAATCACCAACCAAAAAAGAAAGCTCTTACAACTGCAAGAAAATAAACCTGAGTAAGCCAATTGATGATTTTTATTTAAGTGACTGTGCGTAGTCACACAAGAAATTACAGGTTCATTTCAAACCACGGTCTCTCTGTAGGAAGCCCAGCCTGTCTCCTGGACATCCTAAGCTATCCAAGAACTAACAGTAACACATACTTACATACTGCAGTTCATTAAAAAACAAGAGGTGCTTAGTTTGAAATTTATAGTCTTGTGCTCGATTTTCAAACTTACATTTGGTTTAACACCTTCAGGTGATCTGCTGGATGCTGGGTTATATGCCCAATGCCCCAGGTGAAGCAGTAAGTTGGAAATTCATCATGAGAAATTCAAACCTGCTAGTGAGACCAATTTGCATTGGGTTCACAAATGAAAACCTGCAATTCCTTTCTTTTTACAGTTTTATGTAAAATCACAGCAGCAACACAGAGTTCATGGTTTGTGCTTACGGCGTGCAAAGAGCCCCAGCTGGGGCTGTCCTTGACAAAGCCAGTTGACCACAGGAACTGTGCCAAGACAGGGACAAATGGCTGAGTGTTTGGACACCACAGCCATCAGTCAACCGGAGCTCAAGGGGCCTAATCAAGCCTTAGGAAACTGTCACCAGCTGGAGCCCCCAGCAGAGAAAGCCACACCTTCTACTTCCCACCTCCATGGCCTTGAGCACTACTGTGCGGAAGTGAGCTCCTGAGGGAGCAGTGTTACAGGTGTCACACAGCAGGAACCTGCCCACACCACTTTTCATGTCCCACCTCAGCGTGCCGCATGCTCAGCTGCAAGTCTGCAAGGAAACAACTTTGTGACTCCCTAGCCTAAAGAGCAAGGGAAGGAGAACAGGAGGCAGGTGAGCAGCGAATTGTTGGCATCTACTCCCTGACTTTTCATCCATGTGTTTAAAGCTGTATTTTAAATAGGGCCAGGTTGCTGGAATGGCTTGAGCACCCCAGTGCAATATGTAGAAGCACACGAAGGAACCTGCAAGGGCAACTGCTTTTGGGGAAGGCGGAGGGGCCACTGAGATCCCCAGCAAGACCAGAAGCCGGCTCTTAAGCCTCAGCAATCACCCTCCAGCCCTGAGCAATCAGAACCAGCCATTACATGCAAATCTCAGTTCCTGTTTGTAGCCTCAGGAAGGAGGCTGATTCACAAATGAAACCAACAAAAAAAACCTGTCAGACAATTTTGAACATTATCAACAAGTCAATACTTAAATATTTTTTCCCCTTTCCCTAAAATACACATGTCAAATCCAGGCAGTTGGGAGCTGTATTTTAATTAAACAAACAAACATAACCACCCCCAAAACACAGTTATTTTCACAATTACAAAGTATAAAACAAACATGTGGAATTCTATCTCATAACGAAATCATGCAATAGGCTTACAGGAGAAAAAAATACAAATACAGCTACAGAAAGAAGTTAATGTTTTCCAAGTACATTAAACACATTTCCGGACAAGTTTGGTTATGCATGCCTTCTCCCACAGTAATGCTGCAGTCAAGCAGAACAAAAATAACATGTTCTCCTCCTCTTTCGTATTGAAGACTGACTTTTAAAAATACTTTTTCCATACTAGCATTTGATTTCTTTCCACCTTGCTCGGAAATTGTTGTTAGAAAAATTTAAGACTCTATTATCAGTATAACTACCATTAATTTCTTTTTTACCAAGGAATAAAATCAAGGGCAGATTTGCTGAGTATACATTCAAGGATCTTCTACACATATTCATACTCTGTATAACTGTGAACAGTTTTGTTGGATTTGTGATTTTTTTTTTAAATAAATCATTTATTACCTTCATTTCATTGGGTAAATGGGGATAATTTACTCCTGTAAGTGGTTGCACTCATGTTTTTTCTAGGAAGAGACTACTGCATTAAGTTTTCTCTGTTTATTATAGTCTTTACTGAAAACATTGGCCTCTAAAAAATCATATATATTACAAAATCTGTGGGAATGCAATTTATGAAAGGCTAGTGCTTTTAACCCACTTTCATTGTCTGAGTGACCATCTCTGACAAGGAAGCGGAAAACTGTAGCACTAAAGATATGCCCAAGTCTTGTATGTCCTTTAAACAACAGTTACATTTTCTGGTTATCTGTCCCTTTACTTAAAAGATACAAAATAAATTAAATGGGAATAGTAAGAGGTAGAACAAACTAAAGGTGTCTTTCTAACAATGCATATCCCTAAGACAACTGATACAAATGCTCTTTAGCATGCATCAGCCCATGTAGTCAAGAATTATTCACACATCTCAAAGCCATATCTATCATCAGTGCATCTTGACGACGACTAAATTATTCAGCCAGATCTTCCAAATAGAAGAATTAGGTTTAACTCACTATCTATGAAAACCAGCTTCTGCTTTCACCATCTGCAGAGGAAATACTTCATATTTTCTACATTCCCAATGAGAAACTAGATGCCTCCCTATTAATAAAAAATTCAGTTCTTTTATTTCAGAGGAAAATCCCAAGAGGTATTGACCACAATACAAATTACCAGGCTGCATAGCCTTACTTAGAACAAAAATAAAGGTTAATATCGACGTTGAAAGCTGGTGCATGTGTGTAGATACACAACTTCCAAAGCAGTAGCGGCAAGTTTTCAAACCATTGCTCTTTAAGAAAGGCAGCAATATCGTTATAATTGAGACTCTTCACACCAAGGTTAAAATCAACATCAATAAAATTAAAGATTTGGCTTTCTTATATTTGCTTCCAGTGGCTGACACCTGTGATATTTTCAAGCACAGCAAAATTATTTATCTGTCATATAGGTAACCAATAGGTCTACCAAAGCATTCTAAGAATGTTATCAAAAATTGCACTAGTAAGGCTTAAATCATACTTGTTATCATCTTAAGTTTTCCAGAAAAATAGAGCCTATAGGCAGAGATTCTTCACAGAAAATTAGTCCATATAAGCAAAAAACCAGGCATTTTGAAATTATACCTTAAACAGGTATAACATGTATTGCCAGCTCAATATTTACCAGAACTAGTACAGAACAGAGCAAAGAAAAAACATCCTTCCGCAGTAAAATATAATGATACCTCTTCTTCATTTAATGGCCCTTAATGCTGGAGTTCACCCACAAATAAGCCTTCAGGGTGGACCATATATACTACGACACCTCTATTTGTTTATTTAGAATGTACTTCAAAGCATTTTAGTTTCAATGAAGGTCGTTACAAGGGAAAAGGGCTTGTTCTAAAAACAAAAACCAGACCACAAGTAATTGTGAATACTCTTTCCTCCTCTAATCTCCACAAAATTAGAATCTAGCTTCTTATTTCACTTTTAAAAGCCAAAAAGTAAATAAAGTAGATTTGTTCCTATGTCTAGAAATCAGGTTCCTACCTATCTACAGTAGTCATTGCCTCTTAGAAGAGAATCCAATATATGCAGTTGAATAAATTTTTAAAAATCTCCACACCACTACAAGATGTTAGATGTTTAATTAGTACCTAAAATGAAGTTATTAAATGGCTTTGCAAGCCCTTCCTGCACTTCATTCAGCTTTTCATTTTAACACAACCCTGGTAAATCCATATTGCAAAGTTTTTTCATGGGAAATCCAGCTATTTTAAATTCTGGATTCAGCAAGTTCGTGCATGAATGTCTAAGACAAACTGGAAGAGATGGATGGGAGAGGAAATATGCCTTTTAGTTCTAGCATTATACTGTATCCTGACTGACATGTCACTGAGATCCCAATAAACCAATATAATACTGAAGGTAATGCAAGCAGTGTGAGCAGCTGCAGTACTTGGGGCAGATAAACCATGCACCACAGTAAGCGTCCCAGTCTTATTCCAGTTCTGCTGCCTGGGATCTACGTACACTCATGCAGCTGGATTGGGAACACCATTTCTGTTGGGGATCATCTTACAGTGGCAGAGTAAAAACACTAAGTGAATGAATTATCCTTAAAAAGGGGAATAGTCACATCAGATGTTTTTTCTGTATTTATATATTGCATATATATTCATTCCAAGACAAGTTTTAGAGACAAAGATTCCATTTCAACTTTTTGGAGAACCTTCTTCCTCTCTCCCCTCCCTTTTTGACAAAGGTTTGCTTTACCTGCAAAGATTTACCAAAAACATTTTTACCTGAAGAGTCTTAAAACATGCACAGCTTTAGGCATCCCAACAGTTCTTGCTGTTAAGACTGAAGCAGCAGAACAGGCTGCTATTACAGGTTAACAGAGATTATTTAACAAATATAATCATAGTCTTTACATAGCAATAGCCTTCGGTCAGAAGAATTATCCCAGCCTTTCAGCAACATGTTCAGTAGCATGGACTGGTTATCTGAAAACTTAATCTTGAAATCAGATAACCTAAAGGTAACTAAATTCTAGAAGAGCTTATTGGTGGAAAAACAATACTGACCATCAATTTCAGTGTTGTTCAGAACTTGTGTTCTTAACATCCTTTATTCCAACTTCTGAGGTAAATATTTTGGTCATATTTGCAAAGGATCAAACAAGATTGTACAAATAACTCCTCAAACTTCAAGGGTATAAATCTGGTCATGCCAACTTCACAAATTTTTTTTACATATATAGAATAAAATCATGCAGGTAAGGCATTGTAGGATCTAATGTGTCATTTCAAAGACCATGAAGCATTATTGCTAGACCTGAGACACAGGATTAGCACAAGTACAGAGATAGTATCTACTGCATGCAGAATGAGTGAGAGCAGAAAAAAAATAGTGGGAAGAAAAAGCATCTGCAGAGATCTGCTCCCTACACTATGAAATACAGATGAGAACCAGACACATTTATAATGCTTTCACATTTGTTGCAGTTCTTATTGCTCACATCGCAGATCTTTATAATGTTTATTTTTAAAAAACATATATAAAATAACACTTTCAGCCAGTGTTGGGGGCAGTAAACAGCACCCTGCTGCACTTCCTGCACCATGCCAATCAAAGCATTCAGGAACTCTATGGCTTCCTCTATTGCCTGCCTCAGCTTTAAGCAGACCACAGCACAAAAGAAAGCCATCTCACTGAAAAATGCAAGGGCTATCACTACTTTGTTTCCCAAATAATGCCTTCAAGAGGTAACTAGCAATGTTGCATGAATTCAAAATAAAAACTGCAGAATGAAAGCCGAAGTTCACCTTCCTCACCTTGGTAGAGTCTTACACTATCAACACTAACACACAAGAGTGGAAGAACATGAATGCTGAGTCAAAGTGAAAGCTGAGCACCATAGTGCCCAGCTACCAAGATTTCCAATAAATATATTAGTTTACATAGAATGAATAATTTATGCCTTCAAATTTTCAAAACCAAGTAGGTAAGCATTCACCACTGAAATTTACAAAGCCAAGCAACTAAAATATTCTGAAACCTCAGTTATCAAATCAATCACCATATGAAAACTGAAATACAAAAAAGACCTCATATTCTAAATAGCAGGCAATAAACTGTGTGTCCTGAAACTTTTGTATGACACATAACATGAAACAAGAACCATCATGTCAATTTTCCTGCCAAGTAAAGTTGTGATATTTAAGCAGAATTTTAATCACCTGCATGACAGATTGAGGAAGAGATGTAAAAAAATAACCAAAGCTCTAAGGATTAAAATATGTTTCCAAACCGTGCTTTTAGAGAGTAATTCCACTTTTTTACTATATCCATAGTATGATACTAATCAAACAGTCAAGAAACTACCTGTGCCACTTTTACTGGTTTTAAAACACAAAAAACACCTTAAAGTAAAACAAGGATTATTCACACAAATCACACACTATCCAGTATGCTTGCAGGTTAATATTAATCTCTACCTCCTGTAGGGTAACATAAATAAACACATATAAATTGCACTTTTGAGAATGTTGCTGAGAATGTCAGAAAAGCATCAAGTGCCCATATAATGCTCCCTATGTGAGACATGCTCTTCTCTGATAGTAACTTTGAACTGTTGTCCTCCACCTAAGACTACTGATATACATTGAAACATTTCACTTGCCAATGTAGCATGATGATGGCCTACCAAAAAAAAAAAAAAAAAAAAAAAAAAAAAAAAAAAAAAATCACAAATTGCAGATAATGCCTCTTATGAGTACAGGTGTGTTAAAAAAAAACCAACCAAACACCAGCTTTCCAAAACAGGCCTTTCCTCATATCTCAAATACATGTCTAAAGAAATTTTTTCATGTATAAATTAACCAGACAAATAAAAGAGATCTTTTTATAATTTTTGCCTCCAATTAACGAATACATTTTGCACATCAAAGCTACAGTTATCAAAGATTTCGGTCTTTTCAACAGGACTGATGTCATTGTACCTCAAATGTCATCCTCTTTCTTCAAAGCAAAAGAAATTTAAGCTGTTTTTTAAAGAGCAGGAAAGCAGCAGATTGTAGACAGAGCAGAGTATAGACTGAACGCAAGGCTGTGAATCTAAATGCTCACATTCTATCTCTGATGTTGTCACTATTGACATTTTGTGAAATGGTCGCTTTCCTCCTCCCGAAATTGAACATGGATCATGACGGAAATAATTGCCAAAGCATACTTTTCAAAACCTTGAAAAAGTAAGGGGAAGGTAACTGGGTTGTAGATACACTTAAGAACTTGTTCTTCTACAGAAGGACTGAATGGCCCTTAAATCTGTCAGCTCAGAAGGATGCTGCTGGCAGTGGTGACTGCCATTTGTTGCCAAAGGGGAAAGTAGGAGAGAAAACACCTTAATCATGGCTGTGAGACTATTAATGAGTACTAATGCCACAGAAAGCTAACTCCACTTTTAAAGAAAACAGAAATTCCACACAACATTCAGTGCTGGATTGTTACTAAACTTGAGAAATAGCCTGAAATTGCAGAGTCTGAAGTTTCCTTCGTGCGTGGACACAGCTGAGTAGCAGATCAAGACCTGCCACTGTTACTTGGTGTTTTCCACTGTGCACAATACCCAATCTGCTTCTCAACACAACAGAGGACTGTATGCCATTCAAACTTGGGAAGAAAAAGTCCCATCACTGGCAACAAAAAACCCAGTCCATACTTTTTGCAAGAAATCATTCCAGATCTCAGAAGAAAGCCTGTCTTGTAAATTGTGTTAATGAACAAAAAACTCTTCATTTACTATGAATTATCTTTCTGAACCCAGATATTTCTTTTAAACCTTAAAGCTTAAAACTTCACAGAACTGTTTTCTATACATTCCTGTTTCATCTATTTTATAATCCACATTCTGCCACAAGCCTTTGAAATATATTCCCTTAAGCATAACAGAAGACTTCTGTTATAAAACCTATGGCTTCAAAAAGTCCCCAAAAGGAATTGGAACACAAAATTGGCAATCTGCAGTTAACCACAGAATACTCTTGAAAAAGATAAAATGGTAAAATAACCAAATCACAGCAATTCTTCCTTTACAAGAAAAAGGAAGGACACAATAGCAACCTGGAAATTGAAAGTTATGTTATGAAGGGAACTTCAAGCTCTACAGACAGAAAAAAGTATTTCTTTCAGAGACTACAACTCTATTATTCAATTTATCCTCCAGGACAGTCCAAAATTACAAAAGTTCAGGAGATTCTCAAGTCCCACAAAACTAGTTGTGTTGAAGGAACTACACAAAGTTCTACTTCATGACCTTCAGGAAAGAATTTGAAAATATACTGCAAAAGCCTTGCACCTCAGAATCAAAACCTAAACAACATGATAAAATTAAAACACCTCCTGATACTTTGATCATAACTTCTTGTTGTTACATATTCAGAACAACAAAACTGAAGATGTTCACGTAAGAAGTTTACTTACCATGTGAGGGGACTAAGGGAGAAGAACACCTCCAGAAAATTTACAACTTTTTACATGGATGTGTAGTGAGAGGAAAAGGGGTAATGACTTTAAACTAAAAGAGAAATTTAGATTAGATATTGGGCACAAAATCTTCACTCTGAGGATGGTGAAGGTTGCCCAGACAAGTTGTGGATGTCCCATCCCTGGAAGTGTTCAAGGCCAGGCAGGAAGGAGCTTTGAGCAATCTGGTCTAGAAGGTATTCCTGCTCATGGTAGGTGGTCTAGAACCAGGTGATCTTTAAGGCCCCTCCCAATCCAACCCATCATATGATGATTTGTAAGTCAAGAAGACAAAGCAAATACACACTGTGAAAAGCCAGTCTGGGAACATCTGCACTTTGTAAACACTGGCCACAGATGAACAGTTTTCTGCCATTCTTTCCTATCTTCATCTCATCTTCCTCCCCCATTTATGACTAACAGACAAATTTGTATTTTACCAAAGCACATCTCTTTCTTCCCTCTTCAGTTTTTTCCAGAGACTTCAAAACATCTAGTGTCACAAGAATTTGTTATCAATAAGATCAAACTGTTCTCCAGGACCTGCAGTAGACCTGACTGCATTTCTGTAGCTTTTGCACAAGTCCTGCTCCTCCTGCACAAAGACAATAGTCAAACAGAAAAAAGCTACACTGCCACCCAAACTAGCTAGTCATTTTTCCAATTCTTGCACGTGCTCAGATGTCCTCACTTTAAAAGAAGAAAGTAATTCCTGCACACAGTGAAGAAAAAAATAGAGTAAACATACTACAGAACAAGTCCTAGCTTGCAAACAATTTGTGCTTTCTTGTTTTCCATCAGTATTTAAACAGTGTATGTTTCAGACTAGCAAAATCTAAACATTTACATCTTTACATCCCTGTTAAGCAATTTTTTCACCACCCCACAAGATTAACACGCACCCTGTGACCATGGCACACCACACCAGAAGCAGACCACACCAAAAAGCATTCACCTAAAATAGATGCTCCTGCATCTTCCCTCCACTTCAAACCCAGTGGCAGCTATCTTTTGGTCATTTTCTTCCTTTCAACACATCCATTAACTTAAGCCCCCAAAGAGCCACAAAGCAACCTCGCAGTCAGGATTCAACGCAGCTTTGGTGCCAAGCTCAGCCAAAGGCTGCAGGCTGGCTGGACTGCTGTGTCCCTGGCAGCCCAACACCTCCCTGGACCAGAGAAGGCAGAGCACCTCTCCACCATCATAGGGTGGGTGAGCATATTGGGCCAGCTTTAGACAAATACCTGCTAAAACTTCTGCCACAAGGCCACCAAAGTAGAGTGAGCAAGAGTCATGCAAACCACAGCTGGAATTTGGGGGAGTAAAATGGAATGGGTTAGAGTGAGATTTCGTAAAGGAGTCTGGTAAAGAACTTCTTGCTCTTGAGTGAAGTACTTCTTTGGGTTTATTGGGGAAGGTGGGGAGGTTGTTATAGCTTTTTTGGTGTTTGGTTTTTCTTCTCCAACTCTTCTACTGACATATAGCATTTATACAAATAATTTAAGCCCACTTAGGTAGTTTTTGTTCGTTTTTAACACAGTGATCCAACAAATGGGCATTTATAACAAAGCCTCCTGTTGCATCTGAAGTAATGCAAGTCTCTTCAGCCTTGTGTTTACAAGGTTATTAAAGCTCCCACGTACAGCCAAGATCACATAATTTACAGAATTGAACCATCTCATTTTTGAGAATGCGTCCCTATGTATCAACTGCTGCTATTTTTCAGAGTCTTTAACTCAGAGGCTAGTTTGGTTTTTAAGTTTCAAATCATTCAATGCACAAGACAATGCCAAGCATTTTCAAACACACACACCAAATTTTGCCAACTGATCTGACATTCCCCAAGCCTTTCTATTTCAGTTTTTGTATTCCTGGCCGGCAGGTAGAATATTTATCTACTTCCCACAAAGCAATCTTAGCATGCTGTGGCAACCGATTACAGAGGAATGCAGGGACTAGGCCAGCATTGCTGGTTTATACTGAAACAGGAGCAAAAATGGAGAGCTCTGCTTACAGTGCTGAGATCCGGTATCTTTCTCAGTCTCCTCACTGCTCAGCACTTTTGCAAGGCAGAGGTAATGGGCAATGCCCTGCAATAGGCAAATTCCTCAAAACCTAATGTGGAAGGACTGGGAGAGGTAGAAGGAGTTGACTGCAGCATCTCATCTGGTTAGAGCTGTGACAACAGAACAGCTGGAATGAAAAACAGAAGTCCACAACTACTAATGCTTTCTTGCCTTCGTGTGTCTTTCATAACCCTGCAATATACCAGAAATGCATTTTAAAGGAAAAGCCCCAAAACAAGGACTACTTGAAAACACAATACTATATTTCTAGTTTTGCTTAAGACGCGTCAATTGACCAAAAGTAAGCAGTACAGCAAATCAATGACAAAACAGCCTTTTTTGCTGGAAATAACTGATCATCATGAGAGCTTTAAAGGAGAAATTAATTTGGAATGGATTCTTTGATGTCATCAAGCTTATTTTACCTTAGCAATTAAATAAAATAGATTAACAACTTGATTTTGAAAGCTATTAGCTAAACCTTTACATAGATCTCTAATATTTAAGCTTACGCTGTAATCAGTAACAAAGGTAATGACCCCTATTCCAGATTGCCTACCCTAAATTACACCTAAATAAAAATACTCATCTTAGCTTATTTAATCTTACTTGCTTTCCTAGTGCAAAATGTACTTGTCATGACCAAGTAAGTGGTCTGCTTGCCCACAAGAGCTTTCTGAATGTGACATCAATATTTACACATGCTGAATGCTCTCAACTGCCAACCGATCTTTGCAATCAAAGTACAAATTCCGACCTACACCACATACACTTTCCTGCTATTAATAAAACCTAGAATTTCACCTAAGCAAGTTTGTCCCTTGCAAAAATGGGGTGGGGATTCAGCTTCTGCATGCATTGCAAATTAACTGCTAAATCTAGCCAAAACTTGCAAGGTATGTAACTCTCAACCAGGTTAAATTCATGCAGCAGCATAGAGTCCCCCTCTTGAAGCAATGCGACAAGAACAGAAATTCTTTCAAAGTAAAGGCAATTTTCAAGACTAGAAAGAATAACTGGTAGGACAGTTTTGCTGGAGATTGAATGCAATGACAAGCTGGCTGCCTACCCTCAGCCAGCCAACACAAAGCAGCCAAAATGAATCACAGAAGCATGTCTGGAAGGGAGGTCTAGGAGAACTTCATAGCAAAGCTCTGGCTGGGAAGCACTTCAAGACCTTGAGAAAAATCAAAAAGGGAATGCCTCTTGGTTTATTTTTTATTGCATTCATGAAGAAAGAGCTCCCCTTTCCATAAATTTTAAAAGCATTATATCAGATGATGTTCAAATGTAAAAATAAATCAGAACTGATAAGACTAATTGAATCAGGAACTAGCAGAGGCTCTGAAGAATATAGGGGGTTTCAAGTAGAATAAGCAGAAGACCAGACATAAAAACATAATGGGATGGAACAAAGCAAATGGTAATGGGTATGACAACCATGTAGAGACTGAAGGATAAATTAGATGAGACAGTAGAGGAGAATTACCTGGCATCTTTAAAACAATGAATGAAGTTTGCACCTGAAGAACTAGATCAGTGCCAGGCAAAAAAGAAAAAAACGTATTTAGGATTTCTACAAATTCCTACTACTACCATTAAAAGAAAAAAAAAAGGAGAGTGGTTAAACCACTGATTATTGTGAAATAAAAGATGGTGTTTGGGGCTTTTTTTTTTGTTTGTTTTGGGATTTTTTGGGGGATCATGGTTGCTTGGTTTTTTAAATGCCCTTTGAAGTTTCAGTATCTTTTTTGGGTTTCCCTTCATTAATTTTAGCTAGTACAATTTCATGCTGAGTCTGAAGTGTTTCCTTGACAGCATCCCCTTTTAGTCTCAGCCAATCTCAAACAATGTTATCTGCACAGCTGTGTGAGGAGTCAGATGCATCTCATTCAACTATCTGGGATTCTCTTACTACTAAATTTGTCCCCTTTTCCTCCAACATGACTCCAATTCTTTGTGTATGGACAGCTAACAGTGGCCACATACACACATTAACTTCTGTGCTAGACATGCACTATTACACTTAAATGCAGGTCTTAAGTTCTTGTTTTACAGATGGTTTGATCTGTCACAGTATAAAATATTTTGCCATCATTCACTTTTAATGCTGCAAGACCAGCCCCTCAGCTCCCCCTTATCAATATCTCCAGAAGGAAAGGGAAATGAAAACTTCAGAAGAACAAATATGACAACTCTTTCTGGTGGTATTATAACAACTATCATCACAGACCATACTAATTACTTTCTTCTACCCCAAGCTTTCAGTATACAACAGTTTAACCGACTGTCACTTTCTTATCTCCAAGACCTTTTTGTTCAATGACCAATAATAAACTATGAGGGTAAAAACTGGCAACATTGTCAAAGATGTACAAAATTAAACTAGTACTGTAGTGTACTAAGCTTGTAAGAAAGAAATGTGCATTCTTACTCATGTAGGTTGAACCAGAAGAATCATACTGTAATTTGCTCCAGAAAAAAACCCAAAACTGTTTTGATCAATTAATCAAACATTTGGAACGCAAAAATAGCAGAATATCAATGTAGTTGAAGTAAAATTAAATCCTTATGACGCTGTAGCATTTTTTCCTAAATTTAGAAGTCCAGCTACTACCAAGCGTTATCAAACTTCAGAACTTCAGTATCAAAATACAACTCTCATTACAAATGCAGTACAGAAAGGATTAAAAAGTTCAAAAATACAGATTTCAGATGGCTACTTTCCTCCGGTTTTCAGCCATGCAAACCTCCAAAAGAGGCTTGAAAACTGAGCTTGGAAGAGAAGCCAGGCTGTGCTGGGCCCACTGCCACCCCCAAAAGCGTGGCTGCAGGGCCCCCAGCCCAGCACACCCTGCCCACTGCCGCCGCGACACCGTCGGACCGCCTCGCTCCAGGAACACGGAGGTCCAAGCTACTCATTAACCAGGGCCGGGCAGGAGGCTCCCAAACCCCGCCTGAAGATGGGGGTGTTTCCAGAGCACCTGCGAGCTGAGCCAACACAGCGGGCTCACCGCCCTCTCGCCCGGAACAAACCCCAGGGGCAGCCTGCGCTCTGCCTGCCTCGAGAAGTGCGCTCATTGCTGCTAGCAGGCATTCAAAACCACCAACTCCTCTATTCTAGCACTAATCCACTTGAAGGTCTTTTCTCCCCTTCCTTCCCTGCCCTGTTAAGGGGAGCTGTCACCTAAATTATAATATCTGTAATTGTGCAAACAGTAGTTAATTATAAATCTAGCTATCCAGAGAAAGGTGACAGCACGCCAGTGCCTGGAGCAGCGCTGTATGTTTGAACGCGGTCTGTGATGGCTGCAATTATGCTAAGGAGTCATGGAAGAATAAGAAACTTCTACATCAAACATCTCTTCTCAAAGGCAAGCACAGTGCAAACACCTTGCTCCTGACTTCAAGAGCAGGTCCTAAAGCGGTTAGGTGCCAGGAGAAAAAAAAAAAAGGTAGGGTTGATCTAAATGCAAAGAAAATAAAGACATAAAATAATTTAAACAAGCAACAAAAAAAAATAATTACTCATTAGAAACACTAGGTAAAAAAACACAAAGTTTTTATTTAGAGAAATGCTGAAAACCTTGTAACTGTTTTTTTTCCCCTGCTTGAAATACTTTTACTAGCTTAATGAAAAAGAAAAAAAAAAAATTAAAAGAACCTGAGGAGTCATTATAAAACAGGCTTGTAAAGTATATCCATATATACAATACCGTTTCTATTGCAAAGTTAAGCACTGGAAACAGCATCTAAAAGTTGCTAGATAAACTCAAGCCAAATCAGCACTGAATCAAGTAGTCCCTACACCTAATTTTACTTGCAAATCAGTCACAAGTTAACATAAAAGGTTTTGAATATTTAAGTATACTTTCCCATGAAGTAGCTTACAGGATTTTGTTATCTCCAGTAAGAGATACTTAATTTCCATTCTGAAAGCCAGGTCTAAATTTTTAGGTCTTCTCCAGCACTGTACAGATTTCATATAGTATACACACAGACATCACCATGGATCTCAGGATTATTTCCTGAACCAGTAGACAGCAGAATTACCTTGGCAAAATTTGAAAGGCTTAATTCGAAATGTCATACAGGGAATTTCAATAGATTACATTGACTTTGTAACAATTTCTACAATGAACTGCTGGGACAAAACCAAAAACACTTACACCAGGAAGGCCAACAACTACAGCTGGCCATTTTGGAAAACAGACAGACAAATTTTTAAAAAAAACAAAACCCACCAACAAAAATACCCAGAAACCAACTACAAACAGGACACGTCTACTTCAAAGTGTTGTGAAACAAATACAGCTCCACCATTTATAAGCTTAACAAGCTCAATTTGTTCTGCAACAAACACATCAATATACATGTTATGTTCATATATATCCATATGCATACACAACATGCAGTCAGCCATAAAATCTTCATAAAGGTATTCATCATTTGCACATAACCAATAATAAAGGGGGAAAAGTATTTGCTACTAATAGTCAAATGCTTCCTAATGAGGTTTGAAACTAGGTTTTTAAATGCTACTCAAGCAGCATGGTGTGCATCAAGCAAAATCCTTATAGGATGCAAAAAGCTCTTTCTGCTCTCATAAAAGTAAAAATAACTGAGTTTTAGCATTATAGCTATTTCTCTAATATAGAACAATGTAAACTTTTAATAAGGCTATCATTGTGTACTGGCAACAGTATTACATTGGTGGACCGATTTCTCACATTTATTTTCAACAGAAAAGATATCTTTTATTTTAACAAGATTAATGTAATTTTCATTATACTATCACCAATATTTTAGAAAAACATGGCTATATATGAAATAGATCACAGAATCATAGAAAAAATCTAGGTTGAAAAGGACCTCTGGAGATCATCTGGTCTAACTGTTCTTGAAAGTAGGGCTTTAAAATAGATTTTCCAAGGTCCTATCAGGTCAAACCTTGAATACTGGCAGCAAGGAAGACTTTAATACTTCTCTACATAACCTATTCCCAGAGTTTAATAGTTCTCAAAGTAAATATTATTTTTCCCTTAATATCCAGGCATCTAATTAAAAAACAACAAAAACCATGAACAAAATGAAAAAAAACAGTAAACAACATAAGCCTTCTGCAAATAAAAGCATAATATTTGAAGTTAATGTCTGCAGAATATTTATTTCAAGTAACTACAGCTTTATAACAGAAGTAACTGGTCAAGTCCTGTAACAACTTGGTAATATATCGGTGATCCCTTTTGGTGAGTAACTGGCACCATCCACTGTCCTAGAGAGTCACACAGGATGCCTCTGAATATGCACCTACTACTACTCTCACCTCTTAGGATTCCAAGCTGCCAGTTCTCCAAGCGTGAGCCCTTCCCCTGTTCTCCCAGATCCCAAGCCTTTGTGAGTCCCACACATTCCTCCATACTGCCAGTCTTGCCCAGCTGTCCCACAGAGGATGTAGAGAGCACCACGTAGGTAGTGACTGAACATCAGTCAGGCTCACTCTCTGCCATGTGGGCAGAGCAATACAAACATCTGCAGAGCCTCACACAGAAGCCCCAGCCCTAGGGCAGGCAGTAACCTCTTTATATAGTTCGCAGCTTGATGTCTTTAACACATTATACCTATAAAACGTGTTGAAACTAACCAACAGAACTGGACATTACTGGTGCGGGGATGGACAACCATCACGCTTTTTAAACAGCAAAACTCAGGAGCTGAGTGTTTATTTGACCCAATGTTGCTTGAGGTCAGCTGACAGCACATCAAAGTTAAAAGTATGAAGACACAGAAACTTGCACCTCATTTACTTGTCACACATCAACTGCCAAAAGGGATCTCAACAGATGGAAAAGAAGGACATTAATAAAGCCAGGCTCCTCATGCTGTCTGACCTTATCTGCTGGCAAGAGGCACATTTGCTGATTGCCTTGAAGTTGCCATCTAATCAATCCAGTAAAACAGGCTTTTTTTATTACCCATGTTAAAAGTTCAACTTTCCCTTATAACATGCAGATGGTTGTAAAGCCAGTTTTTCTCCACACTGCCAGAAAAGCAAAGCAACCGTGCTTTAAGGAGTGCTGTGAGCCATCTCTAACAAAGAGAGGCCATTTCACAGCTCTGGGTGCCAGCACGTGGCAGCCGAGGACCACTGATACGCGCAGGACTCCTGCAGTGCTGTGACCATCCACGCAACCGAGATGACACCTACAGGAACACTTTCTTCGGAGTTTCTGCAACATTAGGCCTACAATCTACTTTTGTAAAAAAAAGTTATAAGGATAAGCATAGTATTTTAGGATTAGAAGTAATTTTACCTAATTAAATAAACTACGCCTTCTAGTCCCTAAAGGGGGACTAGAAGAAAGCTGGAGAAGGAATCTTTTGCACGAGCATAGTGATAGGACAAAGGGGAATGGCTTTCAACTAGGAGAGAGTACATTCAGATCAGATATCAGGACAAAATTCTTTCCTGTGGGGGTGGTGAGGCAGTGGACGCCTCATCCATGAAAGTGTTCAAGGCCAGGTCTGATGGGGATTTGAGCAACCTGGTCTAGTGGAAGGTGTCCCTGCACACCACACAGAGGTTGGGACTTGATGATCTTGAAGGTCCCTTGCAACCCAAACCATTCAATGATCCCATGATGATAAGCAGCGGAGGAGACGAAACCATGTTTGGTTTACATTAATGTGTCTACATTAATGTGTTCTTTTTATAAACCTCTGGGGGACAGAAGGCAGAGGCACGAACATGGGACAGAAAAAAAAAAAATCTACTTTTGCCTTTGGCAAATGAGGTGATAACAAAGTTGCAGTGCTCGACACTTGGGAGACTAAGCAACATTCAGATTTATTTCCTTCATACCCAGTTAACACAGCTTGTAATTGTCTTTGGCTGCTTGCTTTGACACCTAAAAGGGAAATTTGAAGCCAGTTGTTTTATACTGGGAAAGATTTACTTCCTGGGTAATCAGTAAAAAAAAAAAAAAAAAAAAAAAAAAAAAAAAAAAAGCAAAATCAAACAATGATGACCGTAGTACAGAACACGACACTACTCCCAGTCTGTCCAACACAGCACGCACTGGTTAACAAGTAACACAAGTTGTAACTGATAATAGTAACAAAATCGCTTGCTCCTGAGAGTACTCAGCGACAGAGCTAACCTTAGTCAACAGATTCTACAGGTTCACTTTTAAGACCACATTAATTAATCTTTGCAAATTCTAATGTAAAAGGATATGATCCTTCAAAACTTTTAAATAAAGGGTCAGAATCCTCCTTCGTAAGCTAAAGAAAATGGGTACCACATCACAAGAAAGATTCTATATAAAACAATCACAACTCCTCTGGAATCCTTTTGCTCCACGAAGATGGAGGGGTTTTTTTGAAGAAACATTATTTATATTGTGTTTTCAGAATCAAGAAGTCAACACAAATAACAAGAAGTTATTCTAGTGATGAATTATCTTTATCAAAATAATAGAATCACTTAGGCTGGAAAAGATCTCCAGGATCATCAAGTCCAGCCATTAGCCTAGCACTGACACCACTAATCCATGCCCCTAAGTGCCACATCTACATCTTTTAAATACCCCCAGGGATGGTGACTCCATCACTTCCCTGGACACCCTGTTCCAAAGCTTGCTAATTCACCTGGTGAAGAAAATCTTCCTAATTCTGAACATGCCCAACTTCATATTCCACTGCATCATTGTTAGATTACCACAAGACCTTTGACGGCTCACAAGTCAGATAAATTTGTTTAGAAACCCAGAACAATTAGAGGAATGACACTCACAGTAAAATCAAATGTACTGATATCTCAGGATCTAAAGCCGATATATGTTAACACGTAATAAACAGTGTTTACCAGTTTACCACAGATTTTACACGTCTGTGTAACAGTGTTCTTCCGCTCATAGTGACAAGGAGAAATAACTGTGATGTTGTAAACCCATGCAATCTGCTACAACAAAAGTGTGATCTTCCTGACTCGTTCCAGGGAGATACTACCTGATACATGCAGTGCACTGGCTAGAAGCAGAGCGCTCTGTAACTGAATAGTGACAGAACACTTGCATGATCCATCACTTATTTGGTACCTTTGGTCAAAGGCACCACATATCAGGACATGAATGAATGGAAAGATTAAATATTTATCTGAAAAATAATAAAGCGCTATCTGTTCAAAAGAGACATAAGACAAAAAAAACACAAAACCCACAAAACACACAACCCACAACTCTTTCCAATATTAAACACTGAATCACTTCCTAGTTACCAAGAATCACTGTGCTCTCCTTAATCCTGGAGCCTTCTCAGCTACCAAGTGCCAAATCACCAGCTGCGTTTAGATAGGTATCTTTTTCTCCAGGTGTGCATTTGCAATATGAATAGGAAGCACACTAACCAAAGCTGGAGAATAAACTTAAAACCCATGGAATTTAATGCACAGAAAGCTACAATTAGGACAGCTGCTTTACTACAAGAATATTCCAGGGAGTTCTAAAATATGTCAGGGATTTTTATTTTCTTGTCATATCAGTAGTGCTCCCTGAATGGTGTGGTCCCACAGAAATTTTCCCCACTTATTAAACTTTCTGGCAACTACTTCAAAGAAAAACCGTGTTGCTAAAGTCAAACAAATCTGAAAGAAAGAAGAATAGAAAACCTCCCCATCGTGGCTGCAAATATAAAACCCTACACCTACGTGCAGTCTTATTAAAAGCTGTTAATTTAATATACACAAAGTACAGTATCACAAGTATTTTCACAAATTAGGAGTTGCTTAATATTTGCAGATCTGAATTTTCTCTCAACCTCAAATTGCCTACACTTTTGGAGTAAAGCAGAAAGTATTGATTCCCCCCCACCCAAATTGTTCCCCACAATTATAAGTTATAAAAAAATATTTGTAATTTTATCACTGGCTTGCAACATTCTATGAAACAGCCATCAAATGCTGCATACCCTGACAAGCAGCCTATGCTGTCTTGTTCTACTATTCCATTTTTCAAATTGTTTTATTAAATACACAGAAAAAATGAAGTTTTTTTAACTAAGCAGTCAAACTCATGCATGGCTAAATTCTTAGCAACCTTTTCAGGCGCCATGCAAAATAAACTACATTTACAGAATCTTGCTGTGAAGATAGAAAGGTTTATGACCATTAAAACAATAAGGTCTTTCTGTAAAAATACTCCCAAAAGACATGATCTCTTTTCAAACTAATTATTAAAAGAATAATGAACAAGATGATTTTTAGAGTGCTTATGCTCTACCCAAAGCCAAGCTCACCAATGAGTTTCCATCAAGTGAAAATTGTGACATCTTTTTTGGGCATCTGAGAATGTCACAGATGAAAGTGGCAATGGGCAGAACAGATACTAAAATTGCAACCAGGTTACGCTATCATTAATACAAGGATTGTTCTGATAAATAACTGTACTGATTCACAAATGGAGAGAATCAAGACTTAAAATTGAGTTAAGCATAGGAAAGGGTGGAAACCTTAATCAAACAGCAGTAGTCCAGGCAACGCTATGTGAAAAAGGAAACTATCAGAATTCAATAATTTTATCCCCTTAAAGTCTTTTGATAATTAATACAATCCACTCACACACTGAACCCAAAAATAAGAAGCCAGGGACATGACAAAAGCTTGAACTATACCATAACTATGAACTTAATGCACTCAGTAGGTCAAGATGTTAAGCAATTTTTTTTAAAGAAGTTTCCAAAGTACTTTAATAAATCTGATATACAGATATATACATATGGCTAGAAAAGCATGTGCAAAAACTAGAAATTATCTCATCCTACAACAACCTCTGAAACCCAATAAGGACAGCTTGTGCTCACTAGGTTGTTCAAAGATGCCTTTCTTTCCTCCAGTAAACATGGGCTCACATGTTGTGAAAGAACTATGTGAAGATAAGGCAAGCTGTACTTCAGCATGTGCTAGCTGATCTTCAACTTGACCAAAGTACAGTCTGCTTTATCTATAGGCTCTTAATGTGTTAGTTAGAATACCAGCAACAGTCAAGAAGATACCTTCTTCCAGACAAAGCACTAGCATTGAAACAACCATGGCAAAAAAATACTTGCATGTCCTTAACTTCAGGTACAGGTCCACATTTGCCTCAATCAAAAGCTGTGCCTCTATCTATACCATTACAGTTCCAGAAGCACAATTCTTCCCCACCTACGTAGGAATATGGAAAAAAAACCCAAAATCACAAAAATTATGAAAAGCATTTAGACTGACACAGATGTAGACAGAATACAACTGCACACACATCCAACATCTGGGATAAAAACCTTAAGTTTAAAAAAAAACCCGCACCAAAATTGAGTGAAACAGCAGAGATCAGACCTCTGCATACTCAGGCCAATCCCTGGGGAACACGCCACGTTGAACAAGAGGATCCATAGTCACAGAACTGTAGGCAAACAACACTACAGTGCAAAATCCCACATGTATACCAGTCACAGCCCAGGCTCCCAGCTTTGATTCATAAAATGCGTCATTCCACAGAGCGTAACTGTATCACATAACTTGCTAGGGAAATAGCCATGGTTACTCATCATAGTTTGGTGTTATGAACCACTGGCTTTCCATAACACTGCACACACCAGATTAAAATCTCTCCGGGGGTGGAAGGAGAGGATAGCAGGAAATCAATGAACAAGATGTCAAATCGTAACTACTTTCATACTTTAAAGTGCAAATAAAACAGCATTTGACTCAGTAGTGAAATACTTTGCTGTTGATTTCAGCTGCTTACAGCTGCTCCTTCTCTAGAACTATTTTTTAAAGTCTTGCTCAGGTTAAAGAAGGAAAAAAGTCTGGTTCAGAGTAAGTAATAAGTTACTTGAAAAGAAAAGAGGCTTTTTGCTTCTCGCTATACAAAATCTTAAAAGGTAGCTTTACTATGTGCACATGCATGTTTAATTCGACCTTTAAACCATATTGTTGAGGCACAAGCCTTGGTTAGTACCACTGGCACCTGTCAGAATTACCAAAATTAGAGCTACCACCAAAACTCTGCAACTGCATTTGTCAGCTACGAAGGCTGAAGTATTTTATGGTTTCACACCAATTTTACTATTATTTCTCTTTCAGAAAATATAAAAGTGAAGCATATTGTTTACTTTCCATCTTAACATTTCAGAAATTAAATATTTTAGCTTGTTTGAAAGGTTATGTGAACTGAAAGGAAGAGTACACAATTAGTTTTATATTACATTGCAATAGAAGATTAAAGAGTTGGAATCACTTTCTGTACACCCAATTTTCTTCTTGCAGAGAACTTAAAAATACACTGATTTTATTTTCACTTTGAATAATGAAAAACTTCTTGAACTCCCTGTAAAACTTTACCTCTCACTAAGATAATACACGTGTACAGGTTTGAATTGAGGACTGGTTTTTGCTTCATTCTTTATTAATTTCTATGAGCAACATCACTTAGTGGGAAAGTTCTAAAAACGAAACCAGTGACTGAACCAAGAACCCTGTGACTGGTAAGTTACTACCTTAATACTACACAGTATTGACTGAGAATAATTACCGAACCAATTTCAGAGTGTACCAGCCACCAGCTTGAATTAGTAAGATAAAAGCTGGTTGTTGACAAAGATGACAGAGTACGTGGCTGTGACAAGGGTTACTACATTGCCTCTTGAAACATGCTCACCGAATTGGCCAATACAAGCAAGCATGAAACATACTACCTTGGCTGTATTTCAACTCTGTGATGCAAGGAAGAGAACCCATTTCATTTTTGGCAAAACACCACCTTTCAGAAAGCCTAATACTCCTCTGCTAAAAAGGGAATTGAGACCACTTATCTTGAAGAATTCCTCTCAACTCCAAATCCTGAAAAACAGTTTCCTCCAGTGTTTTTAGTGAAAATTCAAAGCTTGGGATGCTCACTCTCTCCCCCTAACATATGTTGCTGTGCTTGTATCAAACCTAAACTTGCCAAGAGAGGGAACTGATGGAATTACAGTTTCATCGGTTCCAATATGACAGATTAACATATGGTCATAGCATGCACAAGCTTCACTGATTCTGGGATTTCTGTTTTATCTGTAAAACTGCATTACTTGTCTAATGTTCTGTAATCTTCATATTAAGGAGACATTTGCAGGAGTTTAACAGAGGGAACCTAGTCAGAGAGATACATCAGACCAGACCACTCCTAATGATTTTCATTTCAAACAGAGGCCATTAGGATAATGTGCTGGTTCAGACTTAGGGACCTAGAGCCTGTGGAGATCCACCTTATGCAGTGATATGCTCTCCTGTTAAATCAATGGTGACAGTTCTTGGACAGAAGAACTGCATTTCTTAAAAGGAGAAGTATTGTTATAGAATGGAGACACATGCTGAGATGGGATAGTAAGACAATGTGAGACAAGAAGGGCCTCGAACCACGGAAGAGTGACAGACAAAGCCAGAGGAACATTAAGACCAGTGAAGAGGCAGATAAAATTCTGCTTGTATCTTTTTCAACTTTTTTCTGAAACTGATTAAAAAATACCTCGCATCTTCCTGAGGAGTACCAGATGGATAATCTGTATTCCAAATGTATGCCCAGAACCCATATTTTGCTTGGACATCTCTAACTTGCAAGCCAAGAGCGCATGAGACTCACCAGGTGAACAACAGTACAGAAGTGCACCAAGAACCTACAAAGTTCTCAAGTCTCTCTTGATTCCTCCTGGCCCAGAAGATGGGAACCCTTTGTTACCATTACTCATGTGTAATGTTTGGAAACCTAAATCAAATTCTAGCAGACAGGCATGACCAGACTTCAGCATCGCAGTGATTTCAGCACAACCCAAGCAACCAAATTATGTATGGAAGTATCAGTGTTTTCTGCAGAGAGAAGGCTCTTCAAGATTGTCAATGCAGTTTGACAATAGGAAGAAAAATTAAGACCAAAAAAAAAGCTTTAAAAAGCAAGCTACTAGACAATGTTTTCTATAGTATCTGATTTTGTAGCATTTCATGAATGCAGGGATATGACAAGAAGAAAGAGAAGGAACACAAAGTCCAAATACTGGACACATGACTAGGTTTCATATTACAGTGCTAATAATAGAAATTAGAAATACTCAGTGACATTCAGTACATGCTGATTGAAGGCAATGGTATCAGAGTATGAGGAGATTAGAGTAAATTTTCTCAAGGTATGTCACGATGAAACTTGCAGCACATCTGTTACTCCACTCCAACTGTTTGTGTGCCTGCTCTCTTCCCTTAGTAAACACCTCGACAGAAGAATAACTTACTTCCCATTAATTCCCACTTGTCATGGGGAAAAACCACATACACCTTCTGACTTTTAGGCTTCGATAACAAGATAACACTACAGTTCACGAAAAGCATCCAACTCCAAGACAAAACTGCAGCCAGAGCATTTCTAGTTGATACTGACACTTCCCTAGCCTGGATTAAGTTGCCTAAATTCTGCCTCTCCCGCAAGCTTAAGAGACACCTCCAATTCAGAGTTACTTGATTGATTCCTATTCAAGTGAATCATCCCATGCTTCAGCCCAAAGTATACAATGCTTCCATCAGGGGCTATGCCAGAGCTATGGGTTCTCACCACAAGACAGACACCCGCAAATTGGATGCACCAGTGCTCATCAAAGTTGTGCCAAATCCCCCGTGCCGACTAACATCATGCACTCAACACCACAGAACAAAATGTGCACTGCACTGCTACACATGGGTAGCCAGAAGAGAAACCAATGCTACAAACTAACACCAACTAACACAAGCAGGAAGCAAAATAAATACTTTTTGCTTAGTATACTCAAAGCTGTAGCTTGGGGAAAAGAACTGAAAAATGTGGCTCTCTAGCTTTTGAACTTCTGTGCAAACTTTTCAGTAGATGAGTACACAGTGTTGCCTCTTACAGTAGTCAGTTCTCAAGTTCACAATTAAGAAGCTTAAGGAATGTGTTTCTCATTCAAAAAACAAAACAAAAAACCAACAACCAAAACCAAACCCACACAAAGTTTCTATAAAACTTACAATGAACATTTACCACATTTAAAACAATGAGATTGGTAACTGTGGTCCTTATCACTACTAAACTGCATTTTACTTTTAACCGGTTGATTTTTAATGAACAAATACCCCTATGCATAGATGCCAGCATGGCAAATATTATTTGTGAACAAAGTGACAAAATAGAAGAACTGCTCGCTGTACTGGCTTTTAGTCCACCTTGGAGAATTTAACATTAATGACTTCTGCACACAAGACTTTTGGTGTGCCTCTGTAAGGTTACTCTTTCAGTGTCTACGTAAAGCTATCACTTACTCATCAGTATAGAAAATGGGTCACAGCTCAGAAAAGTATGGACAGCTGTCTCTGCTATAATATGGACTATGAAAAAACAGTCCACCCAAGATCTCTAGAAATCAGCTGATATTTTAGACTCCTGGATTGGATGAAAACAGGATTTATCACGTGATAAGTCATGAACATATGCAAGAAGATGATGATACTACCACTAGCTTTTTTGTTACTACTTTTTTGTTGTTCCTGTCTACTGCTCTAAGCATATTACACCAATAATACAAAATGATTACTTGAGAAGCAGTTATGGAACTTTGCAATTTAATAGCATATCACATAACTATAGTTTTATCAGCATCTTACTTTGTACCAAAAGTATTTTGGAAGAATGGAGGTAGAGAGTTAAGTATTGTACAGTACAATATATTCCTGTGATATTACCCAAATTTATGTCCTGAAATAATGAACTGTTCCAGTCTTAGAATATGCAAAAAGTTGAAAATGGAAACATTAGAAATGCTTATTAAGTCAGAGAAAGAGATGACAAGTGTCAAGAGTTCTTCCAGGAATCCACTGCCAGCAATATTAGAGTGTTTAATGAAACAAAATTAATCTTATCATCACAAGTTGGTTCTTCAAATGAGCTGTTCTGTTAAGTGTACTTAGAACTATGCAGAACATTACGTTTTTCTTACGAACTAGAAAACAGAAATGTATTAGGTATTTGTCACCAGCCTGTCAAGACACTTTTGCCACAGGACAATGCCAGAGAATGTCACCATCATGGAAATTTAGCATTTGTATTGTATTAGCGAGCAAGCCTTTCTAGATATGGTAACTGAGCAGACCCTTCTTCCCCACAGTTCTGTTTGGTAACTGTTTCCCTTATCATCAAACACTCTCAGGTAATAGGGACCATTTGCTTCTTGTACAACTAGTTTCAGAAAAACTTTTTTTTAAAAAAAGTGAAAGTGCAACTGTCCTCCAAAGCTAAGAAAGTATATTACACATCTACATTCACCTTTTATAAATAATCTTTCAGTGCAATACTGTGCAAAATTAATTCTTCAGTAATAGACGTATTTCTACTATAAAGACAGTTTGGGATTAACAGAGTAGCAGTACCAATATTTAATAGCATAAAAGCACTAACTTGTTCTGCTTTCTGTTACACAGGTATTAGAGCAGTAGCAATTTGTGTGACAGGCTGCAGAGAGCCACAAGGGAAGCAACCATCCTAGCAAGGAAAATAAAAAAATCCCAACTGTATCTTTGAAAGAGTGGAAAGCAAGGAGCAACAGAAGGAGAGACTGACTAATTACTTCGGGTAAGTTCAGTCAAGAGAGGAAACGAGAAATGCCGCAAGATGAATGAGAATTATATATTAAAAGAAGTATCCTCTTTTACTGCTGTTGCATCTGTTCCATAACACCAATGAGGCAAATAGCTGTCACACTTCACATACATGGATATATCATATATATCTTAGATAAATTACAGATACATCATATATTGGAGATTTTTTTATCTCCATAGAGCAAGTCAGCACCCAAAATGCTGAAAAGAAACCTCTGTGGAGCCCAGGCAGCCTCTGTGGTGGGGCAGCTGCTGCTAACTAGCCTGTGGTACTGTATCTCCGGGCTTTGGGGTTCCGATCCCTCGGCAGACCCCGTCCATCGCTCCGGGCAGGGGCACGGGCAGGGCCGCTCTACGCCCGCAGCTCGTCTCCTAAACACGCCCGAGGTACTCGGGGCTCGAGAAAACTCTCGGGTCAGGTGCTCTGCCAACGATTTGGGGGGAAAAAAACGGGATTAGAGAAGGAGCCAAACTCGCCCTATAGTTACAGGCAGCAAAGGCGAGCGCAGGGGAGTAGGGGACGGGACGGGACCTTCCCCGCGCCCTGCCCCGGTGCCCTGCTCTAAACACACAAGGCGCGGAGCGGAACAGAAAACGGAGGGGCAACGCGGAGCGGAGCAGCGCCGCCCCCCGAGGGCACGGCACGGCTCGACGGGCTGACACCCAGCCCGGCACCGCCGCGCACCTTCCCGCTCGCTTCCCCCCGCGCCAGCCGCCGGGAGCAGCGCTCGCCCCCGCTCTCCCGCGAGGCCGGCGGACAGCCAGGCACCAGCGCGGGGCCGGCCAGCCGCCCGGGCACTCCGCCGCCCCGCCGAGGAGGAGGAGGAGGAGGGAGATGCGGGGGCGGCCCCGACGGCACCACCGCCCCCGCCTCCCGGAGGCGCCCCGGCGGCGCCAACTTTCCCCGCGCCCCGCGCCGCTCCCGCCGCCTCGCCCGGTACCTGCCGCGCCGCCCCGCGCCGCCGCCGCCGCCCCGCTCCCCCAGGGGGCGCAGAAGGCCGTCACGGCCGTCGCGGCCGCCGCCACCGTGCGGACCGAGGAGAGCAGGTGCGGAGCGGGGACCA
The DNA here is from genome assembly GCF_000738735.6 of Corvus cornix cornix. Classification (NCBI taxonomy): domain Eukaryota; kingdom Metazoa; phylum Chordata; class Aves; order Passeriformes; family Corvidae; genus Corvus; species Corvus cornix. The sequence goes on from NC_046333.1 coordinate 87,924,165, forward strand.
CGGAGCCGATCCCGCTCCCGCCGCCGGCTCCGGCTCCTGCGCCTGGGCTGGGCGGGCGGGGCGCGGCGGGGCGGGGCGGTGAGGAGCGCCCGCCGCCCGCGCTCGCCCCCTAGCGGAGGGAGCGACCGGCCGGGCCCGGCCCGGGTCCGCCCGCCCCGCCGCTGCTCTCTGCCTCGGCTCCGCTCGGGTCCCTTCGGCACTTTCCGCCGTTTCCCAGGGGGAACGGGAGCGGGGTCACCGCGGATGGCGGGGCTGGGGCTGTTTCCTCGCCTCCCTTCCCGCCCGCAGGCTCCCTGGCTCCGTCACCTGTTCCCCGCACGGCCGTGGTGGCCGCGGTCCCGCCCGAGTCCCTCCCTGCCCACAGCTGCTCCCGGGCTGTGCCCGCTGGCAGCGGAGCGCGAGAAGTTGTAGTGGCTGGCTCCAGAGGCTGACAAGAGCTCGGCACGCCGCCGGCTGGCGGGCCCTGCCGGGGGACGAGGAGCCAGGTGTCCTTCGTGCCATCTCTTGGGGTAGCAACGGGGCCGACGCAGGAGGTGACAAGTGTCTCCAGCCCGCAGCTGGTGGCACAGCCCGATCGCCTCCCCCCCGGGAGGAGGGCAGGTCTGGCTGCCCAAGGCGTGGGGATGCGTGTCGTGCCTCCCGCTTCCCTCTCGCTCCCCGCCGGGCACTGCGCTCCAGCGCCGTGCGGAGGGATTAGCTCAGGTCCTGCAAGCGGAGTAACTGTGTCAGAGCAACTCTACACCCATGCTAATTAGCTGAGCCTTTCAGCAGCGCTAATTAACTGAAGCAGAATACCTCAATGGCCAAGCAATCCGGTGGCGTTTTCTCTCCAGTTTTAAAGAATTTTCCAGGTGTTTGGTACTGCCCTTGTAGCACAGTTGTGCTAATGAGACTGTACATGAGATCAATGAAACAGTCCGGGTTAAAGTATTCAGAAAAATTCTCCAAACTGTGAAACTTGGATGGTGTTCTCCGGATCTGTTTTGGTCCCTGCCTTCAGCCATCTCTGTTAACTCAAGTGCAGGGGTGGGAGCAGGGAAGAGTGAACCGATGTGCCAGAAGCTCTCTGCAAGACACCCAGATCCAGAAAAAAACCTCCCAGAGACAAGCCCGAGAAAAGCATAGCAGACGATTCCTTGACATGGCTGTGTTTTTTCAAATTCCAAATTACCTTTCCAAGCTTAATTCAGGGACCCCTGTGCTGCATTGCACAGTATAAATATGCCTGCTGTGGAGACGGGGCATTCCAAAATACAATTTAGCTCTTGCCATCTGATTATCTGTACTGCTCTTCTAGTGAGCCATTTCTTGGTATGCCACGTTCTTGGTTTGGGGAAAGAAACATGAAAGCTGCAACTCCACTGAAGGCAGGAGAATGGGAGCCAGTTTGTGCATGTCTGCACGGTACTGCCTATCTAAATTTGAGTACTGGGAGGAGCATAGCTATGTCACAGGTTTTCCCACCAGGTGCAGTGCCCAATGCTGCTCAGCACAGCTGATTCACAGGATTTTGCAGATTTCCTGCAGGCTTCTCTGAATGGTTCTGTCTCACGCTCATGTTCACTAATATCTACCCTGAAAGTGATCTATCCCAAATGTTTGAGGAAGCCATCTAATAATCTAATGTCCCATCATTTATTAAAGGAACATAAACTTAATCTTCCATACATTTAAATCCTAATGGAATATTGACAAGCTTAATTCTCTTTAACTGTTTCTGAGACTCAAAGTGAGAATTAGGTCACTTGGTAATTACTCCAGAATGTAAGATAATTTAACTCTGGAACAACAAGAGTATTAAAAAGCATTGGCATTGCCCTCCTGAATCACCCCGTTAAGTCAGTGTGTTTCCACCAGAACCTCTCCTACTTAGAGGATTAGACCCACCTAATACTTTGTGCCTCATGGAGGGAAGTTAAATTTTCTTTGAACTGATACTCTGCATTTTCGAAAGTACTTGGCAAGCAATAGTCATCATCTTTTCCTTTAGAGAGAATGCAAGAAAACGTATCTGCTACATAACAGATATCCAAGGGCCAAGCTGCTTCTCCCCATATTGAAGGTTACTGCATCTTGCCCTTCACATAGTGCCATGTATTTCTGTAGGAGCCTTCATTCAGAAGCCTGATAGCCCATCCATTCCAATTAATCATAGTCAGGGCCTGACGACTTTAGAGATGAAATACGAGTGTATCAGGCTTTTGATTTAGTGGTATAGTTCCTGAACTCAGGACCAAATCTGTGCAGCAGACAACTCTTTCTTTACAAACATCGAAAATCCTACTGCTGGACCTTGAAGGAAATATGTAATCCCAGTCTTCCCCTAAGTTAAAACTATTACCTATTGTTTCAAGTGCTATCAGTCACGGCAGTGAAGAAGAGCATCCCCCACTTCTGACTGGGAGTTGCAGATTTAATGGGAACAGACCACAGCTTTCGTTTGCACACAATTACTTTCAGCTCCAAAGTTCTCTTCTTGGAAAATATTTTCCCATATTCCCTGATATTTGGAAAGGCAGAGAATCTTATAGTGATTAAGAGCAGGAAGAGAAAAAGGAATTTAATACCGAGGATTGCCACACACGGGATACCATAGTAGCACTGTCTCTCACCAAGAGATGAATTTGTCCCTCCAAATGTGATATCAGCTTATAGCAAGCACTTCTGTATGTGAATCCTCATCACCTACTTGTTAAAGTTGTGCTAAATTAGATAAATATTAATTAATTTTGTGTAATTTATTTTCCTATCGCACAATCAAAAATGTGGACAAGATACTAATTCCATGAGAATAACAGCCTTAAGTTAAAAAGAAAAACCACCACTCCCCTCTGAAAAAAATGCCAGCAAACCCCGTAAAAACAACAGAATAAAGGTTGTGTCTGTTATTTTCACCTTTTGTAGCTGAGACATTATTATTTTCTGTAATTACACGAACACACTATCATTTTGCAGGATCATCTCCCATTCACTGCATATTTCAACAGCTGCTTCACCCTTCACTGTGCATGTTAACCCCTACAGACTGGATGTCTGCTCTCATCCTGTTGAGTATCCAGCTGAAGACATCTAGGACACAGTTTTTCTACTAAATTCCTGAGTGTATTTATTCACATCTCTGAGCACTTTTTTAAATTAAAAAACAAAAAAAATCACAACCTGAACCACTGCTCAGTTTACTCAGGAAAAAAAAAAATTCTAAGTTACTGATTGGAGGGAAGAAGTCCAGCTGGAGTAACTTCCTCATCATCACCCAGAAGTGCTGTCACAATAACAAACATCTCTGAGAGCAGTTTGAGCAGCCGCATAGCCAGGGATCAGATACTGATTAAAACCAGATGAGGAAAAAACCTGTGAGTAGTGTTACTTTAAATATAGATAAGTTCTCCAGTTAGGATGGCCTGTGGTGATTTGAAGAAAAGTGTGCAACTGTAAAAAGCTGTTGATGCCCTCTCCCAGGAAAAGTTAAAAGCCGGGGTGGATGGATCTCTGAGCCACCTGGTCTAGTGGAAGGTGTCCCTGCCCATGGCAGGGTGGTTAGAAACAGATTTTTAAGGTGCCTTCCAACCCAAACCCTTCTATGATTCCATGAAATATGTGTGCACACACACACACATTTTCAGAAGTTAATCAGCCAAATTTAAGAGGAATTCCTTCATGTCAACAAAAGACTCCTTGCTGTCAAAATCATGGATATGTTAAAGCTTCTCAAAAGATAGTTGCAAATAGGGAGTTCGTGTGATTGTTTTTAGTTAGCAATTCCTTATCTTAATTCTTCTTGAAAAGGCAAATTATGATCAGTTCAGCTGGAGGCAGAAACTCATGATGGGAAACTTCATCCCAAGTAATTACATTCTGGCACAGTTGTAACAGAAGCAGGATCTCTATAAGAAAGATATTTGGCAATCTGTGCTGTGGTCACTCTGCCTTATAGATACATCTGCATATGCAAGCACAGAATAAGCTTCTCTCCACTTCCAGAGAAGCTAAAGTTCTAACCACCATCCTTATCTCAAGTTCACAAGACACTTAAAAACATAAACCAACAGTGAATTTTCAAAAAAACCCTAAGTGGCTTAAAGTATGTTCCCATTATCACAAAACACCAGTTTAAGTGAACGCAGACTGGGAGCGTGAATACACACAGGCAGTGAATGTTCCCAGCAGTTAGACAGTAAATTGTCTGGCCAAAGTAATTTATGTGCTTGCACAGTCTTCATGGATATTATCCTCCTCCCACACTTTGGCTGACATTTTTAAAGTGCTTTCATTTACTTACAAACATGTATGAAGCACGTCGTGCTGATTCATGAAATGCGTATCATGAAATATCGGTTAAACAGAGTGGAAGGGTGCCGGAAAAAATTGACCCTGGGGATGTGCCTACAATGTTGCGCTTTGACCTAAACAGTGAAAGTTGTACCAGGCTGTAAAAGAGTATTTCTGAAGGAAACAGTGAAAGTATAATCAACCCAGCCATTTAAACTTTGGTACATTAAAATATCTAGCTAGGAGATTACTCTGTGTGTACATGTATAGAAAAATTAAGTAGTAATTTTTATACCTACTTTGATTATCTGATGGGTAGTACACTGAATATGTATTTACATGAATATTGGCCCTTCTGTTACTGACAAGTGTTCATCTCAAATTATCGTTTTGGCTTACTCTTCATTTACTGCCCCTTATGGCCACTCAAAGGTTTCCTCTTACTAGTAATATATAATGATTGTAAATTATGAAAGAGGGAGACATATTGCTGTAACTCACATAATTTTTTTCATTCACCTATAACAGTATTTCCCCACTCCAGGATATATCTTTTTTAATCTCAAAAAGTATGATTCATAGGAAAGAAGTGTCAAATAATTTTTGCTTTGTCTAAAATTTGCAAATGTTTTACATTTAGCAATTAACCATGAAAAACATATTTAAATGAATCTTATTTAAATCGACCCAGCATATATATTTAATATAGCTGCACAAGAGAATCAGCATGGTACTATGCTAATTTTCTGTAAAACATTTTTTGTTCCTTTCAAAATTACCACTCCCTGAAGTAAAACAGGAGTCCATTTTCAGTTCTGCATCATTTGAATTTGAGATGGAGCATTGAAGAAAGCTGCTTTAATAGAAGCTTAAAAGACATGGAATTGAGCCTTTAGGGAGTGTTGGGTACTTTTCTTGTCGTTCTGGTTGATTGATTTGCATGATGTGGGTGGGGAATGTTGTTGATCAGGCTGTCCATTTTAATTTTGTACTGGCTGTGTCAGCTTTAAAGTGAGGGGTGAGTATATAAGCTTTAGTACAGACACTGTGCTGCAGGCCAAAATAAGTAAAACAGCACTATATACACTCTTGAAAAGTGTGATATTTAAGTCAACTCAGAATATCATATGCTGCAATGCATTATTTTTAGTCTCGTATTGAGTAAGTGCCTTCTCTTTTTTCTTTTCCTGATTCACATGTATATAAACAAGGTGAAATAAAAGTCTTTAAACCTAACATGCCACTGTCCTGGTTCCTTGAGAAGTACTGCTCTGAATTTAGCAGAAAACCAACAAGCCTTAATGATGAGACTTGAGATGTCCCCTAAAGGAAAAAAATTCCTAAAACTTATTTTGCTCTTCTGATTTACTTTGCAGTGCGTGCCAGATTTGGCTGCTGTCAGATCTGTGTGTCTTACCACTGCCTGATATCCTATAAAATCACTCTACTTAAGAGGGGTTGGATCAGTCTCCTAATTTGTTGTTATATACACACCTATTGCAATCAGACTTCTTTTTTAAAAAGGCAGAGCAACTCTGCACTTGCCACTTTTTGTGAACCATTTCTACCCAGAGTGTTTAACTGGGTAACTGTTCTTGCTGCATTGCCTGTGATGCTGCTATGATCGTTGTGAAAATCAAAAGCGCCTTCCAACAGATGGCACACAGGCCAATTAATGACAGCAGTGCTTCTGTGTTACTTGGTGTCCTATAAAAATGGAACAAACAGCCTTCCCTTTTGCCTGTGTTATAATAAAACAGTGTTCATTGCCACTCTCAAAAATGGGAAAAACACCCCCACCACCAAAAAAACAGGTCTCTCTTTCCACCCACTCCCCAGCCCATGACAAGGAAACTATGTTTCAGGAGATGAGTAATAGAGCAGCTTTTTTTTCTGAAGGTTACAATCAATACAAAAAATAAAACCTTAACTATACTTCTTTTAAGAGGTTCTTAATGAAATGTGCAAATGCCTCAGCATTTTTGTATTCAGCACAGTTCAGTCCAGTAGTACATGGGGTTATAACGTACCTAAGGAGAGAAGACATAAAGAATTAGGTCTGGAGTCTGGGGAAGGCAAAAGCTTGACTAGACTAATTGATTTCCAGACCGATGTTTTAAAAATCTATACCGTGAAAATACTAATGAGTTCCTTTTTTGGAGGAATGAGAAGAAGTTCTAAATTTAACTATGAACTTTCAGTAACTTTCAGTAACTATGAGGTCTTTTGCTCTGGTATTTAGGATACAAAGCAGCTGGAGAGGTTATCTTCCTATGAGCCCTCCAAACATGTCTCAGATATGTCTGGTGCTATTTGTTGTGATGGGCACAAAAAAAAGCAGTGTGTATCAAAGAACTTAAAAGCTGAATGTTGTAACATTGAATTTATAGACACCTGGCTCTGGAGTAAAATCCTACATTCAGCTCTTGGGCTGCTTCCACAGAATATGTAGGGATAGTTTTCCAGCTCATGTCGTGTTGGAGAACTGCCAACAGACTGAATCAGGAGTGCTTGGTCAACATCTTCAGCAGAGAGATGCCAGCGTCAGTGGTTGGGAGTGCTCTCTGCAGTGGTACCTGTTAAATCTCGCATCTCTGCCTCAGCTCCAGAGACACACCTCTGTTCACTTGGGATCTGTTTCCACAAGTGTGCTCTCGAGTGTAGGTAGGATTTATGTCCCTTATTTCTGGATGCTAATAAGGACCAGGTATTTTCCAAGTGGTGGTTTCACAGCCCTGTTACTGCAAATGTGAGTGTCTGCAGGAGTGGAACTCAGGGGACAGACTGCACACTGCCAACCCCAGCTGCACCCCCGAGGTCTGTAGTTTGTTGCCCAGTAAACACTAAAGGTTGTAATGCGGGAGTTTTAAATTTAATCCAAATCCCACTCTAGACTTTCTAAATACCCATGCTGTACCTGACTTTTCATGCTGTTCATACTTATGAACTAACTCTCATGAGAAATGATCTGATGCTCTGAAAGGGCTGTCATCATTCCGTGGATTACACACATTGACAGAGAAGAATTGAAAGAAATCAATTGAAATGTGTTAAAATAATTCACACATTTATAATTCTGCCCTCCTGGTAAAGTCCTCAATTACAACATCCCATTTAATATTGGAATATTACATATTCCTTGTCACAAAACTATCTTTTTGGAGGTTATTGAACCCTGTTAAAATATTGGCCACTTTTGAAAAGAAACATAACCTCCTGATTTTCTTCAGCTTTGCTGCAAAACCATTTCTTAAGTTCAACATGAGATCTCAAAAGTTAGACTTTGAGGCAGCACAAAGCTCTCCAGACAGTGGTGTTTAGTTTTCTTCTCCCCAAATCACCTTGTGATGGAATTTGCAGTGAAGCTGATGTCCTTGCAAGGCAAAAATAGGAAAACAGGCTCTTAGGTGCTTCTTTAGATACTTAGATTGACTCCAGAGTAAATAGAAACAAGATTTATTATCCAGGTCCCAGCACTTCAGTCAAGTGTTCTAATTTCTAATTATTCCAAGCAGAGTGAGACATGTTTTCCCCAGAGTGACCAGGCGCCTAAGTAACCCTTAGAATTGCTTTAGTTAGAGAAAGAAGTCTACTCATTATCTCCTACTTTCCTAGCAAAAAATGAACGCCAGCATTTCTAGTTTAAACATGTAGTAAGAGTGGCATCTAATGGCCCTGAAACCCTCAGGATGGTGGAGGTGGACATGCTGATTTTTAAAGGGTCACATATAGGTGTTTTGCCATTTTATTAGGAACTGTAGGAACAAACTAAGGATTTTGGATTCCACCAGGCACCTAGTTCCACTGGAATCTGCAGTTTTTGATGCTCAGATACTTGTGGATCCTGTCTGAAGCTAGTTTGCTGATGTGAAGAGTTTGTGTACTCTTGGTTAGCTACCATCCCTATAAATAAACAAATATATACCACTACAGTTCTATAGAACTATAGTTCTTCCTTTCCTGCCTTCCACTCCATACGGAATTTTTATAATTCTTGAATTACAACATGACATAATCACCAACATTTCCTCTGGCAACACTGTATCTCTGTAAAGCCTGATAGCTAACAAGAACTGTTTTCAAAGCAGAGCTGATCTCATTGCTGATGCTTGTCCATAAAGATGTTTTGACATGATAAGATTCTGTATAAACTGATGTGTTTGTTATTGAAACAAAACTTAAGTCTTCATATCTATTCAAAAGGGAAAAGAAGAAAGATAGTAACTACTGGATGGAAATGGCAAAGCAAAAGAATTAAGGAAATTCTCTAGCTGCTGAAAGACTCTTATAAGTACGGAAAGAAACAAATTAAACTGATAAGAGTAGGGTATTTGGCCTTTATGCAAATGGTTCCTGATGCTTCTCCTCCAAACCTTTCTTTATGAGTCAATAGCTTAAAGTAGCACACACCCAACACTGCTGTAACCTGGTATGCTGCTATCTGGAAATTTAAGATTAGACTCTGTCAAAAAACTGTCAAAGAACAGACCATAAATTAAAGGGGGGCAGGGGTGGGGAGGGGAAGGGGAGGTGGCAGTGGTTGCTTACAGTCCCTTAGAGGCTGCTATTCTGGTCAGAGAATTATTTGGAGCAAAATAGCTGCAATTATAGGTAGGGAATATAAATGGGAATTTGAATGAAATATACACAGTTATATGACCCACTAATGACTCCAAAAAAGGGCATAAGATGAATGAGTCACCGAGTTTTAAATATAGGTTGCTGCAATAGCTTTACCATCAAACAAGGCTCCACTTGAATTAAAGGGGAGTGAGGGCTATATGATGGGGTCCTACAGCTATGCTTCAGTGACAACAAAGGCAAAGGCTACACAAGTTGTTTCTATTATGAGCAATATAAGAGAGAAGCATTTGCAAAGGGATGACTCACGGATCAGAGGGCTTTCAGTTTGACTCTGATACAGCGGTTCAGATAAATGCGCTCATTATTTTCTATAGCCTGTGACCTTTCCCGATTCAGAAATAGTAACATTTATTTTTCTGCACAATATTTATTTTAACACTGTTACTATTGATTTCACTGTATTTCATCATTTGTTCCAATTGTATAGTTAGGCTCACTTGCTAATATAAGATCAGCAGCTTTCTAAAGGCAAAGAAAATAGCAAAGTCGTGCTAGGATTTTAACAGCTGGGAACAGAAATAGCCTTTGACACAATGCTTTAAACTAATTTTTTTACTACATGACACAATTTGTTTTTGAAGAACTGTGATGTATCTTACAGACACGTCTAACAAAACATGGTCATTAGAGAGGTAAAACAAACAAAATGACCTCTGCTCTGCTGGCCACCAAAACTGCACAGGCAAGGAAGTGAAGAATTTACAAGGTCCTTTGGAAACATAAACCCAGAGACTATATTGCAAATGTTCTTCCTATCATTTGCAGTGCTGTCTCTGAAGGTCATTTCTAATTTCAGTCACAATTTGCATGAAGTGAAAAAGTAATTCAGATAGACTGCTAAAAGGTTTGGGGGTTTAAGGGACCATATATTGCTATAAGAAGCTTCTGAGTGCTTATATGCAAAAGCATGTCTCACAACTTCAAGAGATTTTCTTTGCATGTTTGAAAAAGTGAAAGGAAACTTCAAAATAATGATAAAAAAAGGCAACCTATTTTTTCCCCATTTCCCCTCTCCTGCATCACATATGCATACTTCTAAAGAGATAAGAAGAATCAACTTCATTGTCACTCTGCTGCAAATTTCTGTAGAGACAAACTTAAACAATGATTTATTTCTCAGAATAAATAAAACAAACAGGAGTTTTTTTCCCCGGGAAATTTTGGCATCATTTACTGATATGAAACCGCAAAAAGCCTCTGGTATTTAAAAGTGATTAGGAACCCAATCCAGCCAGCCTTTCTCCTGTCCACAGCTCAAATGAATTAGCTTACTCTTAGGAGTGAATACAGGGTGAGAGCACAGGGTTTTTCCCTTAGCATTTGTGACAGCTGTGCACCAAGCTCATCCTGTCAGAGCAATAGAGCTCAGAGTTTAAGCTGCCCTTCAGTCCCTAGTTTAGCACAAGCTGTTTATAAGCTCTCTGGTAGCTTGTTAATGCAACAGTTTTCATTGATTATAATGACACAAAAGAAGTAATTAAGGGGGAATATTTTAACTGTACCTGAATTTAACTTGTCCTCTGTTGCTATTCAGATTATCTGGTGCGTATATAACCTCACCTTGAAAACATATATGTAAAGGTAGAACGAACAAGATAAAAAAGAAGATAAAAGTAGTACGGAAATATAACAATATTATATATGAGAGTGTGCAGGTCTGGCTGATTTCCTCCTGTCAATACCAAGACAGCTCTTACATGCACTGAGTTTCTTTGAGTTAGTATGTTGAATAAATTCAACCCTGGCAACTCTGCTGACAACCAGCATTACAGTTATAGACCATAAATCCATAAAAATATTTTCTCCCATCTATTGTGAAATTCTGGAAGTGCAGCTCAAAGAAATGGAAGACATATAGCAGGCCTGAAGCAAATACTGAAGAACTTGTGATCTCCCCGTGCTTATTTATGTGATGAGTCCTAATAACATTGGCATTTCCTGCAGGTCACGTTTGTCTGGGAATCTCTGGAGATTTGTGGCAGAGAGGGTGATGCATCTTTTTGTCTGTAACCTGTGCATGCCTTTTAGAGGTTTCATAGGTCTATCCAGGGATCCCTTGCAGTTAAATATCTTAGTGTCTCTTCCATATATTGAGGTAATTGCCACAATGGAAGATGTGTGTGTTATATGCTTAGGCATATATTCATGAAAAGTCTAGTATTTTTAAAGGCATGCAGTTTCAAATAACCCACTTTCATAATGTTCATAACTTAGTGTAGAATTACATAAAATTTGTAGTCCATGCTAGAATGAGAGTATTTAGTACATGAACTGTTTTGTGGGATACCAACTGTAGAATGCTATTGCCATTAACTTTGCAATATCAAACTTCATGCAGAAGTTTGATTGATACCCTCAGTACCAAGTGCCTGAATATTAATGGAACTAGCACAGATCTTCACATCAAAAGTATGCAAATGTTCAGAACTAGTTATTTACTTTTTATAGTTAAGACCTAGAAAAAGAGTCTTAAGTAAAATATTATAGCTCTAATTTTTTGATGGACTTATAATAAGGAGCTTGGTAAAGTTTGTTAAAGAATTATTTGAAGAAATTGACAGTGGTAATCTATATAGCACTGGAGCAAAACCTATTCATTTTCATATGAAGGTAGATACTTTTGAAATATCTTTTGTGTATTTTATGTACCAAACAGAACTTGTTTCAGTACAATATTTCATGCTGAAAATAATATTCTGCCAGGGGTATAAAACATGAAGATTGATTTTCATTGAAATTTTCAGGCAGGCAGGCCTTGGTATATACTGAAAATCAATAACCACTTTAATATCTTTTAAATCTTACTATTTATTTCTATTCTAATAGAGGGTGGCAATAAGAAGCCCCCCTGGTGTCAAAACTAGTATTTTTGTACGGAAACGGGTATTAAAAAATCACTTTTTGTACTTAGGGACTCTAAACTGCACACTCCTGGGTGCTTTATTCTGTGCCCATAACGAGTCCCATGGAAACTGAAGAGGACTGTTCATATGCATGAAGTTAAAACCTATTCCTAAGCACTTGTAAGCTTAAGGCCTGGTTTAAAAAATGCGTTAAGGATCCATCATCTTATTGCCTTTATATTTCCAGTGAAAAGAGCATTTGTTATATAAAATCATTCTTCTGTATCAGACAAAACTGTTCTGTAACCCTACACATCACAGGAGAGAAACAAAATGCAGGAAATAAAAATCACTGTCAGCCCAACTGTAGAAGTTTTCTATGGAACATGTTTTTTCAATATCTTAAAGCCACTCCTCCAGATTGTATTTCAGGGACAACATGAGAGTTTAGACTTCGAAAGTGACACCAGGGATCTAAGCACTGGAAAGCATTGCCTGTCAGTCACTTCTGAGGACAACTTGAAAAGGATTAATGCAACAAAATAAATTGAGCATGAACTCAAATTACTTGGTAAAGCTGAGTCATAGCAAAAAATTTCTGTGTCTCTGACTGTCTGAGAAACCAGGCCTTTCTGTTTCATAATGGCATAAACTACTTTTAAAAACAGTCAGTAGTGCTGTTTCTGGTAATGCAAAAAATCTTTCTTTACAGAGAAGACTGAGACTTGTGATTTAGTCCACTTTAAGATGCGGGCGAAGGACCATACCTGCCCACACACTGTATTTTTTTTATCATTTGCAGAAATGCAACATTCCAGAGGAAATAGCCTGAAAGGAAAAAGACAATTGGACCCATAGATGAGTGAGGTTCCCAATGTAATTCTAGGGGTTTTTTGCTGAAAGGAAATGACATTATAATTAATAGAAGATGGTATGATCAATCAAATAAACCTTTCCATTCTGAAACTGCAACATAGGGTTTTTTGAGCATACAGAAGAGAGGAAAACACTTTTAGTATGGTCATACATTTAGCTGAAATTGAGCAAATAGATTCTATTTAAAGAATGCTTTTTCTGGTGACTGGGAGCGCAGTTCAGAAACAAATCCCTTAAACTGCTATTATTAGCCATCTCAGAGGAGAGAGATATTTTATCTGACTCTGCCCCAGTTTGAAGACCTCTCAGTAATATGAAGAAATTGAAGTAAAACTATATGAAACTCATTTGTCCTAATTTCTAGGGGCTACTAGAGAGATCCATATTGCAAGTCTAATCTAAGGAATGATGCTTTAGAGGGCTAGTCCCCTGCTCCCAAACATGAAGCTTTCTTCCCACCAGCTCTTCTCCTTTACACTAGAGAGGTTGTGATTTTATTTTATATTTCCAATTGAAATGAAACTCTATCATCTTAATAGAAGTTGGGAACATTTAAAATTCAAGATACAGTTTCTATATAATGGCAGAATTGTATTGAGGCACAACCTACAAGCACCATTTTCTTTTCTTGTTGCATTAATTCATTTGGTGACAATCTATGTGTGGTCTCTTAGTTCAATTTATATTCAGTCAAATGACTAAAGAAAGAGCTGTCTTTTTTTTTTAGGTGATAACCTGCCAGAAAATACACTTCTTCAGAAAACTTCCTCCTACATTTTCATTACTCTGGCACACTGATGGAAATTACCAGAAATGTGTGTCAATTGGGAAAAAAAAAAAAAAAACAAATTGGGAAACCCATGTGAAATCATATGATGGCACCACAAACTCAGGAAGATTTAGCAAAAAAACCTAAAATGAAACAAATTCCATGGTGTCCTGAGTGGTTTTGAAAGAGTTTGAGCCAGGAAAACCACTGTACTTTAACGGCCAAAAATAGTGTGGATTTCTGCCAACCTTGTCTTTCTAGGTTTGTGACAGTTCATATTTTTCCTGTCTTTCTGTTGGCTACTTGCATTCTCAGTACTTTAACTAAAGGGTAAGGAATAAAGTTATACTTGGCCAGCAGGCCATATTGATGAGTCAATATATACTGTTTTCTTGGAGGCCAAAAATACCTTTCTTATGATGTAATCGTGGAATTCTATTTAAATTAACAACTAGTACCTATGGTAAGTGCCCACGCTAAAAACCAGTGGTCTGGCACAGAGGAGACAGCAGAGCTCAGGCATTATGTCCAGTGACATCCAGTCAAATGGATACACTATCCAAGGTAGCCACAAAGTTTACAGGTTTCTACTGGATTTTGAAGCATAAAACTCAAGAAAGCAGACTTTGCAGAGAGAAGTAAAATTTCATTAGATTAACTGATAGACCAAGCATGCTCTGCTTGGTCATAGAATCTCTGTAGTATATACCAGCAATGTCTGTTGCATCTTTCTAAACAGAAAATACATCACTTCCATTTCTGCCTGCATTGTGGGGATTTTAACAGGTCGTTTACAGTGTTTGATGATTGACAAGAACAGCGTAAATTTCCTGCTCAGCCCTGCTCACATTCTAGCACTACAAGCAAAGAACAGCACAATCTCACTTTGGCTACAAAAGGAAATATCTGTTGAATAAAGTCAACACTTGAACTAGAGAGAGGGTGTGAACAATAGTAGACAGATACCCGTGAGTAATTTTGCTCATGAATATGCTGGTTGTGAGAGAGGAGTGCTGCTTTGCAGGTGGGTAACTCAGGGATGAGTCAGGAGCAACTCTGGTGACAAACCTGCAGGAAGTGTAATTCACATAAACCCTTCTCACTTGAGCTGCCTTTATAAGTGTGTATGTCTGCAACACCAAATACTCTGACTATCCACAGCTAATAAAAGTCTTCACAAATCAGAGAGCTGAGATCAGTCAGAGCACAAGAGCAAAGCCTGTGGCCTCACGTTACTAAAAGAAAGTCAGAAACAAAATTGTCATTCTCAGAAAGAGCTGGGAAACACTTCCCCCCCCCCCCCCCCCCCCATTAAAAAAACAAAAGAAAACAAAAAAAACGGCCTCTCGGGATCCTAGCACTTCTGAGAGTTCATAAGGTTATGGAAATGCTGCTGCAGGTTTTGTTTCCTTTTTTTTCCCCTCTAAAAAGGGAAGAGAGAATGACATAAACATAAAATTAGCTTTTAACCCTAAAAGAGCTAAATCACCGGTGTAACTTTGTAAGCCCGTTCTCCCCCGCTCCGTCGGAGGAAGATGCTGATGCGCTTCTGCACAAGTCCTGTGCCGCCCTCTGGTGCCCGCGGCCCGTCTCCGCTTCCTCCGCCGGGAGCGCGGCAGGGCGGGGCGCGGGGAAACGGAGGGAAAATGCCATTGCCACAGAAAGTGCTGATCCTGCCCGTGCTGCTCTGCTCACTTGGGTGGTACTTACGCCGGCTTGCACCTCCTGGGAAACGCATTCCTTCATTTGCTGGAGGTGTGCCCTTTACGTGAACCCGGACCCGGCTGTCTCCGGTAATCCCGCAGCTTCCTCTTTCCTGAGCAAAGCAGTTTTTATAAGGCTCCAGATCTGCAGCTCTCAAGCTCTCAGTAGAAAATGCCCCAGACTTGAAGCTCTGAATCAAGCAAGAAACTGTAAACTGGAAGCCTGGAACTCTAAGCAAGCAGAGCCCTTTCTGCATCCAACAACGCCTTTGGAAGAGATCCACGCTGCTGTTTGCATTGCAGTGCAGCCGACCAGCCTTAGTCATGGGCCAGGAACCTGTTTACACTGGGCTTGCAGAGTGGTAATAACAATTTACGACTTCTGGAAATGAAGGGGTTTTGATTTGGGTGGCTTTTGTTTTGTTTTAAACTATGTGACATTAGCTGTAAAGAAAACAGTGGAATTCCCAGCTGTATTAGCCCTGGTAAACTGAGCTGAGAGTTTGTTGTTGCTGATGCTCCTGTGGTTTCTGGTGTGTTGACACTGAAATCATCTTCAGTAATAGCCAAAATAGTTAAACACAAAATGCAAATCCCCTAAGAATCTCATTCCATAACTCCGTTTTTCCTTTCTCCTCAAATCCTTTCAGATGTGTATTGCAACCCTCTTTTGCACAGCTCTTTTTTAATGTTATTTTCTAGAATTTTACTTTTTTTTTTCAGAATGCAGCTTGCTATTTCCCAAGGATGTTCCTAAACACTCTGCTTCTCTTTTGCTACTTATCTTTGTTATGATGATACACTTTTAAAAGTGTTTGAGCCTTACAATGTAGACCAAATTAGATTCTCTGCAGAGAGGAAGCAATGTAAATTTATATGAGGGCTTGTGAGACATGTTGGCTGCTGGAGGTCCTTGGCTGTTCAGCAGCCAGCCGAGCTCAAAACTGAGACTGAACAGAGGAGATGAGTTATCATCAGAGAGGGGAGCCAACAGCTCTGAAAGAAAGAGGGGGATTAAGAGTGTGACCACTCCATCATGTGGCATGTTCCTGTCTGTGTCTGTCACGATGGGAGGAGGTGTGTTATTGAGCAAGCCACGCTTTTCCTTGTTGCCTATAATTACAGATACACCCATAACTGCACACACAAGCTTATCACAAAGAGGATTTCACCTCCCTTTGGACATGAGCAATGCTCCTATAGTTTCTGTCACCGGCAGTACCTTTGCGCAAGTGGAATTTGGTAGAATTCTCCAGAAAGCTGTAAAGCCTTAATTTTAGTTTTCAAGCTGCTGTGGTAATCTTGTCTAAATTATTCAGTACTGTAGCTCAGATATCAGTTCTGGGTCACCTCATGTAATAGTGACTCTCTTCACTCTCAGGAATCCCATAATGATAGCAATATTTTTGGAAACATACAGTCATAACAGGAGGTTATACACGCAGTAGTCCTGTCTCTATCTCACTACTGTTTGTACTCACAGAGTCTAAGGAAAACGAGCAGCTCATGGTCACATATAGATCACCTGTGTTTGGACAGTGCCACACAGCACCACATGCACAGAGACAGGAAGGCTAGCTGTCATTCCATCTACTTTGCTGGTAGGTCTGAGGATTTACCTCCCCTGCAACTCTAAGGGGGTTCAAATCCTATATCCAAATGAGCCATATTGAAAAAAAAACCCGAACAAACATCCCTTCCTGTATAAGCTGAGAGCAGAAACTTTAAGGCCTGCAAGTTATCACTGCTTATGACTTACTTCTGGTGAAGTCTGGACCTGTGTCCAGACAGTGACCATGGCTGTCATTTTTCTAGCCAAGAGCTAGATTCCTAGCTTTCTCCAACTGCCAGCTCAGTCCTTGGACCTCTCCTTGGCATTTCCTACTCTATGGCTCCTTGATGAAGCTGTCAATGTGCGTAAGGACTTGCTGGACTGGGCACTTAGGGTTCAATCCATTTGTTCACTGAACATAAGAGGAAGCTTCTTCCTGACCTTGCTAGAAGTGCAAAGGGACTACATAGATATAACTACAGCAAAGTGAGGGAGACTACAGCCCACATTTTCTTTCATAGCTTTTTTCCTCCCTGGCACTGGATAAAGGAGTAGTTCTCCTTCATCATTGAGCATTAAAATCATCACAGCGGGGTAAAATTAATATTTTTTGTGACATTTAAGGAAACACAGCTAGATCAGCAAAGCATATCAACAGGCTTGATCAAACACTTACTTACTGATATTTTCTAGTTTTATTTTCATGTTTCCCTAAGATAATGAATGGGAACATGGTAAATACATGCACAAATTTTCAACTAAGCTGTGTTGCATTAGTTTAATAAGAGTTTTAAACATTCTTTAATGAGCAGTTTGAGGGTTGCTACCCCACTGACTTCTAGATTTTAGATCCAAGATCAATTTTATGCTCTTCCAGTTTATTCTGAGGTAACAGCATTACTCCTATTTTTAGCAGCTAACAGTTTTGAATTTAACATTTATTTGATGCTGAATCTTCCATTTGTTTCTAATATAGGAATAAGATTATCTCCACATGCATTTGGCTGCATTAAACCTTAATAGGAAAAAGGAAAGAACAGATCTTTGAGAATTCAAGTTAACATTTGCTAGCACTTCATTAACTAATGCCAAATGCAGGAAGGAAGTAAACCTTCCATTCTTTAAGAAAATTAATTAGTGCATTATTACACGGAAAAAATAACATAGGAAATATTATCACAGGCAGAAAGTGTATTATTCCATTCGGATACCAGAGAAAAGGAGAGGGAAAGCAAACTGTAGCTAACTCCAGTTTTGACCAGCTCATACAGTTACCACTGTTGTTTTACAGTAAAATTTGCATTGTAGTTGTTTCCAACAACAACAAAAAAACTCTGGGTCTGGGTTTGCCCTTTGCTTTCCCCATGGCATGCACTGCCCATGGTAGTGGTGACTTCAGCTCTGCCTGCTCTCAGAGCCAGGTGAGGTGCCGGGATGTGCCAGCTGGCCTGGCCGCACTGTTCTTATTGCTGCCACTGCTGCAGTTGAGCTCTGAGTGACCTGCGTGGCACAGCCAGCCCTGGCTGCCCAGAGCTGAGATGTTTTTATCCACAGTGTCATCTAGAGAGTCCTGCTGGAGATAACCCAGTACTGGGAAGTGAGTGCCAGCCTCTGAATAGCTATGAGCTCCAGAGATAAAACCAAGCAGCCTTCCTCTGCTCCCAGTTATCCCTCTCAGCCAGCAACTGACTGGGACCCTTGTTGGCCACAACTGTGTTGAAATCCAATGTTAAGCACTGCTGTGATGGCTGTGCTTCCATGATGATCCCTGCCTTCCCACTGGGTTTCGGACTGGTGACTGGGCAGTGAACTGCCCTGCACACATGTAGAACAATAATACACCCATATATGTCATCATCTGCATACAACTGTTTGCAAAACTGAAGCACTGATAGTCACACTATCCAAAACAGAACCACGATAAGTATCGAATGTATAATGCTTCTTGGGATAAATAAATCTTGTGAGTCACAGGGAGCTCCAACAGCAGAGACTATTAAGTTCAGAAAGGAACAGGGATGTAAATGTCATAGCCTTTTAGGGACTGCATGCTTGAAGGAAGATGCCATCACAACATTCTGTCCTTTACCTCTTCTTTTCTCTTAGAGCTTTCCTGAACCTCAATGCTTACGTGCTTAGCTGAAAGGGAAATCCACATGAACATCATATACTGGGTTTCCCAAACTCATAAGGCTGTAATACTCTCTGATTATGTTTTGGGATCAAAAGACAGGACCTTTTATCTCCTCACCGCAATATATGACCTGATGAGAGTAGGTGCAACTTCATTTCAAGGGCTTTAACTTTTCCTAGTTTGTTATGGTGCTAATATCTTTCAATCACAGCAATAAACAGAATGTTCAGCACCTTGCGATAATGAATCCCAAACCTACTGCTGTGGAAGTTGGAACTTCAAAATTAATCAGGGTAGGATTTCATTTATAGTTGTATTTTTCATGCACAACTTTCAGTAATCTGCTGATATTTGTAATGGTATAAAAGCACTGGTAAAGAAACATTCACAGTGTGTAGTTGCTCAGCTGGATTCCTACACAACCTTAAGAAAAACAAAAACTGGAGGCAATTAGGATCTATAAATATCTGATGTAGATGGATCCAGGCTCTTCTTGGTGGTGCTGAGCAATAGGACAAGAGGCAATGGGCAGAATATGACACTCAGGAAATTCCACCTGAATATGAGGAAGAACTGCTTTACTGTGTGGGTGACTGAGCTCTTGAACAGGTTGCCCAGGGTGGTTGTGGAGTCTCCCTCACTGGAGATATTCACAAACCGTGTGGATGCAATTCTGGGCAATGTGCTGGAGCAGGCAGGTTGGACCAGATGACCCACTGTGGTCCCTGCCAACCTGAGCCATTCTGTGACTCTGTGAAATATCACCTGGGAAAGGCTGGTCACTGGAGAAATGTCTCTCTGCCTGGCTAATCTCTAACCTGTCTAGTGGAAATACTCACACTAGGGAAGGTAGAGCACCACTGAATGCTGGGCTGCTGCTTCACACACAGGCTTGTGGGCACTCCCAATGGTGACTGGGAGCTATGGCTTGGTGTGGACTTGCCCAATCCTCTGTATTACGGACACCTTCTCTTCAGGCTTGGGTGGGTCTCCTGAAGATTTACACTTGTTGCTAAGCAGTAATTACGTGAATTTGAAGAGTCTGTTTGGAGGAGAGTGGTGATTTAGGTGCCATACAGAGATAGTGTAACCCTGTGGGTTTCTCATCCCTAAGACAACCGGAAAATACAAAGTGATGGCACAAGCAGAAGGAAACTGGTA
Source organism: Corvus cornix cornix (assembly GCF_000738735.6). Classification (NCBI taxonomy): domain Eukaryota; kingdom Metazoa; phylum Chordata; class Aves; order Passeriformes; family Corvidae; genus Corvus; species Corvus cornix. The sequence continues at coordinate 87,944,116 of NC_046333.1, forward strand.
TTTAGCCCTGTACCAGATCCTGTCCTGGAAGAAAAAGGGCATTTCTAAACGTATAAACTTTTGCAGGGCCAAGTAGCAAGGAAGTCTGTAGTTTCCTCCTCCTGCTCTACGCCAGCCTGGGCCCTGGTGCTGAAGGTAACAAGTGGGAAAGGGTGTATGAAGTGCACCCCATGGCATGATAGCTCTGAAACCTCCAGCATTTCTCCAGGAAAAGAGGGAAGGGAGGGGGGCAGAACACGCCTTCAGCTTTTACCTTTCTCAATATGCCTTGATCCACAGGATGAACTGATGTGCAAGAGTGAGGTAGCCTTAAGAAAACAGCTACTATTTCTTTCAAAAAGAGATGCATTTATTTACACAATGAATAAAAGACAAATTCAGTGACAACTGCAATAGTACCAATTGTCCCAAAGGTAAAGCCACAGCTTAGATTGGATGTACAGCTAACATTATCCATGAAAACTTTATTGAAACCAGTGCTAATTTACATGGCTTCATCTTGTATGATATGTGGAAAGAAAACCTAGTGGCAAAGCCACTGGGAAAGAAAGGGCAAAAGAAAATTAGTAACCTTCGCTTTGAGGTTTAATTTATAATTGTATATTTATAAATTAAAAACGTTGAGGTTGGGTTTTTTTCTTTTTTTATTATTTTTTGCAGGTTTGTGCCTCAAATTAAAATCAGTTAATGAAGTCCTTCGCTGTGAACACTAGGTCAATTACTGTAAGGATTACATTTATCTTTAATGAAGTGAATCTTACTGCTATTGCTCCTGCTCAAGGATAGTCTAATAAATTAAGTCTTGCATCCTAAGGAGTTTCAAGCATATTAGAAAATTGTTAATAAATAAAAAATCCAAAAATAATTTTTAATTATGCAGGGATTGTCCCCAGAAAGAATCCATCTCAGACAGGAAGGTGGCTTTAAATACCTGGTGGTTTAAGAAAAACAATTTCCAAAGGTAGTATTAGAAAATTAATCTTTACAGATGAAAAACTCATGGCACCAATTAATTAATGAAGTTGGAAATCAGCATAACTTTAGTACAAAAGTAGATAAAAAGCTGCTGAAACACAAGCATCTAAAATAGAAATTCTGGGTTTTTTTCTTCTTGGTTATACCAGAGTAAAGCAGAAACTATGGATTATAAGAACTTCCTGAAAAACAATCTTTTCTATCTGCACAATTAACACTGAGATGAAATATACCTCAGGCAAAACCCCCTTAGTTATTGTGAAGTATCAAATCATCACTGAAATAACTGGAGCTGTACTGATAAATCCCAGCAGAGCACCTGAGCCATCCAAGCTTCTGTGCAGAAGAGAGCTGCAGTTTGACACCTGCCTATTCTATGGATATTTCAAAATCCATGTGGCATCACCTGTTTATAAAATGAGCCAAATCCAAATTCATCGGACATTCTCATTGCTAACCTGCCAATTTCTGCTATCCTTTTCTCTGCTTCTGATTTTAAGCCTGATTTCTGCATTTAATAACAATTCTGATCATCTCGGCTGAGTTGAATAGCTCGGGGTTTTTTTGTGCAGTAGCTAATCCATCTTTGTGCAGCCATGCAAAAGTATCACCGACAACCACCACAGAACTTCCACCTCAGCACCGAGCCAACTGGAGCTGTGTGAGTGGGTAAAGTACCGCTGAACTCATGTCCATAGGGCATAAATCCAAGCTGGAAAATCCAACCAGACTTCCATCTGAGTGGGAGGAGGCCTGGTTAATTTGATTAGAAAGTGGCTAAGGTGCCCACTCCTGTTACCACTGCTAAAATAATAGCAGGTGAGGGCAAAAAATTGAGATGACACATTTTCAAACAATCTAAAAAGAAGCAGTCCCCAAATTTACCTGTTCCACAACCTTCCAATGCCTTTACAACAAGGGATGTGGGTTTTCTTATGACTGTTTCTCCAACAACAGAAAATGACTTGATGTCAACTTCTGTTTTTGAATGGCACGGACTGAGTTGGGTGGAGGAGGAAGGAACCAGCCAAGAGGAAATTTGAGGCTTTTTTGTTTCTCACTGTAAGCAGGTATGCGTTGACTGTACTGCTTCCAAAGGCGTATGCTGCAACTCAGCATTAATAATAGCTCACAAAAATGTGGCTAAACCTGTATAATACACAAGATGTAGTCAGAGCACCCTGTAGGACAGCACTCATTATAGTGCAACCTCAAGACATCTAAGTAGTAAATCCTCTGCAAGTCCACCACATTTACAACCTATTTGTTCCTGAAGTCCTCTGGCTCAGAATGAACCTGTCTAAAAAAGGCAGCAGAAATCAGGGTCATGGCGTTTTCCAATGCTTTTACCGGAAAATTCCATTTCTGAGAACTAAAATGGTTCTCAAAAATGTAACTGTTAAAGAACAAGGAAACAAGACATCCTGAGAAGATACTCAGTGGGCTCTGGTGCTCCCACATCTTGTAATGCTTGTATTACTTGTGGGTTCTTCAGTCAGATTCCTACACAGCCTTGCCACATGGAGCAAAAAATAATCCCTAAGGCTCCTGCAGCAGAAAAGAGGGTCTGGTAACCCTGAGGTTTTATCTTCCCTGAACCTTAGCTTTAGGCTCTGCAATACGGAGATGGAAAGCCTCAAATGCCAGTTAATTCAACCAGAGGTTTCCAGACATACCTGACAACTGGTCCCTCCTCTCACTGGATCTTAAAAGCCATATGGCAGCCATGGAAAGTGAACTTTCAAGCTCAATTTTATTCCTAAACAAAAGATTTTAACTGTTTCCAAAAATTTGTTTTGGTTGGTTTGCTTTTTTTTGTGTTTTGGGGTTTTGTTTTGTTTGTTTGTTTTTTGTTTTGTTTTATTTTGTTTTGGGGTTTTTTTTGTTCTGCCACTGTGGAACATTTAGAACATTTTTTTCTCTATTTGTCCTTACTCAGAATCTTCGGATTCCCAATAAAAAGGAAAAGTAACCTCTTCACCAGCTTTAATCAAAGTCCAAAAATAGAAAGATAGAAGGAAAAAACTCCCAAACCTTTCCCTACTTGGGAAAGCTCTGGAGCTTTCCATCCTAACAGCGGAATTGCCTCATTGGTTAGAAAGAGTAACACTCAGAATGGTTTTGCAATGGAAATATGGATAAACTGAAGAGCTATGGTCTTTGTCATCATAATCAGAAAACTAAGAGTTGATCCTGTTAGTTATATAAGCTAAAGATTTGTATTTCCCTGCTTTTCATTTAAGTGCTTTTTTTTTGAATCTTGGCCAATGAATAAAAAATTAGTCAAGAGGCTTGAGATGATGTGAAAAGAATGAAAAATCCACACTTTTTTTTATTCATTGAAATATTTTCATTCAACAAACTCAAATTTTGACATTTTATTCAGATTCACTAAATTTTTATTTTGGAATATTGTGGAGGAGGAGAAAGTTGTCTGTGATACACTTCGGTCTGGTGTCCCAAGAAAATAGGGATTACATTATCATGCTCTTGTGTCTCTGCTTGCCTGTCCTCCTTCACTCTTCCCACACCCCCAAAAGGTTTTGAATCCAGTTTTGATGAAATGTGTCAGAATGTTCTGCAATTCTTATAGTTTCAGCAAAGTAGGTTTGTGAGTAAAGTTGGAAAAGAAACTCTATTAATAGACCATCAGAGCAATGTCTTGGGGTGACTTTATGATGCTGTATCCCCTATCAAAGAACAAATATAAATCTTATTAAACATGGAAAAATCTGCGCCAGAACTTCTCATTATGGTCCCACCACTTAAAAATCAGCTCGTTACCAGCATTGGGGAATTCAGGTTGTCTGTGTGATGCTCTTCAGGCTGAATGCATAGGGCGAATCCAAAAGTTTTAAAGAAACAAGAAAAAGTAGAGCAAAATAGAGACAAGGAAAAGAATCTGAAGAAAGAGCAGGGAAGACAAATATTAAGGAATTGCCTTCAGCTGGGAACGGTCTAAAAGGATGTTTTCTTTCCACATCTGATCGCATTAAAAAAAAAAAAAATGAAAAAGAAAAAGAAAAAGAAAAGAAGAAAAAGAGTCCAAACTATTGTTATTGAATCTAGAAATCTACTGAGGCTGAATGATCTGTGAGAATTATGGAGAAGTTTAAAGTGCAAAAAGGCCCTGAAATAGAAGAAAAAGCTTTCTCATCAAACAGCACATTGCTCAGACACTGATGGAGATCTAGGTTGAAAAGAACAAACATGCTTTCAAGGAAATATTCAGAGATAGAACACTGGACCCATTTCATTCTTTTTTATAATGTATTAGGACTGTGAATAGAAGAATCAGTCATGTTTTGTAAAAACTCTTCACAGGTTATTAGTTAATCACTTATATATCTTCCACAGGGCTGGCCTTAAACTTCCAAGTGCAGCTGGGCTTTGCCATGAACTAGACAGGGAGGGTATGGCAACACTGGGGTCCCACTAGGAGTGGTTGCACTAGGGGCTCATACAGCCCCAAGGCAGAGGAAGAATGAAGATCACACTTGAGAAGGGTTGAAAGTATGGATTTTAAAAAAACACGGGTAGCACTGTAAGCCTGAGGGAAACATGGTGTAAACCCCAAAGCCATTTTAAAAGGAAAAAAAACCCAAATTGGAAAAACGGTCTTTGAATCATTGACAGAGGAAACAAGGCTTGTTTTGGAGCAGCTCCTGGTTAGTTCCCACCCCCCATTTTCTCTTCAAACCAAAACTCTCCATCGTAAGCAGCTCTTACCCAGGTTTGCTGCCTGGATGTATTAATCAGTGGAATTAGAGGACTGGGACAGAGCCAAGTGACAGTGTGATTGCCTGTGCAAGGCAACATAAACAGCCAGGGTGTATTGAGTGCTCTGTAGCAACAGCCCCATGACAGTGTTCCTTCATAGTAAGCCAAAGCAGGATAAACTGGTCTGCAATTACCAAGAGGGTTAATTCTCTCCTTTTAACATAAACATAGATCTAAAATGAGATTATATTACATCAGAAACAAGGCAAAGTTTGAAGATATTTGTTGAAAATTGGCCTAATGACTCTTTTGTCATTGTAATTCATGCCTTTCACCTTGCTAATATCCAGCAATTGCAAATTGGCATACTACCAGAAAATGCAAGTAGTGTCTTTCACCTGTCCTGTTTGCTTTACTTACCCTTTCCCCTTCTTTCTTATGTGCTCTTCAGACATGATGGACTTTCTTTTAAAAGCTGCTAGTCATTTCCAATTTGTAACCACTGCACAGCCAGCTGCCTGTTGTTTGTTTTTAAAACATGAGCCTATTTTTTTTTTTGCTAAGCTAATGACATCAAAACACCTGTGCAACTCTGTGCATTTACAGCAGATTACACCAAAAAATGCCATGATTCCTTAACGTGTCCTATACGCACCCAGGACACATGGCCTACAAGCGTTTTGTTGAAGACAACAAAGAAACTCATGAGGGCTGTTTCTGGAGGTATTGTACATTATCAAAGCTTTTGTAAAGCTGGCACAGAGCCAGTGGCCTGACCCTGTCTTAGTAGAGACTCAGAAGGGAGCCCAAGACATGAGCTGGTCTGCCCACGTATGGAACAAGGGGTCTCCAGCCATGAGCACCTCCACTGTGGGACGTGGAGAGCACATAGAGGGCAGTAGCTGTGGTGGTGTGGGGATGAAACCCTGGAGGGGTGAGGAAGGAAGGCAGCACAGGCTGTTTTGAAGGTGGTATTGCTGAGCTGGGCTGGGCCCCAGCTGCCTGCCTCGCCTGGTCCCCTCCCACAGCAGAGAACCCAAAGCCCTGCAGAAGTCGTTATCATCCACTACCACCAATTACTTGCAGAAATTCTCCTCCCTTTAGTTCTCCAGCAGATGTCTTGTGGCTCAGATTCAGGAAAATCACTACACCCATCTTGGACACAGTAGACACATCTTTCAGTGGCACTAGAAGTGAGGAAGGAATTTGCCATGCCCTTATAAAGGCAAATTCTCCATGTGTGCAGAGTGACATGGACTGCATAGTTAGGAATTGCCCTGTTTCAATTAATACAGGCAGACTGTGCTGCCACTGCGCCCTGAGGTTGATGGTAACATCCCCTATACCTATATCTCTTTATATTCTATAGTTTATTATTTATTAAGTATTTCTTTCCAGAAGAATCATCAGTACTAACCAGACCAGAGAGGAGTCCTCTTTGCCAGGAAGCTTCTCCTCTCAAGATTCCAGTTTCATGAATCAGATTTCTGTTTAACTCATTTTATCTGGCACAAAACACAACGGATTCATTCCATGCAGAGAAGCAATAGCAGAAAATGATGCAAGCATCTTTCAGGGGGGCATAAGCTGGTGTAAGAAGGGAAGAAGCCAGTGTATCAAATCCAATTTGATAACTGTCTTTTTTTCAAGCACACAGGACTTGCCAAGTAGATGCACTCTGCTGTCAGTCTTTAGCTTGCTTTCTCTTCCTTATCACTCTGTTAGGGATCAAAACTTATGTTTTGTTAACACCTGCACCCCAGTTCAGGAAAGAACTGTGGCTATGGGGGCAGCAGGAAGAATTTGCAAGAGTTTTTTTAAAGTGCTGACATGCTCTCAGCAGATATAGGGGTGTACCTCATTCAAACAATGTCTCATGGATCTGTTTTCGTCCCGTGGCTAAGCAAGATTTAATCTGCTAGAAGGTTTGGTGGACATGTTTAAAAAATATGTGGTATGAAAATACCAAATTTTGAGTCTGAGATTAAAATGCAGCCTTGCCTTTCCACTGACAGCATGAGGTGCATGCTGTTTGCTTGCTCATCACAGTAACCAGCCTGGTGCAGCTTTCCAGGTTTTCAATATTAGATTATCTGAGGATATAAAATCAAGTTGGCAGAATGAGTCAGGTGATAGATTATTGCCTAGTAAAAAAAAAAGGAATGTCATTATATTTGCCTACAAAGAACCACATGTATCTATGAGGTTGTAAAGATAATAAGCATGAACTCAATCATTGCTAATATGCTCTGCTTCATGTCTCAGATATTTCTTTTATACAATTTTTTGCTAATATCCTAGAGTTGACAAAATACTTCAGAGAAATTAAACTGATGAATACTGTTTCACTGGTCTCATTAAAATTCAGGCAATACCACAATAGAAATAAAAGTTATTGTTAAGAAAACAAACAGTTCCAGCTTAGTGGTATCAAATGCAATTAAGAAAGTGGCATATTAACTCCAATGTTAATAGGAGTACAGTTCAGATTGCTAAAATGCTTTTTTTCTATTTTGGACACCACACCTTATTCTCTCTTTTTGTAGAGCTGAAAAATAGTATTTCACTTTACACATGAATGTTATATATTCCCAGCTAGATCTGAGATAGATGATGGCTGTCTGGCAGTTGCTGCTGCTGCTAAGCCTTTACACAGCAGAAAAAACCCCAGCAGCAAAGCAAATGACAGGGGAATTCAATTAATAGTCCATTTGGAAGCTGGAAACAGTTGTCTACTCTGCCACTGGGAGCCTGTACATTCTCCCAGTCTTTTTCCTGACATGCCTGTGGTATACCACCTTGCCAGCTCTCCACAAGTTTTCCCTCAGGTCCAGTCTGGCCAAGAGAACAGATATGGTGGCCTCACTTTGCTCCAAAGGAGCGCTTCTCTGCCTGCTGTCCTGTGGGACAGGTGAGCTCAAGCTACAGACAGTCATTCAAGAAGACACTTCAGGAGAAACTTGCTCATCTTTCTCCTGCATTGGCCAGGGCACTTTAGGTATAAATACCATAATAGCAGTGAGGTTCTTTAGGGAGAGTTGGAGGGAATCACACCATCAAGGAGGTCTGAGTAAAACTGCTGGACAGATGAAAAGTGTTACCTGAGCTTCACCAGGTAACAAAGACCGTATTTCCACACAGCCTTCATCTGAGTCCACAGGCAGTGGGAAGGCCTGGCACACTTCCCCACCAGGAGGACTTTGGAGGTAAAAAACATCTGTGGAAGGCTGACCCTACTGGAAACCAAGTGCTCATTAAAGCCAATATGAGTCCCTCCCACAGGATGTAGTCCTTCAGGCTGCTCCAGTGTGGGTCCCCTACGGGTCACAAGTCCTGACAGCAAACCTGCTCCCATGTAGACTCCTCTCTCCATGGGGCCACAGATCCTGCCAGGACCCTGCTCCAACCTGGTCTTCCTATGGGGTCCTTCAGGTACATCCAGCTACTCTGGTGTGGGGTCCTCCATGTGCTTCAGGTGGATCTGTGCTCCTCCATGGGCTGCAGAGGCACAACTGCCTCACCATGGTCTGAACTACGGGCTGCAGGGGAACCACTGCTCCAGGGCCTGGAGTACCTCCTGCTCCTCTTTCTCCACGGACTTTGGGTCTTCAGGACTATTCTTCTCACATATTCTCACTCCTCTCTCTGGCTGCAGTTGCTTTCGCGCAGTAAGTTTTCCCCCTTCTTAAATATGTTATCCCAGAAGTCCTGCCACTGTTGCTGATGGGCTCAGCCTTGGCCAGCAGCAGGTCCGTTTTGGAGCCATCTGGCACTGACTCCATCAAACACGGGGGAAGCAACTTCTCACAGAATCCCTGCCTGTGGCCCTGTTTCCAGCTACCAAAACCTCACCATGCAAACCCAATACAGCATTCCACCCTTCTGGCCTCCCCAGGAGAAGGGCAGATATCTACACAGCTGGCTCATCCAAGGTCTTCTCCTCTCATAGTCAGGAGCAGAGCCCTCTCTGATCATCAGTGAGGGGAAGCTGGTATTGCAAAGGAGGAAAAAGCTAATGTGGAAGCAGCAAGGAAAAGCTGCACACTCTGATACTGAGGTGTGGATGGAAGACAGCTTGCCTGAGCCCTCTTTCAACATACAAACAAATGCCTCAGGCAAAATCCAAAATGGCAGAGCAGAACCCCAGTTTCCATAGGTTTTTCTGTCACAGAAGCCATGACTACTAGCTATTAAACAGACTTAATGGTCAATAGCTTCCTGTCACCTCAGATAGTCACAAAACGAGAGGGATGCAGGTGCTGCCAGCCCGTCCTGTGTCATGACCATGGTGGCTGTCACTCTGCACACCTGGGGAATGCTGCTGCTCCAGAGAAGCAGAGATCCCTCACTACTCCTGAGGGTGATCTCCATGGTTAGGGCAGCACCTTCCTACAGCAACATGCTTTTTTCTTCCCCCTGGATAATTTCACTTTAGTGAAGCCTAGCAAAACTGCCCAGTATTGCTTTCTCTGAGCATGAACTGCTTGTAGGATGGTTGGCTAGCTCCTTCTTACAGCACTGTGCTGGGAGGAAAAGCCATGCCCTTTTTAATTTAATGAGTAAAATAAAATTGAATGAAAATGAAAAATATTCTTAATGAAAGGTGGTTGTTCTCTTTTTTTTCAATAAAGAAGAAAAATGCAATTAAGAATAGTGTCCCAAATAGTTCTGATAAACTTCAAAACTTCCACTCAAAGAAAAGGAGTTATTGGAAAACATTTCTGAGGCCAGAGAGAATTCTGTATTTATTAACAGGCAAAGTTCAAAAGATTAATCATGCAGAGTCTTTGATATTTCATCTTGCAAAAGAATAATCCTGATAAGAAAAATGTTTTGGCAAGAGCACCCTCACTGTTGAACACATGATGGTTACTCTGGAAGAGGCAACAAGATCTAACTTGTTGAAATGGCACTGCAAAGGCAGAAGAAAAGCAGGTTTTACTGAACACTGGTTCTAGACACTTCTTGGACTACCTCTGACACAGCACCAGTGGGAGGAATGAAAATAGAAAAGCCATCTTGTTTCTGCCATTTATTTTTCCTCTTTTTCATTCCTGCTGGTTTTAACATTGGAAAAGGAATCTCTAGGGGGATCATAAGGCCATTTGTCTCTGAATAATGAGAACAACAGGCAGCACCGTGAAAAGCCACACTGGGGGAAAAGAAATCCAAACCACAAGCCATCAAGGTGAGTTAGTATTTCCGCCCCTGGTTTTGCAAGGGATTAACTATTAATAAAGATTTAACTAATCTCTGCTTTGCCTGCGTGACTGAAATATTAATAATGGCCATACACCCTGTCAATCTGTTGTATTTCCTCCATGGCAAGTCTGCAATAGCGAATACAGCTCCAGGCTGTTTCTATGTTACTGAAACTCACATCGTTGTGCTTTTCTGACCCTTTTTCTCCATCATCACTAAAAGAAAAAGGAAAAAGTGTTTTTTTCCACTCAGACTCTGCTGTCACTCTGCCTGCCCACCATATACTATTTGCCTCCTTATTATCTCAGCCACAACAGTAAAAGTACAGAATGAAACTCCGAGAAAAAGCCTGGCACTATCTTAGAATGCCTGATGTCACAAGAATTACCTAACTAGCCAGCTTCCCTTTTCAGTCAGATTTTGATATGATAGCATGGCTGGAAATCTTTAAAGTGTTTTTAGTTCTGACTTCTGCATCTGTCTCGTTTACATATTTTTGTCATCTCTAGAAGCTTTGAGTTTTATTTGCTTCACTTTGACTTCACCAATATTCTTGTTCATGGTTTAGGTTGTATGAATGTCTGAGGTTTCTAGAACAGACTAAACCTTGGTTTTCAGGACAACCCACAACTTCTAGTGCTACATTAAAAGCCTTTCAGGCGCAACCCATAAAACACGCATCAGTATGGAAAAGTTTATTGATAGCCTTTTTTTCTCTCCTGGTTAGGAGGTACCTCAAATTTCAGGACAACCTAATTTCTAGCCTAATAAAGGTTCCTAGTGCTATTAGGTCTAGCCCAGCTTCTTCCCTGTGTCTCCTCAGTGTGGGAAGCAGGGCAGGAAAGGTGGGCATCCATGACCTTCCTAACAACACCAAAGGAGCTGCGGGGACTTCAGTCACAGGTGCCTTGGAAACAGGCCAGCTACCGTATGTGGAAGCCAAGTGAAATGCATGTGGCAGTCTCGGTATTTTGAGCTCATAATACGACACCAAATTAGAAAAAGAAAATAAACTACATCAGGTTTGACCTTTTCCAGTTCTGGACAAAACTTATTATCAAGGACGATTTTGGCTTTCATCTCTTTTCCATTAATATGTGCCTCCCTAGCAAATATTTTATGAATCCCATTGGTTTCTGTGCAGTAAAA